>NC_083716.1:27992187-28594375 GCF_028564815.1 Eubalaena glacialis | reverse complement strand
GAGTACCATGCAATGAACAGATTAGCTCACCTGATCTACAAGGGTCACTTAACTGTGTCCTCCAAACGGATCTCTTATTTATGTCACGGACCAGCCTTAGAATCAGAGCCAGTAGAACAGCCAGTGAAAGAGAAAGAAAAAACACTCTAGAATTTGGTAAGTTAAGGGTAATGTTCTCTACAAAAAGTAACCATAGCTAATAGTATACCTCTGCCCTTTATCACTGGTGAAGACAACACAATGAGGTGAAAGGGTAGCAGAAGTAGTCTGTTACACAAGTGTTAATGACTGGGCAAGTGTGAGTATCTGCCAAAAGCAGATGGACCCTGAGGCCATCCCTGTCTCTAAAGAAGGAGAATCTAAAGAAAGAAGGAGTAGAAGGTGCATTTAGAATCAAGGGTTTTGGAATCAAGATATTCAGTGAAACATAAGGGAGAGGAAAACATTAGGAGAGGCCGTCTGAGTTTTGATATTTGTAACCTCAGTAGAAAGCCTTTAAACTGTCTCGGGAGAAGTTATCTGATAATGGACTAAAGATGACCCAGGGCTCCTGACAAGATCCTGGCAGGGCAGATCCCAGACTCAACCAGTGTCTGCCTTTCCTCTCTTAGTACCCTGGTTTGTTGAGGCGGTGGTGGTGTTGGGGAGAGGCTGGCGAGATATGAGATAAGACAGTGCTGTGGTAATAGATTGGAGGGGTGGGGAATGCCCCAATGGGCTCTTTTCACTTGAAAAGTCTCGTGTAGTTTCTTAGAATTTTGTTTTTATTTTATACCTAAGTTATACATGTACATAGTTTAAAGAGTCAAATAGTTTTATAAGGTCTGTTTTGAAAATAGCAGTAGGCCATCCACCTCTCCTCACCATTTTCTGCTCCTCAGAGGCAACCATTTTCAACTCTTTATAGCGACTCTTTTGGCATTTACCTCTGTATCTCTAAATGACATGCTTATGTGGCTACCTGTTGATTTTTAGATTTCGTATTCGTTATTTATTGACTTCCCTCCATGGAAGATGAGAATCTCACCTTCTTGATCATCATCACCACCACCACGTTCTGACTTATTCACATAGGTGTGAGTAAGCTTCACTTTCCCCATCCTCCCCAAACAGCTGTGTTGTAATTTTTGCTTATTTCAATATTCAGAGTTTATATTGCTATGACTACGTAAATATTGCTCACACATTAGCCATGTCATATATCCATGATTTCTTTCTTACACAACTTTTTGTTTTCTCTGGACCTAATGATTATCTTTTTTTTTCATTTAGTTTTCTATGTATTTAATCATTAATTCAACCCAGCCTCCCCACCAATCGTCTATATCTCTTCTCAATGCATTTGGTCATATTAGGTATTCTATCAATTTCATCTTCTTGAAGAAATCTCCCCTGGAGCCATCTCACTTGCTCCAACACGGACTGGCTGCTCTCTAAGTTGCTGCAGAGCTCTTGTCCTGGGAATTCTCTTCAGCATCGTTCTAGAAATTCCCTTTTCTTCTCTCCTAGGTTTGATTCCCTGCTCCTGGATCCTCTGTGTCCCTTTTTCTTAGTTTCTCCTTGTTCTGAAGAACTCCATTCTCTGTCAGTCTCATGAAAAAGAGTGTTCTTAAGATAGTCTCTTTGTCCTTACCAAGGGGGGAAGTGGCCGGGGTGGTGGTGGTGGTGTGATGAATTGGGAGATTGGGATTGACATATATACACTAATATGTATAAAATAGATAACTAATAAGAACCTGCTGTATAAAAAAATAAAATTCAAAAATTCAAAAAAAAAAAAAAGATAGTCTCTTAGTCCTCAGTTTTCCAAAATTTCATGATATGAAATTGGTATGGATCTGTTTTCATCCAGCATTAAGGACATTTGGTGGACTCTTTCAATCTAGAAATGTCATTCCAGTCTGACAAACTTTTTTGGATTAATTATTCCTCCCCATCCATTTTCTTTATTCTTTCTCTCACTATAGAATCTCCAGAATTGATCCTCTATTAAAATAAAACTTTCTCTTTTATTTTACATGTCTTTTTCCTTTGCTTGATTTTCTAGGCGTTTTCTTCAACTGCACCCTACAACCTCCTATTGTTTTTAAGATCTGCTATCATACTTTAATTTCCAGAAGTTCTTTTGGAATTTTCCTTTTTATTGCCTCTTGTCTTGTTCCATGGATGCAATATTTTCTCTTATTCCTTTGAGAATATTGATAGTTTGAGGAAATATTTTCCTTCTCCTTGAATAGTCTCTTGTCCTCCAAGTTTTTTCTTTTTCCTGTTATTTGTTAGGGCAGATATGTTTCCACAGATAACTGATGATCCTTAGCTATCTGTTCATGTATGGTAGTAAGGCACCAAAAACCCAATCAGAGTCTCTAAGCATGCGTCGAGCACATTCAATGATGCAAGCAGATCTCTGTGTTCCCGAATGGATTATTTCTTTGAGTCATTCTCAATATCATAGGTTTTTCCTTTTAGGCTGTCAGAGTCTACAAAGAAGCTTCCTTCAATTTCCTACCTGAATAGTTCAGCCTGGCTGCCAGCGTTTAGAAGCTGAAAGAGGAAAGGGACTGAGGAGTCTGACCTTCAGTATGTAAATATTCTACTGAGCTCCCAGTTTTTGGTATAATATTGTGTAGTTTCTGTCTCCTGAATGGACCCAGACTGACACAATAACTCTGCCTTTAACTGAATCTGGTGTTTCCCAGTCAAGAGACCCTTGATTTTACCCTGTCCAATGAATGAACCTCCAGTGTTATGCCTCAAGTTGGGGTGATCTCCTCACAACAGAACAATTATCCTGTTCTCAGCCATAATTTCACCCCTCCACCACACACACACTTGCAGAGGAAGCTGGTACCAGCAAATCTGGAACCTTTGTGGCTTCTCTTCAGTGTAAATCACATTGCTTCTTGGCTATCCCCACTGCCGGCTTAAGCTTTAGCTTTCCAGGTTCTACTAAGACTATCATCATTCATTCATCTGTTTTCCAGATTCCAAAGTCTTATTGTGGTCTCGTCTCCCATTCTTTTTGTCCTTGTGGGATTATGCCTCTTTAAAAAAATCCCTTTACCATTCGTTTACCAGGGTTTAGGGAAAGAGCAAATGCATGTGTTCAAAATGTCTTCCTTATCTTGAAACTTTCCTGTAGTCTCTCAGAACCTATTTATCCCACACATATTCATGGAGTGCCTCATATGTGTTAGGTACCGTTTAAGCACTTGGGATACATCAGTGAACAAAACTGAATATCCTTGCTCTTATGGAATTTACATTCGTGTGTGTGTGTGTGTTTGTGTGTATGCGTAGGGAAAGATAATAAAAAATAAACCTAAATACATAGATTATATAATAGGTATTATATAGGTAAGGTAGACAGTATGGCAGGAGGGGAGGGTATGCAGAAAAGGGAACCCTCCTACACTGTTGGTGGGAATGTAAACTGGTACAGCCACTATGGAAAACAGTATGGAGGGTCCTTAAGAAACTAAAAATAGAGTTACTATATGATCCAGCAATCCCTGGGTATATATCCGGAAAAGACAAAAACTCTAATTCAAAAAGATACATGCTCCCCAATGTTCATAACAGCACTATTTACAGTAGCCAAGACATGGAAGCAACCTAAGTGTCCATTGACAGATGAATGGATAAAGAAGATGTGGTATATACATACAATGGAATATTACTCAGCCATAAAAAAGAATGAAATAATGCCATTTGCAGCAACATGGATGGCCCTAGAGATTATCATACTTAAGTGAAGTAAGTCAAGCAGAGAAAGACAAATATATGATATAACATATATAGGAATCTAAAAAAATGATACAAATGAACTTATTTACAAAGCAAAAGCAGACTCACAGACATAGAAAACAAACTTATGGTTACCAAAGGGGAAAGGGGGAGAGGGATAAAGTAGCAGAATGGGATTAACAGATACACACTACTATATATAAAATAGATAAAAAACCAGGACCTATTGTATCACACAGGGAACTATATTCAATATCTTGTAATAACCTATAATGGAAAAAAATTTGAAAAAGAGGATATATATATAATATATCCTCTTTTTCAAATATATATATATATATATATATATATCTGAATCACTTCGCTGTACACCTGAACTAACACAATATTGTAAATCAACTATACTTCAATTTAAAAGAAAGTGCAGCAGGAAATGGAGAATCAGAAGTAATGGGCAGGGGGGTAGACTGCAGTACTTAATAGAATGACCAAGGTAGGTGTTATTGAGAAAGTAAAATTTGAGCAAAGACTTGAAGGAATTGGAATCATAAATATATATATTCCTCATAGGATGGGTTTCTCCATATTTTCCACAAGTTGTAGCTTCTATTTATCCTTAGCTTGAAGGGAGACCAATGTCTTCTCTTTATTTTGCACCCTCACTTCACCTGGCATTTAACTCTACAGAGAACCTGACCTCACTAGCTGCCTATATGCCTGGAGAGATATTTGAACTTAGGGGCTGACTTGTCATATTCTTTTGGGTAAGACACAATTCCTGAATTTCAATTTCTCCATTTGTATGTGGGAATAATGGTAAATCGCTGGACCTCATTTTCTTCCTGGAAGTTAGTACCCATAAGCTTCTAAGGTTAGTAAAATAAAAGTACAGTAAAAATCATGTGATGATCATGATATCTTTGACGATAAAAGAATGACACAGCCCACATTTTCTTGGCAGGGAGAAAATATTGAACTTATGTTGGACTTTAGATTTACTCTGGAGTATAATGAGGTAAGCTGGTTTGACCCTACAATTCTCACTCACCCACCCCTCAAGGCCCAACCCACATTTTTGCAGGCTGGCTTCATGATCAGTTGACTAAGCAATATTCTTTTAGCAAGGGTCACAATCAAAAGAACTAACTTTAAGTGAGTGCTTATGTGCCCAGCACTATGCTGGTGCTTCACCTGTTGATACTCACAACAGCCTGATGAGACATAAGTTTCTAGCCCTAATTTCAAATAAGGAACCTGAATTGAAGAGTTTTTGAAATGTGAGCAAATTAAGAAGAAAATAAAAACCCCACTTTATTTAGTAGGTATACTAGTATGTGTTCTCCAGAGAAAGAACCAACAGGATTTTTATCTACCCATCTACTGACCTACTGACTGATCAACAGATGGGTAGATTTAATATAAGGAATTGCCTCACATGATGATGGAGGCTGAGAAGCCAAAATCTGCAGAAGTCAGTATGTATGCATGCTAGACACCCAGAAGTGCGGGTGTTAGAGCTCCAGTGTTTCATAAAACATTCTTAACTGTAACTCCAGGAGGTTGTCTCCTCAGGCTGTTATGAGTATCAACAGATGAAACACCAGCATGATATTCACCCATGTTGATATATCTGTAGTTATTTATTATTATACATTAGGTATGACTAATATGAATATATATAACATAGATATAACTAATATTATAGCTATTCATTACTCATTATTGATAAATCTGTAGTTATTCATCCATTCTCTTGCTGATAGACACTGAGTTTGTTTCCAACTTTTTGCTATGAATATTCTACATCTGTCTCCTTGTAAACATGAGCAAGACTTACTCTAGAATTGGAATTTCTGGGTCACAAGATATGAGCATCTTTGACTTTATTAGATGTTAATCAATTGTTCCCCCAAATGATTGTACCAATTTACAGTCTCACCAGCGGCATAGAAGAGTTTCCACTGTTCCATTTACCACCAACACTTGATAGTTTCAGACCTACTTTCCAACCTACTCTTGGAGCTTTAATTCTCACTGTTCTCCTTCATGAATCTTTGATTCCAGCCAAATTCCAGCACACGCTGATCCCTGAATGTATTGTGTAATGTATTTCCTTTCTCCCTCAATATTTATTGAGTAGATACACTGTGAGAAACCCGGCTATATGTTAGGAAAACAAACATGAAAAGACATGGTTCCTGTCCTAAAGGACTTTATAATTTCCTGGAGGGACAACACTTGCAAACAGCAATTAGAATATAATTGTTACAATGAAAGTCTATATAAATTACACTATGCAATAAGGCAGAAGTAGCACACAAATCTACCTCCATTTGGGGCAGGGAAAGGAAGGGGAGTGGGGAGAGGGTCAGCAAAACCTTCACAGAGGAGGTACTTTGACCGTGTTTTCACTCTGGAAGATCTTGCCGTATTCATGACCAGCTCCAAGGCCAACTCACCACAAAATGTTCCAGTCACCCTAGGAAAGTACTTTGCACTTTTCTTACAGCCTGCATTGCATTGTCTTATGTTGGATATTTGTATATGTAAACCTTACCTCCTCTACTAAATTATAAATTCATTTGTGGAAGGTGTTCCCCTCTTAGACATCTTTCTATCTCCCACCCAGTCTGGAAGATTGCTGACATACACTGTAAATTCAGTAAATGTTACTGAATGAAAGATTAAAACAAAGGAGTAGGGACTACATCATTTGGCTCTCAGATGCCTGACTTTTCAAACATTTTAAGTAATTGCTAAATCAAACTGGTTTTTGCTATTATCAAAGTAAAAGGAAGACTTAAAAAAATCCTTTTTAAAGTCAGCTGCGCTATTCCTTTGGTGCAAAAAACATGTTATGTTAACATTATAAAATCTGGCCAATCAAAAGGGCTTTCTCTAGTCTTGTTTCTTGCTTCTTTAATAAACTTTATATTCTCGTTTCAAAAGATCTTGCCAACATTAGTTCATTATCACTGTGCCCATCAGCAGAATGAAAAATATTTGCACATTTCTTTGGTATAGCAATGGGGAAATGAGGTCGAAGCAATTCAGGACTTGGAAGCTAGTGGCTTTTATACTCTCTGTATAATGTCTTCCTCTTTCTTTTCCAATCTGAGCTCCCACCCCATATTGAAAGTGGGAGTTTGATTCTGTTCCAGGATTTTGTGAGAAACACATACTAGCTATTAACTAACAGACCTATATGAAAAAATTTTCATAGCTTTTTGTACATACCTACTTAATGACACTATCTATATAGATGAAATCAGAAAGTTTCATAAACTTAGGTGAGAATATTTCCATATTGGCTTGTAAATCCTCTGTGTTAAAAACTAACCTGCAACCTTCCCAGATTTTAGGTTGGCAAAGAGATAGAGCAGATACCAAAGATATCCCATAGATTCTTTGCTGCCATCTCAGCTACACTGGTCACTTGGACATATCAATGGAAGCTGGGTTTGGAGTCAAAATCTACTAACAGGTTACCTTAGGGGCCCTTACAAAGAATTGCAATGGGAAATGATGATCTTTCATTAAGGAAGACAAGAGGTAAGTAAGTACTCGTATATCATAGTGAGAATCCTTAGCTTTCCTTCATGAAGGAAATTCCATTTGCATCTAGCCTTAGGACCAACATGGGAGATTCTAAGAAAAAAAGATTCTTTTCATGAAGACACTTGCAATAACAACTGTAATATTTTTATCTTCTTTAAACATTTCACAGAAAAAGCTATTTTGGCAGTGATTTAGTTACCACAAGAATCAGGAGGAAACACACAGGAATTCACTCATCTCATTCTGGTGATGGAGGACCAGTACACAAGATCTACAATACAGTAAGTCCCCTACATACAAACCTTCAAGTTGCAAACTTTCAAAGATGTGAACGTGGTGCCCCTGTACGCCAGCTGTTGTACTGTACTACTGTACTTTTCAAGGTACTGTACTGTAAGATTTAGAATGTTTATTTTTTGTGTTTGTTTTTTATGTATTATTTGTGTGAAAAGTATTATAAACCTATTACAGTACAGTACTATATAGCCGATTGTGTTAGTTGGGTAGCTAGGCTAAATTTGTTGGACGTACGAACAAATGGGACTTAACGAATGTGCTCTCGGAAGGAACTTGTTCATATGTAGGGGACTTACTGTATGTTTCCAAACTTCAAAGTGAGTATGAAACTTCCATCAGTTACTAGCCTTGTATGAAGAAAGTGGACCTCTTCACAACATTTTATTCAATAAGGGGCTTTATAAGGATGGTGAGTCTCTCCAGCCAGTTGTAGGCTCTAACATTCAGTGATGCCGGCCAGAGGGCAGAATGATGGCTTAGGGCAGGAATGAACAGGAGCTGCCCCTGCTTCTTCTGTCAGTAGTTCTTCCTTTCCATTTTGTGAGACATGCACTTCTCTGTCCCTGTCTAATATATTCATCCCACTCCACCTTCTGTCTGGGAAGAAATAGACTCCAGACCCTTCACAGCCCTGTTCTTGGTCTACCACTGAAGGGCTTACCTTCAATTATCCTTGGCTTTGGAAATCTATACTCCTTTCCCCTCAGTCTGGTAATTTAGTGAGTGATTCAATAAAAGGAAAAGGTGTTGGTCGAGCTTTTTTGGATGCCAGTAAAAGGTATACATTTCTCTTTTGGATTCATCCAGCAAAGCTAATAAAATTTTTGAAATCCTGTATTTCTAATCCTGTGAGGTCAACTGACTTAATCCCAGATTAAGATAAATTCAACCTCAGACAGACCAGGCGATGCCAGAATTTTGACACTAACACTGAAGAGTGGAGTAGTTCTCCTATTCAGCTGAACATTCTTACTCTCAAACTCTCAAAAAATTTAAAATTCTAGAATTTTAGAACTGGAAGGAACCTTTGTCCTTGTGACTACCCCTTAGTCTTGCTATCCATGAGTCTTGCCTCCAAAAATGTCCCTTTTATGTGAAGTGGGACTCTGGTGCAGCCAGAATTTTCTTCTGTTACCTCTTTGTAATCAGAGAAAACACAACTGGCTGAGATTGTTGTCAGTACGTGGGTGTGGCTGGAAAAAAAATACCCTCTGTGACCAATAGTTCTTTCATCACTGTACCCTGCTTTCATACTGTTTCTCATGAATAAAACATATTCACATGACATTTTGTACTTTTCTGTCCTTATTCAGTTTATGCAGATAGCCACTTCCTTTGGGCAGTAGGACAGAAGCCTCAGCTCTGTGTAGCTAGAGATGAAGAAAAAGAGCCATGAAGAAGCTACAGCATTTGCTGAAGAGCACATGATGGGACCCTCTTAGAAATGGGATGAGAAGTCCTGGACTCTGGGTCCATAAGCTGGTCTGCTTTCTTCCCAATGAAAAGCTTATTTACTTTCGGGACAAAAGAAATTCACAATAACTTCCTTTTTTGGGGAACAAATGTCTATGTGCTGTGTCTTCAAGAAGGAAGGAAGGATGGAAAGCAGAGAGAGAGAGAATCAGAGTAGTTTCAAATTCAAATTTTTTACAAAACTACAAACTTGGGCCAGTTTGAAAATGTGAACGTTCAGCAAAGTGAACACGATGTCTTTGCTTGGGTAACAAGAACGAGGTAAACCATGTGGAAGTTCACATACATAAAGCGCAGCTGGGTTCAATCTGAACGGAGTTAAGACAGCAACACGCTCACCCTGAGATGCTGGAGGGAGCTGGGGCTGGCCAACAGGGTCGTGTCATCTCCTGTCACTGACCTTCGGGATCTCTAAAGTGGCTGCCTGGCACATGCTGGCTTTCCCATAGCTGAGTTACGTCCGTGCCAACGTAGCTTATGAAACGTTTACAAGCAGTTTTAAATATTATGTGGAAAGGCACAGGCATGTCCGGAGGGCTTTAGAACCACATTTCCTAATTTCTTTTTTTTAAATAGATGTATTTATTTATTTATTTTTGGCTGCGTTGGGTCTTCATTGCTGCGCACGGGCTTTCTCTAGTTGTGGAGAGCAGGGGCTACTCTTCGTTGCGGTTCGCGGGTTTCTCATTGCGGTGGCTTCTCTTGCTGTGGAGCACGGGCTCTAGGCGCATGGGCCTCAGTAGTTGTGGCATGTTGGCTCAATAGTTGTGGCTCACGGACTCCAGAGCGCAGGCTCAGTAGTTGTGGCGCACGGGCCCAGTTGCTCCGCGGCATGTGGGATCTTCCCGGACCAGGGCTCGAACCTGTGTCCCCTGCACTGGAAGGTGGATTCTTAACCATTGCGCCACCAGGGAAGCCCAACACTTTCCTAATTTCTTTCTTTTCTTTTCTTTTCTTTGTAATAGTAAGGGAGAAACAAAGGTTATCAGGAGGATTTTCAACAGGTTTGCCCCTAACACTTGCAGAGCTATGGCAAGAGAACAAAGGCCCACATACCGTGCTCAAATATTTAGAATTTATAAATGAAGCCAACAAACTGTTAAGTAAAAGAGGATAAAGAGGTCGTCTTTCCTTTTGCCTTGACACATATGCCTTCATGTTCTAGAAGGCTAGATTTGGATTTAGAATTCCCAAATGCCACAGAGTTCCACACCAAGAAGAGCTGGCTCCCAGCCCCCAGCCTCTACACACTTCCCCACACCTCCCCCGCTCTGGGAGGGTCCTCGCGCTCCTCCAGGCTAACTCTCTAACTCCTCCAGGCTAACTCTCTAACTCCCACATTTCAGTTCCAGTCACATATCCTTCAAACAGCCACCCATGGGGTCTGGCGACATGTGCACAGGTGGTGCAGTCCACCCTTGGAGAGCAGACCCAGGGAAGAGGCCCACATGGGCTCCGGAAGTGGACTTGAGGCCACCTGGGCAAGAAGTACTGGGGTTCCTAGTCCCCAGAGCCTAGTCTAGAAGAAGGTGAACACAGATTCAGGGTGGACACAGCCCTTTGGTCCCATGGATGCCTCCACCTATTGAAAGAAGATCAAAGGGGCCCCTAAAACCTGGGGCTTAGGACACAGGCTCCTCTCGCCTTGGTCCAAGTATACTAACTTTCAATATTTTTTCTTTTTCTTTTTTCTTTTTTTTTTACAGAGAAGTACTGCCTTTATTTTTTTCCTTCCAGTTATATTGAGATGTAACTGACATACAGCACCGTGTACGTTTAAGGTGCACAGCATAATGATTTGACTTACATACGTCACGAAATGATGACCACAATAAGTCTGGTGAACATCCACCATCTCATATAGATATAAAATTAAAGAAAAAGAAAAAAATGTTTCCTTGTGATGAGAATTCTTAGGATTTACTCTTAATGACTTTCATATGTAACAAACAGCAATGTTAATTATATCAATCATGTTGTATACTATATCCCTAGTACTTATTTATCTCATTACTGGAAGTTTGTACCTTTTGACCACCTTCATCCAGTTCCCCTTCTCCTCCCCCCCACCTCTGGTAACTACAAATCTGATCTCTTTTCCTATGAGTTTGTTTGTTTTTGAAGTATAACTGACCTATAACACTATATTAGTTCCTAGTGCACAACATAGTGATTTGATATTTCTATACATTACAAATGGTCACCACTTATTTATTTTTATTAAAGTAATACATGTACATAAAGCAGATGAAATGGTACAGACAAGTTTATAATGGGAAGTCAAATCTCCCTCCCTCTCTGAACCACTTCCAGCATTTTGCTCAATAACCCCAGATTATGTTTTCACATCTATTAACTTATCAACTTTATTATCTTTTTTATATAAACAATCTTATTCCACTGAAGGGTTTTAAACAGGGAAGTGACATGCCGATGTGCATTTGTACAAGATCACTATGGATATAGAGTGGTGAATAGACCACAGGCACGAGGGTAGACACAGGAAATCTGTTAGGAAGCTATTTCAGTTCAAGGGAGAGCTATTGGTGGCAGCAGACTAGAGAAAAGGGGACAAACTGAAGAGATACTTAGGAGTTAGAACTGATAGGATAGAAAGTTTGATAGGTGTAGGAAGGAGAAAGAGTCAAAGATGATTCCTTATCTTTTCCTTGGTAGTGCTTGTAACAATTATGATGAATTAGGTATCTGTGCAATTATTTATTTAATGTTTGCCTTCCCTTCTGGATTATAAGCAACTCAAGGACAGGGACCAATCTTATCCAACACCTTATCCCTGTGCACATGTTCTAGCAGAGTATGTGACACATAACGGTGTTTAAAAACTATATGTTTGTTAAATTATATTTTGGGTTATAAGCAAATGGGTTTATGGTGGCATCATTCACTGAGTTAGGGACACGGAGGAGGAAGAAGAAATGTGGAGGCTGAATTTTGACCATGTTGAGTTGCAGGTCCCTGTGAAACATCCCAGGGGAAGTGTTCTGGAAGCAATTGGAAATACACATCTAAAGCTCAGGAGAGAGAGAGGGGCTGGCCAGACGTGGGATTCATGAGCATAGAAAAGATGGTCAAAGTCATGGAGTATTTGAGACAGCCAAACTAGAAGCTTAGAATAAGAAAAGAGACCCTAGGAGAGCACTCTGAAGAAGTAATATTTAAGGATCTTGCAGAGGAGTAGCAATCGACAAAGGAGACTGAGGAATAGCCAGACTCTTCTACGTAGGAGGAAAACCAGCAGAAATTGGAGTCTGAAGTTTAAGAGAAGAATTTTAAGAAAGAAGGAGGGGTCAACATGTCCAATGCATCTAGGAACTCAAACAATGAAGATAACTGATAACCAGTTTCAATTCAGTGGTGGGCAAAAGAGCCAGAGTGAATTAAGGTGAAAGTGGAAAAAGAAAATGGATTTAGCAAATGTAAGCAGCTCATTCATTCATTTATCAGATTAATTCATTGTCATCTTTAAAATCAGTTTAAATTTCAGAGAGGATAAAATGAAGAACTTGAATTTCGAAAAAAAGACAGGGGCAATAGAGTCTGACTGTCATCAGGTCCTCGATGAAGAGATAACAGGGAGGGTGGGGCTGAGAAGGAGGCTCTAGGGTACATGCCTATAAGTGGGAGGAGAGAAAGGTAGATAACTTTGATTATTTCATCATTTTGCCTTAGGTCAGCCCTAATCCTCACCTTCAAAAAGGTCAAAGGATTTACTGTCAGAATTTAACCGACGGAACTCCACCTCTCATAGAGAGATTTTGTTAAGGTCCTCATTCGAATAGCAAGAAGATAAAGCTCTGTTGAGATATTTTAGGACATTTCTCTAAGCTTCTCAGCTTCTCCTCTGCAAAGAAGCTCACCAATGAAGAGAGCAAAGAATGTTTAAAAACAACAACAAAACCTCCCTTTGCTGAGAAGTTGGGATTAAGAGTCAGCTAACCTCTTTTTGTGGTTCAGGAATTTGATTTGTTGTGTATCATCATTTGTGCCCCTCATCTGGTTATAAGGATGTTGGGAAGAACTAATAAAAACATTTGTGTGAAATGCTTAAACCCTTAAAGTCAATGATAAAAATACAAGGGGACACTTCCTTTTCTAAGGTTAATAAATTAAGCATTAACCTAAAGTGCCATTTACTACTGGAGGTTTACACATTCAGCCCAATTGCTGACTAGAAAAATGGAAAGATAAAGTACAGATTCCATCCCTGATCTTGACATTTCTAGAATTATAAGATTAGGAAAAGTTGGCATGAACAATGACTTTCCAAGCCTTAAGTACAGAAAACCAGACCCTCACAACAACCCTGACCCCTGAGGTCTCAGGCTGACCCCCACGTGATGCTGGGTCCTAACAGCACTTCACTGAGGAGGAAGCACATTCCATCGACTTTGCCTGGGTAGCCAGTTCTCAGTTTTTTTGCTTCCAAAAGGCTGCACATTCCTAGTTTAAGGGTCAGAAAGAGTCTCCTCTTCCCTGCATTCCCTATGCCCAATCATTTTCACCACCTCGTAATCTCTTCTACCATATAACTTCTTGTTCCAGAGAGGTTAAAGTTGATTTGAAAAGAAATCCGAGTGCAGAGAGTACAGAAAGTCAAATTTCTACCCAGAAAGCGGTACCTCTATGGCACGTGTAAGATTCTTTATTAATAGGCATGGTAGTTCAGAAATTAGGCAAAATTAGAAATAAGGAAGTTATAGGAAAGCTGTCCTTTCAATGTACTTTGGTAACAGCAAAGATGTTTTTGTGTGTTTGTGTTTCTCACAAAGCTCTCGAAATGGATATTCGTGATAATGAGGATTAAGGGGCTTAGAGGCAAGCTCACAAATACTCGAGATTGGAGTCTGAAAAGACAAGTCTGCATTTCCTTTAATCTTTACCCATCTCTTTACTCTGGTTAAATGTTCCTGGACACCATAAACATTTTCCTATTAACGTTTCCATATATCCTTATAATTTAAAAGAGGCCCCTTAAGTCTGTCCCTAAAATTCATTCATTCAACAAATACTTAATTTCCTTTTATTTTCCACCACTGTGCCAAGCACTGCAGATACAAATGGGAATTAGACATGATCGTCCACTTCGAGGAACTTATGGTTTAGTGGTGATTCAAGAAAAAAGAAATTCAAAGAATTCTGGAGACCTAAAAGCATTTTCAGGAATATAAAGTGATAACGTCTGGATCTAGTTTTGTAGATAAGTACCATCTTCTGATTTTGTATTATTGAAACCATGACTCCAAGTCTAAATCTACCTGTGAATGCATGTAACCTTAAATGTTTACACTGTTAAATTTTAAACTAGTCCTTAAATAGAGGGGTTTTGCAATTCATTCATTCTTGAGTTTGTTTCTGAGGTATTTCTTAATACTGAAGCACTTATCGGATGATTTAAACATACCCACAAATTTTGAGAGTCAAAGGGCATATCTGATAATAAACACAGGGTACAGTGTCCAAGAATTTTGTGTTCTTCCTAGTTTTGATGGCTCTGTTTGCCTTGTTTGAAGAGATGTTTAAATATTAAACAGAATTAGAATTCATATTTAACAAACAGCTTGGCAAAGCTGAGTTGTGACATCTTCTCTTTTGTTGATCCATTTGACCATCTGAAGAGGGTTTTTACAGTTTAACATCTGGGCTCCTCACTTCAAACACGTGGGGTTTGAAACTGAGATATCCAGTCAAAGTGAGACAAAAGTGCATGATGTTTCACCACAGTTATTTCATATTTATCCATTTGCTTTCATTTTCTAATTATGAACCCAAAGTTCCTATGAACTCTAATGATTCTAACCTGTAATCTATATACTGTCAGTCTTAATAAATGCTGAGTAGATTAACACAGAGCTAGAGGTAGCCTATGAGCTTGAGATCAAGTTATCTTCTATAGAACACATATTCCACTTTCATTTCGTTCTTTCATTCAACAAACATTTATATAGGGCCTTCCAAGGGGCAGGCACTGTTCTAGGTGTTGAAGAGACGTCAGTTAACAAAACAGGCTCCCCTAGGGACCTTACATTTTAGTGGAGCTTATATTCATTTGACCAAAACCCCCAAATAGCCAGTTTTGAGAATGGACTCCACTTTTTATGGGGGAAGGGAGACAAATGACAAAAATCCCAAGCCATTTGAAAGTTGCAGCATGGTAGAGTCAAAGGGCCTCTGGCTTTGCAATCAGGAGATATCGATCGTAGTCTCGCTATACTAATCCTCCTTGTTATTTTCTGGGTCTTAGTTTTCTCACCTATTAAATAATGGCATTGAATTTCATAATCTCAAAAGTCTCTTCTGGAGCGAATAGTCTATTATTCTACGATATGTAACAGGCCTTTACTTAATTAAGGTAAATTTACATACAGTGAAATGCACAGATCACAGAGACTTATTTTTCAAAAGCGCAGAAATGTCCAGGGCCATTTTAAACTCCTAAACCTTCTGTCGCTACAGTATGGTATAGAATTATATATTATGTTCAGAGTAATGATCCTGAGGCATTGCAGGAGGCTGAATCAGAAAGAGAAGATTTAATTATGTTCATTAGACTACTTATTAAAGCAGGAAAAGGCACCAAGTCAATTTAGAGAGATTTCAAACAAAAGTGTCTTCTCATTAATCCATAGTTAATCAGAAACCCAATTAACCAGTATGCTCTATTCCAACAGTTTACAGTTTGCAGACTTATTTATTCTTCTTTACAATCATGACCAAATCACTGATCCAGATCCCAACCATTTCACATTTATACCACTAAAATCAATGGATTATTTCTCCTTCAAACAATATGAGATGCTACCACTGAAACAATCACTTCAGAGACAGAAAAAACAATTATTTAAATAAGAAATAGACAAGAGGGCTTCCCTGGTGGCGCAGTGGTTGAGAATCTGCCTGCTAATGCAGGGGACACGGGTTCGAACCCTGGTCTGGGAAGATCCCACATGCCGCAGAGCAACTAGGCCCGTGAGCCACAACTACTGAGCCTGTGTGTCTGGAGCCTGTGCTCTGCAACAAGAGAGGCCGTGATAGTGAGAGGCCCGCGCACCTCGATGAAGAGTGGCCCCCACTCGCCGCAACTAGAGAGAGCCCTCGCACAGAAACGAAGATCCAACATAGCCAAAAATAAATAAATAAATAGAATACCATGGCCAAAAATTAGTAAAAATATTAAAAAAAAAAAAAGAAAGAAATAGACAAGAGTGAAGTGATAAAATTCTGGGGTTTTTTGTTTGTTTGTTTTTTTAAATTAAGGGGCCAAGGCCCAGGATAGGTTAGACACTTAAAGGACAGGTGCCCAAGATAGAGCAGACAGCTCAGCAGACAGAAGACATTTAAAGTGGTAGGTGCTCAGGAGAGCAGGGCATTTTTTTAAAAATTTTATTTATTTTTTTTATACAGCAGGTTCTTATTAGTTATCTGTTTTATACATATTAGTGTATACATGTCAATCCCAATCTCCCAATTCATCCCACCACCACCACCCCCCCCCCCCGCCACTTTCCCCCCTTGGTGTCCATATATTTGAGAGCAGGGCATTTTAAGGAGACTAGAGGCAAGCCTGGAAGACATTTAAAGAGGCAGAAGCTGGGGTTTGAGAACATATTTATTAAAGAGGCAGGAATAAGGGAGTCTCTTGTCAATGGCCTGGGTAGGAGGAAAGAACATGCACTCCTGCTCTCCTCCATTGTAAAAAAAAAAAAAAAAAAAGAGTGTGCGTGCGAGAGAGAGAAAGAGAGAGAGAGAGAAACAGATATGAGTGAAGTGATAAAATTCCAAATTTTGCTTTACAACACTCCAGATGTATTCTATCAGGTATATGTGCAACTATAAAGCAAGTAAAAATAAGAAAAAAAAATCTATTTTCTACGTTTAAAATATTTAAAGGAATTTAATGAAGTTTGCAAGTGGGGTTGTTTTGGGGGATTAAATCTGTTAAATGTATGAATGATTAGGACAAGGAAGAGTGTTTTTATTTTTACAGAAAAATTACATTATCAATAAAACAAGATGTCCATGATGACCTTAAAAAAAAAAAAATCTATTTTCCAAGTATGTTTTTATTTCAATAAATCTTAATCCTTTCTAAATTCTAAATCTCTCTAAGCATTAAAATATGCTAAATAAGGGTCTCTGGAACACGCACCTCACTGATGAGACTGAGTGTCAGAAAGGCTAGGCTGTCCTCCTCAATTCACTGTATCTAAGGAGCTAAAGCAAAACCAGAACTCTCTGAAATCTTAGTGGACACTTAAACTGGCTCAATTCTACAGAAGAATAAAGCCAGATTTTAAAATGGTTTTGGGGACTTCCCTGGTGGTCCAGTGGTTACGACTTTGCCTTCCAGTGCAGGGGATGAGGGTTTGGTCGGGGAGCTAAGAGTCCACATGCCTCATGGCCAAAAAACCAAAACATGAAACAGACGCAATATTGTAACAAATTCAATAAAGACTTTAAAAATGGTCCACATCAAATAAATAAATAAATAAATAAATAATAAAAAATGGTTTTGTTCTTCAATATTTGACTGTAACATTCAGGAAGAATTTGAAGCCTGGCCTATTGTTTTAAATCTGTAGACTCATTCACCAATTGGGACTCATTCCAAAAATATACCTTTCTTTCACAGGATACCTTTTGTACCATTCATTTTGGTCTTCAGTCAGTGAAGAAATCTTATTTCTTCCTGTATGGACCATGAATATCTCCTCAGAAGTTATTATTGTCCACAATAGCATTTCCACTTTTTGAAAAAACTAGACTCTAATTTCCTCCCTTCATGTTGCCTTTGATTAGACCTTCTCTGCCGTGTTTTTCCTCTTCTTAACTGTACTTCCTTCCACTGGTCAGTTAAATCAGTCTTTTAGAAACATTATTTTTTATCTCTTTCTCTTTCCTGGCTCTCCTTTACACTTCACTCTTTTAAAACACCTTTCCTCATTATTCAGTCAGCCCAAACATTTGTACTGAGCAGGTAGTGCACATCCAACAGTGTGAGTGTCTGAGGGATAAAAGAGATCTAGGCTTGGAGCCTGCAGCCAAAGGGCTTACAGTCTAGTTAGGGAGACAGCAAACATATCAGAGCAAGTAGAACCGTGAGGAAACCAGGACACTGAACCTTGTGATCCCGCTAACAGTGTAACTCTAAAGTTCAGAAAACCAAGCAGTTCGAAGTCTCAAAGCAGAGAAACAAAGCCATGCCATCACCTGCCAGGAAATCTTACATAAATCTGCAGAGACGTGGGTCCTCCCCAGTTCTACCTCCCAACTTTGGAGCCTACATGCAGCTGTTAGAAAACAAGAAGAGAATGTAACCAGGTAGACTATGGATTTATGTTAACTTTCATACATCTTCCTTCCAGCTGCATTAAGTTAGCTGGATCACTAAAGATGATTAGGCCATTGAAAAAGGTGTCCAGGGACAAATATCAGAAAAATGGGAGTGCATGTGTGAGAGAGAGACAGAGAGACAGAGACAGAGAGAGACTTCGCCAGGTAGGATTCGATCAAAAGATGCATAATTCGAACAACACTGTGGTACCCCAACCTGCTCCACCAAAATAAACCAATGTGTCCTTGGGGAGAAATATCACTATATAAGGGGCCTGATCTATTAATTAATGCCTGACTTATGTGTACCATATAAAAAATAAATCTTTCCAAGACATATCTTACACCAGGTACTACCCAAGATAGACATTTTTAAAATAAAGTCACATATTGACTGGGGAATGGGGACCACGCATAGTCTCACCCTGACCAAGACTGTCACAGAGACTGGCATTTAACTTAGCAGAAGGCTTGTGCATGCCTACGTACTTAGTCATCCCAGTTTATTCTAGTTTCACAGCGGGGAGGTTTTTGGTTTCTGATCTAGCGCGATGTTCCACCCCGTGCCTTGTTATAGGGGATGTTTACTGAGATCACCCATGTGGGTAAGGAAAAGAAACTTCCTCAGCTAAGAAAACGTAAGGAAGTTGTGCCCTCTGCAGGACAAAATGGCAACTGCAGCCCCAGTAATCCATGAGGACTGCGTCCTGTGCTTTTTGTAGCACTATACTGTTTCTCTCCACAATGCGGCACTGCTGTTCTAAACTCGTTTTTCAGCCAGCTTTGGGTGGGAAAGACAGGGTGACAGCGGGGAGAAGGTATAGGGTGGAAAGTACAAGGGAATTACGTACGAGGAGTTAGAGGCTAAGGAAGAAAGCTGGCTCTTTCTGCCAGAGAGGGCTTGCCTGGCAACTCAAATCAGACCCATTTCAATTAGGAAACGTATCCCCTAGCCCAAGTAATTCATTTTGGATAATTTAATCCAATAGTTCCCAAACCTGCCTGACCAACAGAATCACCAGGGAAGCTTTTTTAAAGGTGTAGATCCCCAGATTCTAGCCCAAGAAACTCTGATTCATAACTTTGGGGAGGGGCCCAGTCACCTGTCTTTTTTTTTTTTTTTAATAAATTTATTTATTTATTCATTTTTGGCTGCATTGGGTCTTGTGCGCAGGCTTCTCATTGCAGTGGCTTCTCTTGTTGCACAGCAGGGCTCTAGGCCACGTGGGCTTCAGCAGTTGTGGTTCATGGGCTCTAGAGCACAGGCTCAGTAGTTGTGGTGCACGGATTTAGTTGCTCTGCAGCATATGGGATCTTCCCAGACCAGGGCTCGAACCTGTGTGCACTGCATTGGCAGGCGGATTCTTAACCACCTCGCCACCAGGGAAGTCCCCACCTGTCTTTTTAAAAAGCTCTCCCAAAGATCATTTATGCAAGATTTGGAAAGGAAAACAATATTTTTAGAGGAATCAGTCCTTGCAGCAAGCACAGCTTTCATTTCTCAGTTCAATAACAATGAACGTGGGGACTTCCCTGGTGGCGCAGTGGCTAAGAATCTGCCTGCCAATGCAGGGGACACGGGTTCAAGCCCTGGTCCAGGAAGATCCTACATGCCGCGGAGCAACAAAGCCTGTGCGCCACAACTACTGAGCCCACGCACCACAACTACTGAAGCCCGCGTGCCTAGAGCCCGTGCTCCACAACAAGAGAAGCCACCGTAATGAGAAGCCGGCGCACCACAACAAAGAGTAGCCCCCCTGGACGCAGCTAGAGAAAGCTGGCATGGAGCAATGAAGACCCAATGCAGCCAAAAACAAACAAACAAACAAAAAACAATGAATGTAGTGAGAATCTATTCTGTGGCAGTGAGTTCTCTAGGAAATAAGAGCACAACTGACTGACTAAGCCCATCTATCTCCTTGAGGAGTTTACTAAACAGACCTCTATTCGGTGTTTCCTCCCGCCCATAGTGGGCAAAGACTTGATGACCCAACAGATTTATAATTCCGTAGTAGGAGACCGCATTGTCTCCCTTCCATGTACATACTGATCACCCCAGTTAGGGAACAGGGGTCATCTGGCTAACTTTGGTATCATTCAGAACTGAGTTCGAATCTAAGCAACAACTCATCAACTATGGGACATTAAAAAAATTACCTAACCTTTCTGAACCTTTATTTATAACAGGAGATAGTCATACCTGCCTCTGAAGGCTATAGCAGACTCAAATGAGGTGATTTAATGTCCTTACACCCTGCCTGGCACATGATGATTAATAAATGGTATTTATTAATAGTAGTAGTAGTAGCCCACTACCTTGATCTCTAGAGCACCTGCGTAATCTAAGGACTCTCTACATGATTTTTTTCATGTCCTAATGCCCTGTTTTGAGGAAAACTGCTCATCCTTGCCTCCAATAACCAGTTAAAAAAGTAAATAAGGAAAGTGTCCTTCCTGCCTCTGAATCATAGCAGGTAGATAAAATAAATATATTTAGCAGTCCTTAATCCCCCCCCATCATTAATGTTAGAATGATATAGTTGGAACTTACCTTAGCAGGAGTTTTCAAGTTTGGTAAGTGAGTGAATCCTCCGGAGCACATATTAAAAGCACAGTTTCCTAGGCTACTTCTCACGATTCTGATTAAGTAAACCTGGTGTGAAGCCCAGGAACCTTCACTTTAACAAACCTTTAGATCACACTTTGAAAAACATGGCCTTAGAAATAACTTAGTCCCAGGTGATGAATATTAACTAAACTTACTGTGGTAATCCTTTTGCGATATATACGTGTATCAAATCATCATGTTGTACACCTTAAACTTATACAATGTTATATGTCAATTATACCTCAATAAAACTGGGGGAACAATTACCCAATCCCAGGGTATCAAACTCAAAAGCTTTCAGAAGCCAAGCAGATCATGCACATAGAAGAAGGGACAGGGTGTCGGATAAAAATGGTGTGATGCTTACAAAATGGAACTGGAAAGTGCATGCCCTACCTATCTTCTTTTCTTTTTTATAATTAAGTTCCAAAGCATTTGGAACCAATTTGCTAGGCAAATGAAATTTGTCTGAGAATTCTCTGAGCACAGAAAGGTGAAATGACTTGCTCATTATCGTTCGAGTAGTGGTGGAGCTGGGCCCAGAGCCTCACTTTGTGAACATCGTTTTTACTGTGCCATGTTACAGCCTCATGAGTGGAACTCAGCAGTCTCCTTCTTCTTTGCCTGAGACTAAATCTCATACCCAGTTGGAGAAAAGGAAAGACAGTATTGAGAGAGCCCAGCTCAGCGGGTGACTCTAGCCTAGACTATTCCCCCGAAGAGAATTTTCTGAGAGCAAAGCGGCCTAGAGTTAACGGAGGAGGTCTTCACCCAGTGGTCCTGAGTGCCAAGACCTCTCAAACTGCAGACAAATACCTGCCATCAGTTATTTTTTGATGGACCTTAACACTACTTAAATGTTTATTTTCAAAGCAACCAGAAGCAGTTTGTCTCCTTCCTGAGAGAACTATCCACCTGGTAATGGTGATCAACAGAGCCAGGGAAAGAGAAGGTCAGATCAAGTGGGGGAAGGGAACAATGTCAGGAAGTTGCAGAAAGCAAGACACTGTATTTTTAAACACTACACACCTATCTTGTAAAAATTCAGGAAAACCAACATCCCATAAAAATAAGTAACAAAAAAGTATCAAGATTAAATCCAGTAGGGCTTCCCTGGTGGTGCAGTGGTTAAGAATCCACCTGCCAATGCAGGGGACACAGGTTCAAGCCCTGGTGCGGGAAGATACCACATGCTGTGGAGCAACTAAGCCTGTGCGCCACAACTACTGAGCCTGCACTCTAGAGCCCACGTGCCACAGCTACTGAGCCTGAGTGCCACAACTACTGAAGCCCCCACGCCTAGAGCCCGTGCTCCACAACGAGAGAAGCCACCGCAATAATAAGCCCACGCACCGCAATGAAGAGTAGCTCCCACTCACTGCAACTAGAAAAAGCCCAGGCACTGCAACAAAGACCCAACACAGACAAAAATAAATAAATAAATAAATAAATTTTAAAAAAAGATAAAGCGTTTAGGGCAATGTCTGGCATATATTGAATAGAAAGCACTCAATAAAGGTGAGTTATTATTATAAAAAATTTTTTTAAAAGATTAAATCCAATAAAAGTTATTATAAGGAAAAGGAGAATGAGATAACATTTTTACAGACAATGAAAATGAAAGCACACCAGAACACATTAAAGCTATTATATTCTGCTTCAAAACAAACCAAAAAACATTTTTAAATGATACAAGACATAAAAGAATAGTAGAAATCAGAAATAGAAATACTCAGAAATAAAGTGACAGAACTCATGAAAGAATTAGAAATAAAAGAAAAAAATTCAGAAACAAAGACTGAACAACCAGGAACACCAGAGTGAACAAACACAACAGATAACACCTTAAGAGAAATAGAAGGTGAAAAAGAGGGAAATTTTAAAAACCAAAAAGAAATTTAAAATATCAAAGAGAAAGTGACAAATATATATATTTTTGGCCACCCGGCACAGCTTGTGGGACTTTAGTTCCCCAACCAGGGATCGAACCTGGCCACTTGGCAGTGAGAATGCAGAGTCCTAACCACTAGACCACCAGGGAATTCCCAGAAAGTGACAAATATTAAAGACAAACTAAGAACATCCAACATACAGATGATAGCTTTATATTGTCATAGTTGGGAGAGATCCCAACTATATTGGGAATATAAATGTTTAAAAATTTTAAACTTTTTTAGTTTATCTTAAACTAAAAAGGATTACAAGTTCATTCAATGATCTTGAAGTTTTTCACTGATTAGAACCTAAGTCCCCCTTTCCCAGGAAAGGTATGGTTTAGCTAGTTTCAAAAAAGAACACTCAGGATAAAGGATCCCATCCCCTATATCTTGGACTGATCTAGATTTTCTGTGTCCTATAGCTTATACAATTTGGGGAGCCATCTAAGAAAAAGAATACAAAAATGTCTTATTTTTATAAATTTTACAAAAACATATGGCAGTTCAAGGGGCTCTAATATAGTCTTATGGGAAATCCACCTCTGCCCATATCTACTTCTAATACAAGAATAGGCTGTCTTCTAACTTTTTGTAAATGATTTTTTAAAATATTTTTTTAAGAGCAGGTTTATGTTCACAACAAAATTACAAGGAAAGTACAGAGATTTCCCATACACCCCTGTCCCCACATATGCATAGCCTCTCCTATTATCAACATCTCCCATCAGATCGGAGATGAATCTACATAAATGAATCTACATTGACACATCATAATCACCCAAAGTCCATAGTTTACATTAGGGTTCACTCCAGGGTTTCTATGGGTTTGGATAAATGTATAATGATATGTATCCATCATTATAGTATCATACAGAGTAATTTCACTGCCCTAAAAATCCTCTGTGTTCCACCTATTCATCTCTCCCTTCCAATCCCTGGCAACCACTGAGTTTAGTCTCCATAGTTTTGCCTTTTCCAGAATGTCATATAGCTGGAAGCATACAGCATGTAACCTTTTCAGATTGGCTTCTTTTACTTAGTAATATGCATTTAAGGTTCCTCCATGCCTTTTTATGGCTTGATTGTGCATTTCTTTTTAAAGCTGAATAATATTCCATTGTCTGGATGTAACACAGTTATTTATCCATTCACCTATTGAAGGACATCTTGGTTGCTTCCAAGTTTTGGCAGTTATGAATAAAGCTGCTATAAACATCTGTATGCAGGTTTTTGTGTGGACATAGTTTTCAGTTCCTTTGGGTTGCTGGATCATATGGTAAGAGTATGTTTAGTTTTGTAAGAAACTGCCAATTTGTCTTTCAATGTAACTGTACCATTTTGCATCCCTACTAGTAATGAATGAGAGTTCCTGCTGCTCTACACCTTCACCAGCATTTGGTGTTGTCAGTGTCCCCAGGTAGCTGGAAGAAATGTAAAATGGTCACTGCTGGTAGAAATGTAAGATGATATAACCACTTTGGAAAAGTTTGTCAGTTTCTTAAAATGTTAAGCTGCACCTACCATGTGAACCAGTCATTCCATTTCTAAGTATTTACCCCAAATAAATGAAAGTACATGTGCACACAAAGACTTGTATTAAATGTTAATAGCAGCTTTCTTTGTAAAAACTAAGAACTGGAAACAATCCTTATGACCATCTACAGGTAAATGGGTAAACAAAATGTGGTATATTCATACAATGGAATACTACTCAGCAAAAAAAAAAAGAAATGAACTGTTGACTAATGAACAACTTGGAAGAACCTCAAAAACATTACACTGAATAAAATAACACAGACAGAAAGAGTACGTCCTGTATATGATTCCATCTATATAAAATTCTAGAAAATGAAAACTAATCTATAGTGATAGAAAGATCAGTGGTTGCTTATAAAATGTGATAGGAAGCTGGGGAGGGGTAGAAGTCGATAACACTGCATTGTATAATTGAAATTTGCTAAGAGAGCAGAACTTAAGTGTACTCCCACACACAAAAAAGATGACTATGTGAGGTGATGGATGTGTTAATTAACTAATTCGAGGAAGCCTTTCATATGTATGTCAAATCATCAAGATGTACATTTTAAATATCTTACAATTTTATTTGTCAATTATATCTCAATATGGCTGAATTACAAAAAAAAAAAAAAGAAAAGAGAGAGAGAGAGAGACTAGGGAATGACAGATAAGGAAGGGATAACCATGACTAGTGGGAAACACACCAAAAAAATACCCTCACAGGGAGCCATCCAGGCTGGTGCTCAAAAAACCTGGGTAGCTAAACAATACAGGCAATGGCTAGGCAAGAAGCCATTTAAAGCCATAGGTGAGGTGTCATTTCATCACTCTTCCTCTAGCACATTGGCAGAGGTATGATCAGTTGGGTGAGGACAGCTTTGTGTATTGCTTGGTGCTTATTTTTTAAAAATATGAAACATATTTCTTCAGAAGTCCAGAGCAAAATAAAACCCCAGAGGGTTTCTTGGAGGGCTGGCTTTTGGACAGGCTGATATGGTCATTAGATACCATGTTTCACTCTTGCAGGACTTAAGCTGAATAATCATCATCGGTCGCCTTGACTTGCCCTGTAATTCACCAAATTAAGGCATTCTTTTCTCTCTCTCCAGCCTCTCCTTTGGCAGATTGCTGTTGCTAATACAGAATAGCTTGCCTTTATTACTCTTTCCTTTATTCTGTTTCCTCTTTTTTCATAAAAATTGTAAAAAATACATAACATAAAATTTATCATCTTCACCATTTTAAGTGTACAGTTCAGAAACGTTAAGTATAATTCTCATCATTGTGAATTATTATTTCTTCTTGCCCCAAACCATCTCTTTTTCTGTACTCCACTTTCTCTTAACAGCGTCCTAGTCATCCGATTCAAAATCTCAGAAACAACCTTTGCCTACTTCTCTTCCACTTACTGATTCCAATCAGTTCCATCTTTAAGTTGTGTTGAAGGTTGTAAGTCAGCCTCCAAAATGTTTCTCATCTCATCAGTTCCTTCCTCTCCCACCTCTATCTCTATCTTAGTCTAAAGTAAAGCCTTATTACTTCTTTTTCTTTTTTTTAACTTATTTATTTATTTATTTATGGCTGCGTTGGGTTTTGGTTGCTGCGCGCAGGCTTTTTCTGGTTGCGGTGAGCGGGGGCTACTCTTCATTGCAGTGCGCGGGCTTCTCATTGCGGTGGCTTCTCTTGCTGCAGAGCACGGGCTCTAGGCGCGTGGGCTTCAGTAGTTGTGGCACACGGGCTCAGTAGCTGTGGCTCGTGAGCTCAGTAGTTGTGGCTCACAGGCTCTAGAGCGCAGGCTCAGTAGCTGTGGCGCTCGGGCTTAGTTGCTCTGCAGCACGTGGGATCTTCCCGGACCAGGGCTCGAACCCGTGTCCCCTGCATTGGCAGGCAGATTCTTAAGCACCATGCCACCAGGGAAGCCCAAGCCTTATTACTTCTTTCCTGGATAACTGCAAGAGTTTTATAAGTGATTCTCTTGTCTCCAGGATCTCTCCCCTTTGATCCATTATTTACCAAATTAACATTTTTAATAAAAGTTTTTAATCAAAAGTATTCCTCTGTTCAGAAAAATCTTCCATGACTCCCCCTACAAAATAAAATATGGTGTCCTTAGCCTATCATACAAGGTTCTGCAGGATGTGCCATAAATTATCTTTCTAGCCTTATCACTAATAAGCATGCTATGACTTCAGAGGACTGAGAAGAAGAAAAGAGTCTTTGTCAATGTACAAAGCAGAGAATGCATCTCCATCGAGACCATTCCATAACACCAGTATGACACTGATTTCATCAGTGCTCTCGTTTTAAAGAATGCCTTTCCCATCCGCAAACAATGTTAAGTGTACAAGCCACTGTGAAATCATAGGCACTAAAAGTTAAAGGTTTGTGTTTCTTGCATGCCTACATTAGTTTTCTTTTTGAAATAAAAAATTAATTTCCTCTGAAAATCATAGAACCAATGTATTGGAAAAAATCTTTGGATCTGTCTACTTCTCTTTACATCTGCTGCTACCATCATTGGCCAGGCCACCCTCATCTTCCACCTGGACCTCCACAGCAGTCTCCCAAATGGTTTTCCCTGCTTCTATTCTATCATTCTTCTAATGCATTCTTCACACAACAACCAGAATACATTTTTCAATAATATAAATCATATCACAATACTCCCCTGCTTAAAACCTTCCTACGGCTTCCCATTTCTCTTAGAATCAAATCCAAATATCTTGAAGGTTCTCCCTGATTTAGCTTATTCTACCTCTTTGACCTTATCTCCAACTATTCTCCCCATCTTTGCTTACTATGCTTCAGCCTTACAGGTCTTCTTTTCATTCCATAAACCTGCCCAACTTGTTCCTACCTCTGGACCTTTGCATCTACTATTCCATTCACTGGACTGCTCCTCCGTGGATCCATGCAAGATGCCTCTTTCCTGTCTTTCATGTCTCATTTCATACATCCCCTCTTCAGAAATGCCTTCCATCACCACCTGATCTAAAGTAGGTCTCTAGTCATTTCTTTTTTTTTTTTTAATCAGTCATCAATTTTATACACATCACTTTATACATGTCAATCCCAATCGCCCAATCAGCACACCACCATCCCCACCCCACCGCAGTTTTCCCCCCTTGGTGTCCATACGTTTGTTCTCTATACCTGTGTCTCAACTTCTGCCCTGCAACCCGGTTCATCTGTACCATTTTTCTAGGTTCCACATACATGCGTTAATATACGATATTTGTTTTTCTCTTTCTGACTTACTTCACTCTGTATGACAGTCTCTAGATCCATCCACATCTCAACAAATGACTCAATTTCGTTCCTTTTTATGGCTGAGTAATATTCCATTGTATATATGTACCACATCTTCTTTATCCATTCGTCTGTTGATGGGCATTTAGGTTGCTTCCATGACCTGGCTATTGTAAATAGTGCTGCAATGAACATTCGGGTGCATGTGTCTTTTTGAATTACGGTTTTCTCTGGGTATATGCCCAGTAGAGGGATTGCTGGGTCATATGGTAATTCTATTTTTAGTTTTTTAAGGAACATCCATATTGTTCTCCATAGTGGCTGTATCAATTTACATTCCCACCAACAGTGCAAGAGGGTTCCCTTTTCTCCACACCCTCTCCAGCATTTGTTGTTTGTAGATTTTCTGATGATGCCCATTCTAACTGGTGTGAGGTGATACCTCATTGTAGTTTTGATTTGCATTTCTCTAATAATTAGTGATGTTGAGCATCTTTTCATGTGCTTTGTGGCCGTCTGTATGTCTTCTTTGGAGAAATGTCTATTTAGGTCTTCTGCCCATTTTTGGATTGGGGTGTTTGTTTCTTTAATATTGAGCTGAATGAGCTGTTTATATATTTTGGAGATTAATCCTTTATCCGTTGATTCGTTTGCAAATATTTTCTCCCATTCTGAGGGTGGTCTTTTCGTCTTGTTTATGGTTTCCTTTGCTGTGCAAAAGCTTTGAAGTTTCATTAGGTCCCATTTGTTTATTTTTGTTTTTATTTCCATTACTCTAGGAGGTGGATCAAAAAAGATCTTGCTGTGATTTATGTCAAAGAGTGTTCTTCCTATGTTTTCCTCTAAGAGTTTTATACTGTCTGGTCTTACATTTAGGTCTCGAATCCATTTTGAGTTTATTTTTGTGTATGGTGTTAGGGAGTGTTCTAATTTCATTCTTTTACATGTAGCTGTCCAGTTTTCCCAGCACCACTTATTGAAGAGACTGTCTTTTCTCCATTGTATAACTTTGCCTCCTTTGTCATAGATTAGTTGACCATAGGTGCGTGGGTTTATCTCTGGGCTTTCTATCTTGTTCCATTGATCTATGTTTCTGTTTTTGTGCCAGTACCATATTGTCTTGATTACTGTAGCTTTGTAGTATAGTCTGAAGTCAGGGAGTCTGATTCCTCCAGCTCCGTTTTTTTCCCTCAAGACTGCTTTGGCTATTCAGGGTCTTTTGTGTCGCCATACAAATTTTAAGATGATTTGTTCTAGTTCGGTAAAAAAATGCCATTGGTAATTTGATAGGGATTGCATTGAATCTGTAGATTGCTTTGGGTAGTATAGTCATTTTCACAATGTTGATTCTTCCAATCCAAGAACATGGTATATCTCTCCATCTGTTGGTATCATCTTTAATTTCTTTCATCAGTGTCTTATAGTTTTCTGCATACAGGTCTTTGTCTCCCTAGGTAGGTTTATTCCTAGGTATTTTATTCTTTTTGTTGCAATGATAAATGGGAGTGTTTCCATAATTTCTCTTTCAGATTTTTCATCATTAGTGTATAGGAATGCAAGAGATTTCTGTGCATTAATTTTGTATCCTGCTACTTTACCAAATTCGTTGATTAGCTCTAGTAGTTTTCTGGTAGCATCTTTAGGGTTCTCTATGTATAGTATCATGTCATCTGCAAACAGTGACAGCTTTACTTCTTCTTTTCCGATTTGGATTCCTTTTATTTCTTTTTCTTCTCTGATTGCTGTGGCTAAAACTTCCAAAACTATGTTGAATAATAGTGGTGAGAGTGGACATCCTTGTCTCGTTCCTGATCTTAGAGGAAATGCTTTCAGTTTTTCACCGTTGAGAATGATGTTTGCTGTGGGTTTGTCATATATGGCCTTTATTATGTTGAGGTAGGCTCCCTCTATGCCCACTTTCTGGAGAGTTTTTATCATAAATGGGTGTTGAATTTTGTCAAAAGCTTTTTCTGCATCTGTTGAGATGATCATATGGTTTTTATTCTTCAATTTGTCAATATGGTGTATCACATTGATTGATTTGCGTATATTGAAGAATCCTTGCATCCCTGGGATAAATCCCACTTGATCGTGGTGTATGATCCTTTTAATGTGTTGTTG
Source organism: Eubalaena glacialis (assembly GCF_028564815.1). Lineage (NCBI taxonomy): Eukaryota > Metazoa > Chordata > Mammalia > Artiodactyla > Balaenidae > Eubalaena > Eubalaena glacialis. The sequence continues at coordinate 28,564,516 of NC_083716.1, read as the reverse complement.
GATTCTGTTTGCTAGTATTTTGGTGAGGATTTTTGCGTCTATATTCATCAGTGATATTGGTCTGTAATTTTCTTTTTTTGTAGTGTCTTTGTCTGGTTTTGGTATCAGGGTGATGGTGGCCTCATAGAATGAGTTTGGGAGTGTTCCTTCCTCTGCAATTTTTTGGAAGAGTTTGAGAAGGATGGGTGTTGGCTCTTCTCTAAATGTTTGCTAGAATTCACCTGTGAAGCCATCTGGTCCTGGACTTTTGTTTTTTGGAAGATTTTTAATCACAGTTTCAATTTCATTACTTGTGATTGGTCTATTCATATTTTCTGTTTCTTCCTGGTTCAGTTTTGGAAGGTTATACCTTTCTAAGAATTTGTCCATTTCTTCCAGGTTGTCCATTTTATTGGCATAGAGTTGCTTGTAGTAGTCTCTTAGGTTGCTTTGTATTTCTGCGGTGTCTGTTGTAACTTCTCCTTTTTCATTTCTGATTTTATTGATTTGAGTCCTCTCCCTCTTCTTCTTGATGAGTCTGGCTAATGGCTTATCAATTTTGTTTATCTTCTCAAAGAACCAGCTTTTAGTTTTATTGATCTTTGTTATTGTTTTCTTTGTTTCTATTTCATTTATTTCTGCTCTGATCTTTATGATTTCTTTCCTTCTGCTAACTTTGGGTTTTGTTTGTTCTTCTTTCTCTAGTTTCTTTAGGTGTAAGGTTAGATTGTTTACTTGAGATTTTTCTTGTTTCTTTAGGTAGGCTTGTATAGCTATAAACTTCCCTCTCAGAACTGCTTTTGCTGCATTCCATAGGTTTTGGGTCGTCGTGTTTTCATTGTCATTTGTCTCTAGGTATTTTTTGATTTCCTCTTTGATTTCTTCAGTGATCTCTTGGTTATTTAGTAACGTATTGTTTAGCCTCCATGTGTTTGTGTTTTTTACGTTTTTTTCCCTGTAATTCATTTCTAATCTCATAGCGTTGTGGTCAGAAAAGATGCTTGATATGATTTCAATTTTCTTAAATTTACTGAGGCTTGATTTGTGACCCAAGATGTGATCTATCCTGGAGAATGTTCCATGCGCACTTGAGAAGAACGTGTAATCTGCTGTTTTTGGATGGAATGTCCTATAAATATCAATTAAATCTATCTGGTCTATTGTGTCATTTAAAGCTTGTGTTTCCTTATTAATTTTCTGTCTGGATGATCTGTCCATTGGTGTAAGTGAGGTGTTAAAGTCCCCCACTATTATTGTGTTACTGTCGATTTCCTCTTTTATAGCTGTTAGCAGTTGCCTTATGTATTGAGGTGCTCCTATGTTGGGTGCATATATATTTATAATTGTTATATCTTCTTCTTGGATTGATCCCTTGATCATTATGTAGTGTCCTTCCTTGTCTCTTGTAACATTCTTTATTTTAAAGTCTATTTTTTCTGATATGAGTATAGCTACTCCAGCTTTCTTTAGATTTCCATTTGCATGGAATATCTTTTTCCATCCCCTCACTTTCAGTCTGTATGTGTCCCTAGGTCTAAAGTGGGTCTCTTGTAGAGAGACCATGGGTCTTGTTTTTGTATCCATTCAGCAAGCCTGTGTCTTTTGGTTGGAGCATTTAATCCATTCACGTTTAAGGTAATTATCGATATGTATGTTCCTATGACCATTTTCTTAATTGTTTTGGGTTTGTTTTTGTAGGTCTTTTCCTTCTCTTGTGTTTCCTGCCTAGAGAAGTTCCTTTAGCATTTGTTGTAGAGCTGGTTTGGTGGTGCTGAATTCTCTTAGCTTTTGCTTGTCTGTAAAGCTTTTGATTTCTCCATCAAATCTAAATGAGATCCTTGCCAGCTAGAGTAATCTTGCTTGTAGGTTCTTCCCTTTCATCACTTTAAGTATATCATGCCACTCCCTTCTGGCTTGTAGAGTTTCTGCTGAGAAATCAGCTGTTAACCTTATGGGAGTTCCCTTGTATGTTATTTGTCATTTTTCCCTTGCTGCTGTCAATAATTTTTCTTTGTCTTTAATTTTTGCCACTTTGATTACTATGTGTCTCGGCATGTTTCTCCTTGAGTTTATCCTGTATGGGACTCTCTGCGCTTCCTGGACTTGGGTGGCTATTTCCTTTCCCATGTTAGGGAAGTTTTCGACTATAATCTCTTCAAATATTTCCTCTGGTCCTTTCTCTCTCTCTTCTCCTTCTGGGACCCCTATAATGCGAATGTTGTTGCGTTTAATGTTGTCCCAGAGGTCTCTTAGGCTGTCTTCATTTCTTTTCATTCTTTTTTCTTTAGTCTGTTCCGCAGCAGTGAATTCCACCATTCTGTCTTCCAGGTCACTTATCCGTTCTTCTGCCTCAGTTATTCTGCTATTGATTCCTTCTAGTGTAGTTTTCATTTCAGTTATTGTATTGGTCATCTCTGTTTGTTTGTTCTTTAATTCTTCTAGGTGTTTGTTAATCATTTCTTGCATCTTCTCAATCTTTGCCTCCATTCTTATTCCGAGGTCCTAGATCATCTTCACTATCATTATTCTGAATTCTTTTTCTGGAAGGTTGCCTATCTCCACTTCATTTAGTTGTTTTTCTGGGGTTTTTTCTTGTTCCTTCATCTGGTATATAGCCCTCTGCCTTTTCATCTTGTCTATCTTTCTGTAAATGTGGTTTTTGTTCCACAGGCTGCAGGATTGTAGTTTTTCTTGCTTCTGCTGTCTGCCCTCTGGTGGTTGAGGCTATCTAAGAGGCTTGATGGGAGGCTCTGGAGGTGGGTAGAGCTGACTGTTGCTGTGGTGGTCAGAGCTCCGTAAAACTTTAATCCACTTGACTATTGATGGGTGGGGCTGGGTTCCCTCCCTGTTGGTTGTTTTGCCTGAGGCAACCCAACACTGGAGCCTACCTGGGCTCTTTGGTGGGGCTAATGGCAGATTCTGGGAGGGCTCACGCCAAGGAGTACTTCCCAGAACCTCCGCTGCCAGTGTCCTTGTCCCCACGGTGAAATAGAGCCAGCCCCCGCCTCTGCAGGAGACCCTCCAACACTAGCAGGTAGGTCTGGTTCAGTCTCCCCCGGGGTCACTGCTCCTTCCCCTGGGTCCCGATGCACACACTATTCCATGTGCACCCTCCAAGAGTGGGGTCTCTGTTTCCCCCAGTCCTGTCGAAGTCCTGCAATCAATTCCCACTAGGCTTCAAAGTCTGATTCTCTGTGAATTCCTCCTCCCGTTGCTGGACCCCCAGGTTGGGAAGCCTGACGTGGGGCTCAGAACCTTCACTCCAGTGGGTGGACTTCTGTGGTTTAAGTGTTTGCCAGTCTGTGAGTCACCCACCCAGCAGTTATGGGATTTGATTTTACTCTGATTGCACCCCTCCTACCGTCTCACTGTGGCTTCTCCTCTGTCCTTGGACGTGGGGTATCCTCCTTGGTGAAGTCCAGTGTCTTCCTGTCGATGATTGTCCAGCAGCCAGTTGTGATTCTGGTGTTCTCGCAAGAGAGAGTGAGAGCACGTCCTTCTACTCCGCCATCTTGGTTAATCTCCGCTCTAGTCGTTTCTTATTAATTATCTTGCTTTATAGCACGTATCATCTGAAATTGCTTTGTCATTTATTCATTATCCATCTCCCCCACCATCACTACCTCTGTAATGTAAGTTCTATGACAAAGAGTTCATTCCTACTTTTTGAGAGCTGTATCCCTTGTGCACAGAATAGCATCTAGAACAACACAGCCACTCATTATATATGTGTTGAATGAATGAATGAACCACGTTCAAGCAGTTTGAAAGGAGAGCAGATTGTACTCTCTTTAAATATCTCCAGAGAAGATCTCACCATTTTTCTGAAAATGAATTCCAGCATCCAATAACTTTTAGTTGTCAGAAAGGTCTTCCTAATATCCAGACTAAATCCTTTCTAAAGCAATTGCTGTCTTTTCCCATTTGGTCCTCAATGGAATCCTTAAATTGTCTTTTAATAGTCAGGAATAAATTTGTTATTAGGCCCTGTTAACACTAGTTTTACTCTTCACATTTTATAACATTGTTGTTCTCTTTTGTCCTTGTCAAATTCTCTGTCTCAAGCTTCATCTGTGAGCCCAGTATTGGACACAAACACTACTGCTTGAAATAATGCCTACATAAGAAAACCTCAACTTATAAGTACCTACCTTAAAAAGAGCAGTCCTCATGTCACCCCCACCTCTTTCTTAATCTCTTTTTTGATAGGTTCTACATGTGCTTTTATAAGAGACTTTTGTGAAAATCCTTGGATTTTTCAAGAATCCGTAAGTTCAAATGAGAAGTGAAATAGCTAAAGGACACAGATCGTAGAAAAGCTCCTAAACTTGACTGGCCCATCTGTGGTTTAGCTTAAACTCCACACAAAGCATGTTACAGACACAAGGTCTAGGATTCCAACAACCCAGAAGAAGGTTGAATGGATAACAGTGAAAGCACACTTTAGTGAGAAGTTATTAAGACTAAAAGTGAGCTTTGGGGGTAAAGCTCTTCAAAGTTGAGATGGGGAAAAAGTAAACAGAACTGAGGAACCTTTAAACTAGATGATATTCAAGAATGTGGCATAATTATTTACAGTAGCCAAGACATGGAAGCAAGCTAAATGTCCATCGACAGATAAATGGATAAAGAAGATGTAGTGTATATATATATATATATATATACACACACACACACATACACACACACACACACACACACATAATAGAGCACTACTCAGCCATAAAAAAGAATGAAATAATGCCATTTGTGGAATCTAAAATATGACACAAATGAACTTATCTGCGAAACAGAAACAGACTCACAGACATAGAGAACAGATGTGTGGTTGCCAAGGGAGAGGGAGGAGAGTGATGGATTGAGAGTCTGGGATTAGCAGATGCAAACTATTATATAGAGAATGGATAAATGACAAGGTCCTACTCTATAGCACAGGGAACTATATTCAATATCCTGTGATAAACCATAATATAAAAGCATATAAAAAAAGCATATGAAAAATAATGCATAAATATGTATAACTAAATCACTTTGCTGTATATGTCAATAAAATAAATTTTTTAAAAAAGAAACTCACCTTTGGGAATTCCCTGGTGGTCCAGTGGTTAGGACTCTGCACTTTCACTGTTGATCCCTGGTCGTGGAACTAAGATTCTGCAAGTAGCGTGGCCAAAAAAAAAAAGAGAAAAGAAACCCACCTTTAGAAACAGCATAGTGTAGCTGCAGAACACCCAAGACAAAAAGACTGTCTTAAAAGCAGACAGAAAGTCACTACTTTCAAAAGAAAGATTATTAGATTTACAGCTGACATTTCAGAAGGAACAATGGAAGCCAGAAAACAATAATATATTTATATGCTCAAATAAAATAATTATAAACCTAGAATGTTTATTTAGTAAAGCTATCTTTCAAAAACAAGAATGAAATAAAAATATTTCAAACAAAAACTGAGTTTTCCAACACACTACAGGAATTCTAAAGGTTGTAATGCAAGTAGAAGGAAAATGATCTGTTTTTTGAGACCACAGATAAAATAATTAGCAAAGAAAGTGGTAAATACGTGGGTGACTCTAAAAAAGCAATAACTAGATTAAATAATAATGACAATGTCTTATGGGGTTTAAATAAAACAAGATAGAATTAAAGTGCATGAAAATAATAGCATATAAATTGGAAGGAAGATAATTGGAGTCAAAGTTTTCTACAGTCTTTTAGTGTCAGGTGTGGTTTACACTGATTACCTTGGGACTTTGAAAAGTTGAATATGGATAATAAAATTTCAAGGGTAAACACTAAAAGAATAGAGAAAGTGTATGATTTCTAAGTTACTACAGGGAAATAAGGAACGAAAAAATATTCAATCCCTTTAAAAGAGGCAAGAAAAGATAGAAAAAGATACATGTGGGGAAGGTGGAACAGATAAAAATCACATAGAAGGAAATTCAAATATGTCGGTAATCACAGTAAATGGATTAAACAGTCCCATTTAAAGCAAAAATAGATTGATTAAAAGTAAATTTATCTATATGAGGTTTTACAAGAGAGACATAAATCATAAGGACACAGAAAGTTTTGAAGTAAAAAGATGGAAAAAAAAATACCAGGCCAACACTAACAACAACTATATTAATATCTGACAAATAAACTTTAAAGCAAAAAAGCATTACTTGAGATAAAGAAGATCAATTCATCAAGAAGTTTTAACAATTCTGAACAACGTAATTCACAATTTAATCTAATGGACATACCTTGAAGATACCCAACATTACAAAGTATATATTCTCTAGAATTCAAAAATATGTAGAACTGAGTGACATAAATACACCACACATGTGACACAGCTAAAGCAGTACCTGAAAGGAAATTTGTAACATTAAATGATTTTGAAAAGAAGATGATCACAATAGGGCTGTTGAGTGTGCCCCCAGCAGGGCAGTTCGTTTCCCCCAGAGCAAGTGATCCAAGAATGAGAACAAAATGTCATACAACTTAAGAAGTTAGAGACCTTCAAGATGGCAGAGGAGTAAGACGAGGAGATTACCTTCCTCCCCACAAATGCATCAGAAATACATCTACATGTGGAACAACTCCTACAGAACGCCTACTGAACGCTGGCAGAAGACCTCAGACTTCCCAAAATGCAAGAAACTCCCCACGTACCTGCGTAGGGCAAAAGAAAAAAGGAAAAACAGAGACAAAAGATTAGGGACAGGACCTGCACCTCTGGGAGGGAGCTGTGAAGGAGGAAAAGTTTCCACACACTAGGAAGCCCCTTCGCAGGCGGAGACTGCGGGTGGCGGAGGGAGGAAGCTTCGGAGCCAGGGAGGAGAGTGCAGCAAAAGGGGTGCAGAGGGCAAGTGGAGAGATTCCCTCACAGAGGATCGGTGCCGACCAGCATTCACCAGCCCGAGAGGCTTGTCTGCTCACCTGCCGGGGCGGGCGGGGGCTGGGAGCTGAGGCTCGGGCTTCGGTCGGATTCCAGGGAGAGGACTGGGGTTGGCTGCGTGAACACAGCCTGAAGGGGGCTAGTGCGCCACAGCTAGCCGAGAGGGAGTCCGGGAAAAAGTCTGGAGCTGCTGAAGAGGCAAAAGACCACTGTTTCCGGGTGCGTAAGGAGAGGGGATTCAGAGCGCCGCCTAAACGAGCTCCAGAGACAGGCACGAGCCGCGGCTATCAGCACGGACCCCAGAGACGGGCATGAGACGCTAAGGCTGCCGCTGCCGCCACCAAGAAGCCTGTGTGAAAGCACAGGTCACTCTCCACACCTCCCCTCCCGGGAGCCTGTGCAGCTCGCCACTGCCAGGGTCCCGTGATCCAGGGACAACTTCCCCGGGAGAACACACGGCGCGCCTCAGGCTGTTGCAACGTCATGGCGGCCTCTGCTGCCGGAAGCTCGCCCCGCATTCCGTACCCCTCCCTCCCCTGGCCCGAGTGAGCCAGAGCCCCCTAATCAGCTGCTCCTTTAACCCTGTCCTGTCTGAGCGAAGAACAGACGCCCTCAGGTGACCTACATGCAGAGGCAGGGCCAAATCCAAAGCTGAACCCCAGGAGCTGTGAGAACAAAGAAGAGAAAGGGAAATTTCTCCCAGCAGCCTCAGGGGCAGCGGATTAAATCTCCACAATCAACTTGACGTACCCTGCATCTCTGGAATACCTGAATAGACAGCGAAGCATCCCAAAATTGAGATGGTGGACTTTGGGAGCAACTGTAGATTTGGGGTTTGCTTTTTGCATCTAATTTGTTCCTGGCTTTAGGTTTATCTTCGTTTAGTATTTAGAGTTTATTATCATTGGTAGATTTGTTTATTGATTTGGTTGCTCTCTTCCTCCTTGTTTTTAATATATATATATACATATATTTTTTTTCCTTTTTCTCTTTTTGTGAGTGTGTATGTGTATGCTTCTTTGTGTGATTTTGTCTGTATAGCTTTGCTTTTACCATTTGTCCTAGGGTTCTGTCTGTCGGTTTTTTTTTTTTAAGTATACTTTTTAGCACTTGTTATCATTGGTGGATTTGTTTTTTGGTTTTGTTGCTCTCTTCTTTCTTTCTTTCTTCTTTTGTCTTTTTTTTATTACTTTTTAATTTTTCTATTTCTAATAATTATTTTTTATTTTAGTAACTTTATTTTATTTTCTTTCTTTCCTCCTTCCTTCCTTCCTTCCTTTCTTTCTTTCTCTCTCTCTCTCTTTCTCTCTTTCTCTTTCTTTCTTTCTTTCTTTCTTTCTTTCTCTCTCTCTCTTTCTTTCTTTCTTTCTTTCATTCTTTCGTTCTTTCGTTCTTTCTCCCTTTTCTTCTGAGCCGTGTGGCTGACAGGGTCTTGGTGCTCCAGCCAGGTGTCAGGCCTGTGCATCTGAGGTGGGAGAGCCGAGTTCAGGACATTGGTCCACCAGAGACCTCCCAGCTCCACATAATACCAAATGGCGAAAGCTCTCCCAGAGATCTCCATCTCAACGCTAAGACCCAGCTCCACTCAATGACCAGCAAGCTACAGTGCTGGACACCCTATGCCGAACAACTGGCAAGATAGGAACACAACCCCACCCACTAGTAGAGAGGCTGCCTAAAATCTTAATAAGCTCACAGACACCCCAAAACACACCACTAGACGTGGTCCTGCCCACCAGAAAGACAAGATCCAGCCTCATCCACCAGAACAGAGGCACTAGTCCCCTCCACCAGGAAGCCTACACAACCCACTGAACCAACCTTAGCCACTGGGGGCAGACACCATAAACAATGGGAACTACAAACCTGCAGCCTGCAAAAAGGAGACCCCAAACACAGTAAGTGAAGCAAAATGAGAAGACAGAAAAACACACAGCAGATGAAGGAGCAAGGTAAAAACCCACCAGACCAAACAAATGAAGAGAAAATAGGCAGTCTACCTGAAAAAGAATTTAGAATAATGATAGTAAAGATGATCCAAAATCTTGGAAATAGAATGGAGAAAATACAAGAAACGTTTAACAAGGACCTAGAAGAACTAAAGAGCAAACAAACAATGATGAACAACACAATAAATGAAATTAAAAATTCTCTAGAAGGAATCAATAGCAGAATAACTGAGGCAGAAGAACGGAAAAGTGACCAGGAAGATAAAATAGTGGAAATAACTACTGCAGAGCAGAATAAAGAAAAAAGAATGAAGAGAATTGAGGACAGTCTTAGAGACCTACGGGACAACATTAAATGTACCAACATTCAAATTATAGGGGTCCCAGAAGAAGAAGAGAAAAAGAAAGGGACTGAGAAAATATTTGAAGAGATTATAGTTGAAAACTTCCCTAATATGGGAAAGGAAGTAGTCAATCAAGTCCAGGAAGCACAGAGAGTCCCATACAGGATAAATTCAAGGAGAAACATGCCAAGACACATATTAATCAAACTATCAAAAATTAAATACAAAGAAGAAATATTAAAAGCAGCAAGGGAAACACAACAAATAACATACAAGGGAGTCACCACAAGGTTAACAGCTGATCTTTCAGCAGAAACTCTGCAAGCCAGAAGGGAGTGGCAGGACATATTTAAAGTGATGAAAGGGAAAAACCTACAACCAAGATTACTCTACCCAGAAAGGATCTCATTCAGACTCGACAGAGAAATTAAAACCTTTACAGACAAGCAAAAGCTAACAGAATTCAGCACCACCAAACCAGCTTTACAACAAATGCTAAAGGAACTTCTCTAGGCAGGAAACACAAGAGAAGGAAAAGACCTATAATAACAAACCCAAAACAATCAAGAAAATGGTAATAGGAACATACATATCGATAACTACCTTAAATGTAAATGGATTAAATGCTCCAACCAAAAGACATAGACTGGTTGAATGGATACAAAAACAAGACCTATATATATGCTGTCTACAAGAGACCCACATCAGACCTAGGGACACATACAGACTGAAAGTGAGGGGATGGAAAAAGATATTCCATGCAAATGGAAATCAAAAGAAAGCTGGAGTAGCAATTCTCATATCAGAAAAAATAGACTTTAAAATAAAGACTATTACAAGAGACAAAGAAGGACACTACATAATGGTCAAGGGATCAATCCAAGAAGAAGGTATAACAATTGTAAATATTTATGCACCCAACATAGGAGCACCTCAATACATAGGGCAAATGCTAACAGCCATAAAAGGAGAAATTGACAGTAACACATTCATAGTAGGGGACTTTAACTCCCCACTTTCACCAATGGACAGATCATCCAAAATGAAAATAAATAAGGAAACACAAGCTTTAAATGATACATTAAACAAGATGGACTTAATTGATATTTATAAGACATTCCATCCAAAAACAACAGAATACACTTTCTTCTCAAGTGCTCATGGAACATTCTCCAGGATAGATCATATCTTGGGTCACAAATCAACCCTTGGTAAGTTTAAGAAAATTGAAATCATATCAAGTATTTTTTCCGACCACAAGGGTATGAGACTAGATATCAATTACAGGGAAAAAAATCTGTAAAAAATACAAACACATGGAGGCTAAACAATACACTACTTAATAACCAAGAGATCACTGAAGAAATCAAAGAGGAAATCAAAAAATCCCCAGAAACAAATGACAATGAAAACACGATGACCCAAAACCTGTGAGATGCAGCAAAAGAACTTCTAAGAGGGAAGTTTATAGCAATACAATCCTACCTCAAGAAACAAGAAGCACCTCAAATAAACAACCTAACCTTACACCTAAAGCAATTAGAGAAAGAAGAACAGAAAAACCCCAAAGTTAGCAGAAGGAAAGAAATCATAAAGATCAGATCAGAAATAAATGAAAAAGAAATGAAGGAAACAATAGCAAAGATCAATAAAACTAAAAGCTGGTTCTTTGAGAAGATAAACAAAATTGATAAACTATTAGCAAGACTCATCAAGAAAAAAAGGGAGAAAACTCAAATCAATAGAATTAGAAATGAAAAAGGAGAAGTAACAATTGACAGTTCAGAAATACAAAGGATCAGGAGCTATTACTACAAGCAACCATATGCCAATAAAATGGACAACCTGGAAGAAATGGACAAATTCTTAGAAAAGCACAACGTTCTGAGACTGAACCAGGAAGAAATAGAATATATAAACAGACTAATCACAAGCACTGAAATTGAGACTGTGATTAAAAATCTTCCAACAAACAAAAGCCCAGGACCAGATGGCTTCACAGGAAAATTCTATCAAACATTTAGAGAAGAGCTAACACCTACACTTCTCAAACTCTTCCAAAATATAGCAGAAGGAGGAACACTCTCAAACTCATTCTACGAGGGCACCATCACTCTGATACCAAAACCAGACAAAGATGTCACAAAGAAAGAAAACTACAGGCCAATAAAACTGATGAACATAGATGCAAAAATCCTCAACAAAATACTAGCAAAGAGAATCCAACAAGGAAAGGATCATACAACATGATCCATACACATTAAAAGGATCATACAACATGATCAAGTGAGGTTTATCCCAGGAATGCAAGGATTCTTCAATATATGCAAATCAATCAATGTGATACACCATATTAACAAATTGAAGGAGAAAAACCATATGATCATCTCAGTAGATGCAGAAAAAGCGTTCAACAAAATTCAACACCCATTTATGATAAAAACCCTCCAGAAAGTAGGCATAGAGGGAACCTACCTCAACATAATAAAGGCAATATATGACAAACCCACAGCAAACATCGTTCTCAGTGGTGAAAAACTGAAACCATTTCCTCTAAGATCAGGAACAACACAAGGTTGTCCACTCTCACCACTATTATTCAACATAGTTTTGGAAGTTTTAGCCATAGCAATCAGAGAAGAAAAAGAAATAAAAGGAATCCAAATCGGAAAAGAAGAAGTAAAGCTGTCACTGTTTGCAGATGACATGATACTATACATAGAGAACCCTAAAGATGCTACCAGAAAACTACTAGAGCTAATCAACGAATTTGGTAAAGTAGCAGGATACAAAATTAATGCACAGAAATCTCTTGCATTCCTATACACTAATGATGAAAAATCTGAAAGAGAAATTAAGGAAACACTCCCATTTACCACTGCAACAAAAAGAATAAAATACCTAGGAATAAACCTACCTAGGGAGACAAAAGACCTGCATGCAGAAAACTATAAGACACTGATGAAAGAAATTAAAGATGATACCAACAGACGGAGGGATATACCATGTCTTGGATTGGAAGAATCAACATTGTGAAAATGACTATACTACCCAAATTAAACTACAGATTCAATGCAATCCCTATCAAATTACCAATGGCATTTTTCACAGAACTAGAACAAAATATTTCACAATTTGTATGGAAACACAAAAGACCCCGAATAGCCAAAGCAATCTTGAGAAAGAAATACAGAGCTGGAGGAATCAGGCTCCTGGACTTCAGACTATACTACAAAGCTACAGTAATCAAGGCAGTATGGTACTGGCACAAAAACAGAAATACAGATCAATGGAACAGGATAGAAAGCCCAGAGATAAACCCATGCACATATAGTCACTTTATTTTTGATAAAGGAGGCAAGAATATACAATGGAGAAAAGACAGCCTCTTCAATAAATGGTGCTGGGAAAACTGGACAGCTATATGTAAAAGAATGAAATTAGAACACTCCCTAACACCATACACAAAAATAAACTCAAAATGGATTAAAGACCTAAATGTAAGGCCAGACACTATCAAACTCTTAAAGGAAAACATAGGTAGAACACTCTATGACATAAATCACAGCAAGGTCCTTTTTGACCCACCTCCTAGAGAAATGGAAATAAAAACAAAAATAAACAAATGGGACCTAATGAAACTTAAAAGCTTTTGCACAGCAAAGGAAACCATAAACAAGACCAAAAGACAACCCTCAGAATGGGAGAAAAATTTGCAAATGAAGCAACTGACAAAAGATTAATGTCCAAAATTTACAAGCAGCTCATGCAGCTCAATATCAAAAAAACAAACAACCCAATCCAAAAGTGGGCAGAAGATCTAAGTGGACATTTCTCCAAAGAAGATATACAGATTGCCAACAAACACATAAAAGAATGCTCAACATCACTAATCATTAGAGAAATGCAAATCAAAACTACAATGAGATATCACCTCACACCAGTCAGAATGGCCATCATAAAAAATCTACAAACAATAAATGCTGGAGAGGGTGTGAGAAAAGGAACCCTCTTGCATTGTTGGTGGGAATGTAAATTGATACAGCCACTATGGAGAACAGTATGGAGGTTCCTTAAAAATCTAAAAATAGAACTACCATACAACCCAGCAATCCCGCTACTCAGCATATACCCTGAGAACACCGTAATTCAAAAAGAATCATGTACCACAATGTTCATTGCAGCTCTATTTACAATAGCCAGGACATGGAAGCAACCTAAGTGTCCATCGACAGATGAATGGATAAAGAAGATGTGGCACATATATACAATGGAATATTACTCAGCCATAAAAAGAAACGAAATTGAGTTATTTGTAGTGAGGTGGATGGACCTAGAGTCTGTCATACAGAGTGAAGTAAGTCAGAAAGAGAAAAACAAATACCATATGCTAACACATATATATGGAATCTAAAAAAAAAAAAAAAGGTTGTGAAGAACCTAGGGGCAGGACAGGAATAAAGATGCAGACGTAGAGAATGGACTTGAGGACATGGGGAGGGGGAAGAGTAAGCTGGGACGAAGTGAGAGTGTGGCCTGGACTTATAAATACTACCAAATGTAAAATAGATAGCTAGTGGGAAGCAGCCGCATAGCACAGGGAGATCAGCTCGGTGCTTTGTGACCACCTAGAGTGGTGGGATAGGGAGGGTGGGAGGGAGACGCAAGAGGGAGGAGATATGGGGATATATGTATAGGTATAGCTGATTCACTTTGTTATAAAGCAGAAACTAACACACCATTGTAAAGCAATTATACTCCAATAAAGGTGTTTAAAAAACTTAAGAAGCAATGAAGACCCAACGCAGCCAAAAATAAATAATTTTTAAAAATCTTATTTTATGGTGAAGCATTCAAAGTATTCCCTCCAATTTTATGAACAAGACTAAGGTTGCCACGATCATCACTTCTATTCGATATGGGACTAGAGGTCTTAGCTGACACAGAAAAACAAGAAAAATAAACAGAAGGAAGAAACAGTCACTATTTTCAGATCATATGATGTGTTAACATAGAAAAGGCAAAAGAATATACCACAAAATAGTAGAATTAAGATGAATAATATTACATTTCTGGATACAAAGCCAATGTACAAAAATCAGTTGAATTTTTACACGTCAGCAACAATGTTAAAAAATGCAATTTAAAAAATGATCTCACAGTAGCATGAAAAATATGAAGTACTTAGGAATAAATTTAGCAAAATACATCTAAAACCTTGGAGGAGAATATTATTAAACTTCACTGAGTAACATTATAGAATAACTGAATAAATGGAGGGCTGTATCATAGTCATGGATGGAAGACTCAGTGCTGTGAAGATGCCAGTTCTCCCCAAATTAATCTGTAGATCTGATAAATTCCAATCAAAATCCTAAAAGTGTTTTGGGAGGAGGGGAAAATTGACAAGGTGATTCTGAAGAACTAGATGGGAGGACTTGCCATACAAAATATAAATAATTATTATAAATCCCTAATAATTAAAATGTATCTTACTAACATAGAGATAGAAAAATGTAGCCAATGAAATAAAATAGCCCAGAAACAGACCCATGAATAAATGAAAACTTGACTTACGATAGAGCTGGTAAAAAGGAGCAGTGAAAAAAGGATAGATAGCTTTTTCTGATAAATGGTACTTTGTTATCCACATGAAAAGTAACTAAATTGGACCCCTACCTTACAAAAATCAATTCTTAGTGAATTCAGAATCTAAATATAAAGGGCAAACTATAATACTTTTAGAATACAATATCAGAGATTATCTTTTTATAATGATTAAAAAAAATTTTTTTTAAATTTTTTTTTTGGCTGTGTTGGGTCTTCGTTGCAGTGCGCAGGCTTTCTCTAGTTGTGGCGAACAGGGGCTAACTTTTGTTGTGGTGCATGGGCTTCTCACTGTGGTGGCTTCTCTTGTTGCAGAGCATGGGCTCTAGAGCATGTGGGCTTCAGTAGATGCGGCACGTGGGCTCAGTAGTTGTGGCTCACAGGCTTAGTTGCTCCGCGGCATGTGGGATCTTCCCGGATCAGGGATTGAACCCACGTCCCCTGCATCGGCAGGCGGATTCTTAACCACTGCGCCACCAGGGAAGTCCCGGAGACTATCTTTATAACCTATGGGTAGGAAAGATTCCTTAAACAAGACATAAAAGGTACAAGTTATTAATAATAATAACAACAACAACAACACTAAATTTCAGAGAATCTCAGATGCCAACAATTCTATGATGCACCACTACCTTAAGACAGGAAAAACACGTCAATTAAACTATAGGACAATGTTTTCTTACTAATTAGGGTTTTTAATCTTATACTATTATAAACTTACTTAAACATAGATTTCATGTTCATGCATAAGAAAGAAAATTTGAGAGAAATAAGCTGATTAAAATATTCCTAAAATGTTTTCATATTCAGAGCCTGAATCTTACAAAGAGTTTTTGGCTTCATCCTTGACATCCATCCCTATTGTCCGCACAGTAGCACCCTCTGCCATCAGGAACATTGGTGATCAAAGCATTTCTTAAAGAGTACTCCATTTTATCAGTATATCTCCCAAGCCACTGGCATCCGTTTTGCAAATTTTGATGTTAACATTTCTTTGATTTATAAGAAAGGGTCAACAGAATATTTCAGACAATAACCAGGATTTATAGTCATTTTCCATATAGTTCTTAAATAGTCTGTTGTTGGAAATGTCAAAGGATTGCAGCTGCCCAGTAATGAGATCAGGAATAACAACCAAGACCCTGTACTCAAAGGTAATAACTATATCATGACTTGTGGCCTGGCTGGCAGGGATTATAAAATCTGTGAATTACAAGGCTGTATTAATTTCCTATGGCTGCCGTAACAAATTACCACAAACATGGTGCTTAAAACAACATGCACTTATCCTCTTACATTTTTGGAGGCTAGAAGTCTGAAATCAGTTTTAATGGGCCAAAACCAAAGCGTGATCAGGTCCATGTTCCCTCCAGAGGTTCTAGGGGAGAACACATTTCCTTGCCTTTTCCATCTTCTAGAGCTGTATTCCTTAGCTCGTGGCCTTTTCCTTCATCTTCAAAGCCAGCAGCATAGCATTTTCAAATTTCTCTCTACTTCCATTGTCACATTGCCTTCTCCCTTCTGTCACTGCAGTCAAACCTCCCTCTGCCTCTCTCTTATAAAGACACTTGCTAATTTAGGGCCCACCCAAATAACCCAGGGTAATCTCACCATCTCAAAATCCTTAATTTAATCACATTTGCAAAGTAACCTTAGTTCCAGGTTAGGACCTGTATATCTTTGCGGGGGTGTGGGGGGAGCACTATTCAGCCTACCACAGATGCGAAAATGTGCATCTAAGAATTGACAAAATAAGATAAAATTGATAATATTAATATAACTAATTTATGGAACACTTTAATATGACAGGTACTGTTCTATGGGCTTCACATATATTTACTTATTTGTTAAATTCAACACATATAAAAGACTATCTTTACCACCTAGGGTTAGGGAAGAAATTCTTAAATAAGATATAAAAGGCACAAACCATTAGTGATGATGATAATAGTAATAAGAATAAATTACTATCAGTAATAATACTAAGTTATATTTTATTAATTATATTATAATTAAGAATTTCTATTAATCAAAAGATACTATAAAGAAAGAGAAATAAACATACCACAAACTTGGAGAAGGTATTGCTATGCATATAATTGAAAAAAGTTTAAAGTCCAATATATATAAAGAATTTATATATTTCATTAAAAGAGGAAAGACAAATAATCCAACAGAAAAAATAGGTGAAGGCTTGAAAGTACACATCATAAAGTGCCCAGTAGAGTATAAAATGCTAGTTGGAGTGTAAATTATTATAATTGTTTTGGAAAACAATTTAACATCATCTTGGAAAGTGAAAGATGCACTAACCCTATGATCATGGAATTCCACTTTAGGTATATATTCTAAAGAAACCTCTGTGCACGTGTACCAAAAGACATGTATAAGAACATTCACAGCACCACTGTTATGGGCTAGCAAAAGATCTGACACAATCCAAATACTATCAACAGTAACATGGATAAATTGTAAACTATTTATACAATTAAATACTCTATCACAGTGAAAATAAATTCATTACAGCTATGCATAGCTGCATGGATAATCTCAGGAATGCAATGTTAAGTGAAAAGAAAGCAAACTGCAGAAGAATATATACAGTATGATTTCACTAGTATAAGTTCAAAAACACAAAACCAACATTGTTTAGGAATAAAACATCTGAACGGCAGAGGCATGCTAAAGAAAAAAATTCAAGATATTATTTATTTCTGAAGGGGGAGTAAAGGAGATGAGATTGGTATGAGGTATAAAGTGTATTTCAAACATAATAGAATTATTCTATTACTTGTATTAAGCTACATACGTGTTCAGTGGATCTTGTTTCTTTATTTTTAATTTATATTTATAAAATTTATTTTCAAATTAATTAATATCTAAAAGCAATTTTAAAAAGCTAGATATAATAGTACATGTAAGACTTATACCTACTTTTCAAACACAAATGAAACAGTCATATATATTGAAAGAAAATCCCCAGGAGTTTCAAAAAGTAATGATTTTTCCTAATCACAATGCAATAAAATTAAAGACTAACAATTTTTTTAAAAATAAATTTATTTATTTATTTTTGGCTGCGTTGGGTCTTCATTGCTGCGCGGGGGCTTTCTCTAGTTGCAGAGAGCAGAGGCTACTATTCGTTGTGGTGCACGGGCTTCTCATTGCGGTGGCTTCTCTGTTGCAGAGCACGGACTCTAGAGCACAGGCTTCAGTAGTTGTGGCTCGGGGGCTCTAGAGCGCAGGATCAGTAGTTGTGGCGCACAGGCTTAGTTGCTCCGCGGCATGTGTGATCTTCCCAGACCAGAGCTCGAACTTGTGTCCACTGCATTGGCAGGCAGATTCTTAACCACTGCGCCACCAGGGAAGTCCAGAGACTAATAATTTTTAAAATATTTATCCATTTACAAAATTTTAAATGCCTGGATAAATAACTCAGATTAGAGCTGAAATCAAAACGGAAAATTTAAAATGTGGGATGGGGCTAAAACAGTTCTCAGGAAAATATTTAAATGTATATATTGGAAATTAACAATGATTGAAAATAAATAAAGTGTATAATGCAAGAAACTCTAAAAAATAAAATAGGAGCTTCCCTGGTGGCACAGTGGTTAAGAATCCGCCTGCCAATGCAGGGCACATGGGTTCGAGCCCTGGTCCAGGAAGATCCTACATGCTGCGGAGCAGCTAAGCCCGTGCGCCACAACTACTGAGCCTGTGCTCTAGAGCCCGCAAGCCACAACTACTGAGCCCGTGTGCCACAACTACTGAAGCCTGCGTGCCTAGAGTCCGTGCTCCACAACAAGAGAAGCCATTGCAATGAGAAGCCCGTGCACCGCACCGAAGAGCAGCCCCCGCTGGCCGCAACTAGAGAAAGCCTATGCGCAGCAACAAAGACCCAACACTGCCAAAAATAATTAATTAATTAATTAATTTTTTTAAAAAAATTAATTAAATAAATCCAATTAAAGTAGATGAAATCAGTAAAGATAAAAGCCAAAATGAAATAGAAAATAAATGATGGGAAGAAGCAACTCACAGAATAACAATCTGAATAACAATCTGAATAACAATCTGAATAACTGGTGATCAATAAAATGCAAATTAAAATGAGATACCATTTCACATTCACTAGATTGAAAAAATTAAAAATGTGAAAATAACCTTTATAGAATCTAAAGAATCTTCCATTCAATAAAAAGAAGAAAAAAATGTGAAAATACCAAATGTGGATAAAGATGTGAAGAAACAAGAAACTTCATATTGCTTAAGGGAATATAAATTTGTATAAATACTGTGGAAAAAATTTTGGCAGAATCTGGCAAAGCTGAAGAGCACTTTTTTTGGGGACCAACAATTACATTATAGTTACATATTTTATAGAAACTCTGATACAGGAGTTCCAGGAGACATGAATATCTGTGCCAGGAGTTTCAGGAGACATGAATATCTGTGTAAAAAATTCCTACATATTCACCAAGAAAGAATGGATAAAAAAAATTTAGTACATTCATGAAAGATATGTTACACGGTGGTTTAAATGAAGAAACTAGGTTAAAACTAAAGAAGAGGAAAACAAGGAAGATACAGAACAATACATGGCATATAATTGTATTTGTATAAATTTTGAAAACTTTCAAAACAATGCTATATGTTATTTAAGAATACATATGTATGTAAAGTATAAAACATGCATGGGAATTATAAGCACCAAATTCAGAATAATGATATGTGTGGGGAGAGAATGAAAGGAATAGAATTGGGAGGAAGAATGTTAGGGATTTCAAGTACATCTCTAATCCTTTATTTCTTTTTAAAAAATTAAGCAAGTAAAACAAAGGTTTGGATTTGATGCAGGTAGGATGGATACATATATTTGTTATGTTTTAGTTCTGAATGATATATTTTATAATATTTTAAATACTTTTAAATGACTCAAGAATATGTAGAAAACCTGAAGAGACTGATATTTACAAAAGAAATGGAAAAGTTCTACTCCTCAAAACAACAGCATCTGATTCAGATAATTTTATCTGAGTCCTAACAAATCTTAAAGAAATGATAACTTTAATGCTATATAATTTGTATCAGGGCTTAGAAAAGGACGAAAGTCCTCCAGTTTGTTCCAAAAATCTAGCATAATCCTGCTACCAACACCAAACTAGGATGGCATTTGGTATCTAAAAAAAGGGGGGGAGGGTAGGCCAAATTTACTTATGCTCACAGATGAAATATCTGAAATGACATGTTAGCAAATTAATCCAGCAATGCAGTAAAATAATAATACATCTTGAGCAAGAAACGTTCATCCCAGGAACCCATGAATGATTTTGAATTAGGAACTATGTTAATATAATTCACTATATTAACATATTAAAGGAGGAAGCTCCATCAGCTCAACAGATACCACCAAGATAACTGAATAAGATCAAAACCCATCACAGATTTTTTAAAACTCAGCAGAAATATTAAGAAAGTTTCTCAGTCTCATGAAGGATACTAATCTACAACAAAAATCATATTTAATGATGAAATATTAGCAGCATTTCCACCTAAACAGGATAAGATAAGGATGACCACTAACAACATTATATTCAAGTTTCAATGCAAGAACTAAGAAAAAGAATTGAGGAATATAAAAGGAAAAGTAATTTGGTAATATCTATCAAAAAACTAAGTACATATATACACATTTTTAGATGGCTATGAACACATAGTTTTCCCCATTCCCTATTGGAACCACCTCCCATTAAAATGATGACAGAGAAATAACAACCACATAAATAAAACTTAAGATGGTGAAAATAATGAGGGAGCCCATAAGCAAATGAAAGATTTCAACCAATATTTGGAAGTTAGAGAATGGATAAAGAAAGGGTAATGAATGAAGCCAGTAAGAGGAAGCTACTGCCCAGAGAACATGGTGAGTGATGCAGCCAAGGGCACTAATCAGTTCCTCAGAATCCTGGAGAAGCTTTTAGCTGGGAAACGCCAGGTACAACAGAGGGAATAAGTGGAATGTGATGCTTATTAATTAAAAGTCTATTTACACAACAGACAAGTCATCAACTCCACTCTCCCTCCGTCAGCCAAGCATCTATCCCTCTGGCAAATAAATAAAAGAGTTCTCAAAATAAAAAAATGGCACAGTGAGAAAGGGCTCATTATGAAAAATGCAGGCTCTAGAAATCACAGAACTTTCCAACATCTGATGTGTGGGATTTGACCACCTAAGTGAAAGGGTCCAGAGAGTTAAATATGAGATTATACAACATCTGAATAAGAGTTCAAGGGTTTTTTTTTTTAATTAATTAATTTATTTATTTATTTTTGGCTGTGTTGGGTCTTCGTTTCTGTGCGAGGGCTTTCTCTAGCTGCGGCAAACGGGGGCCACTCTTCATCGCGGTGCGCGGGCCTCTCACTATCGCGGCCTCTCTTGTTGCGGAGCACAGGCTCCAGAGGCGCAGGCTCAGTAGTTGTGGCTCACGGGCCTAGTTGCTCCGCGGCATGTGGGATCTTCCCAGACCAGGGCTCGAACCCGTGTCCCCTGCATTAGCAGGCAGATTCTCACCCACTGCACCACCAGGGAAGCCCCAGAGTTCAAGGTTTGTTGGAGTCATGTGTTATAGGCTCAACTGTGATCCCTAAAAGATATTTTGAAGTCATAACCCCAGTACCTCAGAATGTGACCTTATTTGGAAATAAGGTCATTGCCGATGTAGTTCGTTAAGATGAAGTCATACTGGGGTAGAGTGGGCTCTTAATCTAATGGCTGGTGTCCTTATAAGAAGAGGAAAAGAGACACAGACACACAGACACACAGGGAGAGCACCATAGGAGGACAGAGGCAGAGATTGGAGTGATGCGTCTACAAGCTATTACTGTATAGATTCCCTAAGTCATCTACTTTAGAAAGCATTTTGCTATCCCATGCTTCTCCTTCCTGTTCTCAGCATTCTTCTCCTTTTGAAAAAAGAATACATGGACTATTCAGGAGACACTGAGAAGTTCAGCTTGACAGAGGTACTATTTCCTCTCTGTCATTCTCTCTGTCGTCTAAATTCCCAGGGAAGGAAACCTGACTGGCTCAGCTGGGGTGAGTACCAACTTAGTTATGACCACTGTGGAGGGGGTGGAGGAAGGCTGCCACGTGGTACAAAATCACTGCTGGAGGCCCCTCCGTTGGAAGTAAGACAATCCATGAAATCAGTCACTATGAGCTAGGTAGACAGTCCAACAGTTTTCTACTAAAACTATTATTTATAATAATTCAATAAATATCCTTGTAGATATATCCTGATAAACATTATCTGATTACTCCCTTGTGATAAATTCCTAAAGGTGGAATTATTGGGTCAAGTGTATTAATATGATTAAAGTTTTAAATTCATGCTATCAAATTGCTTTCCAAAGCATTGGATTAATTCACACTCCTACCAGCAGTATATAAATGACCATTTGATAAAACACAATTCCTTTGTCAATACTAGGTCTCATTTTTTTTAACCTTTGACAATGTGATAAATGAAGGTGATGTCTTGTTTTTACCTGTCTTTTCTCTTATAATCAAGAAAGCTCAATATTTTAATCTGCTTTTTGGATATTTTACTTCTTTACTTTTGAAGAGTCTAATCATATGTATTAGCCAATTTTAAATAGGGCTATTTTTTTTCATCCTAATGGCTCATCATAGCTCTTTATATATGTAAGAAACTTACTTTTTAAGATTTATGTTGAAAATATTTCTATTTCTATTAGTATTTTTATTTTGCTTATAGAGCGGTTTTTTTTTGTTTTTGTTTTTGGATGCCTGGTTAAGTCTAAAAAGATGCTTTTACCTAAATATGAATTGTCTGCAGATCAACTTTAATAATAGATTTTTAAAAAATACTATGGAGAACAATAGGTTAAATATTAACAAATGAATCTTGAATACTTAATGAGTATGAAGTGCCAAGCAAATATGCAATCATAGCAGCCTCTGTTATATTAATAGCGATATAATTCCATCTTCTTTTTTCACTACAGTAGTTCAGCCCTTGTCTCTTCTCACCTGGATTTCTGTAACTGGCCCTAAATTGTCTCTGCCTCTAGTCTCATCAAAGCCATCTTTCATCACTGCCCCAAAATAATCCCTCTGATATACACATTTTATATCACACATCCGCTTAACCCCCTTTGATTCGTTCCAATTGCCTTCATGATAAAATCCAAACTCTTAGCACAAGGTCCTTCTTCACCTGCATCCTACCGAATTTCTCTGGCCTTCCTTCTATCTTCATGTCACATTCAATCCAGCCACAATGGACTAATTACAGTTCTCCAAATGTACCCTCTTGCTTCACAGATCTGTAATACCTTCTGTTATTCCGTCTACATGGAACCCCCTTCCTCTCAGTCACTATTGATTAACTCTTATTCACTGTTTTAAGACTCAACCGAGTCTTTGCATACTCTAGGAAGCCTTTCTGCCTCTCTCCCCTGTTCCTTTAGGTAGACGGCCTCTATGCTTCCACAGCATTCCATGCCTATGTCTCCCTTAAGCACTTTTGAGCGTTTGCTAGTCTGTTTCTCCCGGAAGACTATAAATGTGGTGACAGCCTCCTCTCTCACCATAATGCAGGGTCTTACCCAAAGCAAATGTGCCACTGTTAAAGTCTTAAACAGGGATTAAACAATACAGCAGAATGTCAGGACATTAATAGCAATCATTTTTAAAGGTGGTATCATTTAGAATATTCAGTACATTGCTTTTCTGCCCTGTGCCTTAATTTCCACATTTGTAGGTCTAAAAGAATACTATCAAGCAAACATCTTCAGAAGATAAACTAGGATAGAAGAAGATTAAGAAATCTGGTTATAAAATGCTTTGCTATATTAGATGCTGGTATAAAATTCCAGGAAACCTAAGAGCATCTTATTTTCAAATATCTATAATATTGAAAGTTATTGAATAATGTAATATAGTTCATTTTTAGAGGAATAATGTAAATGTAGTTCATTTTTACATGGGACCCTTGATTTGAGGACACTAAGAGGAAACTCCCGACCTAGGATTTGGAGAAGATGGGAGGAGATTAAGAAGGTTATATAAACTTCAAAGTTGCTAAAAGACCAAGATCTGTTCTCACAATAAAAAATAAATGATAATTATGTGACATGATAAAAGTGTTAACTAACACTACAATGGCAACCATATTGCAATGTATCAAATCAACACATTGTATACCTTAAACTTACACAATGTTGTATGGCAATAATATTTCAATTAAAAAAAGATCATCAATAATTTAAGAACAAACACAAAAGTACTGTGGAACTCATAACTTTATGTATAATCCTTTGTACCTCAGAAATTGAGATAACTCTATTCTCCAGTAACAAAGTGATTAAAACAGCAATACTTAACTCCAAATTGAAATAAATTTAAAACTTTCCAATTCCTTTGCTAGACTGAAAACAACCCAAATATTCAGCAAAGTGCTGACAATTTATACACCTGACAATTTATACTATCACGCTCTTAAAAGAAGAGAGAGATCTTTAGGCCCTAACATAGGAAGTAGTATAACATATTATTAAATGAGAAAAGCAACCTGCAAAATATAATCTACATAATCTCATTTTTGTGAAAAATGTTAATATACATATTTGTATTCATATATGTATAGTTAAAAACCCAAAAGACCATCCAAAACTTAGTTGTTATCCTGGAGTGGGGAGAAGGAGGTGGGTCATCAAGGGGATGTGAGCTCTCTACTTCATATATTTCTGTCATGTTTAAGTTTTCACAATGAGAAGGCATTAACCTTATACAAAACAATGAGGGTATTAAATCTTTCCTTTGTGGGAAAAAATTCTGAGGGCATGGGAAAGTGCATCAAGAAACTTGTTTTAAATTAGCTCTCCCTTTTCACAGAAAAATCACCCAAGTCTGTTCTATCTCCTACAAGTTTTCTATCCCCTCAGAATTCCCTAGTCAAGTAAATGGAGAGAACCCTGTCCTCATCTCAGGGAAGAAGTCAAGATTGAAATTCATGAGTCATCATGCCTTGCTTTCCTAGGACTTGACTCTGGGTCTTAAATAGACTCTGCAGCTCTCTTTCTGAATGACAAAAGAGAGAAGGACCTGCAAAGGGTACAAAGTTTCAGTTATAAGATGAACGAATTCTAATGTACAGCATGTTGACTGTAATTAACAATACTGTATTGGACACTTGAAATTTGCTAAGAGAGTAGATCTCAAGTGTTCTCACCATACACACACACACACACACACACACACCCCGTTACCATGTGAGGTGATGAATGTATGAATTAACTTGATTGTGGTAATCATTTCACAATAGAGACATATATCAAACCGTCACATTGGACACCTTAAATATATACAATTTTCATTTGTTAATTACACCTCAAAGCTGAGGAGAAACAAAGAGTGAGTAAAGGACCTAAAGTTGTTGTTTGTATGGGGGTCAAAACTGACTGAGCTCATCTCACACTAAGGAATCTCAAATAAAGATCTGGAAGATTCAAAATGGACATAAGGTTAACGGTCAAAATTCAAGTCAAGAGCCCTAAATCTTCTGGCCTGAATAATCCAGTAATGAATTAATCTAATAATTCTTTGTTTTCCAGTTCCCTTTGCCAGTGTAGATCTGGCCAGAGAGGGTTCTGAAGCAAGAGAAATAAAGGGAAGGAAACGAAGACAGACCATTGTCTCTGGGGAGCCCTGAGGAAAGGTGATGCAGATGCTAAAGCAGATGTGACCATGTGGAAGTATGTTGGGGGCCCTTTGGGTTCCTGCATTGTGACTCAGGTGACCCTTCCTTCTTAGTAGAACAGAAGGAACAGCAGCTCCGAGATGTGAGAGCAAGAAACTTGGGCACCCTCCTGGCTTCACCGTAGGGAGGTGGCTGCCTATTGAAATTTCATCCCTTCTGCGAAGCTCAAATTCTACCTTCTTCAGAAAACCTTCCCCAAATAAGCCTATATGATTTATAGTCAGTTTGTAGCAATTTAATACCTTACTAAATTACATTCTTGTATTATCACCTTACTAGGTTGTAAATGTCTCTAGGGCAGAAATCCTGTTTTGGTTTTAAAAAACGTCCACAATGTCTAGTGTAGGGTTGAGAATGTAATAGGTGTTCAACAAGTAAGCGTTCAATGGAAAAGTTGAAAGGAAGAAACCATCAGGCTCCCTAAAGTTTCCTAAGCTTCTTTCTAACTTAAAGAATACCGGAGACGATTGGGTCATATCCCTGCATTCTCAAATTAGAGGGCTGAGGTTCACCCAGTACATGGTATATTTTTCTCTGAAGAAAGCTACCCTGAATGCAAATTAAGCCTCAAAGCCCTACAAAGGACAACCGGGAAAGCACAGTCCCTTCTAAATCCCCTTGGGGGACCAGGCTTCCCTCTCGGTGTGTCTGTGTCTGCGGTGAGTGTGCATGGGTGAGGGAGGCTGGGGGGGGTGGTGGGAGGGCAGAGGCGGGAGGGAGGAGAGAGACTCCATGCAGTGATTATGTGGAGGGGATTTGCTATGTCCCTTTCTTCCTCCCCCCACCTTCTTTCTTTGTCCTCTTTCTCCGTGTTCCTCTCTTTGTCCCCTTTTCCTCGTCCCCTTCTTCTGCATTTGTCTGGGAGGATCCTGGAGTGTTCTTTTGATCGACTCAATCTTTCTCTGGCACTTGAGTTCTGATTGGCTGAAGGACTTAGAGGGGGGGAAAAAACTTTAATTAAGTAGATAATCTCTTCTTTGGAAGTTTGGCAGCTCCATTTCACCTCCCCTTAACTCTGTTTGGGATCGCTTACACACCAAGGAAGTTGGGGTTTGAGGAGAATTCCACCCCACTACCACTGAGGAGAATACTTTCCCATCTTACCTCTCTGTCTCCCAAGTTTTTAGAATTTTCTATCCTTGTCACTCCAGAGGATTATGTTGCTTATGAAGCCTTCTGTGTGCATCTTTCTTTTCACCTGTGCCCTCCAACTCAGCCACACCTGGTAAGTAACCTGGACTATTACCTGGAACTGGGAATAGGTAAATGTATGTAATCTATTGGAGAGAGCTTATTTTCATTTCCAGAACTGTTGGAAGCCTTGGGATCTCTCCTAGGAAAAAAATTGTTCCGTGGAGTAGGGCTCTTCCTAAATTTATGGCTGGTTTTAGTAAATCTTTAGGACCCCAGGTAATAAAGGAATGGATGATCAGATGGGGGGAGGGGTTCTTACTTTTATAAGTTGCTGGACCACAAATATTCTAAGTCTTTTTGGGGGAAATGGACAGTACCCCTTTTTACCAAATCCTGATGTCCACATTGTGGAGAAGAAGAAGGTGGTTCAAAGCAGGTTCTACCGTCGGCTGAATCTGATCTTTGAGGTGAAGGCTGGAGACAAAATTCAATGGGATCTTATTTTGCATTTTCTGACTTTAATTTTTTTCAGAATATTCTAAGTAACTGCCCATATTGACACTTCCTAGAGACTAAAAATTAGCTCGAGCTACCGAGTTGCTAGTGGGTTAATAAACATGTTTGAAATAAACTGCTTTAGAAATCTAAACTTCTCTACAAATGTATTTAATTTATTCCATTTACACAAATTTCTAAATTGCTGAGAAAATGTGTGTGAAAGTGCTTTGTAAGCTATAAACCATTGCACAAATGATAGATGATATTATCATCATTTTCATTTAGCTCTTGGAAACCATATAAGGATCTATATATGGAAATGTTAATAAGCAAGTATGCAATAACATACAGAAGTAAGACCTGGGAGATGCATGTTGCTAAGGTGTTTCGAATTTCTCTCCAATTAAGATATAAACTCAGTTTCTCTATCAGTTCTAATTTTGCCCATCTGTGTAACCAAGATATAAATCCAATTGCTACATTAACTATTGAGAAAACAAGAATAGGAATTTCTTTGCTGAAATCAGCTTCCTATGCTAGTTGAGAGTGTATTCTTATCTTTAGTGAGTATAGCCATCTTTATTAGAGAGTCGATCAGAAGTATGCCAAATTAATACAGTTTGCAAGTTAACGCAATAATTTGCAACATCGCCGATTATAAACTGAACCACCGAATAACTGGTCGATTTTTAATTGGCATTTTAATTAAATATTTCATGTTAAAAAAAAATCTGTCTTCTCTCTCCTTCATGAGAACAAAAAGACAAAAGGGAGAGCAGACTATTTCAGAGCATTTCTACTGACGTTCATGGTATTCTTCAGCTGATTCAGTATCAGCAAAAGAGAAACACGAGATTCCTTTCCCCAGTCACCAGGGCAGTGCGAAGAATTGTTCTATAAAAAATACCTTTACTGTGTGTTCCTTCCCTGCTGGAGGGGGTCATGTTCATTTCATTCCGATACTGACACAGCCACACTGAAAGGTGGCTGGGTTGCTTGTCTGTCCAAATTCAAGTGTCTGGATTCAAAAGGAGACAAGAAAAAAAGAGATGTGAAAGAAAGTTCTAATTTAAAAACAGGGTTTAAGAACCCCTTCTCTCCTTGCCTGACTTTGAGGAGAAAATGTACAAATCTCCTGTATAATGCAATTAGATTTTAATTGCTTTTCCCCTATAAGCCCCAATTTGAATGAAACATTTATACTTTGCCAAGAGTCTGGTTTGGGTAGCATTTGAAAGTGATTTTTAAACTTCACATTAAATCTTGGTTATTCTTATAATGGAACTATCAGGGTTTTGCATAAGGTCATCCTCCCCTTTGTGCCATGCAGAGAAATTTGACCAACCGCAGCCTTTCAGAGTTTCTCTTAATACTTCATTATCAACCTTTTATGTGAGGACCTCAAAAGCATTTAACAAATATAGAACCACAATTTCTGCTTGGCTGTTCAATTGTAGGCTTTCCTGAAATTACTGTCTAAAAGAGTCCATCAACAGAAATTCCTGGGCTTTAAAAGGAGAGAATAAAGATGACATTCACCTACAACATGCAGTTTTACTAGGTATCTCAGTGCAAGATAATTGGGTGGGAGTTGGTGGGGGGGAAGCATTCTCCACAGTTTCTTCTTGTTGGGACACTTGTGAGGATAATTTCCTTTAGTAACTTGAGAAAAATCTTTTCTTTGAATTTGTTTTTCTTAATCCTAATGGCTCCAACAAACAAAACAAAAAACAACAACAACAAAAAAACAGAGAGAGAGAATGGGAACGCATGAATGCATGATACAGCCAAGCAGATGGAGACAGTTGTAATGGTGGCCAGAGATAAACCAATTTGACTTTTAACTTCCAGTATACTTACTCATGTGGCATGAACAGGCCTAGAACATGTTTTTCCTTAACTCTTACCTTCATTTTACTCCCAATCATGTCTCATAATGATACTGGGTCTTGCTCAGTTCTATCCATTTCTCTCTCTCTCTCTCTCTCTCTCTCTCTCTCTCTCTGCTCCACTCAATCACCAAATCAGAAAGATGCACTGGGACATAGAAGTTAATGCTGGCTCTGCCCTCATTCTTTAACAGAGATCACTGCCTCTCCTTCTTTCCAAAGGAGTTAAATAGGGTCATTCTCTTTTCTGCAGTAGAGCAAGAATTTATCTGAAATCTCTGGGTTTTAAGGCAGCTTTTGACATACATAATTCCTTGGTTCTCTCCAGGTACATTTTTAGGGTAACCTTTCTATGGCTCTTGAAATTTCATCTGATAATGACATGCAGAACCCCTGATTAGCAAGCACTTCAATTACCGTGTGTGTGTGTGTGTGGCGGGGGGGTTGAGTCCATGTTCTCACCAAGCATCATCTATAGTTTATTATTGTCCGCATATATGTGAAACTATTTTTCATATATATTATGAACAATAAAATACACACTCATTTAAAAATTATTGAATTCATGGTAATTTGTTGTTACATTAAGTTTTTGTTGAGTTCTTCCCACTGACAGATAAAAAAAGAACAGGTGAGAATCCACTAAACTTTGTCAGATTAAAAAGGGATTCTTATCCTCACAGAGGTTGGGAATCTGCAAAGTTGGGGAAATAAAAAGTAAGGTGTGTGAAATTGCTTTGAAATTAGGAAAATAATATGCCAGTGTAAAAGATTCACATACCTAATAGCTTCCCTTCTCAATAAAAAAAAGTTTATAGTCCATAAAAAAAGGCTTGGTATTCGTGGAGTAACTCGGAGGTGGATTAGGTTGGCAGCTGCACTGTAGGAAGTCCTTCTAAGGGCTTGAGACATGATCACTGAAATTTAATTCCCATTTTGTCATTGATTTCTCAATAGTGGAGCCCTGCGTTTTTCCTTTCAGTGTCTCTATATCTCTTGCCATAGATAATAATATTAATATAATAATAATTATTATCATTTACAAAGGCTGTGAGGTCTGGGAGGAGACACTTCATTACAGCTTTTCTTACAAAGCCAGTTTGTATAAACGATGAGGAGGATGCTCCGTGGTGCATCTTCATTTTTGTGTGCGTAGATGATAATGTGACACAAAGAAAGATCTCCTTGTTGTGATATTATATAGAGAAAAATGGGGGTACTTTTAAAAAGGCTAGAAGAAAAGGAGTTTCATTCCAAACCCTCTCTCTTCCATGGAAAGAATTTACTTTTTTTTTTTTTCTTTTTCCCAGCTGGGACAATTGGTTTAATGCTGCTCTATATTGGGTAATGCTAATTCTCTCTGGGACTATTAATAAAATCCCTTTTTCCTGGGCTCCATTTATTCTTTTCTTTTTTTATCCAACTGATATGATCAAATTCTCTTAATC
The DNA here is from genome assembly GCF_028564815.1 of Eubalaena glacialis. NCBI lineage: Eukaryota > Metazoa > Chordata > Mammalia > Artiodactyla > Balaenidae > Eubalaena > Eubalaena glacialis. The sequence continues at coordinate 28,533,998 of NC_083716.1, read as the reverse complement.
TGCTGGCTGATTTTATTATTATTATTATTATAAATCAGGATATTTGCAAAGGATTTTATTTGCTCACATTTGGGTGAAATGGTTTTTTGGCTAAAAGAGTCCAAAGATTCCACCAGAACTTTGCCATCTACTCATCCTTAAAGACTTAGTTCAGGTAGTCCCTCCTCCAGGAAGTCTTCCCAGGTTAAATTAGCTACCTCTGTTCTCTGCTCCCCTTTTTCACATTTTGTAGTTTAAAAGTAGAAAGTTGCCTGGTTTACTGAGGTTCTTACTGCTATATAGCTATAGACTCCTGAGAAAGGGTAACTTATGATTAGCTTTGGCTCCCCCCCATATCCTGGGACACAATCTATACTCAGGAATAATAATATTGTGAACCAACATTTAGTGAGCGTTCACTATGTAACTTGGCCAAAGACACACAGCTTGTCAGTAGTGAGACAGGAATTTGACTCTACACCACTTGCTATTCTGAGCCACTAAACTATCCTGTGTCAGACAAGACTCTGGTTTGTTTCCTCTGCCCATGATTTGTAGCTCAGTAGCCAGAATACTGGACCATGCTCCTTCATTCTGTGGCCGGACTTCTTTCTCTGTCTGGCACTCCAATTCTTCTGGGAATTTTTAATGATATTAACAGTTTAGTCTGACAAAGATGCAGAAGTCTGGCATTGAGAAACAAAAGCTTGTACCTGGTTAGTATTTTTATTTTTTAATGTATTTCTTCTGTTAGCTTATTTAAATTGTCTCTTACATTTATTTACCTATAGAATTTACTTTTATTTCACTCCTTTCATCCCATCAAAAACTATCTGCAGTCTCTTTGATTTGGATTAGATGCGTGAAGTACTGGATTTTGCCCTAAACCTCAAATTACTTGTTCTTTTCAACACAGTGGGTTTGTGTTTGTTTGGAGATCAGTTCAAAAACTTCTGTACTATCTGTACTGCCTCTGATGTTAAAAGTTTATGTATAGCATAAGGAAGCTAGCTCTGACTATATTTTCCTAAGAATAAAGACCTATATTTGCAGCATGTGTTAGGATTTCCAGGAGTTCAAGAATTATTGTGGGTGTCCTTCATTTCATCATTTTTCATTTCATTTCATTTCATAACAGCTTTTAAATAAACACTTGGAATCTTTAGAGCTCTTTTGCCTTTTGATTATCAAAGTAACTAGCCAATGGTAAAAACAAATTTCCCAATATCCCTAATTCAAGCACATGATGGGGAGATGTGTAGAATAAATGTATAGTGTTGATCTTCAAAAATAAAAACCCCAGCCAAAATTAAAATCAATAAAAATAAATAAAATTTAAAAAAATAAAAATAAAAATGAAAACCTCAAACAGAATAAAAACCTCTTTCCTATTTCCATCAGAAAGGCAGAGGAGAATTCATAGGGCTTAGAGAGAGAGGTCAGTACAATTTTTCTTAGGATAAACCCTCATTTTTCAGAAAGCAGATTTTTCTTCCTAGGTAAAAGATCATGCTGGGTTAACAGTTGGGGGAACTCTGAGCTTGGTTCACATAAATAACGTTTCCCACTGCCTCCCATTTGAAATATACCTACACTCGGAGGGCCTCTTGAAAGAAACTACCATCCACTTTGGACAGACTCTCTAGCCTCATTATAAGCCAAACTTTTGTGGTTTGTTTTTCTCAATCTTTATTGTTGGCTCTTGTTATTGATCATATCATTTCACTGTATGCTTCTAAGGTCAGAGTTTTCTCCAGGCCAAGAGAAATCAGAACATAGGGGTATCATTTAAACTTACCATTATCTGACCAGTTCAAACTCACTCTTCTTAATAGGATGTTTTCCCAAATTCAGCCTCCTGCAGTACCAGCACAGTACGAGGCTATGTGCCAGTAGTGTCAATGAGACCCTGTAAGTGAGCCAATAGTTCAATTTTTCTATGCAACTCCATAGATGAAATTCTTATGTTTACTAGGTCAAGCTTAAACCATCCTGCATGAGGAAAAATTCCCCTTCATTCAAAACTGTAATTCTCTTTCGCTACCATAAATCACAGTCCTTTTGCTTTACTCAGGCTCTCCATATCAGACTTTGAAGGTTCCTTTCCATACTACCCAAGATAATAAATAGTGATAGTGAACCATTTTATCGTGTCTGGCATTTCTTCATGTTAATCCAAGGCATCTGGTAGAGCCTAGACTGCATAGATGATTGGTTCTGTTTGGATTATTCACTCTGTTGTTTAATTTTATATTGTGAACATTTTCATTTTCTTACAAAGATAGCGAGAACAGCATATATAATGAACCCCCATAGCTCAGTTTCAACAGTTATCAACTGCAAGCTCCTCTTGCTTCATCTATACTTTCTTGTAACATTGTCAACTGCATATATTTCTCTTTGTTTAAATCTTCCAAATACTACCATGGTTCAAAATAGGAAAAAGAATGATAGGAAAAGGAATCTTGTGTCTGAGAGATCTTGAGCCAGTAATTAGAGTGAATCTTGGGGAACATCATACAGATATGACTGCCCTTAGGGGAAAAAATCAAGAATACAAATGAGTAAAAAGAGAAAATTTATTCAAAAAAATATTTGAATTTATTTCTATTTGAGCTGTGGCTGGTTAGCAAAAGCAACAGAAATTGATAACTGGGTCAGATTGAGGAAAGAAAATTTTACCATCCATTTGGATTTTGTTCCATTAAGTAATGAAAATGGTACCAAAGTGCCAACGCCTGTCAATTTTCCTGCCTTGAACTGGTCACCTAGTTGTGTTGTAGGATAATTTTTATGGTTACCATGCATACCTCCCTTCTTGATCCTGATATAAACTGACTGATCCATCAATGCAACTGAGAACATGAATATTTTCTAAAGTCTGCACTACAGGGACCAACGTTACAAGATCATAAAACAAAACAAAATTCTTTGCCTTCATAACAATCCTGGAAGAGGTTCCTGCAATCCCAGGCTTTCTGGGAACAGTGGTTTGAGCTGTACCTTAGCAGCTTTCGCTTAGAGACCACAGAATGGAGAATGAGTACAGCTTATTCCCAGCTACAGTCCTCATTTACATGCTGAATGCTGAAGTGCTTTTCTGTAGCTCAGTGTTTCTCAGCAGAGTTTGCTACAATACATAAAGAAGGAAGGAAATGAGGACAAGGAAAGAGAACCTATCACTCTATAAAATATCCTGAAATACAAATGACTTTTCAGTTTCAAGGGAAAAGATTATCCCTTGAAAATCTGTGATTTGCTTGGGAAGGAACCTGAGATTGTTTTGCAGAGACCCATGATACACAGTTGTCTGTAGGCTATTATATTATCTTTGCCAGTACTTACTTGGCAAGGGCTAGATTTGAGATAATGTGGGATTTTAATATAAATATTAAGGACAACTGCTAAAACTGAGGCATCTGTTTAACTTTTCTTTCTTCCTTTCTTCCTTTTCCTCCCTCCCTCCCTTCCTTCCTTCCTTCCTTCCTTTCTTTCTTTCTTCCTTCCTTCCTTCTTTCCTTCCTTCCTTCCTTCCCTTCCTTCCTTCCTTCCTTCCTTCTTTCCTTCTTTCTTTCTTTCTTTCTTTCTCTCTCTCTCTCTCTTTCTTTCTTTCTTTCTTTCTTTCTTTCCTCCTTGCCAAGTGGCTTACAAGATTTTTTCCCCTAATATTTTAGGGCACTGCATTATAATATAGAAAATTCACATTTATATAAAACAGTTTGAGAATTATTTATAGGGCTGAATTCCCTTTGAAGAAAGAGAGGGAGTTTAAATCCGTGAAATAGATATGGGGATATGGCCAAAACTACACATTTGTTAATTTTTCCTTTTATACATAGCTTGAAAAAAACCTTCACTTGGCCCCAATCTTCACTGCAATCATTTCTTTCTCTCTTTCCTTTCATATCCGTACTCCTTCAATGAATCTATACTAGCTACTTTCATTTCATAACTGTTTACTCACTGTAATCTGGCCTCTGTTCTATTTAATCTACTGAAATACAAATGTTTAAGTAGGAGGAAACTTGCCTTTGAAATTCTGAATCCTTCTCTTCCCTTCAAGACTTCAGCTATCTTGTGCCTTCTACTTCCTAATCCCTCCCCATAACTAAATAGGAAAGAGCCTGATTTCAATTATTTCTACTTTACAGTGGATAAGAATTAGTCATGCTGGTCACTCTTAGAAAAAGCTGCGTTTTAAACTTAACTCTAATTGTACAGTGAATTATTTCTAGCTTAAATATACTCAGGTATTGTCGGCAAAGGTAGTGAAAGTGTTTGGACCAATGAGATATTATGTCGCAGTCACTAGTAAGGCTCACCTTCTATGTACGTAATTGTGTGTGTATGTACGTTTCTGTGTGTGTGCTGGTGCGTGTGTGCTCTGTGGGACTGATGTTGTAGAGGCTAGAGTCACGATGAAGTTTGCTCAGAAAGAGCTGTCCCTGGGCTTTCCCCGGCCCAGTGCATCTCATGAGCTCTATGAGGTGAAAAACCTGGCCTTCAGACATTCATTCTAAGAGAAAGTTGTTTCACTGGGGCATCTTCTAGCAGCTCCCCTACACTGGACCCTCCCCTTAACCTTTCCCCTGTGCTCTCTCTGTGCCAAATCACCAGATGGAGATCTGTATCTACATTCATTTACAACCACTTCTTCTTTTCCCTGGGCCATCACCCAAAGTTATTATAAACCGATGGTCTCTCCTGAAGTAGGCCAACTAGAGCTTCATGACCCAAAGACTTTCTATGGACCTCAAAGGGCAGGGAGAAACCAAACCTGTTATTCAAGGACTTGTGGGGAAAGTGAAAGGAGGCAGAAGAAAGGAGGGGATGAGAGGGCATTGAGATGAAAGTCCTTGGCATTGAGAGGAAAACACCAAATTCTGGAGAATTATATTTAGAACCTTTGCTTTTTAAAAACATGTGTGCAGAAGGGAAAAAGGGACTCCTAACTTAAATCAAAGCCATATCAACCACTGGTATTCAAATGTATCTGGGCACACTTGGGAAACTAGTGAGGCTGGCCTGCAAGGCTTTCTGCATGAGACTGAGTTCTTTCCTGGGAGGGAACTCTCATACTGAGGGGAGAGGGAATCATGCGCACAAACTTAGCCCAGTAACAAGGTCCTGGTCAGGCAAAGGGAGAAGCAAGTCTGCAGATAGCATAGTGCTGGGTGCTCCTGGTCCTGTGCCATGGAGCTATACAGAAGCAGGCATGTGTCCTCACCAGGGCGGCTGCACCACTCACGGTACAAGGTGATGTGCTACAGACTGCCTCATGGGCTACCCTAGTTTGGAGAAAGCCCACAAATAGGGAGAAATGGGTACAGCTAATTGGATAATGGCTGCAACCGCTTGTCCACAATGAGACATAGCTAACAGAGAATGGGAACTTGTAATTTTCTAGAACTTCCCAAGGGGGTAAAATAAAGTAAAATTTCTTCAAATGGTATCAGGTGAAGAGGGCTTTAAAAATTTGAATGTATGGATCTATGGATGACAAATGTTAGGTAAGAAAAGACAAACAAAAGAAACTTGGAGACTTTCCAAGAGCTAAAAGAGAAGCTGTGGCATTTGTATTTGGGTTGATCTAAAGTCCCTCCCCTCCTGTCCCAGATCCCTGGGAAAATTTTTTGCTGGTGATCAGTTTGATTATGGAATAGGCAATTCAGGAGGCCATATAGGCCACAAGAAAAGATATGTAATGTTGAAAGGTGTGGGTATTTGTGCCCTAGATCAAAGAATTTTGAATTGTGGTTAGATTATGGCCAGATTACAGCCACTGAGGTGCTGCAAGTTTAGAAGGTCCCTAGAGCAGAGAAGCAATGGGGAAATGGTAGAAAGTCCACAGGGCTCTGCTTTAGCAGTTACCCACAACCTCAAAACTACTAATGCATCTGCATCTGTGGATGGCTGCTTAACAAGTGTTGAAAAGATACTTAGTAATGAAGAGAATAGCAAGGACTTAAACTCACGTTAAAAGGAAGGGGAAGGAACTTGTTAATGTTGATGTTAGAGAAGTCGTGGCAAAAGGTAGTAAAGACAGGCAAAAGGACACAATTTGGCCAACCAGCCCAGATGGGAGTGAGTATCAGCAGAGGTTACTTTGAGTGAAACATTACTGTGAGAGCTCAGGATGACTGATGGAAAAAGAGAAAGAGAGAGAGAGATCTGATTGCTCTCTCAAATTCTTACTGTTGGTAAATTAACTTGGGAGAAGAATGAAATAGCATTAGAAGCTTGTAGGAAAAAGCATAGGCCAAAAAATGAGTTAAAGACTCACTTCAAGGTTGATGACAAGAGTGTGGAGGTCGTCTAAGAATATAAAATCATAGTCATGGCATTAAAGACTTCTGTGAGTAAAAGTAGTTAGCTTGTTTCCTAGAGGACAGAGGGCCCCTAGATAAAGATTCAGAATCCTTGTGGGCATATTCCATTCCCCCCAGATATTTTAGCCTTGGAATGTGGAAGGTGGGCATAAACAGGGCAGCTGTAATCACCAGGAAAACACCAATACCAAGAAAAAACTGCAGGGAAGGAATGAGATCCACGGTTTTAACACTCAGTGCAATCAGAGACTCAGTGCCTCAAGGCAGTGACCAGTGAGAGCTTTGGGAACTACCGAAACCAGAAGGTGCTCCATCCAGACACAACAGAAGAGAATGTCCACCTATCTGTTACTGTTGCAGTTGGAGCAGCCATTTTCCAGAAGATTGAGGCAAAAATTTGAGTCTCCCAGGCCCTCAAATTATACCTAGGTATCAGATGCTTGTAGGCACCTCCCTGTTCTCCCACTGACCAGTGCTTCTCAAAGCGGACTCTCAGGATCATCTGCAATACAACCGTCTCGGGAACGTGTACATGCAGATTCCAACCCACTCTCCCATCACCACTGCCCAACAAGAGTCTCTGGAGCTGGGGGCCTTCATGTTTAATAAACCCCAGAAGATTCTCATGCACTCTACAAATAATACATCTGGATTGTTTTTCAAATGGCTGTAATGAAGTCCATTCTCCAAATCTCTGGCACTCCAGATTATGTATACACATATGTACGTTACATTCTTATTTTTACATAGTTATAGATTTGCAGAAGGTTGCAAAGAAACATACAGGGAAGTCCTATGCACCCTTTCCCCAGCCTCCCCGTGTTAACATCTTACAACTGTAGTACTATATCCATAAAGCTCATTCAGACTTCACCAGTTTTACATACTCCAAGTCTGCACTTCACTGTCCTAGACTAATGGAACACCTCTAAAAGAATGCCAAAGCAAGACAGATGGTAGGAGACAGGAGGTAGGGAAAGAATCCAGTCCTGTCCAGGCCAGGCACTATGGCCACCTGACAGTTAAAGGGGATTGGTGGAGTGTGGTTGTTGCTTACACCCTCCTCCACTGGGGAGATGCTGACACCAAAGTAACCCTCTTCAGGCATCTGGGGACAGGGGCAGGGCTAGAGCTTCAGTCAGAGTCTTACTGAGAAATTATCCTGCTTATCTGGCTAGACCCTAGTCTCCATGTGTTTGCTTTTGAGCCATTGGAAACTGTCAGCTTCCAAGGTAATAAAGAGTCTTCCGTAAAATCAGAAAGTTCACTGGTGCTTATTCTTCAGAGTCATTATAGGAGTGGAAGAGGTCCAGGGTGGGTGAATCAATAATGGCCAGGGTGTCAAGGCTAAGCACACTGCTCTTGGGTGGGCAAAGGCACTTTTTGCATGAGGTCCCTGAAAGCCGATCCCAAGAAAGGCATGAACAGAACACTACAGAGTCTCTAGTTAATACTTTTTAAAATTGCTCATTTCCTTGCAAGGATGGCACCCTTTGAAAAGGCCACCTTTTGAAGGGGCTCCAGGCTGGGTCCACCACTTGGATTCAGCATATATAGGCAGATCAGGAAAACTGGTAAGGCTCAGGCCCCAGAAGTTTATCTAAATGAGTGACTATGGAGTCTTCCCAGGAGAGGATTCTCTCTAAAGGAAGGGAATTGAGAAGATCCAGCTATAAAGCTTGTCACTGGAATTTGTTAGCAAGCCCCTCAGTTTCAGTTCAGTGAAGGAGGTTGGAGGGTGACTAGGAGTCTCTTTCCCAGGGGTTGTTATAAGCAAAAACAAAAGAACTATTTTGCTAAAACCCTGTAAGAACTTGTACACAAATGGCAGTTTTGATACCCAAGTGAAAAAGTAAAACTAAAAGGGGTTAAAAGACATTTGCCCCTACATTAAAAAAAAATAGACTTTTTAAAGGAGAAGTTTTAGGTTTATAGAAAACTAGAGCAGAAAGTACAGAGTTCCCATATATCTCCTCCCCTTCTCCCCTGCACAGATTTCCCCCCATTATTAACATCTTGCATTAGTGTGGTACATTTGTTTGTCCCTACTTTTTTATGCATTGAACCCAATGTGAGCAGCAACAGTACCCCCAAAATGTGCCCAGGGGATGTGGTGGTAGATAAAGCAGAGCCTGGCAGATATGGGTGCCTGGTAGGCATGAAGCAGAAGGAAGAGCTGGAGCAATGGAATAATAGAAAAGCAGCAGAGACAATGTGATAGTTAACTGAGCTTTTTATGACTGTGTGCAAAACATCCCTGAGACCTCCAGGAAATACTTATCAAGAACTTTTTGGGATCAGGAGTCCTGGCTTAGTATGTGAGAATAAGAGCAAGAGAAATGTGGGTTACAGAAAAGCACAGCAGTAAGGGAGTACATGCTCCAGAACCAGACTGACTAGGTTCCAACCCTGTGTTTACCATTTAACTAGCTGTGTGACGCTGGCTAACCACTCTATGTTTCAGTTTCTGTGTCTGTAAAATGGAAGACATACTAGTTTCTACCTTGTATAATTGTTGTAATAATTATGTGAGCTTAAAACATGTAAAGCAATAAAAATAGTATTTTGTGTTCACAGAATAAACACTCAATAAGTAGTCCAGTACCTACCTCATGGGGTTGTTATAAAAATTGAAAATGATGTTATAGGTAAAGCACTCAGAGAGTTACTTACATACTCGATAAACGTTAACTATTATTTGTGTGATAGAAATTAAATTTTATATGTTATCAGTATATACACTGGAAAACTAACCAAAGGAGAGGAAACAATTATAAAATTTTTATTTGGCAGTGTAAAAGCAAAACTAACTACAGTTATTTATGTAAATTGCTTACTACTTATGCCTAATTACTATGAAGCACAATAACAATTATATATAGCATTAAGTGTGTCAGACTGACTTTGCTAAAAGTTTTGATTATAACATCAACCTCTGTATCCATCTGCTCAGTGTTCATTGTCTGTTGCTCTTTTGGAATAATCTTCTGCTAATGTAGTATGCTCACCTACTCACAATGCTAGAAAATTAGTGGGAACACAGGCTTGCCACAAACTTCCTTCTCATAGTCCCCCAAATCCTTTTTCAGTCTCTTTAATCCTAGAATTTTCTGTTGATTCTGATGACCCTCCGATTATTTTTTCAAAACCCTTTAATTTGCTTTTATAGAGTACTTGCTATGTTCAAGGAACTATATTAGGAGCTGGAAGGGATACAATGATAATTAAGGCAGGCTCCACTTATAGTTGATTATAAGGGAATAAAGGAAAACATTTATATGAGGCAGAAAAAAGATGCTGTGAGTCTTCAAAAATTCTGGCTGTGGCTTTTGAGCTAGTTACTAATTTAAGAATAAGTAAGATGTTTAAATAACATATTTATTGAGATATAATTCATATATTATAAAATTTACCCTCTTAAAGTGTACAAATCAATGGGTTTTAGTATATTCACAAACTTGTGCAACCCTCACCACGATCAATTTTAGAACATTTTCATCACCCTAAAAAGAAACCCCTTATCCATTAGCAGTCACGTCCCATTCTTCCATCCCTCAGTCCCTGGCAACTGCTAATCTACTTGCACTTTCTATGGAATTGCTTGTTCTGGACACTTTGTATAAATGGAATCATATAATTTATGGCCTTTTGTGTCTGGCTTCTTTCACTTAGAATGATATTTTCAAGGTTCATCCATGTTGTAGCATTTGTCAGTACTTCATTACTTTTTACAGCTGAATAATATTCCATTGTATGAATAGACCACAATTTATTCATCCATTCATCACTTGATAGACATTTGGGTTGTTTTTACTTTTTGGCTATCATGAATAATGCTGCTATGAACACTCATGTACAAGTTTTTGTTGGACACATGTTTTTAATTCTCTTGAGTAAATACCTAGGAGTGGAATTGCTGGGTCATATGGTAACTCCTTGTTTAACCTTTTGAGGAATTGCCAGACTATCCTCCAAGTAGCTGCACCATTTTTTAATCCCACCAGCAATGTATGAAGGTTCTGATTTCTCCACATCCTTGACAAAACTTGTTATAGTCTTTTTAATTTTAGTTTAGTGGGTGAGAATTCTTGTTGTGTTTTTTATTTGTATTTCCATGATGACTAACAATGTTGAGCATCTTATCATGTACTTAGTGGCCATTTGTATATCTTCTTTGGAGAAATGTCTATCCAGATCCTTTGTCTGTTTTCAAATTGGGTTATTTGCCTTTTTACTCTTTAGTTGTAAGTGCTCTTTATATGTTCTGGATACAAGTGTCTAACCAGATATATGACTTGTAAACATTTTCTCCCATTCTGTGGGTTGTCATTTTACTTTCTTGACTGTGTCTTTTGAAGCATAAAAGTTTTTAATTTTGATTCAGTCCAATTTATCTGCTTTCTTTGGTTATGTGTGCTTTTGGTATATCTAAAAAACCATTGCCTGACTCCAGGCCATGAAAAATTACACCTGTATTTTCTTCTAAGAGTTTTATAGTTTTAGCTCTTACATTTAGGTCTATGATCCATTTTTAGTTAATTTTTATATGGTGTGAGGTAGAGATCCAATCTCATTCTTTTGTATGTGGATATCCAGTTGTCTCAGCACTATTGGTTGAAAATACTAAGAATAAGTAAGATTTAACAGAACAGCATGAGCAAAGGTATAGAGGCATGAATGCATGGACTTCCACGAATAGCAACTGGTTCAGCTTGACTAGAGGATTGGACAAGTAGGGATATTTAATGGGAAATGAGGTTGGAAAGGTATGTAGGGTCAGATTATGGAGGGCCTTGAGTGCCCAGAGTTGGAGAACTACAAAAGATTCTTGAGTAGGATGACATCGGAATCAGGCTTTCAGAAAATTGATCTAGCTGCAGACTCTACGCTGAATTGAATGGGATAAAAAATGTTACGTAGAGAAGTCTATTAGTGGAGCTTCTACAGTGGTCTAGGTCGGAGGCCACAACTAAGGCTGTGACAATGAGAGTCACCGAGGTAGCAAGAAAGAAAAGAGGGAACTGGTATGTAAAAAATATTATAAAGGTAAAATACGCACAGGTCATAATAACTGATTGGATGCTGAGAATGGATTGAGAGAGACTGGGGGAAAAAAAAACTAGTAAAGTCAGGAGAAGTGGCTAGTTTGGCAGGGAAGATGAGTTAACTTTTAAACATACTCTCCTCCATTGTTTACTGGCCATTTTTATTTCTTTTGGGATTTGTTGTTTGTGTCCTTTATTTTTTTTTAAAGTTCTGTGTTTGTTTTGTTCTTATTAATATGTAAGAGCTCTTCATGTGTCATATATTGTAAGAATTTCCCCCAGTTTGTCATTTGTCCTATACAAGTATTATCTCATCTGACCCTCTCAACAACCCTCTGAGATTGCCACACCATCCCCACATTAGTTATGGTTGAGGTAACTGAGCACAGACTAGTCTCTTCCCAGGGTCAAATAGCTCGTAGTGGCAGAGCTGGGACACCGACTCTCTGGCTCTAGAACTTCCTCTCTCAGGTTTTCTGCCTCATAATAAGGCAAATTTAGTAATAGTTTCCTAGAAAATCATCTGTAGTTTTAAAAAATTTTAAAGAAAATAGAAGGATATATTGATATCTTTTTTTTTTTTAATAAATTTATTTATTTATTTTTGGCTGCATTGGGTCTTCATTGCTGCGTGCGGGCTTTCTCTAGTTGCGGCGAGCGGGAGCTACTCTTCGTTACAGTGCACGGGCTTCTCATTGCGGTGGCTTCTCTTGTTGTGGAGCATGGGCTCTAGGCGTGCAGGCTTCAGTAGTTGTGGCATGCAGGCTCAGTAGTTGTGGCTTGCGGGCTCTAGAGCGCAGGCTCAGTAGTTGTGGCGCACGGGCTTAGTTGCTCTTTGGCATGTGGGATCTTCCCGGACCAGGGCTCGAACCTATGTCCCCTGCACTGGCAGGCAGATTCTTAACCACTGCACCACCAGGGAAGTCCCTTGAAACCTTTTATAGTATTTTCTTTACATGAATCAACTTAATTGTATGTATTTGTGTTTCTCTTTTTCTTGGTGACTCTAGCTAGAGATTTGCTGTTTTATTATCTTTCAAAGACAGCTCTATAAAACTACTGTTTTTCTGTCTTCTAATTCTTTAACTTCTGCTTTTATCTTTTTGATTACGTTACCTATTTTTCTTAGGTTCACTTTGCTGATTTCAAAAGAACACATAGTAAATTTTTTTTTAATTCTTAAAAGGAGAGTTTTTCTCTCAATATAACAGTGATTTTCAACCAGCATGAGAGTGGGGATGGAGGCTAATTATAATCTCCAGGAAAATTTTTTCAAAGATAATCTACTATTTTCTTGTCTCTCGCACCAACTGACCACCCCACCCCAACCTTTGAGGATTATACTGTTATTGAGGGTGCTTTCTAATAGCTGTGTGTTTCCCTTGTAAGAAAAAACTCAAGTTTTAACCATATCCCATAAGTGTTCGTATGACATTCTCATAGTTAATATTTTGGAATAGGCATTGAAGTTATTTGAAAGGTGTGTGTTTTAATATTAAATAGTTAAAATTAAAAAAAAATAAACATACTGTCCTCACAATTTGATACATTCCCAGGAGAGAAGTCTAGCATTCATTTGGAAATGCAGCTCTGGATCTCAAGATGGAAGTCAGGGTTGGAGGTAAAGATTTGGGAGATATTGCATAATCATGGTGGTAAGACCTTGGGCATGAATGAAGGATTCTCTCCTTTCCCCCGTCTCTCTAGATTGCTGTTCCTTCTGAGTTTCCTCAGATGATACTTCTTCCTGCTCCCACCCCTAAATGTGAGTTCCTTTGTTCTTTCATTCAACAAATACTTATTAAATGCTTACTATCCTCAGACACTGTTCAAGGCACTGATAATACTTGGTGAACAAAACAGACCAAAAAAAAAAAAACCTGCCTAATGAAGCTTACAGTCTAGTGGAAGGAGAATATACAAATAAAGATGTAAAACCTAGTGTTCAGATGATGAAAAGTGCTGTGGAGAAAAATGAAGCAGAGAAGGGTGGGGGAAGTTTCAATTTTTAAATAGATGATCCAGGAAAACCTCAGGGAGAATGACACATTTGATTAAAAGGCCAGTGCAGGTGAAGCAACAAGCTGTGTGGCTATCTGAGTAAAAAGCATTCCAGGCAGAAAAGACAGCAAGTGCAATGGCCCAGAGGCTGGAGAGTGCCTGGTGTGTTGGAGGAACAACAAGGGGACCAGTGTGGCTGGAGCAGAGTAAGTGAGGGGAGAGTAGTAGGAGATTAGGCCAGAGGCCTAACTGGGTGTCAGATTGTATAGGCTCTTATAAACCACAATAAGAATTTGGCTATCACTCTATGTGAGATAAAAAACCACTAGAGGATTTTGAGCAGAGAGTGGCAAAATTTGATTTATATTTTAAATGGATCAGTTTTTAAAGGGGTCATTTTGAGCATAGATTATGGGAGAAAAAGGGTGGAAGCAAGGGGATCAGTTTGCAGGCCTTAATGATAATCTAGGCATGAGATAATGACAGCTTGGACCAGGGTGACAGCAGTGAAGGTATTGGGAACCGGTTAGAGTCTGCATATAATTTGAGCTGGAGCTGGCCGGAGTTGATGACAGACTGAATACAGGATGTGAGAGAAAGAAAGGTCAAAGATGACTCCAAGATTTTTGTCCGGCCAATGGAAGAAAGAACTGTCCATTCCTTAGATAGGGAAGACAATGGGAGGAGCAGGTTTGAAATGGTGGCAGCGAAGATCAAGAGTTCAGTTTTGCACGTGTTAAGTTTGAGCTGCCTATTAAAGGTTGAAGTGGAGATGTCAAGAATATAGTTGGGGGAATTCCCTGGTGGTCCAGTGGTTAGGACTCCATGCTTCCACTGCAGGGGGCCCTGGTTCAGTCCCTGCTCAGGGAACTGAGATCCTGCAAGCTGTGTGGTGCAGCATGGCCAAAAAAAAAAAAAAAAAAATTAGGACTCAAACCCTAGTTCTTTAAAAAAAAGAATATAGTTGGATATGCAAGTCTGGAGTTTAACAAAAGGTCTGAGAAGAGTTGGGAGGGTCCAGAAAGACATAAACCCTTTGACTGACACCCAACCTGGGTAGTGTCATCAGCAATTGTACGTATAGGGAATGGGAAGCTTGCACCTTCGTCTAGTAGTATGCTGCTTGGACCACGTTCTGTAGAGCTGTCTCCATCTTCCACTGTTTGTTAGCATCTTTCCTTTAATCATATTACTGTCCCTAGGTGGCACCCATACAAACACTTAAATTCTTTCCTCTTTTGCTCTCCTCACATTACACACTCACTATGCTTTCTGTAATCCATATTCTATTTTACTCCTCAAAAGGACACCTTGCCATCATCTCATTAATCAAGAACAAGAACAAGCACCCTCCTCCTTTGGTGCTCAGCGCAAGGACATACTGGAGTCTTTTCTTCATACTGGATACAAGTAACCCCTGCCATGTGGTTCAAATATATCTGCAAATACCTCGTGGGTTAACAACCCAAGTCAACTTACGGGAATATTGTCCAAATAAGGCCTACAGTTGTGTCATATGGCAAGTGCTCAATTACATCTGATTGATTAATCAACTAGGCTATACCAGCATATCATACAAATCTTTACATACTGTAGGATCTTCGTGGAAAGAAGAATCTTCTAGCATCTCTGCTCATCACTCTCTGTGACTTCAACTCAGTGTCCTCTCAAAGGAAATCTCTTGACCCAGGCTCACCGCTAAGCTTTCTCCTTTGGCTGCCACCCAGTTTTCATTTTGTTGCTTTGTTTTCTTTCCTGATACTGTCTGTCTGTCTTGTGGAATGGGAACTAGCCTCTGTCTGGCCTGGTAATGTACAAAAGTCTTCAAAAGTTATCCCTCACATAAAGATTGCCCTTCTGAGACACAGCAAGCTCAGGCTTCTTTATCTGAGGCACAGGAACTGGCTGACTTGTCTGACACTAGTCTTTAAGGATCAGAAATTTATCTCCAAACCCATAATGGCTTTGGCAATTATGAGTTCATTCACATCATTTTGAATTTATTTTTATGCTTTGCTGGTACTACTGCCCCCAAGAGAGTACTGCTTCTTTTTATTTACTGCTTCTTTAATTTTGCTTGCCAAGCATTAAAAAGTAGGCCTTGGTTTTGCTAGACTCTGTAGTCTTTTATGATTTTCTAAAATTCTGTTACATTTCTTTCTGAACCTTTTCCATCTTCTCTCATATGGCAGCATCTCAGTTTATTGATACTGTTCGTCAAAAACTACCCGTATTTTAGGTGTTGTGTGTGTTCTGTATGACGCCAGTCAAGCTATTTTGGCCTCTGATGAGAAACTGAACTTTCTTAGCCTTTTTCATTTCCAACCCAGTTTCTATGATGGCCAGCATCTTACTGGCCTTTGGAAATGCAGGTTACACCAACTTTCATGGAATAATACATAACGATTCCCATGTTACTTTCTCCCATTATAATGGAAAAAGAAAGATAATAGGTAATATGTATGGATTAATTTTCAAATGCCTATACTGAAGTCCATTTGCCAAATCTCTGGCACTCTAGATTATGTATGTATATTTTTAATTTTTGTATAATTATAGATTTGCAGAAGGTTGCAAAGAAACATGCAGGGAAGTCCCACACACCCTTTCCCCAGCCTCCCCCAGTGTTAACATCTTACAGCTATAGTACAATATCCATGAAGCTTATTCAGACTTCAACCAGTTTTACATTCATTTATTTGTGTGTGTGTATGTATATATGTATGTATGTGTATAGCTCGATGCAATTTTGCCACACGTATAGCTTTGCAAAACCATACCACAATCAAGACACTTTACCATAACCGCAAGACTGTCTGGTGTTATCATTTTATAGTGGTATCCATCCCCTATCCCTAACCCCTGGTAACCATTAATCTAGTCTTTAGCTCCATAATTATATATTTAACCATTGCTACATAAATGAAATCATGCAGTATGTATCCTTTTGAGATTGGCTTTGATCACTCAGTATAATTTCCTTGAGGTTCATCCAAGTTTTTGTGTGTATCAACAGTTCATACCTTTTTGTTGCTGAGTAGCACTCCATGGTATGGATGTACCACAATTTTTTTAACCAGTCACCCTTTGAAGGACATCTGGGTAGTTTCCAATTTTTGGTTATTCTGAATAAAGTTGCTATGAGCATCTGAATACAAGTTTCTGAGTAAAAATAAGTCTTCATTTCTCTGGGATAAATGCCCAACAGTGGAACTGCTAAGTAGTGTGGCAAGTCCATTTTTAGTTTTGAAAGGAACAGCCAAACTATTTTCCAGAGTCAGATTATTTATTTTTGGAATTTAATTATGACTCAATCCCTAGAAAGTTATTCCACTGTTTACCTGTTTCTGATTAGAGAACTATTCTTCTCAGAGTCCTGTGGAGTCAGATGGACCTGGATTCAGATCTTGCTTCAATCACTAATTAACTGGGTGAGCTTGAACAATATATTTAACTTTTTTGAGTCTCAGATTCCCTATTTGAAAACTAGGGATAACAATGCCCAAGATAGTAAGGATTTAACAACATCAACATGTAAAATACTGAGAGTAGAGTGTCTGGTAGACAGTAGCAAGTTAATGCTAGCTCTCTTCCCACTCCACGGCAAAATAACGATCAAACATTACTCCCAACATTTTTGGTATTTGAAATTTTAAAACTCCAAGCAAAGCATAATACTAGCTCCTTTTGTACATGTTCTTTTTTTTTTTTTAACTAAATTAAGTAGATTCCTTATGCAAAATTTTTCCTTGGAAAAACCATTTTCCCTTTCTTCCTCTCAATTACAGACTTGCTTTATTGTGCTTCACAGATCTTGTATTTTTTACAAATTGAAGGTTTATGACAACCCTGGATTGAGCAAATCTATTTGTGCCATTTTTCCAACTGCAGTTGCTCACTTAGTGTTTCTGTGTCACATTTTGGTAATTCTTGCAATATTTCAAACTTTTTCATTACTTTTATATTTGTCATGGTGATCTTTGATGTGGGAATTCCCTAGCGGTCCAGTGATTAGGACTCATCGCTTTCAATGCCATGGGCCTGGGTTCAATCCCTGGTCGGGGACCTAAGATCCTGCAAGCTGTGCAGCACGGCCAAAAAAAAAAATTGATATTACTATTGTAATTATTTGGGGGCACCACAAACAATGCCCATATAAGATGGCAAACTTAATAAATGTGTGGGTTCTGACTGCTCCACCTACCAGCCATTCCCATCTCTCTCCCTCTCCTTGGGCCTCCCTATTCTCTGAGACACAACAATATTGGCATGAGGCCAATTAATAACCCCACCATGATCTCTAAGTGTTCAAATGAAAACAAGAGTCACTTACTTTCAATCAAAAGCAAGAAATTATTAAGCTTAGTGAGGAAAGCATGTCGAAAGCCAAGATAGGCCGGAAGCTAAGCCTCTTCCCCAAACAGTTAGCTGCATTGTGAATGCAAAGGAAAAGTTCTTGGAGGAAATTTAAAGTGCTACTCCAGCGAACACAAGAATGATAAGTGAAACAGCCTTATTGCTGATACGGAGAAAGTTTCAGTGGTCTGGATAGAAGATCAAACCAACCACAACGTTCCCTTAAGCCAAAGCCTAACCCAGAGCAAGGCCCTAACTCTCTTTAATTCTATGAAGCCTGAGAGAGGTGAGAAAGCTGCAGAAGAAAAGTTTGAAGCTAGCAGAGGTTGGTTCATGAGGCTTAAGGAAAGAAGCCATCTCCATAACATAAAAATGCAAGGGGAAACAGCAAATGCTGATATGAAAGCTGCAGCAAGTTATCCAGATTCCAGATCTAGCCAAGATAATTAATGAAGGAGGCGAAACTAAACAACAAATTTTCAATGTAGATGAAACAGCCTTCTACTGGAAGAAGATGACATCTAGGACTTTCATACCTAGAGAGGAGAAGTCAATGCCTGGCTTCAAAGCTTCAAAGGACAGGCTGACTCTCTTTTAGGGACTAAGTCAGCTAGTGACTTTAGATTGGAGCAAATGTTCATTTACCATTTTGAAAATCCTAGGGCCCTTAAGAATTATGCTAAATCTCCTCTGCCTGTGCTCTATAAATGGAATAACAAAGCCCGGATGACAGCACATCTGTCTATAACATGGTTTACTGAATATTTTAAGCCCACTGTTGAGACCTACTGCTCAGAAAAAAAAAAGATTCCTTTCAAAATATGACTGCTCATTGACAATGCACCTGGTTACCTGAGAGCTCCGATGGAGATGTACAGTGAGATTAATGTTGTTTTCATGTCTGCTAACACAACATCCATTCTGCAGCCCATAAATCAAGGAGTAATTTTCACTTTCAAGTCTTATTTAAGAAATACATCTTATAAGGCTATAGTTGCCATAGATAGATTCCTCTGATGGATCTGTGCAAAGTTAATTGAGAACCTTCGGAAAAGGACTCACCATTCTAGATAATTAAGAACATTCATGATTCATGGGAAGAGGTCAAAATATCAACATTAACAGTGGTTTGGAAGAAGTTGATTCCAATCTTCATGGATGACTTTGTAGAGTTCAAGACTTCAGTGGAGGAAGTAACTGCAGATGCAGTGGAAAGAGCAAGAGAACTAGCATTAGAAGTGGAGCCTGAAGATGTGACTGAATTGCTGCAATCTCATGATAAAACTTGAACGGATGAGAAGTTGCTTCTTATGGATGAGCAAAGAAAGTGGTTTCTTGAGATGAAATCTACCCATAGTAAAGAGGCTGTAAATATTGTTGATATGACAACAAAGGACTTAGACTATTACATAAATTAGTTGATAAAGCAATGGCACTGTTTGAGAGGATCGGCTCCAGTTTTGAAGGAAGTTCTACTGTGGGCAAAATGCTATCAAACAGCATTGCATACTACAGAGGAATCATTCATGAAAGGAAGAGCCAATCAATTCGGCAAAATTTACTCTTAGTTTAAGAAATCGCCACAGCCACCCCAACCTTCAGCAACCACCTCCCTGATCAGTCAGCAGCATAACATCGATGCAAAACCCTCTGCCAGCAAAAAGATTACGACTCACTGAAGGCTCAGGTGATGGTTAACACTTTTAATAATAAAGTATTTTTTAATTAAGGCACTTACATTGTATTTTTTTAGACATGATTCTATTGCATACTTAACAGACTACAGTATAGTGTAAACATAACTTTTATACGCACTGGGAAACCAAAAAATTCACGTGACTGGCTTTATTGTGATATTCACTTTACTGCAGTGGTCTGAAACCAAACCAGTAATATCTCTGAGGTGTGCCTGCACATTTGCTGAAGTAACTCTCACAACTCTTGGCAGCAGAAATGAATTGGTGTACCTCTATTATGTTCTGTGGTTTTTCTCTCTTCCAGGTCAGTGAACAATTTCCTGATGACTGGTCCAAAGGTAAGACAAAAAATTCCTTTGATTTATTTGGATTTCACTCAGCTTCTTGACTGAAGACTACACATGTCAATATCTTTTATTATATCTTTTATTATGCTGTATATATTATAGGCAGAAAAACTGTGGCACAGAAAGGGTTAGGGACACACCCGAAACCCCACAGCAAACTAGTGTCAGAGCCAGGACAAGAACTCAGGAATATTGACTCTGAATTTATGGCCAGAATTTCCAGAGCCAGAAAAGTTTTCTTTCACAGTGTCAGGCTACAGTCACCCATCCTTCTCAGTGCAGGGTGGGAGGCTGTCTTCCATTTTTAAAGTGCTGGCATTGTACTACATGATCTCTAAGGACATTTTCAGCTTACAAAATGTTCTCTTCTAAGCTAGTAGTAGGATGAAAACAGCTGAAAAATCATGAATTATGTAATTGAGGCTCATTTTGGAGTGACAGAATAGTATAATGAATAGAGGCAGTGAGGTCTAGAGTCTAATGAAACTGATTTTCATTCCTACTTCAAACATTTGCTAGTGGTGGGACTTTGGGCCAACTGTTTTACATCACCTCTCTGAGCCTTAGGTTTCTACCTAAGTTTATTTGTGATGTTATTTGTGATGTTAAAAGCATATTTAAAGTGCTTACTCTGTCATTATTTTGGAGGGATGGGAGTGCACAGGAAAAGAGGTGCTTGGCCACTTTAGGGCAAATGCCTCCCAAGTTCAGTTGCTGTGAGTCTGAAGTTTGACCCCTGTGTCCCTGCAGGCTTACTTGATCTACTCCAGCAGCGTGGCAGCTGGTGCCCAGAGTGGTATTGAAGAATGCAAATACCAGTTTGCCTGGGACCGCTGGAACTGCCCTGAGAGAGCCCTGCAGCTGTCCAGCCATGGTGGCCTTCGCAGTGGTAAGGAAAGCCTCGGCCACAGCTCCCTGGACCCCCTGGCCACAGGTTAGAGCCCCACTCTCCAGGGATGGCCCCCTGCCTCCTCTACACCCTTGTTACTCAGCTGGTGTCTGTTCTCAGGTCATCTCCCTCTCCAGGAT
The DNA here is from genome assembly GCF_028564815.1 of Eubalaena glacialis. Classification (NCBI taxonomy): domain Eukaryota; kingdom Metazoa; phylum Chordata; class Mammalia; order Artiodactyla; family Balaenidae; genus Eubalaena; species Eubalaena glacialis. Next base: position 28,513,215 of record NC_083716.1, on the reverse strand, counting down.
CTTCTCTGTTCCTTCTCCAGCTCCTCTTTCCTACCTATAGAGCTTTTTTCTTTCTTCCCCAACACCCTCACTGCTCAACAAATGGACCTTGCCTCACCCCCAATCCTATACCACCCTCAGTCTCCCGGCTAGCTAAAGGCTTCCTCAAAATATAAATAAGGTAGGTAGGGGTCGTAAATCTTCATGCCTCTTAGTGCCTTCCTTCAGCAGGCTTAGCAGAGAGGTACAGGGCAAGTGGGAACTGACTTGGAGCCCGGATTCCCATGGAGAAGATAAAAAGCAGCCATGGAAGGAAATGAAAGAGCTGCCAATCAGTGGTTCTTTTCAGGACTGGCTAGCACCTGCCTCTCAGACTTCAATGTTCCAGGAGGAAGTGGGGATGGTTTCTTTACAACCTGACCTTCAGATTCTCCCCCATTTCTTTCTTGGGCTCTTTCCCACCTAAATCTCACCCATATCAACTATAATCTAGCCACTCAGTCATAAAATGTGTGACCCGAAAAGATGGGAAGGAAGAAGAGCAGGGCTGAGATCAGGGCTGGAGCAGATCCTGGAAGAGAGTAAGGTACATTATAAAGGTGGGGAAATAGAATGGAGCAGGGAGAGGAGGGTATAATGATGGTATTAAAGGTATGTCTTTGGGCTGTAACTCCTCCCTCTAACTCACTCAATTTTTGGTTCCTGTCAGCTAATCGGGAGACAGCATTTGTACATGCCATCAGTTCTGCTGGGGTTATGTACACTCTGACTAGAAACTGCAGCCTTGGAGATTTTGACAACTGTGGCTGTGATGACTCCCGCAATGGGCAACTGGGTGAGTAGTGATCTTGGGGGTGGGTAGGACAGCCCAATAAAGTTCACTTAAGTAATGAAAAGCTTGGTGGGTACTTGGTGGGGTGAAGAAGAGTTGTATTCTTCTAAATCTGAGGAAAATCAGGGCGAACCAGTTTGAGCCCAAACCCTACAGTGACAAACCAGGCTAAATGTAGCTGGGGACCCTTCTCTGACTGGGTGGTTTCCTTAATTTAAACACAATAACGATAAAGGAAGAACCCTCCCTTCAGAATCACTCCTATTACTGTCTCAAACATAGGGGGAACGCCCTTCCATGCTGTCTATCCTTGTCTCCTTTCCACTGTTTACCTCCACTATCCTTTCCAACCCTCTGCCCTGCAGCTCAACTGCCAACTGCTGTTCCATATTATCTCAATTGCCCTTCTCTCTCCCCCTCAATGCTGTGCTTTCCTCACCTTTTTTGCACCATCATGTCCCTTCCAGATGTCAGTCGCTGGCGGAGGTCTGCACACTCTGACCAAAGGCCAGAAACATAGTAACGGGGTGAGCAGGCACCTGCCTCACTTGGCAGCTACTTATGTCCTGGAGTCCTGGGCACGGGATTGGCTGAAGCTGGAAGTAGGAGCACAAAGGTGGCAAAAACAAATCTAGGGTGAAACTAATTTGGAGACAGGGCACTCGCCCCACCTGAACCCTTCCCCACCTCAGATCCCCCAAACCCACTTAGAACCAGCAGCCCAGGAGGCTCCGGGCCGTCCTTTCTTCCCACTGCATTTTTTCCAGGGGGCCAAGGCTGGCTGTGGGGAGGCTGCAGCGACAACGTGGGCTTCGGAGAGGCAATATCCAAGCAGTTCGTCGATGCCCTGGAGACAGGACAGGATGCTCGGGCAGCCATGAACCTGCACAACAACGAGGCTGGCCGCAAGGTGAGTCCTGCAGCCCCTGGGGTCAGGCAGCTGGCTCCATCCACTGCCAGCCCTAGGTGCGGACGGCTCTTCAATTCATTCATCAGATTGGGGAAATGCGGCATCGAGGCGGCTGGCCACGCACACTAGCTAGAATCCTCGCAACCCGCCAGAGGGTGACACTCCCCAGGCGCTTAATCCCTGGCCCGCTCACTCCTAGCTCTCTTCCCAGGCGGTGAAGGGCACCATGAAACGCACGTGTAAGTGCCACGGCGTGTCTGGCAGCTGCACCACGCAGACCTGCTGGCTGCAGCTGCCTGAGTTCCGAGAGGTGGGCGCGCACCTGAAAGAGAAGTACCACGCAGCTCTCAAGGTGGACCTGCTGCAGGGTGCTGGCAACAGCGCGGCGGGCCGCGGCGCCATCGCAGACACCTTTCGCTCCATCTCCACGAGGGAGCTGGTGCACCTGGAGGACTCCCCAGACTACTGCCTGGAGAACAAAACGCTAGGACTGCTGGGCACCGAAGGCAGAGAGTGCCTGCGGCGCGGCCGGGCCCTGGGCCGCTGGGAGCGCCGTAGCTGCCGTCGGCTCTGCGGGGACTGTGGGCTGGCGGTGGAGGAGCGCCGCGCCGAGACCGTGTCCAGCTGCAACTGCAAGTTCCACTGGTGCTGCGCGGTCCGCTGCGAGCAGTGCCGCCGCCGGGTCACCAAGTACTTCTGCAGTCGCGCGGACCGGCCGCGGGGGGGCGCGGCGCACAAACCCGGAAGAAAACCCTAAGTGTCCCCTTCCCCACTCTCCTTTCCCAATTTGTCCTTGGCTTCTTTTAGAGACCCCAGTAGTAGAGGAATCTAGGGAATAGGGACCCCCACACTACCAAGGCCAGGGATCCCGAGAGGGAGAGAGACGCTGCAATCTCTCCTGTGCTTGCCACTTTCCAACCTGTTTCCACAATTCCTCTGCTCTCTCCTCGCGCTGTCTGCATCATCTGCTCACCACACTTAGGTCTGAGAACCCTCTGTTCTGAGATTCTGAGCTATTGATCTTCCTTGGAGTAGGAAGAGAATAGGCGTTCCTCCTCCCGGTCCCAGCTGCCCTAACGCCTGGCCTAGCCTGTGGAGAGCTTAGGAACTGGAAGAACCCTTCCGAGATATGCAGGGCCCAGGGAAAACATAGCTTTTTTCTTTTACCCGTCTTCCCCGCTCCCCTCATCCCCTCCCCCTCATTTTTCTGCTGCCAGCTCTCTGCCATAGCCACATCTTCCTTCTGCAGAGGCCCTCCTGTGCTTCTGATTCCCTAACTGCTGGCATAGACTCCCCAGGAATCTCTGCTTTCTCTCCCCCCTTTCCTTCCTTCCTTCCCTGAAGGGATACTGAGGAAACTGACCCAGGAAAAAGCACGTCTTTGGAGGTTGGTTCCTAGAGGCAGGGGTTGAAGATGGAGGAAATGGGAACCCTAGAATGCTGACTTGCTGAAAACCAAGGGTGCCACTCATCCTTGTGATACCATGTCTCTAATGGACTTTGCCAGTGGGGCAATGACCTTCCTAGACAATCACCCAAGGTGCTCCAGACACATACCCACAACATCTAAGAATGATGTAAGGGCAGACTGCCGGTCATTTCCTACCCTTTAAAGTAACCTCCTCCCTGCTCCTAACCTATAGCCTCCTAGCAACCAACTTTACTTCTTCTCTTTCCCCAAAGGATCTTATTCCCCTGAGCCAAGACTGAGATAAATAAAGCTAATTTCCCATTCAGACCCTGGTTTGCACCTCTGAAGACAGGTCATGAGGAAGGAGAAGCTGGGACCCTTCCTTTTCACTAACCTGGTTCTCAAACAGGCAGGATTCAGGCATTGGATACTTTCCTTCAATACATAAACTTCCTGCAATGAAACTGTTAATAATAGGAAGTTCAGCACCTTGAACCTTAATTTATTGCAGTCACTGTGACATGTGCCTTTTTTTCAGGTATTGAACTTATTCTTGGGGATATGGGGAAGAGCGTGTGTAAGATATAACCTCTAGGTCCTCTCCTCCCTCCCACCTTGCCAGGATACTATCCTCCTGTGAGCCTCACTTCCCTGATGGCCTAAGTAGTTATCCTGGCCTGACAGAGGTTAATCTGCCAAGGATTAGTAAATCATCCCCATAAATCTTCTACTAATACATTCACTCAGTAGCTAAGGCCTTGCTGCTGGTTGTGCTTGAGTCTTCTGGTTCTCTTCTCAGAAAGCAGCAGTACAGCAGGGACTTGGTGAAATAGGGCTCTGGGAAGGGAAGAACTAATCCCTGACAGACCCTCTGCAGCCCAAGGAGCTTGCCGGTCATCTCCCTTCCCCTAGGGTGGTCCTGGGTCATAGGCACCAGGTAGCCCCGCAGCCCTTCCGGAGCAGAACTGGTCAAATGCTAGACAACTTCATCTCATCTCTTGTAGAGGAGGAGAAAGCACAGAGGAGTGGCTCCAAGTGGGTAAAATGGGTGGAGGCTCTAAAGGCTGACCAGTGACAGTGGAAAGGCTCTCATATTCCAAACTGACACAATGGCCAGGTCAGACCTCAAATCCCTGGCCTCATCCCTACACATCTTCTGGTCCCACTAACACTTACTAAGGAGAGAGGTTCCCCTTACCTCCTTACAGGGGACATGCTTCCCTTCAGGGTCTCCTAGTGCTTCATTTCCAGTTCCATCAGCAAAAGGCCTTTTGCTCCTTCCCTCAGCTTTGATCTGGGCCTCTTGAATCTCCCAACTTGCCCTTCGTCCCTAATCAAGCAGCAGCATGTACTAACTTGGCTGTCTCACTTGGCAGAATTACTTGATAGTGTACAGTAAGAAAATCTGGCAAGGCAGCTAGAAAATATAAAAGTACAATGTTGTAAAGGAAAGCTACATTCTCCAGGAGGTCTCTCAGCATACAAGTAGGAGAACTATTGTGCTCCACATTTGATAACTCCAGGTCAGTACTTGAAACATGTCATGCTGCCAGAAAGTTCTTTCATACGTTGTTTTGTATTCCCAAATGGATATGATTGATACCACATTCATTTGCATCTATAAAGAAAACAATACTGAGCTACCTTAGATCTGGATTGCTTTTTTCCCCCTCTTGCATTATCTATTCATTCATTTATTCATTCAACGAACACCAGAGTGGAAATACAGTGGTGAACAACACACTGACCTCCTGCATTCATGGAGTGTAGGTTCTCTCTTATAATCAATCACCGGTGCTGTGTTCCCCTTTATAAATGTGGACAACCAGACCGGTTGCTTGGGAAGACACCTTCGAGGTCAGCTAGTGAAACCTTCTGTTTTACAGATTTAAACTGATGCTGAGAAAGATGTCTGGCTTGCTCCACCAACTAGTAAGGTACCGTGGGGTGAGTCCTGGAACCCAGACCCCTTCCCTCCTCTTGTGTGCTCTTTAGGAGTCCATCTGTCTCAGCCAGGGGACAGAAGCAGAGGGAGGTCCTGAGAAGTGACAAGGATGCTGGGTGGAGGGGACAAAACACTGTCTCCTTCCTGTCCTTAGCCCGTGAGCCTACACACAGGCAGGGCTTTCTTTTCTTGAAAAGAATCGCAGCCTCAACTGGCCTTAGCAGCAGGTTAGGGCAAAGACAGAGACAGGGTCGTGCTCAGCGCTGGCATTGCTGGTGGTGGTGGGAGGGAAGGGCAGGCCAGGGCACTCGCCTATTGTGGGTCTGGATTGGATGCTTCCACTCATTCATTTCCTTTTAATTAACCCACATTCCTGGAGGAGAAATATTTATGTTGGCTCCCATAGAGGCAATCCGCAGACTGGAAAGAAGGGGGAAGAAAGCCTGCCTTAGCAAAACAATATCTCTAAAGAGCTCAAGAAGAGAAAATAAGAGAACAAAATGCCATTAAAATAGCCTTCTACCCCCACCGGAGTCAATGAAAACTTCATTTCACATGCTAATCCCCCACTCCGCCCCCTTCTCTTCTCATAACACCTTTCCCAAAAAGTGTTTGGGAAAAGTCTTCGCAGTCAGTACACAGCTCCCCGCAGCTCAGACTTCTCCTTGTGTTAGTTCAGGGCCCCAAGTGAGGCTCTCGCTCCAGCAGCGGCTTTTTTCTCCCCACCTTTAATTTAAACAAAGACTTCGGAGTTCATCAACCTCCCACTGAAATTCACAGCTGCTGAACAAACTAATCCCCTCTCCCGGCCTTTCTTCCCTTCAATGGGCTCTTGGCTTCAAAGACACTTTGGGAAAGGACTTTGCTGGGGCTCACACTGCTTCATCAATAGAAGTTAGTGCAAGTATTATCTGAAGAGCAAGTGGCTTTACAAACAAATACTGCCTAACAATCCCTTCCTCCCAAACACACACATCTAGCCTGCAGACATGATGCGATCTACAACAGGATTAGAGATCGTACCCCTGTCTTCACACCCAGCCCCTTTTGTGTAGCTGAGCTCAGCCCTGAAGTGGTGTGGGGAAAACCCTGGAGCTGAATGTCAGGCACGGATAGAGACACACACACACATACACACACACACACACACACACAGCAGAGTGACCATAAACGCTGCAAGGAGAGCCTAATTCAGTGCCACCTCCTTTCTTCAACTCTCCTGACTTCCTATCTGTCCCCAAGCCTCTCCCCTGCCTTATTAGGGTATAGGGAACAAGAACAAAGAGGACTGGGAAGACAGATAAGAGCAAACTAGGACCTAGAGGAGATAATAATTGGGAGATGACAGAGGATACCAAACTAAAGCAGCTTTATTGCACATAAAGTACATCAGTGCTTCAAATGCAGAGTCCAACCATGAAAGCGCAGCCAGAGAAGACAGCCCTGAGATGTGTGGGGCTGGGGGAAGAGGGCCTCCAAGCCTTGAAGAACAGTGCTAGAAGACTCTTTCATTAATATGGCTCCTATTCCAGAACCTGGCTTCTAATCACAGAATGAGTGGTCTAGGCCTTGGGCCAGGGATCAGGCAGGCTGAGTCAGGGGCCACTCCCCACAGGTAGTGGTCCCTCTGCTCCTATCCCATAACCTAAGACAGCTCTCAGCAAGAGGCATCCCATCCACCCTCCACTTCACCTAGCTCACCCTTAACAATGCTGGCAGTTGAGAGGTCCCTTCTTAAAAGGGTCTGAGTTCCTTCTCTTCGTTGTGCTCAGCACCCATCCCTCATGTGTATGACTTGTTCAAAGGGTGAACAGCAGTCAACTCTACCCCAGCCTCTGCAGCTCAGAGAAGTATGAACCTGGAAATATGAAGTCAGAGGCAAGGAAAAGGTAAAGTCAGGCTCATAACCCACAGAAGGGGAAAGACAAAAGACCCACAAGATGGGTACAGTCGAGGTAGACTTGGAAGTAACGATCCTGCTCACCCTCTCAGAAGCCACTTAGAATATCCCTGGGGGAGAAGACACACTGCGCCAGGCCCTGTTGGAGTACAGTTTTAGGGAAAGTGAAGAAGAACAGGCTGAGAGAGCCCTGAGCAGATCCCAGAGGGCCACGCATAAAGGGGTGGAGAGCAGGCACTCTGCTGGTTTGGAGCCAAGCCTACAGCATCATATACCTGGCAGCAAGGGAAGAGGGCTAGGAAAAACAAACGGAATCTGTTCCGAAATTTCCCTTTCCTGCAGGAAGGAGTTAAGTAACAGTAGAAGTGGCCTCCTGGCAAGAGGAGCTGCCTGGTCTAGATGTGTAGCTTATGAGCGATGGTGAGGACGGACTTCAGGACAGGCATGAAGCTGGAGACCTCGCTGAAGCTGCTGCAGCTCACCACCTGAGCATGGACGGCGAGGCCCCGCTCAAAGCTTCCTGCGTCCACACATCGGGCAACCTCGTGGAGCCCAGCCAGAACAGGAGGCGAGAGCTGTGGAAGGATTAGCCCGCAGTTAGTAAGCCCAACCCCGCCCCTACCCTGGAGGCATGGAAGGGAGAAGAGAGGACTTAAGTTCTAGAGCCCAGTCCAGGCAAGATGTCTATATTCTGTAAGGAACCCAGGGTCGGTGAGGCCTATAGGAAGGACACTGGGCTCCCTTTGGCCATGGGTGAAGGTGGAAGAGCAGGAGGCAGAGGAGCACCACTGACTGTACTTACTGTCCCTTCGCAGAGCTTCTCATATAGACACTCTAGACGTTGGGCTGCTTCATCCAGCTTCCGTTTTGTCTTCTGCAGGGAGGGAAATGGATTCTGATTCCAGCTACTATGCCTAACACTACACAGAACCATAAAGAATCACGGTACCTTAGAGCTAGAATGGCTTAATGTTCTTTCATTTCACGGAGGACAAAAAGGAGACCTGAAGAGGCTAAGTGACTCGCTCAAGCTGACACAGCCAGGAATGAATGGCAGGTCTCCTCACTCCTGGTCTCACCCTCCTTGCAGTCCTCCCTGCTGCCTTTCCAAGAGCTAAGTCTCAGTGCTGTTTGGTCTTGCTACCAAGGAGATAACCTCCAGACCAGACAAGTCCTCCCCAACTCCACATGGACATCAAATAAGTATAAGATACAGGAAGCATGTCCAGGGACAGTAAGAAGAGTCACACAAGGAACTGGTCTACAGCTAAGGGATCCTGGGACCAGCTAGGGTAGGAGGGAAGCATCATGGGGAAGGTTCAGACTCACTACATCAGTGGCACAGAGGGAGCAGCGCTGCAGAAGCGCCTCAAGGCTGATCTTCAAGGACTGATGTTCAGGGGGCAGCTCCTTCCTGTCCATCTTCTCAGGTGGCCGCTGCAGTTGCTGAGGAGGGAGCAGGGACACAGGAGAGAGAGGCAAGCTGTCCTGCTCACGGCTCCCCTCAGGACTAGGCCTCAGTGACTTGGGGGTCACACTGCTCCCACTAGAGCAGAGCAGAGCTGAGGAGGGGCATCCTCCCTTGTCTGCAGTAGGGACACTTGGTATCTGCCCCCCACCCCATCTCCTTCAGCCCAGAGTCTGCCTCCAACTTGAGGAATGAAGCCATCTACCGTGCTCCCTGCTTTTCTATACCCAAGAAAAGAAGGTTTCCAAGAGGAGGGAAACACATCATTCCTGTCACCTGCAGGCTAAGTTCTCCTGGGGCTCCAGGGGGAGCATGACTCACACTGGGGACAGCAGGCTGTGAGGAAAGGACCCCTCGTGGCTCAGGGGTGAGGCACATAACTGGAGCAGTAATTGGTGCTGGGGGCATAAATGTCTCTGGCAACTAAAGAGAGAGAAAAGAAAGGCACGTGAGTCTAAGCTGAAAGACTCCTTCGGCCCTGCTTTGAGGGAGTGGCAGAAATTATGAATGAACGAGGGCACAGAATAGTTTGTGGGGAACCTGGAAGTGAGAAGATGGTGAATGTGTATAAGAAGGAAAGAGGAGGGAGCTGAGGGGAGAAGAGTGAGTGGGGAAAGCAGAATGGGAAGGACCAGGCTGCTTTCTGTACGGAACTAGAGTGTGGGTCGTCGGTGAATGTATAAGGGGTTGAGTGGGGGGAGATGTGTTGACCTCTTTCCTCTGGAGGTTTCCCCTGGGCACTGGAGCATTTTCCAAGGAATCTTGACGTCCTGAATAGTATAAATATAGAGGTATTTTAGGGGCATGATCAAAAACACTGGAATTTTTGGTCTGAAGACCAGGAAAATTATTTTAGTTGGAGTCTGCCACACCTCCCTCCACAGACCAGCCACACTCTGAGTTGACATTCTCCAACCCCAGTTCATTGGCTTGAGGAAAGAGACTCCCAAGGTGGTAGTGGGGAGGGGAGGAGAGGGAGGCCATGGGAGAAGACTGACCTGGTTGAGGAGTCAAGATGCCAGTGGTCGGGAAGGCATCGGCGCATGGAGCACCTGGCCCTCCTGGAGGGTGTGCTGCAGAGAAGGTGACAGGAGGGGCTGGCGGCTGGGAGCTCATAGGGTTGAAGCCTGGTGCTCTCACAGGAAGCAGAGGGAGCCGTCGAGGAGTCTCAGGCAGGGAGGCAGAACCAGCCTGCATAATGTCTGGGGGTGCCGTGGGTGGACCAGGAAGAGGCCATGTTCCAGGGAATCCCATGGGGTTAGGAGCTTGCATCCTTTGCCCTCCTGATAGCTGCGGCTGAGATAAAGCTGAAATGGGATAGAAACAGGTCATTTGCCACCAAATTTCAATTTGGGAGAGACTCAGAGCACATCAGGGAGGAATAAGGCAGCAATAAAAAAAAACTATAATAATAATAAATAACTAATACATGTGTATGGAGATCTACCATTTACAAAGTACTTTTAACTATATTCTTTATTTGACCCTCAGAACAATCCTGTGGGGTTGAAATGACCAATAACAACCACTCTCAATTTTCAAAAGAAACAAAGTGGCTAGGTATATTGCCCACAGGTACAAAGCCAGTAACTGACAGTACTGAGAATTCAGACTTCAAACTCTAAGCTCCTCTCACTAGATAGACATACTGCCTCCCAAATCCATTCTGGCCATGCCAGATGTTTTCCTCTGTGCTCCGCCTAGACAGGTCTCCACTCAGTCACTCACCAGGCCTTACCCCAGGGACCACAGGCAAAGACTGGGCTTCCTGGAACCCAGATGGCCTGTAGTCACTTGTATTCTGCATTCTGGAGCCCTGATAAGGACTAGGACGGGAAGGTGTCAAGGGCATCACAAGTGATGACGGAGGTGTAAAAATCCTTGTCCTTGGAGATGGAGCTGGAACCTGATGGAAGAGAAAAAAGGGTCAGCACTTGGAAAGGAAAAGAAAGGTAAGTAACTGAAAACAGAAAAACAACAAAGAAAATGAAACAAAATACTAATTCTTAAAAAAAACCAACAAAACTGATAAACCTTTATAAAGACTGACAAAGATAAAGAGAGAAGACACAATTCATCAAGATCAAGGATGAAGCAGGGAACATTACAACAGACCCTGCAGCCATTAAAGAGATAACAAGGAATACTACAAATAACTTTACATTCATAAACTTGACAACTTAGAAAAAACGGACCAATTCCTCAAGAACCACAAACTACCAAAACTCAGCCAAAATTAAATAGAAAACCTGAATATTTCTATAACTATTAAAGGAATTAAATTTGTAATTAAAAAGCTCCCCCCCGCAAAAAAATCTCTAGGCCTAGATAGTTTCACTGGAGAATTTCACCAAACATTCAGAGAATTAACACAAAGTTTACATAATCTCTTTCAGAATATAGAAGAAGGAACATTTCCTAACTCACTTTATGAGGTCAGTACTACCCTGATACCAACACTACAAAATAAAACTACAGACCAAAATTTCTCATAAACTTAGACACAAAAATACTCAGCAAAATTTTAGCAAATCAAATCCAACAATGTATATAAAAATAATATACCACAACCAAATGAGATTTACTCCAGGTCATGCAATGTATATCATGATATATTTAAAAATCAATCAACGTAATCCACCATATCAACAGGTTAAAGAAGGAAAATCATTTGATCATATAAAATGATGCAGAAAAAAACATCTGACAAAGTTCAACACTGATTCATGATTCAGTACCCCAGGAATAGATGGAAAAACTTCCTTAGCCTCATAAAGAGCATCTACAAAAAACCTAGAGGTACCATCATACTTAGTGGTGAAAGACTGAATGTTTTCCCTCTAAGACTGGAAACAAGGTTAGGGTGTTCACACTCACCATTCTTATTTTAGTACTACAATAAGGCAAGAGAAATTAAAGGCATACAATTTGGAAAAAAAGAAATAAAACTGTCTCTATTTGCAGATGACATAACTATCTACATAGAAATTCCCAAGGAATCCACAAAACACTCCTAAAGCAAATAAATGAGTTCAGGAATCTCATTTATGAGCATTGAAAAGTCACGTGATACAAGATTAACACATAAAAACCAATTATATTTCTATACACTGACAATAAACAAGTGGAAACCAAAATTAAAAATGCAATACCATTTGATTTCAAATTGCTCAAGAGAAAATTAAATACTTATGTTTGAAATGAACAAAACATGTCAGGAGCTGTATGATGAAAATTATAAAGTGCTGATGGAGACAGTACTGGAGAGACATACCATGTTCATGTATGGGAAGACTCAATATAGTAAAGATGTCAACTATCCCTACATTAATCTATAGTTTTAATGCAATTCCTGTCCATTTCTGCAAGTTTCTTTTTAGATATAGGCAAACTTACTCTAAAATTTATGTGAAAAGAACACGGTCCTAGAATATCCAAAGCAATTTTGAAACAGAAAAATAAAGTAGGAGGAATTACTATTCCCCATGTCAAGACTTACTGATATAGAGGTAGTAATCAAGACAGAGTGGTACTGGCAGAAGGACAGACACATAGATCAGTGGAACAGAACAGGGGACTGAGAAATAAGCCCATATGAATATGTCTAATTTTTGACAAAGGAGCAAAATCAATTCAATGGAAGAGGAACAGCCTTTTCAATAAATGATTCTGGACATCCATTGGCAAAAAAAAAAGAAACCTGACCCAAATGTCACACTTGCACAAACATTAACTCAAAGTGGAACATGGACTTAAATGTAAAACATAAAACTATGAAACTTCTAGAAAAAACACAGTAGTAAATTTGGGGGACCTTGGACTAGGCTAAGAGCTCTTAGACTTGACATGAAAAGCATGATCCATAGAAGGAAAACTTCATAAACTGGCACTTATAAAATTAAATTTTTTTGCTCTGTGAAGGACTGTTAAAAAGATGAAAAGTAAAATTCTTACATGGTTACACACACCACACATACACACACACAAATGAGTACATGTAAAACCAGTGAAATCTGAATCTGTGGATTATACTAATGTCAATATCTCAGCCTTCATATTGTATTGTGGTTGTGTGGGACACTGGCATGGGATGTGGTGGGCTTGGGATGCATGAGACTTCCCAATACATTTCATTGTATCTTCCTGTGAATCTGTAATTATTTCAAGATAGAAAAGAGAGAGTGAGAGGAAAGGGGGAGGGGAGGGAGGGAGAGAGAGCCAGCAAGTAGGGAAGGAGAAGGAGGAGGAGGGAGGGAAGAAAATTAGGGTGGGAATTAAAGGTGGGACAGGATGAATCATCAGAACTTTTCTACCTGATACCTTTATCTATAATCTCCCTGGATTTTATTCCCCTCTAGTAGGCTCCTGGTCTCATAAATTAGCAGCATCCTATCCATCTGGGCACTGTGGTCAGTCCCCCCTTTTAGCACACTCCTCTTAACCATCACCAGTTAATTTCTGTCAATTCTACCTACTAAATATCTCAAATCCAACCTCACTCTCTCGTTTTAGGTCTTTCATTCCCTCATCATCTCTTGCTATAGCTTCCTAACCACCTCTAGCCTTGCCCTTCCTAGACACATAGCTAGTCCTTCCCCTGCGTAAGACCATTCAATAGCTCCTGCCTGCCTTCAGGGTCAAGTCTAAACTCTTTTTAAAATTAATTAATTAATTAATTTATTTATTTATGGCTGTGTCAGGTCTTCGTTGCTGCGTGCCGGCTTTCTCTAGTTGCGGAGAGCAGGGGGCTACTCTTCATTGCAGTGCATGGGCTTCTCACTGCAGTGGCTTCTCTTGTTGCGGAGCACGCGCTCTAGGTGCGTGGGCTTCAGCAGTTGTGGCACGTGGGCTCAGTAGTTGTGGCACATGGGCTTAGTTGCTCTGTGGCACGTAGGATCTTCCCGGACCAGGGCTCGAACCCGTGTCGCCTGCATTGGCAGGAGGATTCTTAACCACTGCGCCACCAGGGAAGTCCCTCAAGTCTAAACTCTTGAACACAGAATGCCAGGTCTCTCCTGATCTAACTACCACTTGTTACCCCAGCTTCATCTAACTCACTCCACTGCCACAAACACCTGTTTTGTAGCCCCATTAAAATGTTAGTCATTCCTCAAATGGGCTCTGCTTACTTTCCCTTCACTGCCTTTGTAGATGCCATTCCCTCTGCCTGAAATAGCCTTCCTTACCTCTTCCTTTGCCTAAATAACTTTCAACCTTCAAGACTCAGATCAAACATCATACTTGTTCTGAAACATTCCCTGAACTTCCCCCGTCCCCCAGTAAATTGCTTTCTTCTGTGTGATCTCATGGCTCTTTAATCATAAGTGCCCAGTAGTTGTTCAATAAACAGTTATTAGAAAAATAACTGAATCTATACTTTATGAAGACAGGAATTTTCATCATTTTTTTCACTAATATATTCCAAGTGCCTAGAATCATGCCTGGCACTTGGTAGACACTTAACAGGTATTTTTGAATGAATGAACAAGCAAGATCTTACCTGGTGAGAAGACTGGAATCCCAGTCTGGGAGATGATGTCTCTTGAGAGTGGGGAGCAGCTCCCACAATAACCCGGGGAAAGGGGAAAGGGGGAGACTGCTGGCCCAAGACACCAGAACCCTGGGCATGAAAAAGCCGATCTCTCAGCTGCTGAATTGGTGGCTATAAAAGTTATAATCATGAAGAACTGTGTTAAGTAAAGTTAAAACAAGCAAACATCCTCTCTTACAAGCCTGGCCCCACATAGCATTCAAACTTCAGCCGACCCTCTACATTTCAGCCACCTTAGAGGACTCAAAAGGTCTCTGATTCCTGCCAAACCTTCCGTCTTGCTGTTCTTTCTGCCTAGAATGCCTGACATCTTCTGGTAAGCTCTTTCTCTTTGAAGGTCCAGCTCAAATGTTTTAACCACTGGGAAGCCTTCTTTGACTTCTCCAGACAAAGCCAGCCCCTTGCCTGTGAAGTCCCACAGTGCTTAGTATAATCTTCTGTTATGGCAGGATAAATTACTGACATCTGATTTTCCCCCAAGAGACTGTGAACCTCCTGAGGGACTAGATCTTACTTATCCTGGGAGCTTCAGCATTTAGCATAGTGCCTGGAACATGGAAGTGCTCAGCCAGTGTTAGATGACTGAATGAAATGGTTTGCTCTCTCCACATGCTCCCACTCACCTGAGTACAGTCACTGGGTAGGTAGCTCATGGCAGTGACCAGGCTGCCCTGGGCTGCCAGAAGGTTGGCATACTGAGCGATTCTGTAGGTTGTGGTAGGGCCTGGGCTCACCCCATCAGGACCCCGCAGCAGCTTCAAGCTCTTGTTAAGGACCATCACCTTCTCCATCAGGTCCTACAGGGACAAGGATAAGGGCAGTCAGCCCTCTTCAAAGCACATCCTGCTCTCCAAGCCCAGGCAGCTCAACCAAGGACTTCTCTGCTATGGGTATGAGGGCACCTGGCCATAGCCAGGTGCAGGTAGCAGGTGATGATATATGATATATAAGAGACATGACAGTCAGAGAAGGGCCACTTGGTTTCACTTCCCAAGCCGTTTGGGTCTTACACTCTTGTACATTTCTGCCTCTTCTTTTTGGATTTTTTATCTTTTATGCTAATACATCATCAACTTCAGATTCTGTTATACTCTTATTTCATGTGTGACTTTGTCTCCACATGAGTCTGTGACCCCCACCTTCTCTGGGTACCCACAGAGTATCTGGTACAATTTAGATACAGGACTTTTCACAGAAGCTAACAGAAGGCCCAAGCTCACAATTACTCAAATATAGAGTAAACTTATATACCCAAACCTGAAGTGGGAAAAAATTACGAAGGTTAATATCTAAGCAGCTGCTGCTCAGCCTCCCTTGCCTGAGAAAGAAGGAAGATGATAGCTTATCCATGGAAAAGGTCCCAGACTTTAGGGGCCCTAATTTCTTCCCTAATACCCTGATTCCAGCCTGGTTACTCAGAAGACTCACCTCTGATGTCCCTGCAATCTCCACTGCTAGCCCCTCCTAAAGGCCTGGTGTGGGGGACCAGGGCCCTGCAGAGACGGGGTACCTGTAGAGCCATGGGGGATGAAGCCCGGAGGCATTTTTCCCAGCACTCCACCAGCCGCTCCACACTTCCTGAGCACACGTAACAGAGTCTGGCTTCAGAGGTTAGTGCCCTGCCACCCTCCTGCTCCATGCGAGTTCCCAGCATGTCTGCAGAGAGACAGAAACTTCTTAAATGGCACAGCTTCCCTGTGCTCCTCCTTCTCCTGTTTGAAAACAGGTGGGGGACCATGAGTTATGGGACAAGTAGCCTCAGTGGTTTTAAGACAACAGTGAGGCTAATCCTGCTCTGCAGCGAAGGGCAAAGCTCTTGCACTGAGATGTGACAAGAGACAGTAAAAGAGGACCATAAATGCCCTCTACTAAACGTAGAGGGATGCACTCTAGCCCCTGACAACATGGCTTGACCTCCCAGAGTTCAGGCCGCTCCTCTATCTCCTCCCTCAGTGTGTCCACTGACTCCATGCTAGAGTCATACCACTCCATCCTGGAGCTGAGGGCGACCTACCACAGAGCTTGGGGAATTTCTCTGGCCCTGAGTATGTCAGTAGCAAGGCCAGAGCCTCTCTCCAGTTCTTCAGGCTACAGGCACACACCATATCTTTCCAATTCTTCTGTATAACACAGGCTAGCAGCTGTAATGGGCAGAGAGGGAAGGAGGCCATCAGCCGTCCATCCAGCATAGGCAGCAGGAGTCACACACACAGATGTGCTGAGAAAAGCCCCTCATAAGCAGCCTTCCTGTTAGACCACTGACTAGGGGCTAGTGGTAAGGTAGGGGTGGTTAAGAGTAGGGAGAGAGAGAGATAGGCAGATCGTCTAAACACCAGTCCCAAAGTGTGGACATCCACTTGACAAGGCCCAAGTAATCCCCTCCCCTCCTCTCCTGCATGGTGGGCAGTTACCGGGGCAATTCTGGTCTTCTTCTTGGCCAAGTAGTGCTCCTGTGTTTGCTTCAGCAGATCTGCGCCCCCAGCCTGGGCCAGGATGATGGCATCAGCAAAGCACTCTTCCTTCAGACACAGCTCCACAGCGGGGCCCAGTTCTCCAAGCAGGAGAGCCTGGCTCAGGAGTCCGCCTGTGTCTGTAGGTAGAGGCATCCCCTCTGCATCAGCCTGCCCTCAGACCCTAGCTTCCTGTCCCCAGCAGGGCCCACAGCCCACCTCCTATACTCTGCATCCCTCAGTCTCCCTTGCCCCAAACTCCCAAAATTCATTCCCTCACAACAAAGTGTAGTGGGGTGTACTGGGGTGCCCAGGTCCAATGGTAACTCTCTAAGGACAGGACCCAAGACAAGGCAGGGACTCAGGTGGCAGCATCATAGGTGTGATGTGTGCTTGCTCAACAAGAAGAGGGTCACAGTTCTTTAAGCAAAAAGACAGAAGGATAGAAAAAAATACCTTGGTAGAAGGCCTTCCATACAAAGGACCCATCCATGAAAATCTTCAGCCAAAGAGAGCTCTAACTGGTACAGAACCACCCAGCATTTGTGATCACGGCGGGAAGCAGGAGGCCGGGGACAAGAAGGGAATGTCCTCAAGTCCCGAGAACTCTAAGCCCACCCACTCCCACACAGAGGGTTCCTCTCCCTCAGGGTCAGGGTACCTTCTGTGATGGGGATCTCCCACGGAGTCATGTCCTGAGGGACCAGCTCATCAAAGAAGGTTGAGCAGGCAGAGGCTTCCTTGGTGGTATGTTTGGAGGTCTGTACAAAGAAAGACAGAGGTGGCTTCTTGGGAAATGAGCCCAGGAACAGAGAGCTGGCTTAGTAGCTCTCTCTGGGAGTGCTATTAAGAGTTGGCCCTTCAACAGAAATAAAAGCAAAAATAAACAAGTGGGACCTAATTAAACTTGCAAGCTTTTGCATAGCAAAGGAAAAAACATAAACAAAACAAAACGACAATGCATGGAATGGGAGAAAATATTTGCAAACGATGCGACCGGAAAGGGCTTAATTTCCAAAATATACAAACAGCTCATACAACTCAACAACAAAAAAACAACCCAATCGAAAAATGGGCAGAAGACCTAAACAGACATTTCTCCAAAGACGACATACAAATGGCCAACACGCACATGAAAAGATGCTCAACATTGCTAATTATTAGAGAAATGCAAATCAAAATTACAATGAGATACCACCTCACACCGGTCAGAATGGCCATCATTAAAAAGTCTACAGGGACTTCTCTGGTGGCGCATGGTTAAGAATCTGCCTGCCAGTGCAGGGGACACAGGTTCAAGCCCTGGTCCGGGAAGATCCCACATGCTAAGCAGCAACTAATCCCGTGCGCCACAACTACTGAGCCTGCGCTCTAGAGCCTACAAGCCACAACTACTGAGCCCACGTGCCACAACTACTGAAGCCCACGCGCCTAGAGCCCGTGCTCCACAACGAGAAGCCACCACAATGAGAAGCCCGCGCACCGCAACGAAGAGTAGCCCCCGCTTACTGCAACTAGAGAAAGCCCGTGCGCTGCAACAAAGACCCAACGCAGCCACAGATAAATAAATAAAATAAATAAATTTATTAAAAAAAAAAGTCTACAAATAACAAATGCTGGAGAGGGTGTGGAGAAAAGGGAACCCTCCTACACTGTTGGTGGGAATGTAAGCTGGTGCAGCCACTGTGGAAAACAGTATGGAGGTTCCTCAAAAAACTAAAAATAGAGTTGCCATATGATCCAGCAATCCCACTCCTGGGCATATATCCAGACAAAACTATAATTCAAAAAGATACATGCACCCCTATGTTCACAGCAGCACTACTCACAATAGCCAAGACATGGAAACAACCTAAATGTCCACCCACAGATGAATGGATAAAGAAGCTGTGGTACATAAATACAGTGGAATACTACTCAGCCATAAAAAAAATGAAATAATGCCATTTGCAGCAACATGGATGGACCTAGAGATGATCATACTAAGTGAAGTAAGTCAGAAAGAGAAAGACAAATACCATATGATATCATTTATATGTGGAATCTAAAATATGACTCAAATGAACTTATCTATCAATACAAAACAGAAACAGACTCACAGACATAGAGAACAGACTTGTGGTTGCCAAGGAGGAGGGGGTGGGGGAGGGATGGAGTGGGAGTTTGGGATTAGCTGATGCAAACTAGTACATATAGAATGGATAAACAACAAGGTCCTACTGTATAGCACAGGGAACTATATTCAATATCCTGTAATAAACCATAATGGGAAAGAATATAAAAAAGAATGTATGTATATCTGAATCACTTTGCTATACAGCAGAAATTAACACAACATTGTAAATCAACTATATTTCAATTAAAAAAAAAAAGAAGAGTTGGCTCTTAATGGGTAAAGCTAAAAGAATAACCAGGTATGGTTTGGGAAGTGCTCTACTTCATGGTTAAAACACAACTCTACTCCTAGCCTAAAAGCTTAGGTCTCTGTGTCTCACTCTGGTTTTAAATGAGTGAGGAGTTTGAAGACTTCCATAGAAGCTGAGCACTTACTGAGAGCAAAGCTTAGGGCTAGGAAGGGGAAGATACCCTAAAGGCAGATCTTCTATGCTACCCTAGGTTAGGGTGGCTGGGCTCCTACCGCACCTGGATGCAAAAGGCCTGTTGTCTGTTACTGTTGAGGTCAACTCCCTTGGGCTGAGGGCTCTCACCCAGCCCCAAATCACTCTTCAACCATGTGGCCACCTGCAGGGAGAGACTTATGAGCACCACTTTTCCCAGCACGAGGTCAAATAAGCATTATGCTTTCTTCCCACCTCCATACCCCACCAACTGGACTCGCTAAGATCCTTGATGTATTTTCCTGGGAAAGAGACTACCTTCAGGAGGTAAAATGCTCGTATATGTATTAATGGAGCCCAGGAAGAGGTATTCTGAGATGGTTTCCACTGGCAGGATTCTCTTTTCTGCATCAAGCATGTTTCTGATGTGAAAGCAGCTTACCTTCTTCTGAAGTTCATCTTTATTGTATCCTAATAGTTTTAGGAATTTCATTCTGGAGTCCTTCTCTAAGGTCACCTAAGGAACAACAGAACATAGAAGTCTCCATAAATGAATGTGAAAGACGCTCTCCTGCACCAGCCGGACATCTGTGCCAGTGTACCCTCAAATGTAGTTCTTTGTACTACCAGAAGTGCCCACTGAGGCCAACACCAACTCTCCCTATTTCTCCCCAGACTTGATTCCTGTTGGGATGTGGGCAGATGTGTTAACAAACCCTTTCCCCCTTCTGCAATGAGAACCGGACCTTCAGTTGACTTCCTAGATCTATTGCCTTGGTAACCTGATAAGAGTAAAATGTCAGCTATGTTTCTAGGCAACACAACTTGTGACTGGTAAATTGCATCTGGACTGGAACTATGTAAACTATAAATAATTGATGTGGACACCAGGCCATGGGCTTTCCTGATAGCAAGGACTCTTGTACTAAACAGATCCCTTGCAGGGACCCTAGAAGCTATGCTTTTGGAGTTTGTACAAGAGATATTGGCTCTTGTGGGCCTGGGGCTTCCAAGCCAGGGCAGCTAGCACACCAGCCTGATGTATATATCTCATCTTCTTGCACCTGGGGAGCTGAAGGGGAGAACTCTAAGCTGCCTCATGGACTGTAACAAGGACTCCCACAGAAGAGAACCACCGGATGCTCCCTGATGCTGCCCTGCTGACAAGCTGTGGTTCCCGTCCCCTGTCCTTCTGAGGAGACTGATGCCAAGTTAGCCTTCAGTAGTCTTATGAGTCTAAACGGCTAGGTGAGAAGACTCCTAAGTGGAAGTTGCATGGATATAGTAAACGAAGTCAGCTTACCCACTCAGTGTTCCAGATACTAAGGGCCAAGGCTTCCTGAAGCCCTACCCTAATGGGTTAGCTGGCCTGGGCCCTTCATTTATCCCACACTGAACCATGAATTCTTACTATGATCTTTCTCATAGTCTCTCAGTGCCCCCTTCTTCTTCTATCCTCTTCTCCTGGAAATGTTCATCCATACTCAGCTTCAGGACCATCATGGACAGCTCTTGCGTAGCTTTTAAATCAGACTCCCCTCTGTCCTATGGGCACCAATGTCTCCTTTGTTCAGCAGAGTAAAGGCTGAACTCCCGATTATTCCCTCTACTCTTTCTCACCCCACCATTCCTGGAGCTACTACCTGTATCCTGCTTATAACAATAGCATTATTTCTTACTATTTTCTTCCCACATCTTTTTCTAGCTTCATTCTATGGTTGATGATCTTCCTCAGATCCTTTTCTCCTTCTCAGATTCCTGGTATCGACCTTCATAAAGTTCTAGCATATCTGAAGTACAGACTCCAAGTTCTTCTCAGACCCTCCAGGACAGGCCCTGTCCTTCTTTTTGCATTCTACTCTATAATCCCAAAGATATGACTAATCCTCTCACTGCCTGTCCAGTTACTTCTTTCTTTCTTCAGCTCTCTCCTCTCACGTGCTCACTTCCTTTGACACGTAAAGCACTCATCGTGGTGTCATAAGCAACCTGAAATTAAACTGACGCTGCAACTGAAGCCATGCCTCCAGAGTAGAGTGGGACTTGAGCCCTAAGTCCCACCACAATGACTTGCCTTGGGTTACCTGAAACAACTCAAAGCCTTCCAGCTGATCTTCTTCCCTTCCTTTCCCTTTCTTTCTTCTCCATTCCCATCACCTTAACTGCCCTGTGGCATGGCACTGTGAAAGCCTTCACCTTGGCTCTGGTAAAGTATCCAGGACATCAGCAACAGTAGAAAAAAGGCAAATGCTACTTGTACTCCTCAGTTTCCCTAGCCATAAATGGTCTCTGAGCCTCGGGTAAAGGGTGAAGATTTTGTGCCCAGGGTGGGTGCCATGTAGGAAAAATCCTAGCAGGGTTAGGGCCTCTGTAATCTGGGCCACGTGGTGGTTGTTGACAGAGGCTGGGGTGCCCGGCTTTGGAGAAACACTTCTGAGCAGCCAGCCTTCAGGCTTCCTACCTTCAGGAACTGCCAGAGCATCTTTTCGCTTTGCAGTGATGCTTGCTGGATCTTGTTCTGACAGTAATTCAGGAGATTTCCTGATCCCAGGCCCTCCTGCAGCTCAGCTGACCGCATGAGGAATTCAGGTTCTGTGGTGACCTGACTGATGAAGACTAGGCGGAGGCAAGGCTGTGGCACCTGATGGGCAGGGGTGCTGGGGAGGCCAAAGGTAACCAGCTTCCCCCCAAACTGGTGAGGAAAAACAAGAAGGGTTAAGGTAAAAATTAACACCAAGTCAGGATCACAGGGAAGGCTATCTATTGGTCGACCCTAGGATAGGAAAGCAATAATAAGAGAACTCCTGGGGGTAGAATAGGATCAGGAATTCAGCAGTGAATGTGCCCCCATCCCAAAACCACTCCTGCACTTTCAGCACCATCAACTTAAAACTTCAGTACGTGGTACTCATCTTTTCCTCACTTGTCCTGGTACCACCTTTCTCCCAGTCACCTGGACTAACCTCCTTGGCATTATCACAGTCTTTTTACCCACAATAGCTGAGCAACAACAAAGTCTTCCCTCTTCTTGTTCAATGTCTCCCATGCCCAGTGCTAGCATGGGTCTTTTCCTCCTCCATTCCAAGCCTTAGACTACAACCCTATCCCTGCTGCCATTCAGGAGCCTGTACTGGTTTCACAAGGCCCTGGAGAGAGCTTAAGCTCCTCTGCCTAGAGTGCACAAAATCTTTCAAAATCAGGGCCAGACCTGCCTCTCCAGCACCTCTCTCTCTGTTCATTCATGTGATCACTCCGCATCTCCAAAGTGCCCAGTTCATTCCTGCTTCTGTGCCTTCACCCACCACAACCCCACCTGAGCATCCTTCTCACCAAATGAGGTACTTTATATAAAGCACCTGGCACAAAAGCAGAGCCCAGGAAAGTTCCTTTACTCCAGCAGTTCTTCACCTGGGCTGCACATTAAAACCACCTGGGGAGATATCCAAAGTCACCAGGCTGTACCCCAGACAAAAAAATCAGAAGCTCTGGGGGTGGTACTGGGCATCAGTATTTTTTTTAAGTTCTTCAGGTTATTCCAACTGCAGCCATGCTTGACAACTACTGCTCTAGTCCCCAACCATTCACTACTACGCCCTCCTTAATGAATGTTCCCAGCCAGAATTCTTCTCCACTCTTACAGCACAAAATCTACATTACAGATTGTGCTAAACAGAACCATCTTAACTTTTGATTTGTATAATACTCGATAGTTTTACAAAGTGCTTACATATATTCTTATTTGAGTTTCATGTCAATTCACAAATACAAGCTCAGCAGGTACTACTATCCCTGTTTTACAGATAAGAACACTGAAGTCCTGAGTTAAGTGACTTGCCCAAGGTTACCCAGCTGGTAAGAGACAGAGCTATGATAAGAATTCAGGCCCCTTGACCTCAGAGTTCTTCACCTCTCATGGGGTTAAAGACGGGCATCATGGAGGCGGGTGGTATTTAAGCAAGTGACCTTGAAAGGCTGCAGTAGGATTCAATGGTCAGGAGAGAAGCTGAAGGGTAAGGTACAGGTGGAGGCAGCAGAGTTGTTATTCATAGAACAGAAAGTAGACATATGTAACTGGAGCAGAGCGAACACATGAGAATAAGGTGGGAATAAAAACTGGAGTAGGACTTGGCCATTTCAGGGGAAGTGGAAGTTGGACAACATCGCCTGTTTTAGTGCCTTTTTTTTTAGTTCAGCAGAGAATTTTCCAGGGCAGGCAACTTTGTGCTGGATCGAGATGAGCTGGTGCAGGCCCAAACACTCACATAAGATGTGGTGCTCTGCCTCAGCCTCAACAGGTGGGTGCGTCTCAACTGGAGAGACGAGGGGCTGAAGTGCGTGTTTTGCCAGATCTACCGGCACCTACGTCCTAGGGGCATCCTGGTCCTGGAGCCCCAGCCTTGGTCATCCTACGGCAAGAGAAAGACTCTCATGGAAGCAATCTACAAGAACTATCACCGAATTTAGCTGAAGCCAGAGCAGTTCACTTCCTACCTGACATCCCCAGAGGTGGGCTCCTCCAGCTAGGAGTTTGTGGCCACACTCCACAACACCTTCAAAGACTTCCAGTGTCCCGTGTAACTGTTCCACAAGGCCCATCCCCCCAGCCACTAAGTGGCTTCCTGAACAGACAGTGTGAAGAAGCTGCCCGCTGCTCCAAAGGACCTGGGGAAAGAGGAAAGTATCCCAAGGTCTTTTCTTTCTGGCTCCAAAGATAGTCTCCTCCCTTGGATCTGCAGAGAAAGCCTTTCCTGTGTTGCTGCCCCAGCCTCTTCCCTACACCGCTGGCACCTAAGCAGCAAGCCTGGCTGTGCTGGAGTCACCATCATCTTCCTCTCCCCCACTCCACTGGGCTGGATGGCATGGACGGTTTGCTGACCTCTGTTCTCCTAGGGCATGGGAGGTGGTGGGTATCAAGTTCTCTAGCCTCTTCCTCCTGTTGTCCCAAGGAGAGATTCCCATTTCTCCTCGGCCCTTGTCCTAGCTGTGTCTCAGTGGACCACGGATAGATGGACTGAGGGTTTAGAGGGGAACGTTGATGGGGAGGCCTGTGGTAGTACTGTGAAAATACTTCCCTCTGCTGTCCCCCACTGGGGGGGGGTTGGGTTTGGAATGTGAGAACGGCACAATAAACTTGATGTTTAGGGCAGTGCTCCCACCCCCCCAAAAAACTGGAGGTAAATGGGGCTCTGTGTACATTTGGCCTTGAGTCTATAAGGCAATGGCGGGGGCGTCAAAGGTTTTGAGCAGAGGAGTGAGAGGATGAAATCTACATTTGTTTTTCTTTCCTGCTTTGTATTCATCCTGTTCTTTTTGTATTCTAACCATGCCTGGACTCACTACCAGTCCAGGTATGTAGATGTGGAGAAAAATCAGATGGAATCTCAGGCAGTTCTCCATAAATGAGAGTTCTAAAGCAATCAATTCCTTTTAGACAGGACTGGCACAGCAAGCAGGGTGAAGGGGTAGAGAGGGAAGCTACAGCAACTCTCTGCTTGAGCAGTAAAGTGGGAGCTGATCTGAGACACAGGCAGTGAGAATAAACCTCTTACAGAAGACAGCTCCATGCTGGGCACACAGTAGGCTTCACACACACACACTACACTTACAGCAAATGAAACACCTGCTGGCTTTCTCATCCATTTGGGGGGTTTTTTCAGGGGAGGTATCAGTGATGCTTGGGCCACTTGCTCTGGCACCTGCAACGGTGGGAGACGCTGGACTTTGCTAAAGGAAGAAGAGATCTGAGGGCAAAAGGACACCTGCATCACCAGTGTGGAGTGGTGGCTTAGCCAGGAACTCTACCTACAAACTCCATTTTGGGAGGGATCCTTGAGATACCCAATTTGGCCCACAAAGGCAGGACTCTCATATTCCAGGGGACTGGTAGTGAGGATGGGACTCCCATGCAATAAGGCTCTTGGGAAGCCTACTGCATCCAATGTCTACAGTGGAGTGTGGCACAAAATGGATCTATAGGAGGTAGGGAGGAAAGACAGTTCATACTTCCAAAATAGTGAAGGGTCCTAGCATGGAGGTCCAATTTCCCCAAAATACCGCTGGGAACATCCAAGAGCAAGAGTCAAGGTAAAAGCCTCCTTTGTATTGGGCAGGAACTGACATCCTTCCGGGAAGATGGGCACTGGAGCAAAGGTTCAGCCTTCCCAAACCCAGGGCTCTGGTCTCCCAAGTCTCCAACAGTCCCCACTTCTTTCCAGGCTTATGTCCTTCCCTCTCCCGCCAAACAGAGTCCCTTCCCGCCAGCATTCTCCACCAAGCCCTTCAAACCTTGTCAGCCTGTCTCATCTGCTGGACTTCCCAGCTCCTACCCATCACAGAGTATAAACTGATCCAGCCGTCGAAGGAGGCAGCAGAGAACACTGGAGGGTCCTGAGGGCACCACTGCACATCAAAGCACCAGCTGCTCAGTGTGGGTAGCTTATACACCACCTAATATGAGGGAACACAACCATTAAGGAAACCTTGACTTAGGTAAGGAAACCCAGAACACATAGGTGCAGCCGGGACTCCCCTACCATCCCAGCATGCCCACAGAAGGGCCAGCCTACCTCACTGCTCCCCAGGTTCCAGCACAAGATCTGGTTGTCCTTGGCACTACTGAGCAGTAGCTCATCATCAGCCTGACTCCATGACACTGACAGGATCCCCCTAAAAAGGAAAGGAAAGAGGAACTAACATTTGCTGAATGCCTACTGTGAGTAGGGTGCCTTATGTATCTTGGATAATCTCATCCCCCCAAAATAAGCAGTCTGACTTCATTTTACAAATGAGGAAAATGAGGCTTTGGAGGAAATTAAGGAACTTTCAGCAGTCAAGCAGCCAGAACCCAAGTCAAATCCCAGAGCCTGTGCACTGTGCACTATACCACTCTGCCTCCTACAGGTCACTGAAGGATGGCCTGCTTCTCTTCCCTGATTGTAGGGTAGGAATTATGAATCAACATGAATCAGGCAAGCACCCATCCCTATGGGTGCTTTTAGCCCAGGAGGGTAGTGAGGACCTAACGCTCAGAAGTCCCCAAGGGGCATGGCCCTTGAGTTAGAAAGAACAGACTATGGGGCTGCTTTCTCTGTTGTAGGCCCAAGAGCTACAGCTTCAGAGGCAGGCCTGTTCACAGAAAAGACAGGAGCCAAGGTTCTCTTATTAAGAACTCTTGAAGGAGGCAACCTAATCACCTAAAGAAATGAGTACTGTCCTCAGATCAGAGCTTGGGGACTCTCCCAGGGGGACTAAACATTGGCTCCAGTATTTCTCATGACCCTATCCCCACTCCCATCTCTGGAAGTTAGATGGAAACTCAGGCTCTTTTCCATAACCTCTGGGTCTAAAGGAACTCCTCTTGATTGGAGCTGGAACTAGAACTGGGTAACTATGTGTTCACTGGGATAGCTTTGAAGCCAGGGAGAACGTCTGGTAGCCAAAGTGAGGCATGCATTGCCTTCTACCCAGGTCATTTACGCCCCCGCCCTCCAACAAGGATGTGGATGGGGTTTGAGATGCTACCTGCTGTGACTCTCCAGCACCTTCAGGGGTGAGGAGGCAAAGCGCAAGTCCCACAGATGAATTACTGGAAGACGATCATCTTCTGAACATAGCACCAACTGGGTGGCTATGTCTGGGTGCCAGGCCAGGCCTGAGCAGTGCATCTGTGAACAAAGCAGACCCCAATGGGCAATGTAACCTGACTCTTCTGGTTATGAACCTTTTTTGTCCAGCTGAAATGGGACCTCTCTGAGGGCAGGTTTTGTGTCTCTCCTATGTGACTGGGAACACCACAGCCATCGGGGAATAAGTGATGACCATAAGCAAGGAGCACCAGAAGCCTCCAGATCAGCTCAGTTTAGCTTCCCTAAGCTTTCACTCTCAAATGGGAATCTGCTATGAGGCTGAATCCACAGGTGTAACAGCCGAAAGCAGAAGCCTGGCCTGGGGGAGAGCAGCTCCAACACGAGGCCTGAGAGAGACAGCAGAGCCCGAGCCTATATTCTGCCTGTATTCAACTCACCCTGTTGCTGTGATCACTGACTTTGATGATAGGTTCATTCTTCCTGAGATCCCACACGACTGCCTTGCCGCTGGGGTGAGCAGAAGACAGAACGTGTTGAACTTGACGGTTCCAAGAGAGTGCCTTGATGTCTTCTGGGGGCTGCTGAGGCAGGATGTGTGGGGGGCAGGTTGAGGACAACCTGTCACTCCTGGACCAAGAGACAGCTGCTCTTCCACTGCTCCCAACCACCCACAGAAAGGCCAAGAGTAGACATGGGGCTATCCAAACCAAGCCAGTCTCGGGAAGCTGGGAGGGGAGTTTTCCAGAGAGGATGCTTTAGGAAACTGGTGTAGAAGCTGAGAGAAGGACAGATGCACTTGGGTTTTACTCCTATCCCAAAGTGCTCCTGAGAGGATAGAGTCAAGATTTTAAAACAGCCCTCTCGTCTCTGACAAGAGAGAGAGGGAGAGGAAAGAGGTGAGGGAGAGAGGGAAATATAGACACCCAAGACCCCCCGAGAGAATGAGGCAGAGAGAAAAGCCGTTGAAACTTTTAGGGCACAAGGTGCTATCAAATTCATACTGAACTTACCTCACGATACTGTAAGCATAAGAAACAAAAGCGAGGAAGAAAAAGATGGGCCCAGTTACAGACTGACAAGACAGGTACACTCAGAGACAGAGACACACGAGTCCCCCAACCGCATGGGGGAACCAGATACAAAGACAACACTGATCCTCCCACAAAAAGGGCAAGGGTGGATCTGGGTGTCCTACTCTTGCCCCTGGTCAGCTAAGCTCAGGGCCCAAGCTTGCCTAAGCTATACTACGACAAACAGTATGCTCACGCCTTCTCTCAATGTCTTTTACTCCCCTCACCCTTCTTCATTTGCCTTCCAGAAACCCCTAGGTCAGTTAATGACCACAAGCCACCCCCAACCCGTCCCCACCCGACTCCAACTCTATTATCTGGCTGGTAGGCAGCATGTTAGTCTGTGGAGCTTTAGTGCCCTCCAGTGGTGAAGATGGAAATCACCTGTGCTCTGGCTGCCTCCAGAATTCAACGCTCCCCGGGAAAATCAGCTGCACACTCTTAAGCAGCAGCACCAGACGGCTCCTCACCTGTGACTTGGATCCTGGGGTCATTGGCACACTCAGGTTATTCAAATCCCAAATGAAGAGTTCAGAATCATTGGCCCCTGAGGCCAGGAGGTTGCCCTGTATGAAGGAACAGGCCTTTGGAGACACGCTTCCCCAGGAAGAGATGAGAGCAGAAAAGGGGGAAGGAGACCCACATGTGGGGCTTCCACAGCCACCCCCACAACAACCCGGGAAGGGCTCAGAGTTAGAGACCACAGGTCACAAGCAAACGCTTCCCTTCAGATCTGTCAGCCGTGTCTGATTAACTGAAATGTAGTACCTGGAAAGGATTAAAGTCAAGGGCTCTGACAGCCCCCGTGTGCTTCTGTATCTGGGTAATCACAGGCTCCTTTCCCGAAGACAGGATGTGGGTCACATTGTATAGCGTAAGCATGCCATCGTCCCCGCCGCCTGCAATAACCCCGGAGCCTTCCAGAACCCCATTGCCAAAGCTCCCCCAGATCAGCTTGTGAAACCTACAAAGAGGAGGAACTGGCATCAGCACCAACTCAGGTCCACGTCAGTAAGCAGGGAATGGGCATCTCTGTCAGCCTCCGCCATTACGCAGGCATCCCCACCCTTAGTCAGGGCCCGCCTGTCTCCCTCATTTCCCAGACACAGAACAGAGGTCTCCTCTGCCTGGTCCTGCCCTCTGGCTGAAAAAATGTTCCATCTATGTTACACTAGAAGCCAGGAGGCCACAGCCATGGAGCTGGGGGAGGGGTGCTTTTTTTGTTTTTGTTAATATTACTGGGTTTAATATAAACCCAGTGATAAACACTTCAAATAAATTACTTCTTAATCCTCCCAACTCAAATGACAACTAACACTTATTTTGATGACTTCCTACGTACTAGGCACTGTTTCAAGTTCTTTACATGTATTAGCTGATCAACAACCCCATGAGGTATTAACTCCATTTTCAATTGAGGAAACGAGGCACAGAGAAGTTGCGAAACTTCTGTATATACAGTTAGTAATTTTACTCCCATTTGACATCTAGGAAGTGACAGAGTCAAGGTTCAAAGTTAGGCCCATCTTATGCCAAAGCCTGAGCTCTTAACCATCATAAAATACTGTCTTCTATTTAGAGCAAGGTCCAAACTCTTCTACACCTGAATAGAAGCAGGTTCCTTAGGCCAACAGTTGCTGTCCCCTCTTCCCTCTTAAACTAGAAGTGAGAAAAGATCTAAGAACTCTCCCATCCCATGCCTCTCCCATGTGTCTAGTCCACTGGAACTACCATGTGGATTCAATGGGCCAGCCCTAGAGACACAGTGGCACAAAGAATAAATGCACCGTTTGGGAAACACTTTTCTGGCTTTCTGAGCATCTTTCACACAAGAAAGAGATGGACCCTGGGCTCCCTGCACACAAGTATGGGTCCCCTGCAAAGCCCCTAGGGAAGGCATGTGAAATCCCCAAAGCCTCACAGGTGGTCTGTCCTCCATTTCACTTGGCTATCCTACTAGACAAGGATATTTCCACAGCCTTCCGAGAAGCCAGATTTCACACTGAATGATGTCATAAGATCTCTAACTGAAATTAAATGTTCCCACACCCTGGGAACAATCAGCAAAGAAATTGAATGGGGCGACCAGGCAGGAACCTGTTTGGCCAGTCATTAGAGCAGAGCCAACGTGTCAAAAGTGAAGAGCTGAGCACTAGTTCAGACCAGGTCAGCATCTGAACAAAAACAGCAGAGCTGAACAAACGATGGGTCTCAAGCTACTGTCAGAAAGGCTATATTTTCTAAGGTTGCGCTGACCTTAACAGGGCAGAAGAATGTGTTCCATGCTGGCTCCAGAGGCTGCCATGTCATCCAGGGGCTAGAGCTCAGCATGGACAGAGGCAAGTCAATAGGATAGCCAGAGAAGCCTCTAATAGGTCACACAGGAAGCAGAGGTAGGTATGGCCATGGAAACTCACATGGGAATGCAGTGACCTCGGTATGGTCCGAGCACATGACATACAAAATCAGAGTAAAAAGTACCTGAGACCACCTGGGAGTCACCAAAGGGTCGGAGAAGAGAGCCCAGTTACTTTAGAGTGGCTGAAATGCAGAATACGGGGTGTGACAAAATGATTTTTCTTTGTGTAAGCATGCAGGAAGTACATTCCTATTGTTAACACTTCACTAGTAAGGGTGAAACTGGAGCCCAAATAGCTGTGATAGACAACACCTGGGAGACGGGGAACACCTGGGACGAGTCAGGCAAGGAAGGAGACTTGATCAATCATCTCTGCCCTGCAAATGGACACGTGTGTGTGTGTGTGTGTGTGTGTCTGTGTAGACAAAGAGAGAGCACACAAGCATGTGAGCAAATGTGACAAAACATTAACAACTGATGAGTCTAAATGAAGGTATATGATTGTTCACTGTACTATTGTGCAACTTTTCTGTGTTTGAATATTTTAAAAATAAAAAGTTATAAAACAAAAAAGATGGCCTTTGGCCTGCAAATAGGAACTAAGAGATTTAAGTAGAAGGTATAGGGAGACGAGTTTGTATAGGAAGGTGGGAACTTTGAAAACATGAGAATACAGGTGGAATTCTCTGCTAAAGAGCTTCTCAGGATAATGATGGCAATGATGGAGACCATGTGGCATCACAGAATGAGGGGTGGCACCTAAAGAAAATACAGGTTCCTTGATTCCCACCCAGACCTTGTGAAGCAGAATTTCCAGAGACAGGTCCTCAGAATCTACATTTCTAATAAGAGCCCCCCAGGTGATTCTAATAAGCTGCCAAGGTTGAGAACCTCTGTACTAGATACATCAGACTGTACACCAGCTTAGAACAATGGGAAGAAGTTGAATGCATAAAGATAGAACCAGCCCCAACAATCAACTCATGGCTATGCTCCTGGCAAAAAGAGAAAGACAAGGCTGGAGAGAATAAACTGAGACCTGTGAGATCAGAACGTCGCACCAGCTAAGCTCATCTGAGGCCAAGCTTCAGCTACCTTAGGATTAGGAATATGTGCTGTATAAATTCTTGCTCCCATGATTTCTGTACTTCTTTGTTTTGGATTTTGATTTTATTTGCTTAGTGAAGTTCCTTATGAAAAATCCCAACCTCATGTTAGTGGATTAAAGTGAAAACGAGTTTGTCCACATCCTGGCCAAAATAACTGAGGAAATCCAAGTTTCCTTAAAAGTCAGAGAGATGAGGGCAGTGCTCCAAGCTGGAAAATAAAGACGCTGGGGTGGAGCGATGGCTGTCTGAGAAGAGAACTACTTTTCTGAATGCCTAGTATGCACCAGGCTACTATGTGCCAACTATGTTACTCAAATTTACAGTAGAGAAAACAGGGTCAGAGAAGTTAAATGATGTGTCTGATAGGACAGTAGATGGCAAAGCTGGGATTTGAACCCAAGTCTGTCCAACAACAAAGCCCATGCTCTCTCTCCTCTGTGATCTTGATGTCTCTAGAGAGGAGGCAAGTCTTAGAAACAAGAAAACTAGGAGTAGTACCAAAACGATCTTTTACTGCTTAGTGTTGTCCCTTACAAAGGCACCTAAAGAGGGGTCACAGTGCTCCCCAAGTAGCTAGAACTGAGATAAAGGTATTGGAAGATAGATCACCTACTTTCTCCATGTTACTAGAGGATGGGTCAGACATAGGTTACAGAGGCCACTCAGAGATCCAGAACCTCAGTGTAGACAGAGGGAGAGTGCAGCAAATCACCCACTGACCCCTGAACTCATTCAGCCATAGCAGCTATGTCCTCAACTCAAAAGTCAATACATAAACAATGTATTATTCTCCCAGAAAGCTTTCTTCTTGAGCGAGATTCATCTAACAAACCAAACATCACTTGCTTCAGTGCACATGCTAATCCATATTGATTCTGATTGCATCCAGTGGCATTTATCCACACACTCTCTTCACTCTATTTATAGCTTAAGGCTGTCCCTTATCTACACCCATACCAGTGTTTCAGAACATTTCTCTTTCAGTCAGGTATTTCTAAATAGATAATATTTCTCTGATACATCATGGGTTGAGGATAAGGGGATCTTCAGGATTCAAATGTGGTTGAGGCATGGGTCTGGTAAAAAGGGCAGGCAATGGAAGGGGGAAGACTTTGAAGAGTATGTTTAGTAAATAATAAAGAGATACAGAGAGGTGTTTGTTAAAAAAAAAGGAAAAAAGGAAGGAGACTAAGCTAGAAAAAGGGAAGGAGAGATTGAAGATAAGACTTAAATTTGGAGTTCAGTAGGTTCTTAGAAGTCATCTTGTACAACCTCTTCTTTACATATAAGTGAGGAAACCTAAGATCACTGATGGAATTCAATTGCCCAAAGTCACATAGTTTTAGCCAAGGTAGCAACCCAACACAACTGTGCTTTCCATTAAACTAAGCAGAAGATGATACAGAAAAGAGGAAAGCATAAAGCAAAGGATGGGTTGCCCTTTGTCTACCCTGATCATCTTGGTCAATTGTCTGTGATGCTGACTTTTGAGTAAGTGACCTAACCCAGGCTGGAACGGAAAGAAGTGGGTGTCTTAAACCCTGGAGGGTCTAAGATGATTTCTTCAGAAAGGCCCCAACCGAACTGTGTCAAAGGTAATCCCTTAGGTATTTGAGAATGAGAATCAATCTTTAGACACAATTATAGAGGTGGAAAAAGGAAGCTAACTGTACTATGTCTTTTGGTTGTAGTCCCCAAATTCCTGCAGGGTAGAGCAGGCTGTGAGGTGATGCTTCATGATTCCTGAATACAGTACCAACATTTCAAAAAGGGTCCCTTCAACCTAGCTGGCTGCCAAACAAACAGATTGTTACCCTTGAAAAGCTCTTAAGGCACTAAGACTAACTGAAGACTAACTATAACTAACTGAACTGGTGGACGTGAATGCTCCGTTTGGTAATCCAGAAGTTTCTAATATCACTCATTTATTCCACAGATGTTTTTTAACCACCTAATGACAGGCACTGTTCTAGATGCTAAAGATATAGCAGTGAATAAAACAGACAAAAATCTCTGCCTACATGGATCTCAGGATTCAGTTTCAAGGTTTCTTAAGCAATTACATTGCCTCTTTCTTAGGAACTCTTAGCCCTAAGGAGCCACTACTGTGCTGAAGCTGCTGCTTGGCTGGTCAAAGAAAAGAGTTCTTGCGCTCACTGCCCCTTTTCTTATCTTCAGGAGTATAAACATTATTAAATTAGCTCACCCCTTTCAGCAGCCCTTTCCGAAATGCTTGCTTAGAGGTTAAGAATATCTCATCATTACTGGTAAACCCACCAAGGCCTGCTCTTCAAAAGGTAAAGGTACTGGAAATACAAAGAAATGTTAAAAACTGCAAAATAAGGGATACTGTAACAAAGTGACACAGGAGCTCAAGAAAAGGAGAACAAAAACTAACTTTCATTATTAGGTTAAACCATGAAAAGAAAGAAGAGGGTACTTCTGTCTAAATATCTTAATCTAATCACTCAGATGGACCAAAAAATGCACAAGAAGATGGAGAGTTGCATTCTGGACCAGCAATCTCTAAAGTGGGATGGGCAAGATAATCCTCTGGGCTGTAAGAAAAAGATTTATATTTTTAATATTAAAAAGTAGTACAGTAATACATGTATATTATCTATACTGAATATATACTTGAGTACAGTGAATATTCACATTTTTCCTGATTGTACAAAAATTTAGAGATCATTGATTCAGACTGTAAGCCTTATCTTTACACAACCTGTAAAAGAACAGTTGAATAATAGAAAGAAGGTAGGTTTTGGAGTAAGACAAGCCTAGACTTAAATCCTAGTTTCTCAGAGTTTTGGTCCTCTCCTATGTAAAATGGGAATAATGGTATTTATTGGTTAGGCTCATTTTGAGGAATGAATAAGATATTATACAGAGCCCCTAGCATAATGCCTGGCATGTATACATGTGCTTGGTGAGTGCTAGTACCCAGCCCTGTAAGCCTGCCAGAGCCATGAAATCCATGAGTGCCCAATTGGTGCCTGACAGCAATGAGGAGAGGATCATTCTTTCGCCTCCCACTGGCAGACAAGGAAATATTGTGTAAGGCTGTTATCTTCACAAGAGCCAAGGGAGGAAGGAGCCAATTCCTCTGCGTTCAGAGACAGATCAGGTACTCGTGGGTCCAGGCTTCTGTGAGGCGTCTCTATCACATGATTCTGCATGACGCTGCTGCTGCTGACCACAAAGGCTGGAGTGGGTGTTTTCAAAATCCTCTTGCAAAATAAACCCAGAGTTAACTTCTCTCCTACTTAAAGATCATTCTCCCCTCACTTGTCTCCTCATGAGCCCTGAGAAGCACATACTACTCCCGGGATTCCCCATCAGGGTCTACATCAGGATCTGCCCTGCATACCCATCAAAAGTTCAGACATAGTACCTGCTGGAGGCAGAAAGGACTCCCTTGCGTTTCAAGTCCAGAGAGGGGTCCCTGAAATCAACCTCAAAGATTTCCAATGTGCCATCTGTACTAAAGGAGGCATCTAGCTGCTGGGCAGATGTTCCTAGGCACAAGAAAAGTCAGGAAGAGGCAGCATATGAGCAACAATATATGCATGGATTTGGGGTATAAATGGTTAAGCAGTAGAGAAGAGGAGGAACAGGAGACGACTGGATATACCCTTTTTCAAATGCTAGCTCCAAAGAAATCAAGAAAGCATGAGGTGCTTAGCCTTAAGCCAGAGTCCAAGGTTGCCCCCAGGTACCCAAAACTCCTAATATCCCTTTGCATATGCTGCTAGCCAACCCCAGATTTCCATGACTCTAAAACTTTCTCTGAAGCACAATAAAGAACCCTGGATAGTAAGTTTCCCTTCAACCTATGTACTCCAGTGGATCCTCATCCACAGTATCACCATACCTGTGGCCAGATACACAGGGTACTGGCTAGCTGGGCTCCACACTTGTACGGCTGGCCGCTCAAGTTCCTTCAGCTTCATGGTCTGTCCTGTAGGTGGCAGAAAAGTGACATGGCCCTCAGCCTACTGAAAATAGAAACCAGCAAGCTTAAGGGCCAGATCAAGGGAACACCTGTGGACATGAGAGCTTGTTTCTCTCTCCACCATAGAATGGGGCATTTGGGGGCAACACAGGGTAACAAATACATGACCATCTGCAGATCTGTAATGACAGTTCATTTTCCCAGTTACTGAAATCTAATGCTTTAAACCCTAAAAGATATTCAAACACACTGGTTGCCACAGGCCCAAGGGTGATGATAACCATCAAACCAAATAATCTCTCAGTGACCCTATCCAATCCCTTGGTTTTAAACATCATCCATATGTCGATGACTCCCAAATTTATATCGGCAACACAAATCTCTCCTCTGAGCTACAAGTTCTTATATACAACTGCTAATCAAATATTTCCATTTGGATATAGTAAAGATACCTAAAAGTTAGTCTGTCTAAAATAGAATTCTCTATTCCACCATCTCGCCCACCCATCTGTTCTTCCTTCAGTTTTCTTCATTTCAGCAAATGGTACCACCACCCAGCCAACTGATTAACCCCTAAACCTGAAAATCACCCTAGATCCCTCCTTCTCCCTTATTCCCTTCTAATCCATCATTAAGTCTTCCAAATTTTGCCTCCAAAATATATCTTAATCAGTCTATTTTTCTCCATCTTCACCACTGCTCTATTTGAAGATACTATCATCTATCACCTAGATTACTGGCCTTCTCCCTGCTACTCATCCCTGTCACCCAATTCATTCTCTGCATAGCAGCAGGAGTAAACTTTTAAAATCAAAAATTGGATTTTGGCATTCCACACAAAATTTTTCAGTGGCTTCTATCACACTCAGAATAAAATGCGAACCCCTTTGATCCCTGCTCAAAGGCTCTAGCCTAACCACTTCAACTTCATCTCTTCCTACTCTCCCCCTTACTTATCGTGCTACAGCTGCATTAGCCTTTTCTCATTTCCTGGCTTTTCCCCACTTTAGAGCTTTGTAAATTCTGTTTGCTATACTTTGACAGCTTTTTGTTTCATTCTCTGCATGACTGGTTCCTTATCACATTTTTCAGGGCTCAGCTTCTCACCTCCTCAATGAGGTGAGCCACCCAATCCAAAACAGATTCCTTTTTTCTTCTTAGCAATCTATAATTATATATTTATTTACATCTACATTGTTGGTGTTGTCCACTAATAAGTAAACTCCATGAGAGCTAGCACTGTGTCTGCTTTGTTCACCATGTTATAACTAGCGTCAGAACAATGTCTGGCACATAGTAAGTGCTCGATAATATTTTATGAATGAATGCAGACATCTATTTTAACTCAGTAGCTTCCAAACCAATTCTAACACATACTCAAGGTGCCATCCCAACAGGCTTGCAAAGCGGCAGGGAAGTTTAAAAAAAAAAAAAAAAAAAAAAAAAAGTAGTTGGGGCTTCTCTGGTGGCGCAGTGGTTGAGAATCTGCCTGCCAATGCACGGGACACGGGTTCGAGCCCTGGTCTGGGAAGATCCCACATGCCGCGGAGCAACTAGGCCCGTGAGCCACAACTACTGAGCCTGCGCGTCTGGAGCCTGTGCTCGGCAAAAAGAGAGGCCGCGATAATGAGAAGCCCACGCACCGCGACGAAGAGTGGCCCCCACTTGCCGCAACTAGAGAAAGCCCTCGCACAGAAACGAAGACCCAACACAGCCATAAATAAATAGATAGATAGATAGATAGATAGATAGATAGATAGATAGATAGATAGATAGATAAATAAATAAATCCCAAAGTTAAAAAAAAAAGTTAACACTGAACTTGATGGAGTAAACTTGGGACCCACTGTGACCTGCTTGAGCAAGCCACAGCCAGGTTAGTCTTGACCTACCAAAACAAAAGTTTTACTACTTAATAATCTCAAATGTACTCTCCAGCTTGAAGAAAGTTTAAGGCTGCCAACTCAGCCAAGATTTCCCGGGGACCTCTAAACACTTGAGGAATATTCGGACAAGATCGTACATCATACTACACGGTAACCAGTGCCACCTGCTGGTCAATACCATTTTCACGTTTCTGGAGAAAGGTCTCTTAAGCGGGAGCTGCAATTAGCCGTGTGCACTTGACGTGCATATCTCATTTAATTCTCACAATGGTTCTGGGCGGCCAGTACTGATACTATCCGCATTTTACAGAGAAGAAAACTGGCTAGGCCAAGCTGTGCAACCCAACAGCCTCCAGAGCCCAGTGCTTTTAACCATTATACCAGTCTAAACTAAACTCCATGAAGTGTTTAAACCCCAGCCTACAAATTGGGAAGATGGGCTTTTAATCCACTTTGTTCAAAGACATCTGTTCACAAAAAAGGTCCCCGCTGCGGTCAGAATGCCAGGGGCCGGAGGCGTTAAAAGTGGGAGAGCTATGACCACTCAACCAAGAGCTGCACACGCTCGTGCAGTGAAAGAGGACGCCAGCTACCCTTGGCTGTCCAGTCGCTCCGGAGGATGGTCGGCCTCCCCCGCGGCGCGCCGGCGTCAGCACTGACAGGCCTTCCCGCCCAGGCCAGAGGCAGAGACCCGTTGCCGACATTGGGCCCAAGCCAGGTCAGGGCCCAGGGCTGATGGGGGAGGCGCCAGGGCAGCGCTGGAGAGAGGCCGTCTTCGGGCTGAGGCACCCGGGTGCGGCAGGGAGAGCGAGCCGAGTGCAGGCCGAGAGCAGGGCAGGCGTCGTGGGGTCCCCTGAGAGGTACACCGGCAGGAGCCCCGGGAGCGGGGCGGGCCGGAGTCCCAGCGAAGGGCGAGCGCGCCCCGGCACCCTCCCGAGAGAGGGGCGGCGCTCGGGGTCCCCGGCACGGCCTCCCCTCTCAGCGGCCCCGTACAGGCGGGAAAAACCAACCTGCGCGGAGAGCCCAGGCCAGGAGTCTGGCGCGGCGTAGCTGGACCGGGAGCCGGTCTTCTCTCAGGGCTTCGGAGCTCAGCGGGGCGCTGTGGACGGCGGCTGCGGAGGGCCAAAAGTAGTCCTGGCCCGCAGGTCCCACCTCCCACACGCGCCGCCAGGCGCCGGGCCCAGCACCCGGCTGACCCACGGAGAACGTTCCCTAATAGGATTATAGCTTTTAATCGGGCCTCCCTCACCTGTCCTGTGATTGCGCAGTGGGTCAGATCCCGCGACCAGTAAGTTCTGGTCTATTCAATTTGAGTCAGGCTCCGCGGGCAGCCTCTGAAAAGGGAAAATAACTCATTATTTACTTATTGAAGCGGAGAAGACCCGGCCCTAGCTCCAGGAGCTCTCAGTGGAATCCACTTAGTTTAAAAGGTAAAAAGCAATCTAGGCCATAAATAGCGGTGAGTGACTTTCTGCAGCCCAGCAACAACTGGTGCCCCCAACCGTTGGTTGAACTAATTAAAAGCTATAGATGGGCGGGGGGCGAGGTACCAGGGGCTTCCTGGAAGGTTTCAGGGACGAGACGGGTGTCATACGTTGGGGCTTCAAGAAGATAGGTGAACTCCCAGCTAAGAGGAAGGGGCCCAACCGGCTAATAGCGCCCTGGTGCTTCCCATACCATGAATGAAAGGGACTACAGTTGGGGGAGTGGGCTGGATTCAGATTGTGGAATACCAATTCAACTCTGCAGATAATTGGGAGTTACTGAAAATTATGAGCAGATATGCAATAAGATTATATCAGAC
The DNA here is from genome assembly GCF_028564815.1 of Eubalaena glacialis. Lineage (NCBI taxonomy): Eukaryota > Metazoa > Chordata > Mammalia > Artiodactyla > Balaenidae > Eubalaena > Eubalaena glacialis. The sequence continues at coordinate 28,474,442 of NC_083716.1, read as the reverse complement.
TAGCAATATGGATCACCATGCAGAGAACAGAGCTGGAGGCAGGGAATCAAATTAGGAGACTAATAGAACAATCCAGGTACCAGGTGATGAAAGCCTGGATTAACATAGTGGCAATGATTGTAAAAGAAAGCTGGACAGGCTCTTGTGACTGATAAAAAGTTGGAGGGGGGGTGATCATATATATTTTTTATATTGATTGAGGGAATTATGGCATTTCCAAATAAAATGTTCTGTAGGCAGCTGAAGATCTTAGACCTAAGTTATTTGATTTAAATTTTTAATTTAATGCATGAATTCTACCACCATATTCCAGCCTGATATACCCCCAAAGATGGTGAGCTGGTTATCTTATGACTTATGACGTGGTCCCAAGTCATTGTGACACAGCTCTAGATTTCCTTTTCACGTGGACATGGGAGTTTTGAACTCAGGACAGAAAAGAATTTAGGGCATTGGTGGTGCCTGCCCACTCTATGTACTAAGTATTTCTTGAACTTCTTAGCACAACAGTGGATGAGAAACAGGGTTGAAAACTGAACCTCAGGCAACACCTCGAAGTAGGGAATGAGGCCAAGGTGTCACTGGAGTGCTCTGAAAGAAATCTGAACCAAAGGCATAAGGTCACAGTTTCAAGTAGGACATGATTTAAAAAAAAAAAAAGTAAAAAAAGTGCACCCTTCTCTCAACCCAGACACCTTAGAAATTCTTTTCACCTCGTTTTACAAATGCCAGTCTCCTCTTCTAGGTAACTTCTTGAAGGCAATTATTTTCTTGTTCAACTTTATATCCCCAGGACCTATCAGTGTCTGATATATATTAGGCAGACAGACGTTTGTGAAATGATTATCAAATGCTCTAAAGGACAGAGAATGAAAACATATAAAAAGCAGTGGAGACCTTCAAAGAGAGGCATTTCAGTAGAAGTACCCACTCCCTGATCTCATAAAGGTCTTTCACTGCCTGAATACCACTAAAGGACCCCTTATTTAGCATGAATGGACTTGCTTCTACAGATCATGTTGAATGTATGCTTTCTTATGAGACAGGTTTTCAGGCAATATCATTGTAATTTAAGAAAATGTCCCTAAAGGGAAGAAAAGAACATAAATTGGTTCTCTTTAAAACAGATGCGTTGAAATAGACCCTCAGGGCTTCCCTGGTGACCCAGTGGTTAAGAATCAGCCTGCCAATGCAGGGGACACGGGTTTCAGCCCTGGTCTGGTAAGATCCCACATGCTGCAGAGCAACTAAGCCCGTGCGCCACAACTACTGAGCCTGCGCTCTAGAGCCCACGAGCCACAACTACTGAGCCCACGTGCCACAACTACTGAAGCCTGCCCGCCTAGAGCCCGTGCTCCGCAACAGAAGCCACCACAATGAGAAGCCCACGCACCACAACAAAGAGTAGCCCCCACTCACCAGAACTACAGAAAGCCCGCACACAGCAACGAAGACCCGACACAGCCAAAAATAAATAAATAAATTAAAAAAAAAAAAAAGAAACAGACCCTCAGAAACATGGTTTTTCTCTTTCTAAGGCTATTATAGGAGCTTGGATGAATCATTAAGGTAGTGAAAGCCATGTATAGGTTCAGTAATAAGTCAATGACTATTCTCTAATTAATAAACATAGGTAATGTCAATTTATCAATTTATAAGAGTCTAGGATTCAGAAGTTGCTTTGGAATAAATACATATTTTCTTTTTTTTAATTGAAGTATAATTGATTTACAATGTGTTTTTAATAAATACATACTTTTTAAAAAATTATTTTTGGCTGTGCTGGGTCTTTGTTGCTGCGCACGGGCTTTCTCTAGTTGTGGCGAGTGGGGGCTACTCTTCGTTGCGGTGTGCGGGCTTCTCATCACGGTGGCTTCTCTTGTTGCAGAGCACGGGCTCTAGGTGCATGGGCTTCCGTAGTTGTGGCACACGGTCTCAGTAGTTGTGGCGCACAGGCTTAGTTGCTCCGTGGTATGTGGGATCTTCCCGGACCAGGGCTCAAACCCGTGTCCCATGCATTGGCAGGCGGATTCTTAACCACTGCGCCACCAAGGAAGTCCCAAATACATATTCTTATAAGAGATATAAGATTAGAGGCAATCACAGCCCTAGGCCAGTCCCAAAACACCTATTTATCCTATAATATACTTGAAACATGTTAGAATATTGTTTTTTAGCTAACCACGTATTATTAAAAAGGTTTTTTATGGGAAATAAATCTTGCTCCAACTTGAGAAGTCAGGAACATATCTTCCTTCTTCCGCAACCCTGTAGATGGGGAAAGGAGCTACCCTTACCACCTGCTGTACAACTGGAACCCTCAACTACTTTTCCCAGTGAAATTAGCAAATCAACATCTTCTTGTGCTTAAGCAGTGGCTATTCCTGGGGAAATGAGGCACAGATACCACAGTACTAAGTTTTATTAGCGATTTCATTAAGGTAAAATCTCTAGGATTGAGGGAGTCAGTTAGGGGGCACAAAGCCCACGAAGCCTCCTCAGATCTCATAGTGAACCACCGGCTCAGGTTCTTTGTTGGGATCGCCACCTCGTTCCAGGTACAGATTATTGTAAGGATACTGCTTTGGTCCCTAAGAAAAAAACACAGGTCAGCAAGAACAACATATATCTATGTAGCCAATACCTGGCTACACCCCACTCTGAGTGAAGAATCACACACAGTAAATGGGTACACGGTAGCCTTTGGTCAGACCCAGCTGGGCTAGAACAGCAGGGACGGCACTCCTCTTCCCTGCTCAGCCCAAGGCAGAGAGAAAGCCTAGATTGTAAGAGAAGTGGTGCCTACACTGTGTGTGTGTGAGTGAGAGTGAGAGAGAGAGGGAGGGAGGGAGAGGGAGAAAGGAGAAAGAGAGAGGGAGAAAGGGAGAGTGTGAGGGAGAGCTTTCTAAATGAGATGATGCATCCATCCATCCCACTCTCTCTCGGGGTCGAGACAGACTCAATCTCCTTTAAGTCACTCAGCCTCTAATGGTTCCACCACTAAAGTGGCCTAGCAAATGAGGCGTGCAGGAGCAGCAGTGGGGGAAAGCACAGAGGAGACACGGCTCGGACGTGCTTTAGGGGCTGCTGGCTTTACCAACAAACAGCTGTCAGAGAACACAGCTCAAGGGGAGGAGAAAAGGGTGATGTGCTTACAGAACTGAAAAATGGAAGAGCCACACTGTGTTTCTTGCTCTCCTGAAGTGAAGTTAGCGCTCACACCAGCCCTATGTGCACTCTCCAGCCTGGGGCCCCTGGGGCTCGGTAGGAAGGCTTGTTTCAGTGCACACAGACACACATGCTACTGTTAGGACATTGATTATCTCAGCACAGGTAGCACTGTGCAGCCAACTGCAAACAGCAGCCTCCTGCTTTCAGTTCCTTTCCTCACAATCTACCCTGTAGACTACTCCCAAATTAATCTTCCTAAAAACCTAGGCTTCATTATGGCATTCTTCTGTTCAGAAACCCAACATGGCTCCCTGCTGCCTAGAGGCAGACCAAGTCATCCCTGTATCCCCAACCCTTAGCACCTTCTGTACCTGGTGCGTGATAGGGGCTTCATAAATATTTACTGAATTAGTGCATCACTATACCATCAAGTCCAGATCCCTTAGCCATGCAGTAAAAGGTGCCCAACCTAACTGATCAAACTCACTTCACAATATTTTTTTTAACACAGCAGTTTTGACACCTCATTTCCCAGGACATCAGAATTACCTGGGAACTTGTTAAATATTGATTCTAGAACCCCATTCTGAAATTACTGAATTAGGCTCTCCAGGAAGTGGGGCTCAGCAATCTGAATTTTTAGTAGCTCTCCAGGTAACCAATGCAGCTGGTTATCTAGGAACTATTTATAAGCCTATTCCACTCCAGCTAACTCACTGTCCTCTTCCTTCATTCTATTTTCTCTCGCCCCAAATGTTCTCTTCAACTTCTCCCCACCATCTAAAATATATATATTTTAGCATCTAGCATAATCCTTCTCCTTAACAGCACCTGATACCCCCAGCATACACATTCACTACACACATATATACACAAAAACTGTGCCAAATTCCTATATATATGTTCCAATGTCATGTCATGTATCTAAATTTTCTTCTTATCCAAATTAAACGTCCTTAAAGCTAGACAGTATATTTTCTTTCTTTTTTTAAATTTATTTACGTATAGTTGATTTACATTGTTAATTTCTGCTGTACAACAAAGTGATTCAGTTATACATATATATACATTCTTTTTCATATTCTTTTCAATTATGGTTTATCACAGGATATTGAATATAGTTCCCTGTGCTATACAGTAGGACCTTGTTGTTTATCCATTCTATTTATACTAGTTTGCATCTGCTAATCCCAAACTCCCAATCCATCCCTCCCCTACACCCCTTAGCAACCACAAGTCTGTTCTCTACAGACAGTATATTTTCTATGTCCTTTACATTCTCTAAAATCTAACTGTCCATGCTTGCAGTAAACATTTAATTGCTTCCAGTACCCTATAGGAAGTGCCCTTCACACCAACAAAGGATAAGCTTTCAACTCGAGATTCCTTGACTCTACCTTAAAAGATCACTTGCTGAAATATTATAGGTAAGTACAGTTCCCCAAATGGCAACTCTAAAGACTAGCTGGCTTCTCCATTCTCATTCCTCACCTAGTCCTACAGTTTCTTCTCACTCAGACTGATCCAAGATGCAGGCAGGAGCAATGCTCTGGTACTTGTACCAGGCCAGTGGGTAAGACCCTCTATAGGCCTTACCAGGAAGTCAAGCTTGGTATTGGCTGGATCCCTACTCCAGAGACTTCATTCCCTCAGGAAACAAGGCTAAGTAAGTGTGGCTGAGGGAGCACTTCTCAGATACTCACCACAGGCTGGTAGGTGGGGTAAGTCTCCCCCACCCAAAACATGAACAGCATGAAGGCCACGAAACCGAAGAGGTGCTTACACATGAGATTCCAAGAAACAGGAGTGGGGGACGTGTCCACACGGTTCCTGATATACATGTCTAGGTCCCAGTGCATCTGAGACAAAAAGGCAGATCACTGTCACATACTGCTCTTCCTGCAAAAGGCATGCAGTCTAGAGTGATTAGAGCCTCATAGAAGGCTTGAAAGGCATTCTACTGCCCTGGGCAATATTCTGAGAGCCACATCTGAGATATTGTAGCCCACAGGACTGGATGCTGGCTTATGTCTAGGTTCCGCTGACCAGAGACAGCTCAGTCATAGAAGTTCACAACTCTTACAATACAGAGCTTTGACTCTTACAATACAGAGCTTTGATTACTCCCAGACATCCCGTTTCACACAACACACAGGGAACATCAGATCTCAGACTGCTGGACCTCGCCTCCTTGGGCAGAAAAACTTTAGTGTTACTTGGGCAGAAAAGTGCCATTTGAGCTACAGAAGACATAGGGAAAAGGAAGGAAGGTCAAATGGGATATGGTTCTCTCACCGGTTCACCCCAGTTCAACCGCAGGTCTGGGTGGTCCCAGTCATACCATGGATCCCTCTCCTGCTGTGAGCGGTCAGGGAGCTTCGGGTAGTCACCATACCTGAGAGACAGCAAGAACTTCTGGACAGGGCTCTGAGCAGCCTCACTCAGACAATTCACAGTCTCCTCATCTCAGAGATGAGAAACCAAGTGACAGAGATAACTGCCTCCCCTAAGGACAGAGGAACTGACCTTCAAATCAAGATCTCAATTTTTTCCCTGAGGTGTACATATTGAGAAATGCTGAGTTAAAGAACCACTGGTAAATATCCCAAATTTCCCCCCAAAAAGACTGTGCCAGTTTACATTCCTACAAACGGTATAAAAGAGATCCATTTCCCTGAATGCCTTCCAATACCAAATTTATCATTAATAAAACAAAATGTTATTTGATAAGTGAAAAAAAATCTCAATTTTTACTCACTAAGCACAGAATAACCGAAGAAGTCCAAATTGTCATTAAAAATTTATGTCAAACTCTGAAACATTTTAACATATGTAAGCTTTTCTTATCTTCTTTCAACAGAAAGAAGAAAAATCATGCAATGTTATAATGTTAGTGCTGGAAGGGAATTTAACAATCAATCACTCTGTTTCCCCCATTAGACAGAAAAAGAAACTGAAGTTCAGAGTCTGAACCTAAGATCACCCAGTTAATTGGAATAAAAACAAAAGGGTGCATATTAGAAAAGCACTTTTCATAGCAACTGTGTTTCTCAACCACAGAGTTGACATACATCTCCAAGTCTCAAACACCTCATGGGTCTTCTTGATAAGCTGGATTTTTCCCCAACAAAACCAGGTTCAACTTATACAGACTGCTACCGAGGCTGCTCTTGTCCACAACACAATAAAAGACATAGGAAATGATGACAACTAGACATGTGTCACAGAAAGTGATTGGAAAACAACAGGACGAATAGGAGCTGCTGAAACCACGGCTGAAAGAGTGATGCTAGGACAGAAAATGAGGGTGATGGTAATCAACTCAGACAATTAACCACAGGGATGTTACGGGGGTGCGGGGGCAAAACCATCAACTGGGGTAAGGGAGTTGGCTATTTAATCTGCTTTAAAGTTGCTACGACTTCCACAGCGCTAACTGCAAAATATTTCTTAAAAGAGAGATATACACGTAAATATAGAGTACTCCATCTACAAATAAGGTTCTCATGACAGGAATCCAGCTCTAGCCTGGTCACGTGCCTGGATGACAGCACCTGAGCCCAGCAGATGCTCAATCTAAATGAAACCTTGCGCTCTGGATGGAGCCAAAGAAGGTTCCTGCTATTCAGGGGTCCTCAAGGGAGCTATTAAAACCTCAGCTTCCTCATCTGAGGAAACAGCCTGAGCCAAGGAGAAAATTGAAGTCCTCTCGGCTGCAGCTGCTCACCCATCCCCTCCCACCTCCCTCCACGGAGAAAAGCGCCCACACCGTTGACTCTGAGGGGTCACGAAAAGGTTCGGGGAAAAGGGTCAGAGTAGAGCTACCCAACCCAGCCGAACTTCTCCCATCACTACCCAGGTGCGAGCAGACCCTATCTCACCCCATGCCATCATCTGGGTACGGCTCGTAGTCTTCCACCCGCATATTATACTTCTTGGCGGCGGCAGCCCGTTCTTCTGGGGTCCTGGGATAGGGTCCCGGGAGCATGTCCTTGGTAATGTGGGAGGCTGGAGAGCAGATGAGGGCACGTCAGAAGCGACCCCATTCCTCCTGCCACTCTGAAGGCTTCAAGCTGCGGTGGCTACAGAGACCGGAACCCGAGGCTTCGAGGGACCAGCAGACCCTCCACCTGTTTTTCTGAATACACCAACTCCACCTCCGCCCTTGCCCGGACTCGGCCGCCGCGGTATCCACAATACCCACCCTCCGTCCGACGCACCAAACCTCAGGCACCCTCCTCCCACACTGAGGCCTCGCCCGTTCTCGCGGACCTGTCCGTGCACCCATCGGCACCACGTTTCGGGATGCCCTTTGCAGCCATCGGACTCCCAGGACACCCGCCCTGGCCGCCGCCATCTTCACCTTCTTCTTGTTTCACCCCCGCACATGCGCAAAGACCTTGTCACGGCGGCTGAGCGGGGCCAAACGCGACAAGGAAGAAAAGTCTTAAAGGTTCAATAAAGGTGGGGCTTAAACGGTGCTAGGAAGCCAGAGGGAAGATGAGCGGTTGGATAGAGGCAGAGAGGGAAAGCGGGAAGGAGAGAAAAACAAGCAGGTCACTGCTTTGACATTTCAGATTGTTATGTCCCTTTTCTACCTCAGCTGACTTAGACGCATCCAGGGATAACGGGCACTCAGAACCTGAGCATCTCAGGTGGACAGCTGACCCACCTACCCCAGGACCGGTACAAGTAAAAGGAGCCTGTCAATCTCTTTTCTGACTGCTTGCCTTTTTCCTCTCCTTCACTGGCAGTTCCTCCTTCCATCCCCAAACGTGATCATTCTTCAAATTCAGCCCTTGGTCTTGTTTGTTCTTGTTTTGTTTTCCAAATTAGTTATCTCCTTCAGTTAGATGCACGGTGCAACACACAAATTGGCCCCGAACTGGTTCTTTTTTGGTTGTTTTATTTTGGCTGCGCGGCTTGCGGGATCCCAGTTCCTCGACCAGGGATTGAATCCGCGCCCTTGGCGGTGAAAGCGCTGAGTCCCAACCACTGGACCACCAGGGAATTCCCCCAAACTGGTTCTTCAGTTTCAGTCTCGTGTTTACATCCGAATGTCCCAGTCACCTCAACCCAACAAATGTAAAACCAATCCTATCATCTGAATCCACCTCAGATTTGCTAGAATTCGCTCAGATTTACTAGGACTTGGATAAATACATTTCAAGCCGATCCACAATTAGCGAACACTAGCCTAACAAAAGAATTGGGGGGGGGGAATTATTGTTCGCATATGAATATGTGTTCATTTTATCTACACAAGTATGATTTGCATAATTTACAGTACAAATATGCACATATTTACAGGAAGTTTTAGGGTGATCACTGTTTTGGAGTAGAATCCATTATTATAGACATTCCCAAATATATATCAGAGCAATAAAAACTGATATATACTATTCAGTATATGAATTTGGGGGAGAACTACTTTACAGCAACTTGCCCTCTTGTAAATGAGAATCGAATGGATGTTCAGAATGGTTGGACGACATCTGCATTCAATCAATAGCAAACACTGATCTAATTCGGTCAAGATAGACAAAAATGCCTTTAAGTAGGTGAGATGGTGACACAGGCAGAAAAATCAAATGGTGCCAAGCCAAAAGAAAACCGTCTTTGATTTCGAAAGAATTCAAGTTGCCATATATCTTTTGCCGAGGCTTTCGGAGCAACCTTTACCCAACATCTATCTATCGGACAGTTGCTTTTCCTTCTGACTTCCTTAGGTGGGTCAAGTTTGCGTCTCTCCCCATCCATCAGTGTAAAATTTAATGCCCCACTAAACTTGCCTCCTTCTTTGCCTGTTGTGTAGGCCTGGGCACACTGAGGCAGCAATAATTTGTGAATTGGTTAACCCGATGATCACCCCTATTCAGTGGGACTAACGTCTAGTCCCGGGTCTTCGGGGGCGGAGCGTAGGGTGTAGAGCTATAGGTTAACATTAGGAGGCGCTCGCCCAGGGCTCGGCCCCGCGTTCTTAGTGTCTGGAACGCTCTCTCTCGCAGCCTAGCTCTATGGTTTCCGTTGTGTTTTCCCCGGAATAGGCGGAGCTTCCACTTCCGGTGGGGCCGTCCCTAGCGGCGGAGATGGCGGCGACTGCGGCGGAGGTTGCGGCCTCGGGCTCTGGAGAACCCCGGGAAGAGGCTGAAGCCCCCGGCCCCGCCTGGGATGAGTCCCAACTGCGCAGTTATACCTTCCCGACCCGGCCCATCCCGCGTCTGAGTCAGAGCGACCCCCGGGCGGAGGAGCTTATCGAGAATGAGGTAGGGGGCGGGGCCGCGTCGAAGAGGGGGTGGGGGATGGGGGCTGGGGGAAGGGACTAGGTTGGGAGGAGAGGTCAAAGGCGAGTGGTGATGGAAGGGAGGGGTTGTGGACTAGGCCGGGTTGTGGACTAGGGCCTAAGGGGAGATGGAGAGGGAAGCGAGGAAAAATGGGACTTGCGGGGTTCGTGCTGGTTAACAGGAGAAGTAATTTTGAAGTTGGGACGTATTGGAATCTTGGGACAAGAACCCACTAGCTCCTTGGGACGACTTCATTTGTTTTTTCCACTTAGGAGCCTGTGGTGCTGACCGACACAAATCTTGTGTATCCTGCCCTAAAATGGGACCTTGAATACCTGCAAGAAAATATTGGCAACGGAGACTTCTCTGTGTACAGTGCCAGCACCCACAAGTTCTTGTATTATGATGAGAAAAAGATGGCTAATTTCCAGAACTTTAAGCCGAGGTCCAATAGGGAAGAAATGAAATTTCATGAGTTTGTTGAGAAACTGCAGGATATACAGGAGCGAGGAGGTGAAGAGAGGTAAATTCCCAGGTCGTGGTTTTCCATTGGATCTAGGGCATCTGTTTTCCTTTCCTTTACTTATCTGAGGATGAGTTTTCTAGCTTGAGGGATGATGGAATGACTAGACTTGAACTGTGATTCTCAAGTTTGTTGTCTTCATAAAGTGAGAGTCACACTTGCCTAGCAGAGTCAGGTAGGTGAATGAAGTGAGTGAAGTTGTTTGGGTGAAAGCTATGATGAAGCTGAAGGCATATACCTTATTCAAAGTGCGAAGTCATTACTTGACTCTTGTTTCCATTTTGGAGTGCAGTCCCAGGGTTGCCAGATAGTCTGATTTTTTTCAAGAGAAACCAGAAATCAGTATTTTTATTTAAAATCTTTTTGACTTTTAAATGTGGGCAGCTAATTCATATTTTTTAAAATGCTGCAAGAGGCCAATTTAAAATATCTGTCAGTAGATTTCCTGAGATTACGGGTTTGCAACCTTTGTCCTAAAATATTTGAATGGGGGCAATGCAGGCTGAAAAGTTGTATAGGTGAGGGTGGGGAGAATATTGATGTGTTGCGTTGTATTGATGATAGCAAGCACAAGACATATACACACACGGGAGTGACTCTTTCTCTCTACCTTTATCTCTCTTTATGAGGGCAGCCTCTTATGTAGGTCCCAGACAACATTCAGTCCCACAAAATAATGTTGCCTCTGGGGAATTGCTGTCACTGAGTACTTGATGGTGAATGACTATCTCTGTCTCACATTTGGTGCCCAACCCTGGGCTTTTCTGCACTCTCCAGCCTCAGTTCTCTTCCTGACTCTGTTAGCAGTATGTGGCAGAGTGAAAGGATTTGAAACATACTTTTTTATTTTTATTTTTGGCTTCCTGACTCTTAGCTGTTGTCATAATGATGGAACTTTGACCGGAAGAGTTTCCAGAATCTGAACTATGGTTGATTTGTTCTTTATGTCTTATAGAGACTGGTTCAGTTGAATCATCTCATGCATTAATGTCCTCAAATTTACCACAGTGCGTGCGCGCGTGCGCATACACACACATACACCCAATGTTGAGAAGAGAGATTGATTTAAATGATGCTGGTGGAGTGTAAAGCTATTGATTGAACATATGCACTGGAATGAGCATGAGATAAGACACACGAGTCCTCTGGTTCCTCAGTCACTTTAAGTTTCTTGCTTCCTGTAGCGAGAGCATTTTGCCTAAGTCTGAACTATGAGTGTAGTCTGTACTTTATGGATGATTTAAGGAAAATTTTTTACTATGTGCAAGATTTGCCCTATCAGCTGACTTTAGCACCAGCCACCTCTATTGTATAATTGTACAGCTTGTTATGATTCTGGGGTGAAGGGTGTTAGGATCCTCTTTGAGCTATTTTGAGGATTTACTGTTAAGGTTTCACAGGAATTGCTTAGATTCCTGTTTGGGGAGTGTTCCTGACTCTTTCAGAGTTGCTTGAGAAATATTTGTATGAATATATGTACATCATAATCTCTGGGGAACGTTCCAAGGTTGCATTCGAGTCTTGAGGGTTCCATGTCCCCAAACAGGTAGCTGTTTCCAACTTGTCAAGATTTTTAATTAATGTTGCCTCAAACATTGTGATTCCAGGCACTGGGATACCTTTGAGCTTTTGAAGTAATGCTCTCAGGACCATTACTTCTTTTTCTTCACATTTGCCCCATAAATAATGTTTCTTTTGGGGCTTGATCAAGTGTGTTTGGCTTTTCATATCTATTAAGTAACTTCTTACCTTTTTCAGGCATGTTAGGGGCCTTGGGTCTGCGGAAACCTTAGTGAGGTATTTTTCTTCAGCTATAGATGGCTGCTACAGATAGGTGGCTGAATCAGTTAAGATAAACTAGGCTTCAGTCCAGGGCTCAGCGACTTGAAGCAACAAAGGTTTATTTTTCACTCATGCTACATGTCCATCTCAGGTCACCTGGAGACTCTACTTACATCATCTTTTGCACTTTGGGACACAGATTGCTGTAGTAGTTGCCATTGGAAACTTTGCAGTTGCTGTGGCAGAGGGAGAGTGATGTGGTAGTGTGTACTGGTTCTTAAAATTACAGTTTGGAAGCAGCACCGGTCACTTCTGTGGACATCTCATTGGCCAAAGCAAGTTATATAAGCAAGCCTTGCTTCAAGGAGATGAGGAAGAATAACTCTCACAGGGAGGGAACTAGTTCTTGGTGAACAATAATACGAGCTGCCAGAATGGCCATCAAGGGCCAAAGGGGATGTCTCGCGCCCCGAGAGTTTCTGGAACAAGACTGAGTCATCATTCTAGGGTCTGTGGGTAGGCTTCGAGGAAATCTATGAAATTATATTAAAGTTCAATGTGTACATTTTTATGGGGAACCTTGCTTGGATTCTTTTTTTTTCTTCCTTGTATTCTTAAAGGATTCATACTGTGACCCAGAAAAAGTTAAGCATCACTTCTCTAAAATATAAAATTTGGTGTTGAACAGAGCTCAGAGAAGGATAGGTACGGATTCAGTTCTGTGAGAGTCCCATGACTGCAGCTGTTCTTTGTGGGAGATGTTGGTATGGGCTTGGGTTTGGATTTCCAGGTTTGAGAGGCCATGCCAGGGACAGTGTGTACATGCACTAATGGGATTTTCTTCTTGGGGAACATAGGTTGTATCTGCAGCAAACACTCAATGACACTGTGGGCAGGAAGATTGTCATGGACTTCTTGGGTTTTAACTGGAACTGGATTAATAAGCAACAGGGAAAGCGTGGCTGGGGGCAGCTGACCTCTAACCTGCTGCTTATTGGCATGGAAGGTAAGAAATCTTTCAGAAAGCAGCATGGCTTGGGGTCATATGAAGTGATTTCTGAACCTTTCCCCACCACTTATTCGCTCCATGACTTTCAACAAGTCACGTAACTTTCTTAAGTCTCAGTGTCCTAATTTGTAAAATGAACACGGTAATATCTTATAATTAACTATGAAGATTAAATGAGGTAACGTATGTTATGTCAGGTACTCTAAAAAGAAAGTTCCCTGTTCCCTTCCTCAGCTGCTGTGTGAGTATATATATTCAGATATTAGGGATCTCTAAAATTCTGTTGTTTTCTATTGGATCTGTCTATATTCAGAAGATTTTTATCCCACTAGAAGAGGGAAACATTTTTCCAATGTAAATTGAACCTTATCATTTGAACAGATAATACATTAATGGGGTTAAATTCAAAAGGTGTAAATAGGTATGTAGTGATAAATCTCTCTTCCATTTCTATTTCCCAGCCTCTCAGTTTCCTTCCCTCCCTGGAGGCACCATATGTTATTAGTTGCTTGTGTATCCTGCTAGTGGATTTTACACGTACATAAGCAAATACATGAATACTTTTTTTTTTTTTTAATAAAAAGAGGAACCTTTAAACTCCAATCAGGAGAAGGAGAGCTACTTACCAGCCAGGGTCATTGTCTTATTCTTATTTTCATTTTCTGTCACTTGCTCAGTGCCAGGCCCATAGTAGGTACTTAGTAAATGGTGAGTAAATTGGGTTGAACAAGGAAGCAGAGTAATTACCTATTGTCATTCACCACTAGGCTCTGAAGTCTCTTCTTCCCCTTTGATTGTCCTTTCTTCAGATTTGGGTCCTTTGCTGCCAGTGTTAATAAAAGCTTCCAGCAGTGCAACTTATGAATTGACCCTTAACCTGACCCTTTGAAACCAACTCTTGGTTGACCTGCCAGGAGCCAGTTCTTGTTTACTTGACTCTGAATTTTTATGTTGCCTTCCTATCCTGTGGTGTAGAGAGCAGGGAAACAGATCCCTCAGGTAGAGATGAAAGAGCAAGTCTCCTTTGAGGATGCATATGGATCTCTGCACTTAGGAAAGCAGCTGTCTTGGCCCACCCAGGCAGACCTGGGGAATGTTTTCTAAACTCCATTCCCTGCAGAGGTCCCTTGATCTCTCAAAGATTGTGCAAAGGATAAACATCAGATGCAGCCCCACTTACAAAGAGTAGATGGAGCATACATATGCTAGGGCAGAACTAATTCAGGATGGCATTTTAAATAATTTGCCTTATTCAAAGTATACAACTCTCTTCAGGAATCTGATATGCTTCCCTCGATGAGAATCAGCGCTCCAGTGTTGATCTAAAGAAGTGTTGCAATCCCACAGGTGTGATGAAGTGGGAGCAGAGGTTGAGAATCTTTGAGCTCCAATAGAGCTACCCAAAGCAAGTACATATTCGTACAACTTAAAATGACTGATTAACTCCATCAAAGAAGATCATGCATGCATTGCTGATACCAGTCATTTCAGTTGTTTCTAACTCTCGTTTTTTTGCTGCCCTTGAATTCGTGCCATAGTCAAGAAGAGTACAAGTACAGGTTCCCTTCACCTGTCTAAAAGAGCATTCCTGTGAAACCTTCTATAAACCGAGATGATGCAAAACAAAGAAGCAATTACTTTAGGACACATCTTGCTAATGGATGCACAAAGTAAATCGAGATAAAGCACAGATGCTCACAGACACAGTTCAGAGCTATGGTGGCTTGATGCTGAGATGCTGAGTGTAGTTGCCAGGGGAGGAGATTGGCAGTACCACTCTCACTGCTTGCGCTTGCTGTCTCTATGATGGCTCGCTGCCAAACAAACACTGAATGATATTTTTGCTTTTTTTTTTTTCATAAAAATGAAAAGGATTCTTTGGTTTCCAAATTTCCAATCCAAATTCTTTGGATTTCTTTTGGTTAGCAAAAACAGGTACAAATGTAGGTCTTTTGTAAACGCAAAGTGACGTAAAGCGAACTTTTGAAAAGCGGGGCGTACCTATACAGAGTATATTATTTTGCCATACTTGTATCACTTTGATGTGCAGTTGCTTCCCGTAAGGGCAGCAGTCATCACTTAAGAAAGTCTACTTTGCTAATTGATGGTGAACTTTTAGCCAGTGATGTTTGCTACTAGACTTATCACCCATTAAAAGTGTAGCACCTAATTGGCTGAGAGTTGTAATTACAGTCTCCCTGATTTTGCCTGCAATTTTGATTTGGAACCCTTTGCTGAGAGGGCAAGCTGGGTTTCTCTCCAGCACTGGGGCCTATGTTCCATCCTGTGCAATAGAGTTACTGCTCTGAATAAGAAAATGTCTGTCTTCCTACAGGAAATGTGACACCTGCTCACTATGATGAGCAACAGAACTTCTTTGCTCAGATAAAAGGCTACAAGCGATGCATTTTGTTCCCTCCGGATCAGTTTGAGTGCCTCTACCCATATCCTGTTCATCATCCGTGTGACAGACAGAGCCAGGTGAGCTCGTGTGGTCTGAGGAGGGTGTAGAACTCCTTTGAGATCCAAGGCTGGCATGTCTTTCCCCTTCTCTGTGGAGGTATGCCAGGTTTGGACAAACTCAGAGGACAATTTCACAATGTAGTTTATATATTCCAGGTCCCTGTGGTGGTCCCCAGATGTTTAGGGCAGACCCCATCAGTGATGCTGGTGGACTCTGGTTATTCTGTTTGATTGAATTATAAGTTCTTGGAACAAAATGTGTATGTCTCCATTGGATTTAATAATTGTTTACTTTTGTCATGGATGCTACTTCTTTTTGATAAAGAGAAGGGTGAATAGAATTGAGATATGTCACTTAATGTCTTTTCTGGATCTCAGTGAGGTGTGTGGTTGACTTTGTGGCCAACCAGAGAGCGCCTCTCCTTTCTTGAGGAGAAAACCGCTTAGCTACCTCGTGTAGAAATCTTTGCTGGTTAGAATATGTATTGGGGGAAAAGTTTCTGAAGGTTTGGGTGAAGAATGAGTCCTAATTTCTCAGATCTGCAGGCCATGAGTAGGTTTTCTGACCTTTAAACTGTGATGATTGGCTTCTGACCTCAGGAGCACTGAGGCTTAGTATTCTTTATCATTTAACATTCAGCAATGCCCATCTTCTTAGGTCGTTTTCTGAGAGAGTTTGTGTATGTTTAATGTGTGTTGTGTCTTCTGCTGGATATAAATTCTAAAGACTTTTTTAAGGCATCTTTCTTGACTACCAAAGTTACTGATAAAAATTTGGTGATTGACTGATTTTTTTTTTTCTCTTGAACCTCTCAGGTGGACTTTGACAATCCTGACTACGAGAGGTTCCCCAATTTCCAGAACGTGGTTGGTTACGAAACAGTGGTTGGCCCTGGTGATGTTCTTTACATCCCAATGTACTGGTGAGGATGGGGCTAGGACTGGGGGCTTTTAGGGAGCATTCTTTCCCATTCCCTGGAAAGCCTTATCCATGTCTCTTCTTTTGAGTTGTGGCAGGATTGGACTTATGTGATATACAGGAAGGTTGGCATATCCAGATGATGAGCATACTGAACATGGGGGAAATGACAATACTGTTTCTAGACAAGATGACAGTTCCTCAAGTCCAAAGAGATCCCAGAGGCTTGAGGCTAGAGAAACTGTTCTTGACTCTTTGGTATTTGAAGGCTGAACACCACTGCCTCTAGCCCCAGGGTGTGTTTGATAGGATGAGTGTGAAGATACTGTCTTCATTATATCCCTTAGCAGGATTCTACCTAGTTTCAGAGGATCCCTCCCTCTGAAAAGTATTGGTGGCAAACAGGAGCCTGTTTATTTTCTTGCAGGTGGCATCACATAGAGTCATTACTAAATGGGGGGATTACCATCACTGTGAACTTCTGGTATAAGGTGAATATGGTTTTTTTCGTAGATGGGAGTGGGGTGAGGTAGGTGTAATAAATTATTTAGGGGCAGGGTGGGGAGGTTGGCTATCTCTGGAAGTGATTCCCAGGTCTTTGGGGGAGCTGGAGAGGGTGGGGTTGAACTGGGTTTCTTAAGGGAGGATGGTGCTAGGAACAATGGGTGACACTGAAGCCTGCTAAAGACATTTCCTGAGCTGCTGCTTCCTTTGCAGGGGGCCCCCACCCCTAAGAGAATTGAATATCCTCTCAAAGCCCATCAGAAAGTGGCCATAATGAGAAACATTGAGAAGATGCTTGGAGAGGCCTTGGGGAACCCACAAGAGGTATGTGGCTGCCCCAAGATGGCACTCCTGTGACTCAGTGGGCAGAGTGACCAGGGAGAGTCAGGATTGGTGTCACAGTCTGTGTAGCTCTTCTGTTTCAGTGTCTGTTATCCTGTTTCTTCATAGAGGTTATGGGTATGTTCAGAAAATCCTTGTTTTCTGATGAGAGCTGGGCTTGACTGGCGGATCAATTATAATCTGTTCCATGCTAGTAGTAATGTTCCGCATGGGGCTTGTGTGCCAGCTGGGGACCCCCGAGGGGATTCTTTTGGAATGGGAAGCGAGCAGTAAAGCATCTACTCACACGCTCCCAGCTGTGCCAAGACTGCTCTAGGTAATGTTGAGACCTGCTTCCCATGCAGGTGTGCCAGTGGCCCATTGGGTAAATGGGGGAGGTTTGTATTTGTAATGCTCTTACCTCTGTCCTGTGGATAGCCTCAGCATTCAGAGCACCTGTGGGCTTGGGAGATCGCACCAGCCCCGATTACAAATGATCTTTTCAGGATATAGAGTCACTTAAGATTCTTAAGTCACATTTACAAAACATGCATGTAAACACTCGGGGTGTCTGGGATTATGAGCTCCTCTGACCTTCTGTCTGTCAGTTTGGTTCTGCTTACAAATGTAGGGTATTGTGAGAGGGAAGGTAATACAAGATGGACCCAGAGGAGAGGGCCATGCTCCAGAATACTGAGTTGACCGCTAGGAAGAGAGTTGGTTAGAGGGTTTACAAGATTGAATGGAAGCCTTGTCCTTGCCCTTGGCTGGACATCGATGTCTCCAGACACACCTCATCTGGCTCCGGGGCTAGGGGACAGGCAGTTCTGACTGGCTCCTCATGTTTTTTCACAGGTGGGGCCCTTGTTGAACACAATGATCAAGGGCCGATACAACTAGCTTGCCAGGAGTCGAGGCCTCCTGCCAGGTGACTGCTAGCCCGTCCACACCGCTTCATTGATGAGGACAGGAGACTCCAAACGCTAGTATTGCACGCTGCACTTAATGGACTGGACTCTTGCCATGGCCCTGGAGGCAGGTGTTCGGGGCAAGGCAGGGTGGTTGGCACTCCACTCCCATTCGGAGGGACTTCTTACCCTTGCCTCTGTGCCCCAGCACCTTCCCTCTCTGCCCCCTAAAGTCCTGCATTCAGTGTGTGGAGTCCCCAGCTTCTGGTTGTCATCATGTCTGTGTGTTAGTCTGTCAACCTTGGGATGTGTGTGCGTGTGTATGCCTGCACACGCGTGTATGTATTTGTTCCTTGCTCCCTCCTTCTGGGTCAGGATGCCACCTCTGGCTCTCAGCTCTGTCTCCTGCAACCTCAGTGCCTCAGCCTGAGAGAGGGGAGATGTTCTTGGACGCCCACTGCATCTGGGCTACAGGGCCACAGCTATCCTAACCATGAGGTCATTCTGCCCCCTCCCAGTTTTCACAGAGTGAGGCTCTAGGCTGTTGGGAATGGCTACTGAGACTCTAGTGGGGAGAGGGAGAGTGGGGAGGGTTGCCTTTGAGAGCCTAAATAGCTTCCTAGGAGAGCAAATTAGACAGGGTTCCAACTTGAACCTTCAAGCTCAAGCCATACACAGAAAAGAGCCTTGGGACACAGGAACCAAGGATTGTGCATAACTTCCAAATTACAGACACATACAGCTTCTTTCTTTCAGCACCAGCTCTTGTTCTCTGTCCTGGGTGCCAGAGGAGTCATCCTAGCAATGGCTTCTCTAGGTTCTACGGGTGCAAGCCTCTGTGTGGATGTGTGTGTGGATGTTTGTGCCTGTGTGCATGCATGTGTGTCCACACTGGCCTGCCTCTCTGCTTACCAAGTTTCTACTGGTTAACCTTGTCCAGTGGGACATACGGCGGGAGCCCCAAGGCAGTGGTGCCTGACTTGGTCTAAAGCTTTTAAACTCATTTTTAGCCATTGGATGTTGGTCAGGCCTCGCTGCAACCTGCCTGAGGCCAACTGGCTAGAGCCTCCAGGTCCAATGACCCTCCCTGCCCAGGCCACGTCCTCTGTGTCTGTGGAGCTTCTTGGCTCAGGAGACAAAATGGGGTCAAGCCTAGGCAGCTAACTCACCACATGTCATCCACCTCATGGCAAGGGCAAAAATGTAGCCTTGCCTCTTAAAGCCAGCGCCTCTGCCAGACCCCACTGTAATGTTCCACAAACACCCTCAGAAGTCAGGGCAACTGGTGGAGCATGGAGAGGAATTTCCTTTTCTGTTCATAGCTTTTCATTGGAACCCCTCTCAGGGCTGCAGCTTACAGCTGGGCAGCTGTGCACTGCACAACTCGAAGGGCCGTCATTCACACCTGTATAATGGAAGTGGGGCCCCTGGGATTGGGCAGTGTGGTGGCCCTGCGTCTGCTCACCTCCACTCCCATCTCCACGCCCCTTCTCTCTGGAAGGAAAAAGGAGTTGGAAGTCTCTGGGTTCATTTTTTCCTTTTTTTTTTTTTTTTTTGCCAAAGGTTTACTTCCAGTGTCTGAGCTATGGCTCTCACCCCCAGAGCTCAGTTCACAGTTACAGTGCACTGATGGACTGAGAGGATGCATATGTGTGTGTGTGCATGAGCGCACTTGTGTGTATTTTGGGGAGGGGTGTTTACTTTTAGTACCCCATTCTGGGGTTCTCTGATGCAGTGTGGGTGTTCAAACATGGTACCTTCTCAAGTGTAGTTCTTTCAAATATAGCCAATGCTGGAAAATGTGATTGCAGTGATCTCCATCCCTCCATGTCTTTTGGGAAAGAGGAACGCAGCAAAGAAAACAAGGCAGACAGAGGATAAATTGGCCACAAAGACACTTTGAAATATAGCACATTATTTTCCTTCTCAGCAGCTCTGCTGCATCCCTTGCTCATTCCTCAAAGGTGTGGGTGATGTGCAGCAGGGAGGCGTGGTCTCTCAGCTGCTCCTCTCTGGGTGCTGTGCTGACCCAGGTCTGCATGAGGGGGAGGGACCTTCACAGGTTGGGTCCTGATCCTTGGGTAATGTGTCTGGGTTCATGTCCAGTAGTGATCCCTGATTATTAGATACCTAATGTGTGCCTAGTGCTTTTAGTGCAAGGTAGGTATTCTCATTTTACAGTTCAAGAATAAGCAGTTAGTGGCAATCAGGATTCAAACCTAGTACTGTTTGGCTGCAAACCCCCTGCTGTTCTTTTCCACCAAACTACATTGATTCTCCTACTGTACCTCCTTTGGACTACAGGCAGCAGGCAGTGTCTAGTACAGACAGGCTTAGCCCAAAAGGATACAGAAGATACAGCTCAGGGTGAAAGCTCTTCTGGGCTCCAGCTAAAGACTTCTTGGGAAAACTGCCAGGAAGCCATATTATGAGTTAAGAGTTCTGGAAGAAGTTACAAGGAAACTGAGTTCTAGATCCCATTGGTTACTTGTGTGTCCTTGAATAGGTCCCATAACTTTTCCCAGCATGCTTCTGCATCTGTAGAATTGAAGATCTAGATCTAGATATTCACTAAGAACTTTGATTCATGTTCTGCTGCCTCCGTTTCTCCCAATGAAGAGATTGAGGCTCTTCCCTTCACATACCTAGGTTAGGGCTGTTCAGGCTCAAATTCTACTCGTAGCAGAGTAGAACGTTTCTGCTCTTGTTGCTTACTCTATCCTAGCTGGCAGTGTGAGGGCAGACACATGAGGGGAAGCTGGGGGTTTGGGCCTGTATGAGGGTCAGCCATGTTGCAAGATCCTATTTTTACACCAGCAGGTACAGAGGAAACTACTCTTTTGTGAAGTCAAATATTTGTTGGGGGGTTGAAGTTTGGGGGGTGGAGGAGGGGCTGTTCTGGGCATCAGTTGAGCAGATGCCCAGGATGCCTGGGGGAGACCAGCTTCCCCTACAAATCAGAGCTCTAAATTACAAGGTTTTTACCAACACGAACAGTTGGGGGAAGTCGTCTGCTCTCATTTGCGTAATGGTTTCTGTCACTGGTGATTAGACACAGGATGAAGGAAAAGAAATTTGACAATTAGGAATGAGCGATCATTAATCTGAATCTGTTAGGAGACAGGGGAAGGATCCTTATCAGTGGGCCAACCCAACATGAGGAGACCCTCCCTCTGCCCCCTCAGAGACTCTTGGGCCATATACACTTTCACTGTTCCCACCATAAGCTGAGCTGGTATTTTCTTAGCAAAGTCTAGGTGGGCCCAGTCCCCAGGCTGAGGTGGATACAGGAACAGACATCTAGAGGCATGAGCCAACAAAGGGTGTCAAATGCAAGTGATAGGGCAAAGAATAGCAAATAGAATGGTTTTGACATGTGTATGCTGTTTGTGGAAAATGTTTTTGTAATCAACACTCCAGATACCCCACCTGTGACATGTATTTGTTACATTCCTGCACTGCAGGGTGTGGAGAAAACCTGCTCTTTTATCCTCCAGGAGCCTCTGCTTAGTTGGAGAGGAAATCACATGAAACACCCAGAGGTTATGAAGCCATGTGTGGTGCCCCCTATGAGGACAAGGTTAGAGACTGTTGAGAGAGGAGGAAGATCAGTAGATAGCAAACCTCAGCCTCCAGGCTCCTCCCAGCCCCTGGGCTCCCCAGGGAGGACTCTTCATCCTAGGCTCCCAGCAAGGATGATTCTGTCCCTCCCCCCTCGCACGTCATTGCAGCTGTAGTTATGTGGAAGGCACGGAGACCCCTGCCCAGATGTGTGAGCAGGTGATGAGATGAACTAACAGGCTGAGTGTTAACGTGTGGAGAGTCCCAACTTGGATCTTCTCAGGTCTCCGTGTCACCTCATCTCTCATCTCTCTGTCTCTTCAAACATCGTGGACAGGATTTGCACCAGTTATTTGTTTCTCAGTTTTGTGGCTTATATGTTGGTGGGTTCCTTAGATCAGTGGCTCCCTCAAGGATTGGAGGCAGGGGTGATGGTGATGGTTGGTTGTCTCATCAGAATGTGAACTTCCCATGGATAGGGCTGTGTCTCTCCCCTTGGTAACTTTCCTACCTCTGGTTTGTCTACCCTTCAAAATCCATTGCAGGGTTTAGTAGGGCTGCAGAGAGTGGCCCTCAGGGACCAGTTTTACCCAAACAGGGTGGATACTGGGATGCTCCTAAGAAGTGCTCATGGGCTTCCAGAGGCCCTGGTCTTTCTGCCCATGTCATCTTCCCTTTTTCCGGAACCTCCAGTTCTTGCCCCCCAGTCCCTGCCTACTTCTCTGGTATCCTCTCAAACTGCCTGCTCTAAAGAGATGTTCCAGCTTCCTTTTCCAGAGTCCCCCCAGTTTCTCTTACTTATACTCTCCCTGCCTAGGCTCTTCAGCAGCCTCTTCACCAAGGTCCTTTTTCTTAAACATTTGCTTTCTCAGAAGCTCCCTGGCTGCAGGTGTTTGGATTGACTTTCTCTAGGATCCCTTCATGTTCCTTTTCTGATCTGCAATAATTCGTTTACCCACGGTTAGTCCATTTGTTCTGTGTCTGCTCTGTTCTCTTGCCATTCCTTTGTCACTTCTGTACATCCTGGTTTAGCTTTTCTCAACTCTGGGAGCCCTTTCTGCTAGTCTTCAGCCAGTTCTGTTTAATCTTCATAGGACTTAGAATCTTCAGCGGAGCCCTGCTGAGCACTTTTGGTGCATTTCTGGGGGACAAAGCCTCAGACACTGGCAACCTTGAGGACCAGGGGTCTGTGGTTAGTGAGGCCTCCGGAGATGGGTGAGAGGAGGGAACCTAGAGAATCATGGGCAGTGGAGAACCAGTGAGGGGAGATTGAGCAGGAGACTCCCCAGGAGTGGAGCTGGGCCTGGCAAGCCTGGAGGGAAGAACTGAAGTTTGTGTTTCCACATACATGCATCTGTGTGCCTTAGGGTCCAGCAGTTCAGGGATGGTGGGTGTTTTGGGAATGTCTGCTAATTTCTCTCAGGTGTCTTTGGTGATGCTCTGAGTCACCAAATTTGGCTGACTTCTTTGTTTCAGTGTTTGCTGGAAGGGAAATAGCATATTGAGTAGTCATGTGTCAGGAGTGGAGGTCTTCAATGAGAAAGGCCCTGGAAGCTGGGGTAGCAGGAGACAGGGGCCCAGCGGTCAGCTTATATACCCAGACTGTCACTTCACTCCTCCAGATGTTTAGTACAGTAGCTGATTAAAGACATTTAAAAAAAAATTGGGCCTTGCCTTCTTCCCCACCTGAAATCTAGTCTTCAGGTGATATTTTGGGAAGGAGCATGTGTCCTTTAACTTCCAATGAGAAACAACCTAACAATCTAGTATAGTGTATAAAAACATGGATTTGGGAGTCAGATGTATTTGGTTCAGATTTCTAGCTTTGCTACTTATCAGCTGGGCTTGACCTTGTTGATTGACTTGACCTTTCTGAGCCTCAAGTTTCCTCAACTATAATGATATGTGTGTAGGGGAAGGTGGGTGTTGAAAATATCTACCTCAGGGCTGATGGACTGATCGAAACAATGTTTGTAAAGCTTTACCACAGTGCCTGGCAAACACTTAATAAATGGCTGTGGTAGTGGTTATATTTATTTTGTGACTTATTCAGAAACTTGATTTCAGTGATTCCTTCCCTCTCAAGAGCATAAGGAAGAATAAGGAAATTATGCTGGAGAAACTCATATTGAGATGGGGACAGACAGAAGAGCCTTGGTATCTAAATCCACCCTAGAGGGAGGGAAACAGGGAAGAGTCTGATGCCTTCTACTTGGTCAGCCAGACTTTACCGCTCTCATCGGCCCAGGGCCGGCATGAGAAGCTGTCAGGTGTGAGGTCTCCTTACGCTGTGTGAGGGGTGAGGGCAGCTGGGTGAGTTCCCATTACACCTGGAGAAGCTGTTGCCAACCTCATACCATGAAACACCACAGTGGTCAAATCAGGCCCGCTTGTTTCCGTTTTATTGCACGCTCTTCCATGTATTTAAGTTACATATGTGTTAAGATTATTTTAGGACAGAGGGGCATTCCGAAGAGAATTCAGAAAAATATAAGACTGGAGTCTTAATAGCTACCATCTGTGGAGCCCCTGGAGCATTTGTTTCAGGCCCAGTGCTAGTCTCTACCCATGTGCTCTCAGTTCATCGGGGGCGTCAAGCAGGCAGTGTTACAGGTCTGCAGAGGAGAAGCACCTGACAAGCTCCGGCGTTCACAGTAGCCTTCTTGCAAGAAGTCACATAGTCTAAGGTGATATCTGGAAGATAACCAGGGGTTGGGGAGGAGTAAAAGGCATGTTTCTTCTCTGGCTTCTCTCTTCCAGTCCCAAAGCAAACACTCTGTTCCTCCATGTTTAAGGGTTTTAAGAATCACTCGTAGGAAAGAGCCAGACAGTGGACCCCCAAAAGAAGAAAACCCTTTGGTTAGCTACAGAAACATTTGAAAATCATTTTGATTGTCAGCCCAGGTTTGTCCTGGAGTGCAGATGGATTGGACTTGCTCAGTTGTAACCCTTTTCCTGACTGCTTCCGCAAAAGACTTCATTCTGGCCTCTGGAGTTTCACCCTGCCACCCTACTTGGAAAAGATGCTGGATCCAGTTACTTAGACACCAGCCCGAGATGTACTCTGGCTGCCTGGAATTCTCAGCCTCTTCCACACTGATATCCCGCTGATCTCTTAGATTCTTCCCCCACTCCCAGCCACTCCCCTCCTCCCCACTATGAGCCACGCCTCTCTGCAGCGTCCCTCTAGCCACTCATATCCTCTTGGGTCTGACCCTGGTCTCCAGCCCCATGGATGAAGAAGACCTCTCTCTAGCTGGTGCCAAGCCATCTCTGGGCTTCAGGCCATTCTGTAGTCACTTTGCAGTCACCTCTCCACTTCTAGGTTTCTTTCGCTCTGGGCCTTGGAAGCCTTCCTTCTGGCCCCAGAAAATGTTGCTGTGTTTTATTCAGTTTGCTTAAAACTTACTTGGTCATTGAGGTCAATCCTGCCCTTCAGGGAAGCTCTGTTTCTTATCTCCATATCCAAGCTCTTGAATGTATAGTGTATAGGGTAGTGGTTGAAAATGAGGACTTTGCATATTTGGCTTTGAGTCCTAGATCTGTCATCCTATGTGACCTTAGGCAAATGACAAACTACCTGAAATTCAACTTCATATGTATGAGGATAACATTACCTACCTTGTCAGGGTTACGTGAAATAAGGTATGTAAAGAAAGGCTCAGCAGGGTGACTGTTCCATAGCAGAGGCTCGATTGTCATTGACTTCTAATGGCCCCAGCCTTGTCTCTTTTAAAGCCTTTACTTCTCTTCCATGTAGCTTTCTGACAGAGGTCCTGCATCTACTCCCAGTGCAAGTCTAGTTGTCAGGTTGTGAGCAGAGCAGAGATAGGAGCATAAATTTCTTGCTCATGTTACCATTCCCTACCCCTTCTCGGTGACCTCCAACTCACAAGGACTCTAATCTACTATGCTGCCATCGCTGAGGAATGATCTAAAATTTATTTTTTATAATATTAAAAATACCTGAAACACTGTCAGTGAAAATAGAAGACCTCAGACCTGCTGTCACCAAGGGAATAAGCACTGGAAGTGTGAGATGGTGGCACAACAGGTGTGAAGGAGGCACAGCAGGCAGGGACACAGGAGACAAGGAGATGGGCACAGAGGCCACCACGCTAGTCTAGAGGCAGCAGGGCCACAGGCTTGTGAAGTTTCCATTCAAGTTTTTGAATAGTGAGCTTTTGACTGAGCAAAACCCCATCCATTTTACAGTCAGTATAGTCATTGTTCTTACAAGGGTTTATGTGATGTTTTGACAAGAATGGAGAATCGGATGTGACTCCTGGGTTTGAATCCCTATTGGCTGCTTCTAACTATAACCTCTTAACCTAGGTTAAGTCTGTGCCTCCGCCACTTCAGCTGTGAGGGGTGGAAAATAGCGCATGGCTTGCAATATTGTTATAAGCGTTTGTGATGATGTTTTTAAAACACTGAATTCAGTATGGGCACTCAGGAAACGGTTTATTATGAAGACCCAGTGTCTAGTTAGTGCTTGGAGAGCTGGGCTTTTTTGATCCTACTCTGACTCTCAAGATAATGACACTTGAAGTGGAATCACAGAAGAGATGACTTGGAGTGGGGAAGCAAAATGGAAGAGATCACCAGGTTGTGGAAGAGACAAAGTCTGTGAAAGGCAGATATGGGGACAAAGGTGGTCTTGCTAGGATGGGGTCTTAAGGAGCAGAAACAGAGACCTAGGCTCTGGGTTACCATCTGATCCCCAGAATGAAGGAAATAGGGCAGGAGGGTGTCTGGGGGGGACATGGTGTGTCTAAGTGGAAAGGACACAAGGTTCAGGGGCCATGAACCCCTATGTGAATCTTAGATGTCCGTTTTTCAGGCTGGGTGACTTTGGGCACATTTGTCTCCATGCTTCAGTCCCCTCATCTTTAAAAGTGGTCAGTACTATCACCGCCTCCCTTACAGGGCTGATGGGACAACATACGTGAAAATGCTGTCTAAATTGAGCGCTATATAATACTTGTTGGGTGGTGGTTTAGGAGAGCTTTCCCAGAGTGGGTGGGTCATAGAATTGCAGGAGTTCACAGATAAGAGCCTCCCACATTTCCAGCAGGAAACAGTAAAGCAGCATTTCCCACCAAAACACTGTCTTTCACTGTGCCAATATTTGGTCAGTATTTTGTTTTGGTTTAAGAAGGAAAAGCAGTGTGCTGAGAAAGGGCATAAGTTTTGGAGTCCCATGGATTAGGTTTGAATCTTGTTTTCACCATTCCCAATGCTGAGATGGTCGGATTACTTACTGTCTCTGAACTTTGCTTTCTTAACAGGCCCCTTCGAGTGGCTATTGGGAATGAATGAGACAGCTCAAGTGAAACATCTCAGTGCCTAGTGCCTCCCTAGTAAGTGCCCAATAAATATTAGTTCCCTTTCTTTCATTTCTTTTCCCTTTAGGAAGCAGCTAGTTTACCCAGCTTAAAAGGGACTCAGTTGTCCACGCCTTAGTGTGAACAAGTAATATCGGAATTCCCTTCTTGTCTAGGGTGAGATCGGTTGTCCTAAGGAGTGTGAGTGTGAGTGAGGAAGAATCATGGGAGAAGGCGGCAGGACTCTACTATTTTGGAGCTGGAGTAGGGGTCCTTTGGTCATCGAGTTGGTGTGGGGGTGAGTGAAGAACGCGTGATGTCGAGAGGTGAGTTTGAAGAAAGAAGGTGGGTGCCGAGTGCTAGAGGGACAAGCCAGTCGAGGGGTTGTGTGGAGTGGAGGACAGGACAGTGAGCTATGGATGAGATCAGAGTTCTGCCAGGGGAACCTTAGGAATTGTGACTACAAATCAAAGTTGTGAGAGAAGTCCTGCATTCAGCCAGTTGTCATCTTAATACCTCAGAGTTGTGGTCCTCCCAGAAAGGAAGAATATAAAAAGAAAGCAGAAATCTTCAAGATGGAAAGACTTTTTCAGTGTTTTCAGAGCCAAGGAAATGCACAACCTAATCAAGGTATCTGACAGCCTAGGTGGGGTTCAAGATGTCTGAGAAAATGCAGTTGGGTATTGAAGCGCATCAAACTCAGGGATGTGAGCTGGGTGACCACCTTCTTAGGTAATGGAGACCCCATGATAGAGCTTTCAGAGACAACAAATAGGAATTTATGAGTCCCTTCTTAGAATCCAGTCAGTAGCCTAATCAGTGTTTCTGGTTGTTTTACCATCTCAACCATCTGAGAAGGCAACCTCCAAAATATATGTGCAACATCAATTGTTTCCTTGATAGGTAAGCATCTTTTAACTCTGGAGAACTTAGAATGAAGGATAGGCATGTTTAAGAACATGGAACCTGCAGCACTACTATATTTGCTCTAAGGAATCTATGCAGTTTGTTTTTAAATCCTTAACATATGGAGGAGAATTTGCCTTTTAGTTTGATAGGTTTACCTTGTAATACCAACTAAAGAGTGTTGAATAATTTATTTAGATTTGAATTTTAAGTCGAAATCTCACCACGTCTCTATATCGTTTTGGAACATTTAAAATGATTTGAGATTTGCTGTATTTATGAACGTAATCTATTGGCGATATAATAATTAAGTACTTGGGAAAGTTTGTTTTAGTCAGATAAATGAAGTACTTAAGAAATAAAATATATTAACCTCACATTACTCCTTTGTTTTATAAACCAAATAATAAGGTTTGTAAGCTGAACTTAACAGCTTAGATAAGAACTAGGATTTTGAATATGTAACTTCGAAAACTGAATATAATTCTTAAAACCAAAGTAATTTCTGGATAGTTATTTCTACACACAAAAGTACCCCTCATGGATATCAAACACGTCCCAGGGAAACTCTGCACATAGTATTGCCACAGACCCAGTCACTCAGCCTCTCTAGGTACCAGTCCCTCTCCAGGCACTGGCAGCAGTTAAGATGACCACCGTGGGTCAAATCATAGCTACAGACATGGTTTTTAAAACTTTTTAAAATTGGTTGGCAACATTTATGATAAACTTTAATTTAAAAACAAAAGCTTGGGGCTTCCCTGGTGGTGCAGTGGTTAAGAATCGGCCTGCCAGTGCAGGGGACACGGGTTCAAGCCCTGGCCCGGGAAGATCCCACATGTCGCGGAGCAACTAAGCCCGTGTGCCACAACTACTGAGCCTGCGCTCTAGAGCCCGCGAGCCACAACTCCTGAGCCCGCGTGCCACAACTACTGAAGCCCGCGCGCCTAGAGCCCGTGCTCCGTAACGAGAAGTCACCGCAATGAGAAGCCCCCGCTCGCCCCAACTACAGAAAGCCCTCACGCAGCAACGAAGACACAACGCAGCCAAAAAAAATAAAAGCTTTTGGCTTCTCTGGAAAATTAGAAGATCTGGCAACAGTAAGATCCCATTTCCCATAGGACAGCAGTTGGCCAGAGCTGAGTAGCTGCCACCACTTTGGGCATGTCCTTCCCATTTGCCACAGTCACCACCCTTCATTTTGGTACCTAATACCTGGTTTATCTCACCTCTGTGACCTGTCTGGCCCACATTTTTGCACGTGACCCCTGAACTAGAGGTTTTCTGAGGTTCCTAACAGCAGATTGATAGCTGGGGGAAGGGCTCAGGAAAAGTGCAGTTCCTGCCCTCCTCTCTATTCTCATCATCCCCTCTGTCCAGGCTGTCTTTTCCCAGCCACCTGGCCCCAGGGCTGGTTTCAGCCCCTAGAGGAAATACGCAAGACGTTCCCAGGCTCAGACTTCTCTGTGTTTGCTGCTCTTGTCTATAACCACACTGGTTCCAGAGATTCTCTTGCCCAGACACTTTGCGTGAGCTCTGACCTCATGTCTCAGTTCCTGTGAACTTCCTGCTTCCCTTCGTAATTTGACCACAGCCTCACTCTGGTGTGTGAGGGCCCCCAGGCTCTGCTTTATGAAGCTCCCGTACCTGATTATACCTGGTCTGTCAGGCTTGGTTTTGAATCTTCTGACTCAGACTCCCAAATCCCAGCCGCATCTCCACCATCACTGCTCACTCTCTGGGCAGTGTGGTTACTCAGCTGAGGGATGGAAGATTGTTGAAGGTTCAGGAGACATGGGAGGTGAGGTTGGAAGTGTTTGCATTTTCAAGAGAAGCATGGAGGCAGAAGCCAATCACAGTTTAAGGAGACAACCAGTAGAAGGCTTTTTAGGTGAGGGAGGCAACTGAGCATAGTTGTAGGCAGAGGAGAAGGCAGCAGGAGAGAGAATTCAAGTGTGAGAATAAGGCCTCAGAGGAGGCACAGGGTGATAGGATAGGAAATAGCAATAGTTGGTGACTCCCAGGGAGATTCTGAAGCTCAGAAATATCTTAACACCTCAAGAGATGTAGGAGTGGGCACTGTTGGAAGTCTGTAATCCCCTAGAGTGGGGGTTAAGTAAATGATTCTGGAGGTTTGGAGAGTAGAAAGAGGGTATGGCCATGATGTTGGGGCCACAGCCTGGGGCAGGAGAAATTTCCAGCAGTGCAGCCAACAGCCTCTCACAGTATCTGTAGACACAGTAGAAACATCTGAACCAAATGGTCATGAAGCTTGGTGAAAACCAGACCCAGTGAGAGTTGATTAATGGATCCACGTCAGCCTATACTAGAGGAAAGTCTCCAGTAGTATGTTTTAGGGCTCAGTCTGGGCCTGTGTCTTGTCTGACATTTTTATTGACAACTGACTGAGGCAGCAGGCTCATCAAGTTTGCAGGTGATAGAGGTAGGAGGGGCAGCTAATACTTTGCATGAAAGAGTCAGGATTCAGAACGATTTCAACAGGCTGGAACACTGGGCTGGAACCAACAAGATTAAATTTAACAGGGATAAATGTAGAGTCCTGCACTTAGGTTAAAACAAAATCAATGACATAAATACTGGGTGGGGAGGCGGGCCAAGCTTGACAGCGGTTCAGGAAGAAAAGACCTGGGGGTTTAGTTGACTGCAAGCTCAATATGAGTCAACTGTGTGATGCGACTGCTAAAACCTCTAATACAATCACAAATTGCATTAACGGAAAAGGAGCAGCCAGATCAAGGGAGGTACTTACCCCACTCCCACTGCTTTCTGAGATTGTCAGGCCACCTCTGGAATACTGGGTCCATTCTGAGGTCCATTTTTTTAAGGAGGTCAGTGACAAATGAGAAAATATTTTGGACAAGCAGCCAGCATGGCATTAGGCCGGAATACTGCCAGAAACTTCCCAGAAATTCTATGGTGCTGAGGTTCTGGGATGAAGGGCAGGAGTGACCCCAGGCAAAGACCTGTTGTATCTGGAGCACTCTTCCGGTACTTGGGAGAAAATAGGGGGACCTACTTCTCCTCACTTCCTGTGGGTACCCAGAGGCATTGGCCTGTGAATTTCATCCCAGGATTTCCTGAAGGGCGATTAGGGGTTACTGAGAAGGGGTCTAGGATGGGGATCAGTGTGGGAGTGGGTAGAAAAATGGGGCAGTGTGGTAGGAAGGAATCTGCAAATTTGGACCTCAAGCACCACCTCCCCAGCACCCTCCCCCAGGACACGTAGTCCCCACTTCAGTCACAGCGTGGCGCCCTCACTCCATGTGGGGATCCTGAGTCAACAACAGGAGTCCAATGGACGGCCAGGCCGCGGCTGCACTTCTCACACTCCCCACTGCAGGGAGCCCACGGGGCCACTCGGCTTAGGTGCAGCTGGCCTGGGACTCCTGGGTGGCAAGAAGACTCACAGCACAAACACACATGGAATTCAGGTGTGTCTCCTATTACAGCCAAGCATTCCTGCCTGAGCTGCTGTGCACATGGCCTCGTCTGCCCTGGCACGGAGCCCAGGGTGCAGAGGGCTGCTCCTATGGCAGGAGGGTTCCCTGGCACCGAGAGCTCTATTTCTGTGGGGTCATGGACCAACCCGAATCCCCTGTCCCTGGCTGGCTGAATGACTGTCACCAGTTTACCTAAACTAAGTTCTGTTTGTCTTGGGTTCCTTAACTGATTGAAGTAGAATAACACTGCCAAGTTCATAGAGTTGTTAGGATTGAATGAGTCATCTAGGGCAATGATTCTGATCTGATACAGGAATCACCAGAGGAGCTCGTAGAAAGTGCAGATTTGTGGCTCCACCACCAGTCATTTAGTAGTTCTGGATGGAGCTCAGGAATCTTTTTTAACCAGCTCCCCAGGTGATTCTGATGTCCATGGCCCTCTTACCACATTTTGAGAAACTGACCTAGGACATACAAGACTACCTAGTATGCGTCAGTTCTGTTTCTCAGAGCACACAAGAAGGACAGTGTGGCGATCAAGAGTACACAGGCTTGCTCTCCAGGTAACTGTAGCCAGGATGTTCGGAGGAGGAGGGTGGGTCTGGAGATGGGGACACAATATTTAAGCCCAAGATGGATGTTTTGAGACTTGGGGAGGTTGGATGTACTGAGGGCCATAAAGGAATCGGGGTGCTGGCACCAGGGATGGGGATACTGGTGGGGTGATGGGGGTATGTTGGTGTATTGGAGTGCTGAGTGTAATGTGTTGTTGAAGGGAATAGGGGCAGAGTGTACTGGGAGGGGAAGGAGCTGAGAGGATGGGTTGGAGTACACTGGCATTTTCTTGAGGGGCTGGAGGTGAAGGTTTGTTATATCATGATGGGGCCATGAAGATGAAGTGGTGGAGACTGCGATGCTCAGTGAAGCCCCACGGGGGCAGCCATGCTTTGTGTTTTGTGGCGAGACATTGAGCCCATGCTTCTGACTATTCTCTTTTTTGGTGTAAGAGGGGAGGGGGGATGCTCCTTAAGCTTCTGGGGGAACTTTCCTGGTCCCAGAGGGTATAGGTGAAGAGAGAGAGAGAGAGAGAGTGTGTGTGTGTGTGTGTGTGTGTGAGAGAGAGAGTGTGTGTGTGTGTGAATGAGGAGGGGAAGGCAAACTTACGCACTGAGATTTTAAAAAGTCCTTTTCTGGATTTCCTCACTAACTTGAGGAGAGGGAGTCAGCTTCCAGGACTCCTCTCCCCTACCTTCACATACAAAATAACGTTTGACCTGCCTGGTTTCTCTTGGGGCTCAACTCTCCAAAAGCGGGCACTCTTGTCGTCAGCTCATGAGCATGAGCATGTGGATGTCTGCTAACTGAAAATACCTTCCAGAAACTCTGAAGATCTTCCCGGAGGAACATTCTAGAAAGAATCCTCAAATTTCAAATCCTTGAACACTGGAATTGGAAGAGAACTTAGGTGCCATCTGATGCAGTCTCCCTCAGTTTGGTTCTGGGGAGGACCTTGTGAGGACACCCTGCTTTCTAAGCCTTTGGGGATCCCAGAGCCTGGTGTGGGAGACAAGACTCATACATTACCTAGGGAAAAGGGAGACTCAGTAGAGTCAGGTAGGGGTTTATGGGTTCTGCCAGTAAACACCTAGGAGGTCAGAGGTAGGTGAGCACCTACAGAAGGCTCCCTAGAGCAGGGCAGCTGGAGCTGCACCTTAAAATGGGTAGAATTTATTTTTAGTTACTTTTGTTCTGACTATGATTTTATGAAAATGAAGGAAACAAAAAACACTGGAATGAGAGGGTGAGGCGTCTTCGTCTGTCTGCAGGGGAGCAAAGCTATAGAGGCCTGAATCCATCTGAGGTTTGGAGGACAGTAGAGAGACCAGCTTGGTTAGAGGGCTGGGACCACTGTCGGGGCAGAGTAAGTGAGAAGGACAGAGGGGTGTGGCTGTGGCGGGAGGGGCGAGGTGGAAGACAGAGGAAAGAAGCTCAGGGTTGGGCTCACAGTAGGGACTGTGAGGGTTGAGGCTTGAGCAGATGAGAGCACCCAGGAGACAGGAGAGAAGAGGGTTCCAGGGACAGGTGTGAACATACGTCCAGAGAAGCACTTCCCAAGTAAGCAAGAGTGGAACCCAGAGAGTGGAGGTCATTGAGATGGAGAGAACACAGGAGGGGCAGTCACAAGCTCGAACTCTGAAGAGTTGCTTGGTATAGGAGGCGGGGGTGAGGACCCAGTGAAGGTCATTAGAGTTGGTGATTAAGAGGTCAGCAGAATGGTAGGGGTTAAAGAGTGAGTTGGTGGAGAAGAAATGAGGCAGCAAGTGTAGACCATTGTAGGTTATCCTTTGAGAAATACACAGAGGGCTGGAGATGGGTTGTAGTTTGAAAAAGAAGCCGCGGCAAAGCTTTGTTAGCCTGGGGGAGAGGAGCAAATCTGTGGACAGAGGACAGGGGAGAAGGAGCTGCTGGAGAGGAAGAGATTGAGCAGACACTGGGAAGAGCCAAGTTATAGACGGGAAAGGAAGGGAATGGAGCCAGGGCCTAGAAGAGGTCAAAGCCGCAGATGAGAAGAAAGGGGTGAAGTCGTAGAGCTCTGGTTGGACCCAGACTTTGACCTCCTAAAGTAGGCTCCTTCAAGTAAGGGTGGCCAGGGTGGGGCTGGGCTGGAGGGATACAGAGGAAGGGGTGGAATCAAAGGAGTGGTCTGGACATCTGACGTATTGCCCAGCAGGCTTGGGAGGCAGAAGATCCGGGCTTGGGTTTCTCTTGGGTCAGGTCTGACGCTCTGCTTCTGGGAGCAGGATGGAGCAAGCAAGCCATGGTGCGACCAGATTACAACAGTCTCAGGAGCCTAGAGGCCAGAACACTACGAAGGCAGGGAGGGGCCTTGCTGGGGAAGAGAGGAACAGCTGCCAGAGCAGGCCTGGGAAGGCTTGATTGAACAGTGCAGGGCCATGCAGTGTAGGGGGACCAAGAGCCTGAGTTCAACTGTGAGGGATTATCATTGTTACTCTTTTTAAGTACCTGAGGTAGGATTTGGGTGGAGAGAAGAACATAAGGAGATGCAGAAAGGGAGCATTGCTTTGTGCCAAACACTGTTCTAGATTAACTGATTTGATCCTCACAGGACCGTCCATGAATTAGGTAGGTGCTATTATTATTATTTTACATATGAGATCAAGGTTCAGAGAGGGGAAGTAACTTAGCTGAGGTCACACAGCCAGTTGGTGTCAGAGTTAAGTATTTGAATGTTTTTTCTGTTTCCAAAGCGTATGCTTTCTGCTATGCCTTTTTATCAGTACTTACTAGGTAAGTGACCTTGAAAAAATTACTTAATTTCTTCCTCACTTTCCTCATCTGAAAAGTGGGGATAATAGTAATGCTAGCTCATAGATTTTTGTGAGGATTAAATAAATATATGTAAAGGACTTAAAACAGTGTCTAGTACATAGAAAGTTCTACTTAGGGGATGCTGCCATTATTATTATTATTATTATTATTATTTCTCGTTGATCCTCATAGCCTCCAGCCAGAAGCTAAGGACTTTGAGCAAGTTGAAAGAAGGTCTTGGAACATACTGGTAATTTAGAGACGATCAAGTAGTTGGGAGGAGGGTGAGAGAACAGTATACAACCAGTGGTTCTCAACCAGGGACATTTTTGTTGATGAGGCCGGCAGGAGCTACTGGTTTTTGGTGGGCAGGAGCCAGGAGTGGTAACAGTGGTCAGTCATGTCCCAGTTGAGAATATGCAGGAGAAACTCAGCTAGAAAGGATGCTTGGGATTTTAACTCCTCAGAAGAGTAGCAATCCCAGAGATTGGAGCAGCTTGAGCAAGTGTCGGGAGGAGCTTGAAGACCTGTCTGGCTGGGAAGAATTAGACTCTGTTGGAAGCAAGTGTTCCTGGAGGATACTAAGGGCAGGCTTAGGGCTGCAGAGGAGGCTGGGAGCCCACCCCAGAAGGTCAGACTGAGGGCTCTGGACACTGAGCAGAGAAATGGAGACCTGTGGGGTTCTGGATGAGGGCATGGCATATTTAGAAAGACCACTCGTGCAGTCAGGGAAGACATTGGGTGAGGGGGGAGAATCTGGACCAAACCCTGGAGGAAAGGCACATGAGTTGGACTGGGTTTGGGGTTAAAATGTGCAGATAAGCGGCAATACTAAGGGACATTTGAAGGGAAACTCCCAGTGTGAAGATTCATGAATGGAGAGTGGGCTGGGCCTGATCTAGCAGGCACATGACCTGAGAGGAAATTCTGGGAGACATGGGCTGGTTTGGGACTCAAGGTGATCACAGTGAATTTAATGTAGTGATGGGGAATCTGGGAGGAGATAATCTGGTGAGGAATTGGGGATGCCAGTTGGAAGTTGGACTGAAGTACCGATTTGGGAGTCATTAATCCACATCTATTGAGTACACTCAATACACATATAAAAGAGGGCCCCTTTGAGGGTCATTCCTATGGGGTTGCTAGTTGAATTTGAAGTCCTGCTTGTAGATAAGTTGGTCATGGGAGAGAGTGTGGAGGGGAAAGCACTGAAAACCTTCAGACTGAGCCTGGGCCCCTTCTGCAGATAAGAAGAGTTGCTGGGAGAGAATCAAAGAGGTTGGAGAACTAGGAGAGGGCAGAGAGCTTCCAGAAGGGCATCACCAGCGCCAGGTACCCCAGAGAATAGGCCTAGGGGTTGGCTGCTTCCAGAACAAGTGACTTCAGGACAGCAGCAGGGTGGAGGCCAGAGACAGGCAGGGGAGCCACTGCAGGAAGGAGGCAGTGGGTGAAGATGGCTTGTGGGTTGGAGAAACTTGGGAGTTCAAGGAAAGAGGGAGACAATTGAGGTTCCCAAGGCAGGTTGAAAAGGGTATATATGAGAGAGAGGAAACATTGAGGCTGATGGAGGGGATGGAGTAGGAGAAGTTCTTCTCTTAGCTAAGGGGTTCCCAAGGAACCATCCCCACCTTAGGTACAAAGTAGTGGATTTCTCCAGGCTCCATTCTCTGGCCTTTCTCTGCCCCACCCCGCTTCTTAACCCCCAGTTTAGGCTATTATTTCCTCTGCCCCCCTCAAGGAACACAGAGAAAAACAGATAGCCCGTGTCCTATAACTATCCTGATTTATCTGGCTTTCCTACCCTGCCCTCCATACTCAGTGATTCTCAACTCCTGTGCCCTCAGCCTTCCCTTTCCCAGGATAAAGTTCAGTTCCTGTAAGGTGACTTGACTGTAGAGATTTTTCCTGTTTGCCATCCTCAGTGCATGTGGGCTTTTCAGAAAGCGTGTGGACCACCCTGTGCCCTTCTCCCCCCTCACCCCACCCACCCATTGTCTTCTCCTGCTCCTGTTCAGGCAGGACTTACCTTTCTTAGTCTGTTGCTTTGATCACAGTCCCTTCTGGGAAGTGGTTCCCTGATCCCTCCCCCACCAGCTCCCTGGTCTCTTTGAGTCTGTCACCAGAGTTAGGAATCAGCAGAGGATGTTGAAAACTCCTCTCCTCGAGGAATCCTCCTCCAATTGGGCTCATTCAATTCTTATTGCTCCTTTCCTCTGTCAATTTTGAGGGTCCACTTAGATAACTTTGCAGATAAAAAGCACGTGCTCTTGCATCTTACTGTTTTGGAACTATTCTGCTTCTGTTGCATTGTACTATTCCAGAAGACAACTAGAGCTCACCTAGTTCAGGGATTTCAAAGAATATTTTAAACTTTAGAACCTTCAATTCTGAACACACACACACACACACACACACACACACACACACACAGATAAAAGCAGAAGTGCTGTGGCTGAAGCTTGCTCTCCTTTGCTCCCATCCTTGCCCACAGCAACGTGGATGCTCCTGAACCCCTAGAGCTCCACAGAGCACATTCTGATGCCTTCATTTACAGGTGAGGAAAATGAGGCCCAGAGAGATGAAGAGACTTGCCCAGAGTCACACAGCAAGGGCAAAAACTCAGGGTTTCCCCATATCCCTCCCAGTTCTAGCATTCTAGGACTTGTTAACTTCTAGCCAAGCTGTCCCTCTAGTGTTCTTTTATGTACCTCGTGTTTGTCATTCATTCATTTAGATGTTTATTGAGCACCTAGTATGCGATGTGTACAGAGCAAGCCCTCAGGACTATTAGGTAGCAGGACTATTAGGTAGGTGAGTTGGTGGAAGCAAAAGCAGACACTGTCTGCCCTCATAGGGCCTTCAGTCTAGTGGTGGGGACAGAAAAACTGCATCTGTGAAAAGTGCTGTAAAGGAGAGATCAACGGTTTGATAAGGTGGGCTTATAAGTGAGATGTCAGTCCTTTTGGGCTGTTAGAACAAAACACATAGACTGAGTAGCTTATAAACAACAGAAATTTATTTCTCATAGTTTCAGAGGCTGGGGAGTCCAAGATCAAGGCACCAGCAGATTTAGTATCTGGTGAGGGCCTGCTTCCTTGTTTATAGATCACCGTCTTCTCACTGGGTCCTCACACGGCAGAAGAGACAAGGGAGCTCGCTGGAGTCCCTCTCATAAGGGCACTAATTGCCTCCCAAAGGCCCCATCTCCAAATACCATCACGTTGGGGATTAGGTTTCAGCATATGAATGGGGGGGCACAAACATTCAGTCTATAGCCTGAGGGATTTAACCTAGTTAGGAAGTGACCTGGAGCCAAGAGCTAAAGGTAAACTGGGAGAACAGAGGAGCGAAAAGTCTTGTAGGCAGAGGGAGTGGCGTACGCAAAGCCCTGCGGCAGGAGGGAGCAGAGTGGGTTGAGGAATGAGAGGAGGCCGGTATGGCTGGAGCACGGGAAGTAGGACCGTGGCCGGGCAGGCACGCAGTGGGTGTGTACAAGACAGGGCTGTGCAGGCTGTTGAGGAGTGCTGCGGCTTTATTCTGGAATTAGATTTGTGTTTCAGAAAGATGTCTCCAGTTGCAAAAGGTAACTGAATGCCTTGTCCCCAACCCTTTCCCAGCTGGGTTGCTTTCATTCCATCACCTTCTTCTGTCTGCTTTTCTGACATCAGTCACATGCTGCTTGGGGTGTTCTTAGCAGGGCTTGTTTCCACTCTTTATGGCATATGCATTTTGGCTCTAAGGTATATGTGTGCAGTGTAGTGTGTGAATGTACTGCGACTGTGTCATTTATTCATTCAATAAATGTTAAGTTATTGAGTGCCACTATGAGCCAGGTACCATTTGATTATCATTATGGGCAACAACAAGCTGGGTGATAGCGTGTCCTAGTGTGTGATGTTGTGTCATGTGTGGGTGCTTGTGTGTGATTTTGTTGACCGTGTGCTCTAAATGATGGTTACTACGGGTGGCTGTGTTATCGTATGGCTCTTGGTGTATGTCTCCCCTTGGGGTCCTTGTGTGTGACTGTCATTGTGAGTGTTATGTGTAACTCAGTGTAACAACAATGGGTGTGGCTGAGGTTGTGGGTGTGGATGTGTTGCTGTGCGGTGTGAATGTAGGACTGTCAGTGTGTGGCATGCATGTCCTGTGCAGGTGAGGCTCGGTGTGTGATGTGTCTGTGTGTCAGTGCGGGGCACGGGAGACCCCCATCTCCTGCTGTAAATCTGGAGGAGAACGAGCTTCCCCGGACTGTTGGAGGCACTCTCCGTGGCCCCTGGGATGATCGATGCAGGGAATGGAGCCTCCACCTGGCGCGGCCCTGGGATGTTGGGGAGCTGGAGCCCCCCCGCTGGTGCTGGAGGGGAAAGGGGTGATGGGGGCGACTAGGCGGGTCTGGGCTGGCCAGACGGGACCAGATTAATAAAGAGGGACCCGGGGGAGGGAAGGCCAGGGCCGCAGCGGCTGCAGCAGGAGGCAGCTGAGATGAAAGTGGCCCGACTGGCGAGCAGGCAGGTGGCCTCTCCCCTGCCCTGTCAGCACTTTTTAATGTCCCCTTGGTTAGAGTGTGTGGGAGGAGTAGGGCGAGGGAAGCTGGAGCTCACCTTTCCCAGGCCCTGGGGGAGGGGGCTGGGGCAGCCACGAGGTGGGGTTGCTTTTGGTGGGGTGGGAGGAATGCGGTCATAGGTGTAGCTGAGAGGAAGAGCCTGGCTCATGCCCCATCCCTGTCCCCTGAAAACTTACCTTAGCTCAGGCTATCCAGGGGTGGCAGGATTAGGAAGCAGCTGGGGAAACAGAAAATGAGAAAGGGAGGTAGAAGGGGGTGACTGTGTGTGGGAATGTGGGCACAGCACATGCAGGTTACTGTTGGGCCAGGCAAAGGTCGGGTGTGTGTGTGAAATTGAACCTGCCTACGTAAATGAGCGTGAGGCTGAGTTCATGAGAACGTGTGAGCAAGACCAAGACCCTGTGTGTTTGTGTTTGTTCAGCTCTCTGCAGTTGGCAATTTAAATTTTTAAACAGGGGGCTCTCGTCCTGGCTTGGCCTGTTGCTGGTGTGTGGTGTTGGGCGGGTCATTTAACCTCCCTGAGCTCTGTTACTTCATCTCTAAAATAAGGATAAGGGTATCTGTTTCACAGGATGATTATGGGGCTTAAATAGACCAAAATGCATGTTCAACTGTAAATCTCCCTATAAACGTTTGATATCGTTAATAACTACACATGGGGTGTGTTGGGTGACTGTGTGTGAAGGTGTGGGTGTGTTCGGAGGCCTGAGTGTCTTTGTGTATCAGCCATAGTGGGTGCATGGGTGAGAGAACAAGCGTGATAGTAAGTGTGAACTTTATTTGCGATGAGTTTGTTGTGGGAGTGAGTATACAGGTGTTGGAAGTGAATTTGGTAGTTGTCTTAAAATATATGAAAATATCTGTGTGGATCCAAGTGTGGGGAGTGTGAGTGTCTGTGTGTGACTGTGAATGTGTGTTCTTGTCTTTGGGCGTCTGCATCATTGCGTGTATCTGTTTGCGGTAGATGATTTTGTGTCTCAGGGTGTATCTGAGTTAGTTGCCCTGGCACCTGAGATGGACGCGTGCATCTTGGAGCATATACTGGCCATGTGGGGGATGTGTGGGGATGGGTTTGTGTGTCTGTGTTTCTCTGGGTGTGTGTCCCAATGCCAGTGTGGTTGAATGTGCCTTTGTCTCGGTCGTGTGAGTGTGATGGCGGTATGTGGTGCCTTGGTGTGGCTGTGTATGACAGTGTGTGTGCGTGCGTGCGTGCGTGTGAGTGTGTGTTTGGTGAGCGGCTCTGCTGCCTTAAGCACCTTTCGAATACATTGGCCACAGCTCATTGAATCCTTTAACAATCTGACTCTGCTCTTCCTTCCCCGTTTTTTCTAATTCAGTTCCTCTTATTACAAAAATAAAAAGTAAAGCGCTGCCCCTTTCCAGTGGCTGGCCCCGCGGAGCCCCTGCCTCGGGACCAGCCTCGTTTCACTCCATTTCGGAGAAAACGGGAAGTCGGTGATTTTAAAAAATATTTTCTACTTTATTTGGGATTTAATGTTCTTACAGAATCCTGCTGCCTCCCTCTGTTCCCCCTCCCCATTCACCCCCAGCCCCACATACAAGAGGCGTAATGGCCCATTCAGCATATTAGGGGAGCCAAGCGCGTGCTTGCATGCACGCGCCTGTGTGTGTGTATGCATACACACACTCTTGGACAAAAACACACAGAGACCCATGGCAGACACACATAGGAATACACAGCAGCTCAAACACATACTCAGACATGAATTCAAACACTCTATCCTAATACTCAAACACCACACAAAGACAGAGACCCAGACACAGTCACACTCTGAAGGGAAACACAAAAGCTGGAGCACTGTTGGGGGAGACCCTGTGGAGACATGACGAGAACCAGACAGGCAGAGAGGGGAGGAAAGAAAGAGACATGTTCCCAGTGACAGGTCAGAAGCAACTTTTATCCCATAAAGGAACATGAGTAGAGTAGTTCAAGGGAATGAGAGGGGGTTGATCATCCCTGGGCCAGGCATTGCCCCTTTTGTACAAGGGAATACTGTATGGTCAAGAAGTGATTACTCAAGGTCATGAAGGGAGTCAAGCCTAGATGTGGGGACAGAAATAAGAATCCTGTGCCACTTCCCTGTGCCCTACTATCAGGGTCCCAGGGCAGTAAAATGTATAACTGTGTGTACGTGTGTGTGTGTGTGTGTGTGTGTATGTAAGATGAGCTTTTGTACAGGACTAACTTAAGTGCCACATACATATTAGGCTCAACAAATGTTTGCAGAGGCTGGCAGGGCCCGGGTGTGGCTGTGTGGGTCTTTAAATGTATATTTGAGAACCTGTGTGTGCACACACATGGGAGCATCCATTGTGGTGTATAAGCCTGTGTAAGTGT
The DNA here is from genome assembly GCF_028564815.1 of Eubalaena glacialis. Taxonomy (NCBI): domain Eukaryota; kingdom Metazoa; phylum Chordata; class Mammalia; order Artiodactyla; family Balaenidae; genus Eubalaena; species Eubalaena glacialis. Next base: position 28,433,050 of record NC_083716.1, on the reverse strand, counting down.
GGCTATGTGTGGCCGCGTCTATGCATAGACTGTAAATCCCATAGGGGCAGGAACCATGTATCCTCTCTGTATCTCCATCACCTAAGAAAGGGCCTGGCACATAGTAGGTACTCAGTAAATATTCGTTCAAGAACGAATGAATGAACAAAGTCACTATGGGAGCTCAGATAGCTTAGGAAGGGCCTGATTGTCACAGGTAAGAGACCATGAGCAACCCAGCCTCTGGGCAGGACCTGGGAAGAGGGGAGATGGTGCACCATGAGATGGTGGGGTGGGAACTCTGGCAGTCTCTCCCTGCTGCTGTCTCTCTTGTTAGGAGATGTGGGCCCTGTGGTCAGTGCTTTGTCCGGAGTGATGAGTTTCAAGAGTTATTTCAGACTATTCTGTGGTAAGAAAAAGAAATGAGCTATCCATTTAAAAAATATGGGACAGGTGAGGAAGAGACGGGCAGAAGTAGACAGAAATTCAAGATGGATGATGGACAGAGACAGACATATTGAGTAAACACACAAACTCATTAATAGATTTATTTATAGACAGACCAAAAGACAAATAGAGACACAGATAAATAGGTGTACAGATAGACACACAGACTGACATGGGTAGTCAGGTAGGCAGACAGTCTCCAAGAGTGACTGACAGATCAACAGACAGGCAGACCAATCGATAGACAGCTAGATGGACAGCTGATTGCACAGAGAAGATGGATGTATAGCTCAGCATGTAGAATAGGCCTACCCAGTAGCCATGCCCCACATTCTGTCCTCCCTTCTTGCTAGCGGAACCCATTCTTTTGTTTGGTGTTTGGAGACCAGGTGCTTTGGGGAAGGTTGAACCTCTCCCTTGCCCCAGAGGTGAATCTTAGTTGGTCCAGGAAAATCATGGTAATTCCATTCCCCTTGCTGGAGATTGATTTACAAATGGATATATGGTACAATTCTGACCACTGAAATGTGGGAGGAAGTCTCTTAAGGAGACTTTGGGGAAATTTTACCTCAAACTTATAAAAGGACCGATGGAAGAGATGTGCCCTCTTCTCTCCTTCTGGATTTTGGACTTTCCTATGTGAAGATGTAATGTGCTGAGTTGCTGCAGCCTTTTTGAAACCCTGAGGTTCCTCCTGAGTCAAAAGCTGACGTACCAGGGATGGTAGAGGATAGCTGTGAAAATCTGGGTGCCAAATGATGCCCCTGGGCCACATTGACCAATTTAGGAATCTCTCTGTCCCCAAACTTCTTGTTATGTGAGATAATATTTTTCTTATCACCTAAGCCACTTTTTTTTCCCAGTTTAAATACTTCAATGTGTATTTCCTAAAAAAAATAAGGATGCTGTCTTACATAGTCATATGCAATCATCTAGATCAGGAAATTAACATAGATATAATTCTACCACGTAATCCACAGATCCATTCAAACCTCGCCCATTGGTCCTATAATATCCTTGACACCTTTTTTCCCCTTCTGGTTCAGGATCCCCTCCAGAGTCACAATTGCATTTAATTGTCATGTTTCTGTAGTTGCCTTCCATCTGGAGCAGGTCTTCAGTCTTTCTTTGTCTTTCATGTCCTGGATAATCTTCAAGAATACAGAATAGGTTTTTTTTTAGGAGTATCTCTCAATTGGGGTTTATCTGATGTTTCCTCATGTTATGCATTTTTTGGCAGGAATGATGCTGTGTTCTTCTCAGTGCATTATATCAAGAGGCACATGACCTTGATTTGTCCCAGTATTCTTTTTTTTTTAACATCTTTATTGGAGTATAATTGCTTTACAATGGTGTGTTAGTTTCTGCTATATAACAAAGTGAATCAGCTATACGTATACATATAGCCCCATATCTCCTCCCTCTTGCGTCTCCCTCCCACTTTCCCTATCCCACCCCTCTAGGTAGACACAAAACACCAAGCGAGCTGATCTCCCTGTGTTATGCGGCTGCCTCCCACTATCTGTTTTACATTTGGTAGTGTATATATGTCCATGCCACTCTCTCAGTTCGTCCCAGCTTACCCTTCCCCCTCCCTGTGTCCTCAAGTCCATTCTCTACGTCTGCGTCTTTATTCCTGTCCTGCCCCTAGGTTCTTCAGAACCTTTTTTTTTTCTTAGATTCCATATATATGTGTTAGCATACTGTATTTGTTTTTCTCTTTCTGACTTCACTCTGTATGACAGTCTCTAGGTCCATCCACCTCACTACAAATAAGTCAATTTCATTTCTTTTTATGGCTGAGTAATATTCCATTGTATATATGTGCCACATCTTCTTTATCCATTCATCTGTTGATGGACACTTAGGTTTCTTCCATGTCCTGGCTATTGTAAATAGAGCTGCAATGAACATTGTGGTACATGACTCTTTTTGAACTATGGTTTTCTCAGGGTATATGCCCAGTAGTGGGATTGCTGGGTCGTATGGTAGTTCTATTTTTAGTTTTTTAAGGAACCTCCATACTGTTCTCCATAGTGGCTGTATCAATTTACATTCCCACCAACAGTGCAAGAGGGTTCCCTTTTCTCCACACCCTCTCCAGCATTTATTGTCTGTAGAATTTTTGATGATGGCCATTCTGACCGGTGTGAGGTGATACCTCATTGTAGTTTTGATTTGCATTTCTCTAATGATTAGTGATGTTGAGCATCCTTTCATGCGTTTGTTGGCAATCTGTATATCTTCTTTGGAGAAATGTCTATTTAGGTCTTCTGCCCATTTTTGGATTGGGTTGTTTGCTTTTTTGATATTGAGCTGCATGAGCTGCTTGTAAATTTTGGAGATTAAACCTTTGTCAGTTCCTTCGTCTGCAAATATTTTCTCCCATTCTGAAGGTTGTCTTTTCGTCTTGTTTATGGTTTCCTTTGCTGTGCAAAAGCTTTTAAGTTTCATTAGGTCCCATTTGTTTATTTTTGTTTTTATTTCCATTTCTCTAGGAGGTGGGTCCAAAAGGATCTTGCTGTGATTTATGTCATAGAGTATTCTGCTTATGTTTTCCTCTAAGAGTTTGATAGTGTCTGGCCTTACATTTAGGTCTTTAATCCATTTTGAGTTTATTTTTGTGTATGGTGTTAGGGAGTGTTCTAATTTCATTCTTTTACATGTAGCTGTCCAGTTTTCCCAGCACCATTTATTGAAGAGGCTGTCTTTTCTCCATTGTATATTCTTGCCTCCTTTATCAAAGATAAGGTGACCATATGTGCGTGGGTTTATCTCTGGGCTTTCTATCCTGTTCCATTGATCTATATTTCTGTTCTTGTGCCAGTACTGTCTTGATTACTGTAGCTTTGTAGTATAGTCTGAAGTCCCAGAGCCTGATTCCTCCAGCTCCGTTTTTCTTTCTCAAGATTGCTTTGGCTATTCGGGGTCTTTTGTGTTTCCATACAAATTGTGAAATTTTTTGTCCCAGTTCTGTACCTAAGCCACTTTTGGTAGGATCATCTGTCACTTGCAGCCAAAAGCATCCTAATGCTACCCAAATCAACTGACAAATTGGCAGACAGACAGGTCAAAAACAGGTAGAAAAACAAATAGACAGATGGACAAAGACAGACAGGTAGTCAAACCTAGGACATGTAGATATCTGGCTAGTTAGACAAATTTAAAAGCAAAAAGAAATGGGTACATGAATGGATGGATAGATAGAGATGGACAGAGAGATAAACAGACAAACTGGGCAGCAGACAGTTGTAAAGACAATCAGACTCTGACCCCAGTGTTTATGTTTATCACCTGTTAGATGCCTACTTGCTTCTATTAACTATGTAATATTCATTTTTGGGAAAAATTCTCTCTGTCTCTCCGTCCCCTCCCTCCCTCCCTCTCCCCCGACCTTCTCTCCCATCTCTTCCCTCTCCCCTCTGTCTCTCTTTCTCTCCCTCTCTCCCTCTTTTCCTCTCTTCTCCTTCCCTTTTTCCCATGTCCTCCCCCTCTGCTTTCTTCCTGTGCCTTACCTGCTTCTGTCTTTAAGTGTCCCCATACTCACAGCTGACTCTCTGCCTCTCATGAGAAAGCATGTTACCTGTGTGACAGAGGCTGCCTCTGAGCAAGGCTTGGATTGGGGACGGTGAAGGAGCATGGGAACCATGGAAGGCAGAGAACCTTCTTTTACTTCCACCCTACCCTTGGCAGGCCCAGGCAGCAGCTAAGTCCTGGCCTAGGGTTATTTTCCTGACTGCCACTCCCCTCTTCCTCCCTGCCCCCTGCCAGAGATTCCAAGAACCTGGGGTTAGGCCTTTGAAGTCTTCCTCTGAGATCTGTTCACTTTGCAGGCTCGAGGGAAGGGAGCAGACTCAGGACTTGCTTTTTTGTTAAGGGGCAAGGAAACGGTGGCAAATATAGACGCAACAAGAGAAGGTAGGTCCACCAAGCTCCTCAATCCAAACCTCAGTTCTCTCCACCTTTTGTGTCCATCTCAGTCATTGGCCACTTTCTGAATATCCTTTGAGTCTCATATTTCAACAAATAATTCTTGAGCTCCTGTGGTGTACAAGGTGCTGCCTGGTGCTGTGGGAGACAAATGGGAAAGAAGGTAAGTCCTTCTCCTGGAGGCATCTTCTGTTTTTCTTCTTCTCTTTATGTGTATCTCTCTTTGGGTGTCTCTGTCTTTCTCTTAGTCAGTGGATCAAGAAATAATCATAAAGGAGCCACTATCTGCCATGCATTCCATCTCTCTGTCCTCTAGCTCTGCCCTCTTTCCACACCACACCCACCTGCACTCTCGGGGTCCAGTGCCCACTTTGGCTGCAGCAAGTGGAGCAGGCACTTTCCAAGAACAAAAGACACAGGGGATTGATGACTCTGTGGCGGCCCGCTTCTCCTTTCTCCCAGGATAACCAGTCTGTCAGAGGACCAGGGGAGGGGGGAGATGACTTCACAGGGATGCAGGGGGTGGGTGGCCCCCAGGGTATTCCTTCTCCTCATCTTTGCCCTTCATCTCCTGCTGCCTAATTATTTTTTCTGAAGCATTACTCTGAGCAAGTGCTCCATTGACCAAGATGATTCAGCATGGCATTCAGAGCTCTCCACAATGGGCCCCAACCTACCCCTTCCAACACCCTCACTCCCACCCCCCATAAGCCCTTCAGGACTGGCCACCTTCCTTGACAGGCCCGCAGTTTCCTGCTTCTCCACCAACCACATTCCACATCTTTTAAAGCCACACTCAGATGTCACCTATTCCAGGAAACCTTCCCTGATCGACCCCTGCAAGAGGCTCCAGCTCAGACCACAGGCACCAAGTACACCCTTGTATACACGCACACTGACCTCCAACTACAAATGTTGACAACATCATCAAGACGTTTCACCACCGTGTCTTGTGCTTTCTACCCTGCTCTGGTCAAAGTCCAGGCTCCTCCAGGCTCATGGATGGCCCATCCCCAAGACCTTTCATATTCTTGGTCCCACTCTTGCCAAACAGGCCCTGATATGTTTTTTGGGTTATGGCCCTTGACCTGTTCCCTCAGCCTTCCTCATTATCTGCCTAGACAGTGACCTTTCCTTCCTCCTCCCCTCCACTGCCCTTCCTCCTCCTCTTCCTTCTCAACAAGCTTCCTTGAGAGCCTACTGTGTGAGCTCATTCCACGCCCCCAGGGTGTAGATCTGGAGCCAGACTGCCTGGGTTGTAATTCTGCCTCCACCTCTTCCTAGCTGTGTGACCTCAGGCAAATTACTTAACTTCTCTGTGCTACATTTCCTCATCTGCAAGATGAGATTAATAATGGTACCTGCCTCACAGGATTGATTTGGTATGAGTAGGGTACTTAGAACGTCCCTGACACATAGTCAGTACTGTAACAGTGAGAGTTCTGCTTCTCACTTTATTCTGCTTCTGACTCTAGGGATTCAGAATTCTCAAGTATAGAGGAAGAGAACTGTAAACTACTGAGCAGCCCCTGTGTGCTGAGTGTCTTACATGCGGTGTCTCAATTAAAACAAACAAAAAATCCTTGTGAGATGGGATTGTCACCACATCTGTTTAACTAACAAGGAAATGAGGGTTTAGGTAGCTGAAGTGACTCGCGAGAGGCCTCACAACCAAGACAGGGAAGATTCAGGAGTTGAACTCAGATTTAGTTGATTCCAAAGCTGTGCCTTTTCCAAGACATTGAGCTGTTTCTTTAATTTGAGGATCAAGAGTTTAGGATTTGGAATTAGCAGTTCAAGGATATGAGGTCTCAGGGTGCTGGTACTTTGGGGGTCCACATTACCTTGACTGAGAGCAGTTGGAGTATGAGTAACTTGTTTTCAGAGTGGTTGTAGTGTGTGACAGGGGATTGCAACCTCACTGCCATACATCCCCATCCTCTGCCTTCTGAAATCAGTGCTCTGGCCTCACACTATGGTTTGGGGGTTTCCGGGGTTGAGGGTCAGGTGAGTACTGGAGGACAGTAAGAGTCACCAAATTAATGACTTGCCTGGGGTCAGGAAGTCCAGGGCCACCTGGAGATGAATTATCTGGTTAAGAAGCCATCACCAGGTGGATCAATGGAGAGAGAGGGTTTTGTCACTTATTGCCTTGCATTTAAAGAGCTGCACCCCTCGGGCTGGGACTCATGAGGACTGTTGCCTTTCTCCAGTAGTTCCCTAGCCCTGGATCACTGAGTCCTCAGGGAGCCTAGCTGGGGAGACGTAAGTACTGAGGGCTTCCCCAGGAAGCAGATTCTGAGATAGAGATAAATGCTCAGAGTGTTATCAGGAAGCTCTTGGGATCAAAACCTGTGGAAGGAGAGGAAGGAATCAGGATTGGGCAGAGCCTAGCCCTTTGAGTCACTCTGAGGCTAGAATGGCCCTTCAATTTTTTCCCCAAGTTGGGGCCAGAGGTTTCATACCCCTGTGTTGGTGGGTCATAGAATGCAAGTAGCCCCAGAAGTGGGTGTGACCTTAGGCTGGGCAGCTGTCTTCAACTGAGGCCATTCCCCCATGGGAGCTGAAAGCTGAAGACTGTCTGCTAGCACTCCCAGCAACTGGGGTAAGTCCTTCATTGAAGGGAATCGGACAGCACATTATAGTGTCCACCAAGGTACCTGCCTGAGCTGGGGAGGGCGGGGCACTCACAGTGAAGTAAGGCTTCTGTATATGAGACAGTGCCTGAGTTTTGAGAAGAATGAGTAGGGGTTACAAGGCAAAGGAAGGGGAACATGTAGGGAAAGGGGAGTTTCTGGTTGAAAGAACAGCATGCGGACTTCCCTGGAAGTCCAGTGGTTAAGACTTCACCTTTCAATGCAGGAGGTGTGGGTTTAATACCTGGTCGGGGAGCTATGATCCCACATGCCTCGCAGCCAAAAAAAACAAAACATAAAACAGAAGCAATATTGTAACAAATTCAATAAAGACTTTAGAAATGGTCCACATCAAAAAAAATAAAAAATAAATAAATTTTTAAAAAAAAGAAGGAACAGCATGTACTAAAACCCAGAGGCAAAGTTGACACAGGAGAGGTAGGCAGGGCTCAGATCCGAAGGTCTGCACTGCTGTGCTAAAGAATTTGAGTTTTTGTATTAAGGGGATGGGGAGCCTTTAAGGATTTTAGGACAGTGTGTAGCATAATTAAAATTTGCATTTTAGAATAATCTTGGCATGCCACTTACTAGCTGTGTTACTAAAAAGTGACCTAACCTCTCTGTGCCTCAATTCCCTCATCTGTAGAATGGGGTTAATGATAGTGCCTGCCTCTTGGAGTTGTTGTAAGAATGCAGTGACATAGTATGGGTAGAACTGGCATGTAGCAATCCTTGGTGAAGATTAACTGTTGTTATAGCTATTACAGGCTGGATTGGTATGGGCGGAGACCAGTAGAAAGAGCAGTGAGATGGCTACTGCAGGTATTCAAGAAAGATGTGGTAAGGGCACAACTAGGACAGCGACAGCAGAGATGGAAAAGGAGAAGCCAGTTTAAAAGCTTCTGAAAGGTAAAATTCACAGGACTTAGTGATTGCTTGGATGAAAGATGTGATAGAAAAATGGCATTCACAATGACTCCCAGGTTTCTGGTTGGGTGACTGATTCTAGGAACACAAATGGATTCAGGGGGAGGGTGGTAAGTTCACTGTAGATGAGTTGAAATTGAGATTCTTAAGGAATCCAGCTGGAGATGCTGGTCAGTTTTTCAGAGCTAAGCTCTGAGAAAGGCTGGATGGAAAAAAAACGGTGTGGGGATTGTCTGTGTGAATTTGGTCAGGGGAGCCATGGGCCTGGATGAGGTCATAGGGGTGAGTATGTGGAAAGGGAAGAGTTGTGGGCTGTGGATGGAACTGTGGCAAATACCATCATTAACGGGAGCTTGGGAGTGAGAAAGAAGAGATCCCAGAGAAGCAGGAGAAAGAAGGAGATGCTGCTGTCAGGAAAGCCAAGGGAGGAAGGAGACCCGCAGAGTACCAGCCAACACAGCTCAGTGTCACAGAGAGAGCATCAAAGATAAAAATGGCAGAGTCTGTAAAAGAGGGCGAGGGGTTCCTGGTGGTTTACCTGGAGGAAAGCATTTCATCAAAGTGGTGGGTGGAAGGCAAGTTGTGGTGGTTTGAAGAATAAAGATGAAGCTGAGGGTTGTACTTCTCTGAATGAACAGACATATGGATGGAGAGATTTCACCAAGGTCCATGCTGAGGCAGTCCAAATGCAGTCTTTCCAGATGACCTTTGCTTGTGCCCCTTCTCTCATGTTTCCCATCATAGACTGTATCTATCATAGTTATCTCTGTTCCTGCCTACTCCTTTACCTGACCATAAGCTCCTTCAAGCTGGGATCCTCATCCATGTTTGGTCCTTCCCTGTACCAGATATATGGTGTGGACTGGACCTGCAGGTAATAAGCAGTTGCTTGTGGAGTGAATGAATGATATGAGATGAGACCATGAAGCAAGTTTCCTGGTTTTCAGACTGGTTAGTCAGCAGAAAAATAGTGAAACTATGTCCTGGAAGATGTGTGATGGGAAGACGGATGGCTAAGAATATGGGGAGGCATGAATCAAGGCACTTAGGGAAAAATAAGTACAACTGACCTTTGAGCAGAAGTTCTTAACCTTTTTAGATCCTAGATCCCTTGGAGATGCCAATGTAAATAATGAACACTTGCTCCAGGAAAAACACGCATCACACACTCATATCCAGTCTGCATATCATTTTAAGAGTTCCATACCCACTGAGGCCCATCTATGGACCTGTCCAGTGGTCCCATGGGTCTCAAGCCAAGAATGTGGAGTCCTATGACCTGGGGTATATCACTCACCCACTCTGGGCTTCAATTTCTTTATCTGTAAGATGAGGAACCATGAGGTGTAGGTGGAGACCATAAAGAAACTAACAACTTTGCAAGTCATTTGGCGCAGGTATTTTACAGAGCACAAATATTCTACCCTGTTAGTGGGTAGAATTATCTCCATTTTGAAAACAGGGCAGTGGAGACTCAATTCAAGAAACTTGTCACACGAGTGAGTGAAGGAGCTAGATTCTACCGAGGTCTGTCCAATTCCAAATCCTGGGAAGAGCCCAGGATTTGGAGTTGGACAGACCTCGGTAGAATCTAAACTGTGCTGCCTACTGGGTATAATATTATTGATGTCTGTCTGCCCATCCCTGGCATGGTTAATGCACTAACATACATGAAAACGATTTGGAAACTGGATAGCACTTATGCAAATATAAGGTACCACATTGGTATCCTCATTATTGATCATCCCTTATCTTAATATCGCTTCCTTGGCATCTGTTAGTTCTTCCCCCAACCTCAGGCGGCTTCTTCCTTGCTTCTGTCACCTGTTCCTCCCATTTCCTGAGGGTAGGTTTTCTTTAGTCCCCACCTCTTGCTTTCTGTTCTTTACTTTCTAAATCCTGTCATCCTACAACTTCAGCTATGACCTCCAAGCAGGTGACTCTCAAATCTGTACTTAAGTCCAGAGCCTTATTTCAACCACCTGCTGGAAGTTTATCACCTAAATCACTGGTCTCAGACTTAGCTGTGCATCTGAGTCGCCTGGAGTATTTGTTAAAACACAGATTGCTGGGCTTAGTCCCACAGTTTCTGATTCAGTAGGCCTAGGGAGGGCCTGAAAATATTTTTTACAGCATTATACAAGGTATACTTGACATGCAATAAACTGCACATATCTAAAGTGAACAATTGGATAAGTTTTGACATATGAATACACTCATGAAACCAGCACCGCGATCAAGATAATGAACATATCCGTATCACCAAAAACCTCCTATTTTCTCGTTATAATCCCTCTTTTTTCTCTCCTCAACCTCCACTCCCATCCCCAGGTAACCATTAACCTGTTTGTGTCACTATAGATGAGTTTGCATTTTCTAGAGTTTTGTGTAAATGGAATCATAAAATATGTACCTCTTTCTTGTTTCTGGCTTATTTCATTCAGCATAATTATTTTGCTGCATGTATCAACAGCTCATTCCTTTTTATTACTGAGTAGTAGTCCATTATATGAATATATAGCAGTTTGTTTCTCCATTCACTAGTTTATGGACATTTGGTTTTCCAGTTTGGGGCAATTACAAATAAAGCTGCTGAGAACATTTGTGTAAAAACTTTGTACTTTTATTTCTCTTGGAAGTGAAATGGCTGGGTCATGATGGTAAGAGTATGTTTAACTTTTTAAGGAACTGCCAGACTGTTTTTCAAGTTGGTTGCACCATATTACACAGACATCAGCAGGGTATGAGAATTCCGATTGCTCCACATCTTTACCATTGTCTAGTGTGATCAGTCTTTTTAATCGTAATCATTCCAGTAGGTATGTAGTGGTATCTCATTGTGGTTTTAATGTTCATTTCCTTAATAACTAATGATGTTGAGCAGCTTTTAAGGTGCTTATTTTCTATCCATTTGTCTTCTTGGGTTAAATGTCTGTTCAAATCTTTTGCTTATTTAAAAAATTTAATTGTTGTCTTCTTACTATTGAGCTGTAAGTGTTCTTTATGTATTCTAGAACACACAGGCTTTGTTAGATATGTATTTTGCAAATAATTTCTCTCAGTATATGTCTTACATTTTAATTCTTTAAACAATATCTTTTGAAGAGCAAACATTTTTAATTTGATGAAGTCTGATTTATTGATTTTTTAAATTATTTGCCCTCTTTTGGACATATTTAAGAAATCTTTGCCAAACCGAGAGTCACTAAGGTTTTCTCCTACATTTTCTTATAGAAGTTTACGGTTTTAGCTCTTTTATTAGGTCTATGATCATTTTCAGGTTAATTTTTGTATGTGGTGTGAAGTAAGGGTCAAGGTTAATTTTTTTTTTTTTTTTTGGCATATGGCTATCCAATTATTCCAGCATCACTTGTTGAAAAGATTCTCCTTTCCCCATTGAATTGCCTTGGTACTTTTGTCAAAAATCAATTAGGCGTTTATGCGTGGGTTTATTTCTGGACTCTTCAGCTCCATTGATCTGCTTGTCTGTCTTTATACTAGTACCACTCTGTATTGCTGTATCTTTATAAGTCTTGAAATCAGGTAATGTAAGCCTTCCAACTTTGTTCTTTTTCATAGTTGTTCTGGCTGTTCTAAGTGAATTAAGTCTAACCCCCCTTACACTGATGTTGCAGAGACTTCCAGTTGCCTACTTGGTATTCATTCTCGTTTTACCTTTAGCAATAGAAATCATATCTTATCCAGGAGAGCAATATGCCCAGAGTTTTAAAAATTATATTTCTTGGTATCCTTGCAAATAAATGGTCATGTGACTAAGTTCTGACCAATAAGATGTGAATGCAAATTGTTGGGTGCCACTTCCTGGAAGGTTCCATAAAGAGGGCAGATAGCTGGACAGATTCCCTGTCTTCCCTTACTTTTTCCTCCATTTCTGGAATGCTGGAGCTCCAGCAGCCATCTTGGACCATGAGGCAACTTTAAAGATGGAAGCACTTGCTTAGGATATAAGGAGCCTGGGTCCCTGGTGGCAGTAGAGCTGCCATATCAATCTCAGATCACCAAACTCTGAGGTTATATTTAACTTAGAGAAAAATAAACCCTTCTGTGTTTAAACTACGGTATTTTGGCTGCTTGCAGTCAACCCTCACCCTGACTGATACACCTGATATTCAAAGCTCTCCAAATATTCACCCCAACATACTATCCAGTCACCTCTCATTCTACCCCCCTAAAGATACACCATGTTCTAGCCAAACCATACTATTTTCTTTTTCCTAAGGATAATTTATGCCTTACTTTCTCTGTTTCCTTGCTCATCTCATGCTCTTCCTCCATGTCTACCTATTGAAGTCTAGCTCAGATGTGCCCTCCTCCATGAATCCCTCCCTGATTCTTCTATCCAAATGTGATTTCTCTCTCTTCTGAACTCTCAAGAGTATTGTAACTGTATCCTTCTTGGCACTTAGAGTTTGCCCCATATTATCATTACTTAGATGCCTATCCTGCTAGATTATAAGCTCCCCGCATGGTGCCAAGCACAGGGTTATTGTTCAACAAAGATTTGCTGAAGGAATTCATGAATAAGTAGAGGAATGAGTGGGACTTCCCTGGTGGTCCAGTGGTTAAGACTCCACACTCCCAATGCAGGGGGCCCGGGTTCAATCCCTGGTCAGGGAACTAGATCCCACATGCCGCAACTAAGAGCCCGCATGCTGCAGCTAAGAGCCCACATGCCGCAGCTAAGAGCCCGCATGCCGCAACTAAGACCCGGTGCAGCCAAATAAATAAATAAATAAATATTTAAGAAACTGAGGCTGAGTCAAAATTTTAAAAAAAGAAATAAATAAAGGAATGAGTGAGTGAAAACAGATAGTAAACATTATGTTCCCTCCTCATCCTGTGCAACATCCATCTCAATCCCTTCACAAGGTTGAAAAGGTTCCCACAGTTGATCAAGGAGGAGAGAGAGGCAGTGGGCACAAAGTAAGCCAAAAGACCTCCTCTGTCTGGAGAGGACAGACTGAGGGAGAATAATTACACTTGGCCCAGCCTGCCTTGTAACAATGAAAACAACACCAACTAATATTTACTAAGTACTTGCTACGTGCTGACACCATGCAAAGTGATCTACATGCACTATTTCATTTACTTTAAGCCACCAACAGCCTATGAGATTGGTCCTAATCTATCCCATATTTTACAAGTGAGGAGACTGAGGTTCAGAGAGGTTAACTCACCTATCCAGGGTCATAGAACTTGCAAGTGGCAGAGCTGGAATTGAGACCCAGTCCTATCTGAGTCCAAACCATGCTCCTAACTATGTGCCAAACTAAACAAGACATGACTGTCTATTCCACTAAGTGGTGAGGTCCTGGTATATAGGAGCCATAATTTATATATCTTTACCACACTGCAGTGACTACACAGTGCCTGATATGTCAGAAGGCTCAGCCAACTGATGGGTATCAAAATGATCAAAAAGAGATTCCTATCCTAGAAAGGTAGAGTAGACATACTTTTCCCAATTTCTTCCATTAATTACAACTAAAACTCCTGGACATAATACATAAAGCAAACATCAGAAAACTCTGAAAAGTGGAGAGAAGAAGGCAGCTAGGGAACTTGAAACCCAAGGAACAACATAGTGGTGAGTTGCCTAAGTTTTCTTTTTGTCTCACCTCATGTATCTCAGACCTAGAGCTAAAGAGTCTAGCAACCCAGAAACAACAATAAGTACAGATCAAAAAAAAGTTCCAATGAAAGCCTGCTCTCTAGTCAAGGAACTGGGAAAGGGGCAGCCTAGCAAGACAGCTTTTAGACAACTGCTCAACTCCAGCCAAATGCCACAGAAAAACCTGTGACCCCACTCCCACCCATGCCAGCAAGGGCAAGTGCTAAGCCTAGACTTCTACCCTCACCAGTCCATAAGGAGGCATCCAGCCCTCTGTAGGATGGTGTCAGAGAAGGCTAAGAAGGGAGCCTGGATGTTCATACCTGCCAGTGGTAACACACCCCCATTGCACAGTGTCAGTGGAGACCACATGAGGAGCCTGGACTTTTATCCACACCCAGCAGCAATGAAGCAACCCTTCCCCTCCACATTGGGGTGGTATCAGAGGAGGCTTAGTAGAGAGTTAGGACTTTCATGTCTCCATGGTGTCAATGAAAGACATGTGGGTAACAGTAACAAAGTACTCCTACCCACTTGCAGCCAGGGAGGTATCAGAGGAGGCCTAGTGGAGAGCTGGAACTTTCACCTCCATCCAGTAGTAACAAGAAGAGAAGCCAAGTGGGGAACCTGAACTTCTATTCCACCTTGCAGTTGCAAAGCAGTGCTCTCCCCCTTCTTCAGCCAGAGGACCATCAGAGGAAGCCAGCAAAAACAGAAGATTTAAATAAAATCAAGTCTTATAATACCCAAAATGTTCAAGTTTCAATTTAAAAATATCACTCATAATACCAAGAACAAGGAAGATCCCAAACCGAGTTAAAAAAAGACGTTAGATGCCAACACTGAGATGACAAAAATGTCTGAATTATTTGACAAAAATTTTAAAGCAACCATCACAAAAATGCCTCAATGGACAATTATGAACACACTTGAAACAAATGAAAAAATAGAAAATTCTGGCAAAAGTATAGAAAGTTTTAGCAAAGAAATAGAAAATATTAAGAACTAAATGGAAATTTTAGAATTCAAAAATACAGTAACAGAACCAAAGACCTCAGTGGATGGGCTCAAAAGCAGAATGGAGAGAACAGAGGAAAGAATCAGTGAACTGAAAGATAGAACAGTAGAAATTACCCAATCTGAACAACAAAGAGAAAAAACACTGAAAACAGACTACAGGACTATAACAAAAGGTCTAACATATTAGTCATTGGAGTCTCAGAAGGAGAAAAGAAAGAGAGCAGGGCTGGAAAAGTACTCAAAAATGGTAGAAACTCCCTGAAATTTGGCAAAAGATATAAACCCACAGATTCAAGAAGCTGAGTGAATTCCAAACAAGATAAACCTAAAGAAACCCACACCAAGACACATCATAGTCAAACTTTTAAACACTGAAAACAAAACTCTTGAAAGGAGAGAGAAATGACACTTTACCTATAGAGGAAAACCAATTCAAATGCAGTGGATTTCTCATCAGAAACCATACAGGTGAGAAAGCAGTGGCACAATATTTTCAAGTGCTGAAAGAAAAGAACTGTCAACCTAGAATATCCAGTGAAAATATCCTTTAGAAATGAAGGGGAAATCAAGATATTCTCAGATGAAGGAAAACGAAGAGAATGTGTCACTAGCAGACTTATCCTAAAAGAATGGCTAAAGAAAATTCTCAAAATAGAAAGGAATTGATAAAAGAAGGAACTTTGGAACATCAGGAAGGAAGAAAGAACATACTAAGCAAAAATATGGGTAAATATAATAGACTTACCTTCTCCACTTGAGTTATCTAAATTATGTTTGTTGAAGCAAAAATTACAACACTGTTTGATGTATGTAAAGGAAATATTTAAGCCAATGATATTATAAATGAGAGGATAAATGGATGTAAAATGAGATAAAGTTTCTACAGTTCATTTGAACTGGTAAAATGATGACACCAGTAGACTGTGTTAAGTTATGCATTTATAACATAATACCTAAAGAAACAACTTTTTTTAAAAAAAGCTATAGAAAGAGATACCCTCAAAAACATCATGGAAAAATAAAAGCAGATCTAAAAAATGTTCAAGTGAACCGCAGAAAGACAGGGAAATGAAAACAAAGAAGAAAAACAGAGAGAACGAACAAAGAAAACAGAAAATAAAAAGGCAGACTTGGGCTCTACTATATCAATAATTGCGTTAGATGTAAATGGTATAATATACAAATTAAAAGGCAGATTGGCAGAATGGTTAAAAATATGACCTAATTATATGCTGTCTACAAGGACCACTCTTCAAATGTATCTCCTACATATAGAGGCAGATTGAAAGCAGAAGGATGGAAAAGATATATCATAAAAACATTAATCAAAAAAAGCATGAGTTCATATGTATATCAGTCCATATGCCATATTAATATCAGATAAAGTAGACTACAGAGCAAATAAAATTACCAGAGACAGGGATGTAATATAGTGATAAAATGGTCAATCCATCAAGAAGATGTACAATCCTAAGTGTGTGTGCACCAAGCAACAGAGCTGCAAGATATGTTAAGGCAAAAACTGATAGAACTGAAAGGAGAAACAGACAAATACAAAATTATAGTTGAAAACATAAACATCCCCTCTCAATAACTGATAGAACAACTAGGAAGAAAATCAGAACTCAACACCAGCATCAACCAACAGAATCTGATTGACATTTATAGAACACTCTATCCAACAACAGCAGAATACACATTATTTTCAAGTGTATGTGGGACTTACACGAAGATAAACCATATCCTGGGCCATAAAACAAACCTCAACAGACTTAGAAGAATTGAAATCATTTATGATGTGTTCACTGACCACAAGTGAAATTTTTAAATAATGGAATGATAACATAAAGATAACAAGAAGCTCTTCAAACACTTAGAAACAAAGCAACACACTTGTATATAATCCATTGGTCAAAGAGGAAGTCTCAAAGGAAACTTTAAAAATACATTGAACTGAGTGAACATGAAAATACAATATAAAAAAATTTATGGGCCACAGCTAAAGCAGTGCTGACAGGAAAATTTATACACTAAAGTCATGCATTAGAAAAGAGTAAAAGTCTCAAATCAATATTACAAGCTCCCACTTCAAGAATCTAGAGAAAGAAAAGCAAAATAGACAAGCAGGAGAAGGAAATAATAAAGACAAGAGCAGAAATCAATGAAATTGAAAACAGTAAAATTGAGGAAATCAGTGAAACAAAGATCTGGTTCTTGGAAAAGATTAATAAAATTGACAAGCCTTTAGCAAGACCAACAAAGAAAACAAGAGAGACACAAATTACCAGTATCAGGAATGAACAGGAGATATCAGTACAGACCCTGCAGACATCAAATGGATAAGGGAATAGTATGAACAATTCTACACACATTGAAAACCACAAACTACCACAACTCATCCAATATGAAATAGATCATTTTAATAGCATTCTAACTGTTAAGGAAATTGAATTAATAATTTTAAAACTTCTATAAAGGAAATCTCCAGGCCCAGACAGTTTTACTGTAGAATCCTACCAAATGTTTAAAGAAGAAGAGTAGTTCCACACAATCTCTTCTAGAAAATAGAAGAGGAAGGAAGACTTCCCAATTAATTTTATGAAGCTAATATTACCTGGATATCACTAGACAAAGACAGTATCCAAAAAAGAGAAAACTACAAACCAATATCCCTCATGAATATATGCAAAAATCCTCAACAAAATACTAGCAAAGCAAATCCAGCAATATATAAAAAGAATTATATGCCATAACCAATTGGAGTTTATTCCAGGCATGAAAAGCTGGTTCAGTATTTAAAAATCAGTCAGTGTATTCTACCCTATTTACAGGCTAAAGAAGAACTATCACATGGACATATTAGTTGATGCAGAAAAATCATTTGACAAAATTCAATACCTGTTTATGATAAAAACTCTCTGAAAAATAGGAATAGAGGGGAACTTCCTCAATTTGATAAAGAGCATCCATAAAAGTCCTAGAGCTAACATTATACTTAATGGTGAAAGACTGAATGTTTTCCCCCTAAGACCAGGAACAAAGCAAAGATGTCCACTCTCCCCACTCCAATTCAACATAGTGCTTAAAGTTCTAGCCAGGATGATAAGGCAAGAGAAGAAAAGAAAAGCTATATAGATGACAAAGGAAGACATTATGTCTACTTAGGAAATCCCTAAGTAGGAATATAAAAAATTTTTTAATCTCCTAGAATTAATGAGTGAATTTAGCAAGGTTGCAGGATACAAGATAAATATACAAAACTCAATTGTATTTTTATATACTAGCAATGAACATATGGACACAAATTTAAAATATCATTCATAGTTGCTCAGAAATAAAGTGAAATACTCAAGTGTAAATCTAACAAAACATGGGCAGAACTTGTATCCTGAAAACTACAAAATGCTAATGAAAGAAATCGAAGATCTTTTTGAAAAATGGAGAGGCATGGCATATTCACAAGTTGGAAGACTAAGACTTAATATACTAAAGGTGTTAATTCTCCTCAAATTGATATAAAGTTTAACACAATTATTATGAAAATCCCAGGACTTCCCTGGTGGTGCAGTGGTTAAGAATCCTCCTGTCAGGGGCTTCCCTGGTGGCAAGAATCCACCTGCCAATGTAGGGGACACGGGTTCGAGCCCTGGTCCAGGAAGATCCCACATGCCGCAGAGCAACTAAGCCCATGCGCCACAACTACTGAGCCTGCGCTCTAGAGCCTGCGAGCCACAACTACTGAGCCCATGTGCCACAACTACTGAAGCCTGCATGCCTAGAGCCCGTGTTCCGCAACAAGAGAAGCCAGGAATCCGCCTGCCAATGCAGGGGACATGGGTTCGAGCCCTGGTCCAGGAAGATCCCACATACCGCAGAGCAACTAAGCCTGTGCGCCACAACTACTGAGCCTGTGCTCTAGAGCCCACAAGCCACAACTACTGAGCCCATGCACTGCAACTACCGAAACCCATGTGCTCTAGGGCCCACGTGCTGCAACTACGGGGCCCACATGCTGCAACTACTGAAGCCCACACGCCTAGAGCCCATGCTCTGTAACAAGAGAAGCCACCTCAATGAGAAGCCCGTGCACTGCAACGAAGAGTAGCCCCCACTCACCACAACTAGAGAAAGCCTGCACGTGGCAACAAAGACCCAATGCAGCCAATAAATAAATAAATGGAAATCCCAGCAAGATTTTTTTGGTAAATATAAACAAAATTATTCTAAAATTTGTATGTAAAGGCAGAGGAGCTAGAATAGTTAAAACATTTTGAAAAAGAAGAATAAAGTGGGAGGAATCTGTCTAAACAATTTCAAGTCCTATTATATAGCTATAGTAACAAAGATTGTGAGGTATTTTAGAGGTATAGACACAGATCAATGAAACTGAGTAAAGAATCCAGAAATAAAGCACACAAATATGTCCAACTGATTTTTGACAAAGGTGCAAAAGCAATCCAATGGAGGAAAGATAGTCTTTTTAACAAGCGGTGCTAGAGCAAGTGGATATCCATAGGTTAAAAAAAGAAGAACCTTGACCTAAGTCTCACACCTTATACAAAGGTGAACTCAAAGTGAATCACATATTCAAATGTAAAATATAAAGCAATTATACTTCAATAAAGATGTTAAAAAATATTTAGAAAAAAACATAAGAGAAAACTGTCAGGATCTAGAACTAGGCAAAGAGTTTTTAGACTGGACACCAAACTGATCCATGTAAGGAAAAATTGATAAACTGGACTTTATGAAAATTTAGAACTTTAGCTCAGTTAAGAGAATAAAAGGACAAACTACGGACGGGGATATAATATTTGCAAATCATATATCCAACAAATGATTAGTATATAGACTATATAAGAAACTCTTAAAATCTCAACAGTAAAAAAAAAAAAAAAAAAAGTCAAGCAATCCAATAGAAATGGGCTTAAGACATGAAGAGAGACATTTCACCAAAGAGGATATATATGTGGCAAATAATTACATGGAAAAATATTCAGCGTAATGCAAAAACAAAAGCAAAACAAAACCATGGTGAGAGATTATACACCTTTCAAAATGGCTTAAAAAAAACAAAAACAAAAGCATGACACTACCAAATGCTGGCAAGGATGCAGAGAAATGGTCACTCATACATTGCTGGTGGGAATGTATGGTATAGTCACTCTGGAAAATAGTTTGGCAGTTTCTTAAAATTATCTATCTATCTATATCTATCTATCTATCTATCTATCTATCTATCTATCTATCTATCTATCTATCTATCATATGACCCAGCAGTTGTAATCCTAGGCATTTATCCTAGAGAAACGATAATTTATGTCTACATAAAACCTGTACACAATTGTCCATAGCAGCTTTATTCATAGTAATCAAAAACAACCCAAATGTCCTTCAATAGATGAATGTTCTTCTGTGGGGAAATAAATTGTGGTACAGTCACACTATAGAATACTACTCAGCAATATAAAAAGGAATGAACTATTGATACATAACACAATCTGGATGACTCTCCAGAGAATTTTGCTGAGTTAAAAAAATGAAAGCCAATCTCCAAAGGTTATATACTGTGTGATTTCATTTATATAATATTCTTTTTTTATATAAATTTATTTATTTTTGGCTGTGTTGGGTCTTCGTTGCTGCGTGCAGGCTTTCTCTAGTTGCGGCGAGCGGGGCTACTCTTCGTTGCGGTACGAGAGCTTCTCATTGTGGTGGCTTCTCTTGCTGTGGAGCACGGGCTCTAGGGGTGCGGGCTTCAGTAGTTGCAGCACGCAGGCTCAGTAGCTGTGGCGCACGGGCCTAGTTGCTTCGCGGCATGTGGGATCTTCCCGGACCAGGGGAACCCTTGTCCCCTGCATTGGCAGGCGGATTCTCAGCCACTGCGCCACCAGGGTAGCCCTATATAATATTTTTGAAATAACAAAATTACAAAATAGGAGAACAGAGTAGTGGTTGCAAGGGGTTAAGAAGGGAATGAGGGCTGGAGGAAATTGGGTGTGGCTAAAAAGAGCAACATGAGAGATCTTTGTGGTTATGAAAGTGTTCTGTACCTTGCCTTTATCAATGTCAATATCCTGATTGTGGGATATTGTGCTATAGTTTTGTAAGATATTACCTTTGAGTGAAACTGGGTAAAGAGTATTGTATTGTTTCTTACAACTGCATGTGAATTATCTCAAAATAAACAGTTTAATTTTAAAAAATGATCAAAGAAAATCAGCAACTGCTTTACATAAGCCCTTCATAAACCTTACTCTGGGATATGGGACACAGCTGAAGACATATACAGAATCAAAGAAAGTCTAAATAAATGCATGTATGATAGGTCCCTAAGGCATTCTATGATCCTTGGGGCTCTTCCTTAATACCAGGGAGGGCAGCCATGTCCCCTGTAACACTCTGTGAGATTTTGTCAATAGTGAGACCTGAAATTGAAGGAACCATAGGGCAAAGCTGGAGGGCAAGTCTCTGCTTTTTATGTTGGAGGAAGATATGAAAGGAGTTGAGGGACAGATGTGAAGGAGGACAGAGCCAGCTCAGGAGCCACCCCCTCCAGGAATCCTCTGCACAGTTGCCCAAGTTAGGTATCCCCTTCCATCTGCTCCATTAACCTGCATCACAATCTACTATGATTTTTTTTTTTTTTTTTTTGGCTCTGTTGGGTCTTCGTTTCTGTGCGAGGGCTTTCTCTAGTTGCGGCGAGTGGGGGCCACTGTTCATCGCGGTGCGCGGGCCTCTCACTATCGCGGCCTCTCTTGTTGCGGAGCACAGGCTCCAGACGCGCAGGCTCGGTAGTTGTGGCTCATGGGCCTAGTTGCTCCGAGGCATGTGGGATCTTCCCAGATCAGGGCTCGAACCCGTGTCCCCTGCATTGGCAGGCAGATTCTCAACCACTGCGCCACCAGAGAAGCCCATCTACTATGATTAATAACTTTCTTTTCTGTCTCCCACTCTAGACTGTACATTTCTTAAAAGCCGAGATCATTTCTTACTTTGCCTCTGCATACCTTAAATGTTTTATTTTTAGGTTAAAACAAAAGACTATTTACTCTCTAGTTTTTAGATATATGGCCAAGACTTTTCTTTGCGTATGGGTGTGCCAGCTGGCATTCCACCGTCATCTTTCTTGCATGAGCTACACCCAGAATGCATTGACTGCCATTTTCAGTTTTGATTTCTTTAACATGGATTGGAAACTTTAAAAGAATTTGAGAAATAATCTGAATTCAACGCCTTAGATTTTAAATGATTTTTCCTCTTCTTTTTCAGTTGTGTCACCAATACAAAATTTGATAACAAAATTTTTTAGCAACTTGCTGTAATGGAGTCTTTCCAAACAGCAACATTAGTTTTGCACTCATATTTTATTGGTTTATGTAATATCTAGTTAAATTATATAATAAGAATAATATGCACAGCTGGCATAAACAGGCTGAGTTAAAAACAAATGACTCTTGGTAAGTATGCAATTCAACCAAATGGGGGAGCACAAGTGTACAGCATCCTAGCCATGAAGGTTTGATGAACCATGAGTGTAAGTCAGTATGTTTTACAAAAAGAATTGATGGTGTCACTTAAGCCAGTGAGCCAGGTAAGTGCAGGTTGTTTAAAGCTCCAGTTTAATAATATCAATAATAGTAACTAACACTTATCAAGTGCTTACTTTGTGCCAGGTATCATGCTAAATGCGTCTATACATATCTCAATTAATCACTACCTGAAGAAAGTATTATCCCCATTTTATAGATAAGGAAGCTGAAGCTCAGCGAAGTCCAGTAACTCTCACAAGTTCTCATAGCTATTAGATGGTAGAGCTGAGTTTCTGTCCAATTCCAAAATCTGTGCTTTTATGCACTACAAGCACTACACTTATACTATTTCCAGTATTTGTCTTATGGATGAATGAATGAATGCAGGCAAGTACACAGAGGACAGGGAAAGGCTGGAAATTGGGAGACATTTTCCTACAGTCAGGAAAGTGTCCCTTAAAGACCAACTGGCTCATTCTTGGCAGTTTCTTGAGGTGAGAGGGGTTCCCAAGGAGAGGGTTGGCTGTTCCTAGAGGAGTTGGGAGTTGGGGGAGGCCCACTGAGAGTGCTGGAGGAAGCCTACACCTGGTGCTGGGACATGTGGAGCCCCTCTCTTTTATCTAGTCTAAACTTCTGACCATCATCACCATTGGCCTCCCTTTAGTTCAATTCTGCCTTCTATTATTTCAATTGAATCTGGCTAGAATTTTTAAATCTTAATTACAAAACAAAGGGAAAACAGCAAAGCTACACTCTCAGTGCCTGGACTCATGATCCCAACGTACTAGAAGCTGAACTTGGCTTATGGGCTAAACACCTTCTTTTTTTTTTTTTTTTTTTTAGTATTTATTTATTTATTTGGTTGCACCAGGTCTTAGTTGCAGTAGGCCGGCTGCTTAATTGCAGCTCCAGGGATCCTTAGTTGTGGCTCCAGGACTCCTTAGTTGTGGGATGTGGGCTCCTTAGTTGCAGCAGGCGGCTCCTCAGTTGCAGCAGGGGGGTCCTTAGTTGCGGCTCGTGGGCTCCTTAGTTGTGGCATGCGAACTCTTAGTTGCAGCATGCACGTGGGATCTAGTTCCCTGACCAGGGATTGAACCTGGGACTCCTACATTGGGAGCACAGGGTCTTAGCCACTGCGCCACCAGGGAAGTCCCCCAAACACCTTCTTATTTCGTTTTCTCACCTCAGCCCTGGGTGGATCAAGCATGATGGATTCAGGCTGGCACCATGATCTGACCTGGGCTGTAGGGAGGGGGTGCTCAGTTCTTCCCCAGGCCTCCTTCTTAGCTGCTCTCTCTAAGCATCTGCCCCCTGGCCAGCTGCATACCTCTGCACCTCAAAGCCACTGGGCCCACAGGGTCCTAGTCTCCTAGTGAGGAAGAACAGTCAAGGTTTGGCTCATCTTTGTATTTCAGTCCCTTCTGCCTTTCTCCTCCCCAACCATTCTCATTTCTTCTGCTTCTTGGGTGACTTATCCTTAGAAGAGGCCCTGCTCTCACCATCAGGCCCATTTCTCCCTGCCTTCTTAAATCCCGTTACCTAAGGCACACCTCCTGGCTGAGGTTTAAGCTAGTTTTCTTCCTCGCTCAGGTTCCTGGCTGATATTTGGGTCTGATGTCTTCAACTGCCTTGAAGGCAGTGTGCTCCCTGGTGGCTCACTGTCTCCTGCTGGATCCCTCCCATGGTCTGGAGCAGATTATTCACCTCCTGAAAGTTGTTCCTTCTGCCTGGAATGCCCTTCCCTCCTTTCTTACCTAGATACCTTTTAATTATCCTATGGATCACAGCTCATATGTCACCTCTTCCAAGAAGCTTCTCCAATCCCACACCTGTGTTGGGTGCCTTTCCTCTCTGTTGGGTGCCTTTTTAGCTCTTAAAACACCATACTGAAATTGCCTTGTTATTTATATGTCTCTTGCTCTAGGCTCTGAGCCCTGAGAACCTATGTCTTGTTCACTGGTGTGGTACCAGCACCTAACAGTGTTTGTCATGTAGTAGGTGCTCAATGAATATTGTTTATTTAACGTATACTTTGAAAGTCTAACCTACTACACGTCAACTTTCATCTGCTGTATAAGGATGTTTCTGTCTCCCTGATCATGTGTGGGGCAGAATGACTCTCACGTCCTGACCCTAGTGAATGAGCAAGTGCAGGTCACCTAGCCACTCACCTCCTCAGTGAACTCATCTTCCTAGGTTCTCAGAAACCTTCTGGTTTCTATTTCTGAGGATTTTCCAATATAAAAAATACTGTATATGGAAGATGTATTAGTCAGTATAGACTGGGGTGTGTGGCTATAACAACCCCCAGTCTCAGTGGTTTAAGGCAAGGAAAGTTTATTTCTCACTCACACCATGTGTGCATCTTGGTTGGGCTGGGGCTCTGCTTTGCACTGTTGCCTCTGAGGAACCCAAGCATATCTCTAAGAAGTCTTGTGGTTAAAAAGAAACAGTTAAAATCCTATTTATATTTGTTTAACCTTCTATTTCCCAAATTATTTGACCACAGACCCCTTTTTCTTACGCAACAACTATTTATATTCTATGGGCCTCATGCTCAGAAATGCCAGTCTAAAGGGGTTGGAGCATAACAAACCTTTGTGGCACGTCTAATATGTGATAAAATATGAGTAAAGCAGTCTCTGCTCACATTTGTTGATTTTTCAAATGTGTTCAACAAATGTCTGTGAAGCCCTTACTTTGTGCCAAGGGCTCTGCCAGATGCTGGGGATGCAGAACTTGCTGAAATATATATGGTCCTTGCTCTCATCAAGCATCTCTTCCAATGGAGAAGACACATATTAAAACACAACAGCCATCCTCACTATGCATACAAAGTAAATATATTCCAGAGTGACCTTACCTAGTCATGTTAAGACTGTCGCAAGGAAATTAATCTGATATTTACAAGATGAGCAGTTAGTCAGGCAAAGTGGGAGTAGAGAGTAGAGGTTACAGCTAGAGGTGGGAAATGTACTAGACAGAGAATACAGCATGTGCAAAGGCCCTGAGGTGGGAACAGAGGAGCTAGTAAAGTTGGAACACATTGAGAAAGGAGCAGTGAACAAAGGGCCATATCATGCAGGCCTCACACGTCAAGTTGGCATTTTGAATTTTATTTGAAGTGCAGTTGGAGCCAATGAAGGGGCTCCCACTCCAACAGGAGAAATGCAGCTAATTAATTATATGGCTTTTTATAATAAGATATTTCACTGGCATAGCACTTTATGCTTTACAAAATACTTTCATGTCATTATCTTATGTCTTCCTTGCAGCAGCCCTCTGAAGGAGACAGTCCAACTATTAGTATAGATGGGGAATCTGAGGCTCAGAGAGGTAAGTAGCTTACCTAAGGACACACAGTGACTTAGCCAGGGAGCAGGCATCCACATTCTGATCATTTCACTTCTTAGGCCAGTCCTGCAGAGAAAGCACTGGCTCTGCATGAGTCAGTCCTGGAGTCTATGTCTTTACTGGCAGGGAGGCCCCTTTATTTGAGGACTGTATTGAGTAGTGGTTAAGTGCTCAGGCCAACAGCCTGCCAAACTGAAGTTCAAATCCCAGCTCACCAACCACTTACTAGCTAGGTGACCTCTAGCAAGTTACTTAACCTCTCTAACTCTTACACTCATTTATAAAATGAGGATAATCATACTAACCTCATAGGGATGATGTAAAGATTAAATGAGATAATAAAAGTGTCTGACACATAGTAGGAGCTCAACAAATATGAGTCTGATTTTTAGAGCAATAACTGGCTCTTTTATTTTGGAACCTTGGGATATGCTGAATGTGGAAGTTAAATGAGGCTCAAATCCCTTCATGCCAGGGATCACTGTATATGAAATGGGTTGAATCCTTCTGTGATTTGCAGATGTTCAAGACGGTACAGAGGAGGAACAAGTGCTGAGGCCTTTCTCAATAATGCTGATGCTCAAAACAAAGTCTTTACAGCTGACACTTCTACCTTCTAGAATGTGTAGGGGAGTTCTGCAATTGATAATTTCCCTGGGAGCTGAGTGCAGGGGAGTAATTGCCCACTTGTCCTCGCAGGTGGATATTATATGGTGGCCTTGAGAGCTACATTCAAGGAGCTGTCTAGGGTCAAGACGCTAGAGAAGCTGCATTTAAGGGTCTCAAAGCCCTGCTAAACATCAGCTGAAAGGCCTGTCCAGACTTTTGATAGGGGTATTAGGGTGAAGTACAGGGGCCTGGAGCACAGAGAATATCTGTGATTCACAGAACACACTGGGTATTCTTGACCACTTGTGGGCCTTCCAGTTCAGAGCAATGTGGACCTTTGTGGGACCTGCTCTCCTCCCTGGGGCATAAGAACTTCATATGGAAAAGATAGGTCTTGAGTTTCCTGGCTTTGCAATTAATCTTTTCTCTTGAAGATGGACCTGCTAGAAATGGGTAGTAGGTTGAGTGGAGGCTCAGAAGAAAGTCTAATCAGTGACTCTCAAACATTTTTACCCTGACTTACAGCCTGAAATACACTTTGCATGGTTACCCACGCAAAATACCCATTTTGCATGGTGTGTGTATGCGTGAACACACACACACAGACACACACACACACACACACACCCCTGAAATAAAGTTTCAGTAAGCAGTTCCTACACTTACATATGTGATGCACCTTGGGTTTGTTTTCTATTTTATTCTATTTCATTAAATTGACTTCATGACCTACTAATGGATCACAGCCTGCACTTTGAGAAACATTGGTCTAATAGATGATGAATTGTCCTTGAAGGTGATTGAGAAAGATGTTGTTCATGAATAATGAAATTCAGATGAGCAATGCCAAAGGCTGAACAGACTGGCTATATACTTTAAATGCTCATAACATATATGCAGAACCTGGTTTTCTGTCACCCCTGAACAGTGAGGTTGGAGATAGTAAAAATAATAACAATAGGAAAAATAACAACATTTGCTGAGGACCTACTCAGTGAAGAGAATTGGGCTACTTACTTGAATAGTATAAAAATATAAATGGTAAATACTATTATATTATATACTATTATAACCTAGTGGAAGAGATGGACTGGATCATAAACACAAGAATGTAAGTGGATTTCAGGTCAATGTGGCAGACCAAACGGATATAGGAAAATGTCCCCCACTAGAAATAGAAACTTTATAATTATATATATGATAAACTTTAAAAATATAAAATAAAACAATTGAAAAGTGTATAACCACATTGTAAAGCAATAAATGGAAGAGCCTAAATGGAAAGAAAACTCAGAGCCAAAGTGGCCAGGGGGATTTCAGAGTCCTTAGAGCCAGTAATATGTCATAAGAGCTAGAGTTTAACAGTGATGAGGATAGAAGAGCAAGCCCAAAGCCTCTGCATTTGGGGAGCTGAAACTGAGCTCCCTTCATAAAGTTAGGAGCCATGAAGAGTTACTTATCTATGCAACAGGAACCAGAAAACTCCACTTACTGATAAGGATTCAGTAGAGAAGCTTGTCATCTTTCTGGGGCTGAGGGTAGAATAAGAGTCATCTGTGGGATATTATAATTCCAAGCCTGTGCCAAACATGGATCTGCAGTGCAAATTTTGTACTACTCACAAGATGTGGGAAACTCAGTTCAAGAAAATAGCAAACTGGTCCATAAATGGTGAAACCCATAGAATCTCAGTAGAGACAAAACTTTGACATGACATGATTCCTCCTCCATGGCCAAGGGCAGGTAAGCCTCCTACAGAACCCAAGTTTTGCTGGAGATGAGATCACAGTCAAAAACTACAAACCACAAGAAGAAATAAACCACTGCAAGAAAGAGAATCAACAAACACAATACACTGAAGAATTTAAATAACTGTATAGGTAACAAAACAATATGAAAAATACTTTAAAATGTTCCCTCAAAAAAGGTAAGAGAAAAATCCAAAAAGCAACAATGAGACATAATGGAAAAGAAAAGTAGAGTTGGAAAAGAACCAAACAGAGCTTCTAGAAATAAAATAGTATTTACATAAAATCAATTCAGTGGAGGGTTTAAACAGTGGATAACACTGCTCAAGAGAGAGTTAGTGAATTGGAAGACAAATTCAAAAGTACCCAAAATGCAGCTCACAGAGCTGCATTTAAAGTCATGGAAAATATGAAGGAGTTGAGACGTGAGGAATAAAATGAGAAGGTCCAATAGAGATATTAGAAATTCCAGAAGAAGAGAAAAGAGAGAGAAGCAGTATATGAAGATACAATGATGGAGAATTGACCAGTATTTAATGCAAAAATTCCCAGTGTGTAGGAACACAACTGAGTTTCTGAGAAGAATAAATAAAAACTACACCAAAACACATTGTTGTGATACTGCAGAATATCAAAGACAAAAGTCTTAAAAGCTAACGAATAATGACAATTAGACAGGCTTCAGGCTTCTCATTAGGAGCAACAGAAACCAGAAGATAAATAATTACAGTTGAAGGAAAATAACTGTCAACTTAGAATACTATAACCCAGATAATTATCATTCAACACAGAAAGGGTGAAATAAAGACAATTTCAGATACAAATGAAAGAGAGTTTACTATTTACAGACCTTACTGAAGAAATTTTTAAAAGACTTCATTGAGAAGGAAATTGAACCCAAAAGGAAGAATTGGGCTAATAGAAGCAGAAGTGAGCAAAGAAATTGGTAAATATGTAGGTAAATCTAAATAATAACTATTTTGAAATATATTTTTAAAATATGATGGAACTAAAATACTAATCAGTATATAACATGAAAAAATGGAAGAGGTTGGTTTGCATTCTAAGATCCTTCTATTGTTTAAAAGAACAGAAAAATAGATTAGCTTTTGTTAAAAAATGTTAAAATATAAAAATGTTTAAAAATTAAGAGTAATTGTATTTCCTTTCCTTTAACTTCCAAACCAGTAGAAAAGAAAATTAAAAACAGAATGAAGAAAACTTTATCATGCTATAGGAGGCATGAAAGAGGGAAAAGCAAAGAGGCAAAAGAGGAAAAGCAAAGAAAAAGCAGAGAGAATAGAAAACACAAAGTAAGATGATAGAAGTAAGTCCAAATGCATTAATCACAATAAAGGTAGACATATCAAATTTGCCCATTAAAAAAGACTTTCAATGTGGATTTTTAAAAAAATTCAGGTATAGGGTTTTCACAAAAGACTTGCCTAAAACATAAAGTTACAGAAAGATTGAAAATGGAGATATAGAACAAGATATGCTAGGCAAGTACTAACCAAAAGGAAGCTGGGCTAGCAATATTGATAACAGACAAAAATTTAAGAACAAAAGCATTAATGAGGATAAAATGGGACATTACTTACTGAGAGAAGGAACAATTCAACAAAGAGATTTACTTATCAGCAGGCTGGGCAGCTTGAGTCCAGCCTAGGCAGTCTTCTCTGTTGTCGGTGGGGAGCTTCCAGCTCTGACTGCATTTGCGTTGGCTTGCACCTGCCTGGGCTGGGGAAGGTACACCGTGACAGGGTACTGCGGGGAAAAAACATGCTATGTTTCCTGGGTACAGCTTATAATTGTTGCATGGTGTAGTTATATGTTTATTGTAAACTTTTAATATTTGGATTTTGCAAAGTCGAGGGGTGAGAGAAAAAAACACTAACCAAAATTCCCCAAGAGTGGGCAGGGGTGGGACTTCCCTGGTGGTCCAGTGGTAAAGAATCTGCCTTCCAACATATATACAACGGAATATTACTCAGCCATAAAAAGAAACGAAATTGAGTTATTTGTAGTGAGGCAGATGAACCTAGAGTCTGTCATACAGAGTGAAGTAAGTCAGAAAGAGAAAAACAAATACCGTATGCTAACACATATATATGGAATCTTAAAGAAAAAATGGTTCTGATGAACCTAGGGGCAGGACAGGAATAAAGATGCAGACGTAGAGAATGGACTTGAGGAGATGGGTAAGGGGAAGTGTAAGCTGGGACAAAGTGAGAGAGTAGCACTGACATATACACTACCAAATGTAAAATAAATAGCTAGTGGGAAGCAGCTGCATAGCACAGGGAGATCAGCTCAGTGCTTTGTGACCACCTAGAGGGGTGAGATAGGGAGGGTCGGAAGGAGGCACAAGAGGGAGGGGATATGGGGATATATGTATACATATAGCTGATACACTTTGTTATAAAGCAGAAACTAACACACCATTGTAAAGCAATTATACTCTAATAAAGATGTTTTAAAAAGAAGTTCTAAGGATCAGAAAAAAAAAAAAAAAGAATCTGCCTTCCAATGCAGGGGACGTGGGTTCTATCCCTGGTCAGGGAACTAAGATCCCACATGCCGCAGGGCAACTAATTCCGCACACCACAACTACTGGGCTCGCGCGCCTCAACGAGAGAGCCCGCGTGCCGCAAACTACAGAGCCCACGCGCCTGGGAGCCCACACGCCACCACTAGAAAGAGAAAACCTGCACACCACAACTAGAGAAAACCCTGTGCACTGCAATGAAGAGACCGCACACCGCAATGAAAGATCCTGCATGCCGCAACTAAGACCCAATGCAGCCAAATAAATAAATAAATAAAATATTTTAAAAAAAATTTTTTAAGTGGGCAAGGGTGACAACCCAGGCTGGGGAAGAACTGAATCCTTCATGGGGCTCAAATATATCAAATACCACTGAAGTGCCCTTGATGTTTCTCTCAGACGCACTTCTGTGAGTGGAAAGTACCTAAGGGGCTCTAGGATTTGAGGCCAAAGTGGAGGGTTTGATATAGGTCCTTTTGTGGAGCTGGTAACAGGAAAGCAAGGAGTCAGGAAAGTGAGTGAGACTTACCATCTGGAAGACCTAGAATCCTGAAACTGGATCAGTATCTGATATTCCAACCTCATCCTGACCAGACATCTACAGACACACAGAACTGCACTTTCTGGACATACTTCCCCTTGTGTATCATGTCCCTCCAGACCTTTTACAGTATGATTGGTCCATGGGACTTGGCAATGTGGCCTTTTTGGTCCCATCTTTCAACTCTAATCAATACACCCTAGGGCAAAGGTCTTGACCTTTATGATGGAGTTGTTCTTCTGAAGAGTTTTTAATCTGCCCATCCTTTGGAGAGATTTTGAGTTTGTTTCTGTGACATGTATCTCTTAGAGTGTCTGCTCAGCATCTGTGGGAACCACTCTTCCCACCCATGGGAGTGGATTCCCAGGAGCCACATTTGGCCACGGTTGATTGAGGCAAGGTCAGATACCTTACTCAAAGTGAACCAATCAGATTTCTGTTCTTGGGAGTTGGGAATTTGAACCGATGGGGCCAGAGACTGGGATGCTTACAAACAAAGTCACATTGATGGCAGTGGGAAGCAGAAGGTAGATGGGCCTAAGAGCTCCAATATGGTGGCAGGCCAGCCCACTCCAGAACAAGTACTGAGTCTGCCTGTCATCCATTGAGTAGGACTGTCTTGTCTCATTCCAGGGGCGGTATCTGGAAGGCTCTGACCTGGGTTTTCCCTGCCCAGCAAGTAGCCTGGTCTTCCATTACACCAGAGGCAATAGGTACACCAAAGTGTATAACATTGGGCCAGGCAACTAAACTGCAGGATTTAAACTGTGTTGAAAGAACTAGCAGGGAACTAGGACAAGAAGCCATAATGAGTTATTGTGCGTTCTGGAGCTGCATCTAGAGGGTGGGGTTCTCTGAAGATACTGGCTGTACTTGAGCCTGTGGAGTGATGTTACTTGTAGACTTTTGGTGTACATATCCTGCATTCTACCTGTATTCTCCATGTACTATGGGTTTACCTGTTTCTGAGGGTGATATTCTCAGAGATCATAGGTATATCTGATCTTGCAGGCAATTTTCCAGGAAACCTTGCTGTATCTAGTTGTATGGGGTGAGGTCCCTATAGACCATAGGGATACCTGGCCCTGTGGGAAAGTGTCCCTGGGGCCACAGTATACTCAGGCTGCTTGGTTAGTGGCACTGCTTCTGTGGGTGTGGCATCTCCAGAGACTATACTCACGCCTGGTCCTGTCCAGCATAGCATCCCCATTCTTACCAAGACTTCCTATAGCCTCCCTCATTAAAAATAAATGCCACTACGGAAAAGTGCCAACTAATAAAGGTAGAAGGAATTATAGAATTACAAAATTCACCATTTTGTAACCACTGTAGTCATAACTGATTCAGGGAAGATCATCAATGTATGCTAAAGTCACTGGATAAAAGATGCTTAAAGAACAGGATATTCACACAATCTCAAATCCTGCGCCCCCATAATGTATTATTCATGAAGGGCAAAGGGTATGTTTAAAATGGAGAAATTTGGATAATGCAACCTTAAAAATGATCTAATTTATCATCACCAATAATGGGAGAAACTGATATTATGTGCCTCCTGATATCATGCACTGAGAAAGATACATCACCTGTGTGGTATTCCTGCCCCAAAATGTTTAGCCTGAATTTAATCATAAGGAAACAATCAGACCCAAATTGAGGTATATTCTGCTGCCCAGACTTTCCAAAGCTACCAAATGCATGAAGGACAAAAAAAGTTGGAGAGGGCTTCCCTGGTGGCGCAGTGGTTGAGAATCTGCCTGCCAATGCAGGGGACACGGGTTTGAGCCCTGGTCTGGGAAGATCCCACATGCCGCGGAGCAACTGGACCCGTGAGCCACAACTACTGAGCCTGCGCGACTGGAGCCTGTGCTCCGCAACAAGAGAGGCCGCGATAGTGAGAGGCCCACGCACCGCGATGAAGAGTGGCCCCCACTTGCCACAACTAGAGAAAGCCCTCGCACAGAAACGAAGACCCAACACAGCCAAAAATAAATAAATAAATAAATAAATAAATAAAACAAAAAAAAACTGTAAAAAAAAAAAAGAGGAAAGAAAGTGCAACTTACGGAATAAAAGAAACTTAAGAACCATATCAACCACACACAGCGCATGGACCTTGATTAAAACCCGATTCAGGTAAATTTGAACACTGAATGGATACTTGATGAGAGTAAGGGGTTATAGTTAATTTTTATTTAGGTGAGATAATAGTATTGTGGTTATATTAAAAGAGTCCTTAACTTTTAGAAATGCATATTGAAATATTTATGGGTGAACTGATTTGATGTCTGTGATTTGTTTTCAAATAATCCTGGGGGAAAGGGTAGTGGTTATAGAAGAAGTAAGACCAGCTATGTGCTGATAGTTGTTAGAACTATGTGATAGGTACATGGATTTTTTTAAAATATATTTGAAATATAGTTTTAAAGTTTTAACAAATAAGTAAACCCAAGCCGCTTCAATATTTTCCTAATATATTCTCCCAAAGGAGGCTCTTCAGTGTCAGAAAGAATGAATGTCCCCTCACAAGTAGGGCACAGATGAGGTCAGAGAAAGAACTCAGAGGGGAGGGTGAAACCCAGGGCCATCATGGGGACCCTAGTCCTCTTTCAAACGGAGTGCTGCTTACTGTGGGAGCCTCTGTCTTGTGTTTTTAAACCAGACTGTTCCCGGGACTTCCCTGGTGGCGCAGTGGTTAAGAATCCGCCTGCCAATGCAGGGGACACAGGTTCGAGCCCTGGTCCAGGAAGATCCCACATGCTGCGGAGCAACTAAGCCCGTGCACCACAACTACTGAGCCTGCACTCTAGAGCCCGCAAGCCACAACTACTGAGCCCACATGCCACAACTACTGAGCCCACATGCCACAACTACTGAAGCCCGCATGCTCTAGGGCCCACGTGCCGCAACTGCTGAGCCCGCGTGCTGCAATTACTGAAGCCTGGGCGCCTAGAGCCCGTGGTCTGCAACAAGAGAAGCCACCACAATGAGAAGCCCGTGCGCAGCAATGAAGACCCAATGCAGCCTAAATAAATAAATAAACAAACAAACCAGACTGTTCCCTGTTGGATGGGAGAAGAAAATAGTGTATCTGGGCAGCTCCCCGCTTCAACCCAGGTTAAGAAATAGGGTTTGAAAAGGCTAGTGGGTTGGACCCAGTGCAGAGGGAGGTGGTGGAATTAGATGTCTCTTTTTGTGAGGCTTTGTTGAGGTTCAGGTTCAAGATCAGAGATCAAGGATGGGGCTGGAGGGATGGGTGCTTCACTAAGGTGGGTGTGCTCCACTGAGACCTAATGGGCTTCAAGAACAGGCTCTCCTGGCCTTCATACCTTCATCCTCAGCACTCCAGTTACCCTCTGGGATGGAGCCAGAGGTCCTGACCCATCTCTCCCCACTGTCACCCTCATGTAGCCCCATCCGGAAGCCCATCTCTTTCCCACCCCATTCTTCTTTCCTCTCCATCTAATTCTGTGGCCCATTTTCATCCCCTCCCTCCTTGAGCCCCCTCCTCATCTCCATTCTCTGTCCTCTGCCCTACCAGATACCCCAGTTCAGGGTCCAAGAGAAGGACAGCTTTTATGTGGCTTGTAAAATTCTATTATATCTGTATTCAAAACCTAGCAGCTGAGAAACACTGGTAATAAGCATGTTATTAAGCGTGTAAATACACTTCCACTCCAGGGCCTCCAAGGGGCGGGGGCCGGATCCTCAGCCCGGGTGTCTCCCCTGCATGTAAGTCCTTTCCCACCTGGCCTCCACCCCAGACTTGGACCTTGTGCCGAGGCTCAGGCCTCCTCCTGTCTCCAACCACCATCATCGTGCAGATCTCAGACTCTTGGAGAAAGGGGGCGGGGGAGAGGGCCGAAGAAAAAAAACATTAGGAAAAAACTCCCACCCAGAGAGCATTCTTTCTGCAGCACTCAGGAAAAAGGATGTCTCACAGGGGACGGGAAGGCGAAATTTTTTCACATCCAAATGGATTGCAATTTCCCTCCATTTAGCACCTGAAGGTAATTAGCTCGAAGAGACTGCCGAGTGCGAAACACGTTCACGGAACATTAACTCTCACACATTCTCCAGTTGCAGGGAATTAATAGGAAAGATTAAAGTTTAAAGAGAGCAAAATGCCATTACCTCGCCAGCCACCTCTCTCTGAGGCAGTATCCAGCCCCCGAAAACCTTCGGCCAGTGCTGGGGCCGGGGCTCAGGCCTCTGCCGGCAGCCTGGCTGGCTAGGGCATCTGGGTGTGCCTCGTGAAGAGCGCTAGCATGTGCTGATGTGCACACGTGTGCAAAACAGGGCAGCTCTGACCCTTCCCAAGGCCAGCTCAGCGCCCCCTCCCGTCACCGTGAAGCTTGGGGTGGGCTGTGATCTCTTACAGGCTGACACCTGGCATTGGTGTGTGTCGAGGCCCTGAGTCGGAGTGGGGGTCCTAGGAAGGGTCATTGGCGTGGGGTGCCCTGTGATTTTGGCATAGAGGGTGAGATCTGCCAGCTCGGTTGGCAGTAGAGAGATGGAGGGTGTCCCTCCTGCCTTGCGTGTGTCCAGAAGCACTTGGGTGAGGTGATGGAGGGAATTGCCTCCATTCTTGTGAGGCAGCCAGGACCCACAGATATACATGTGCACAAACACACAGGTCCCCACTGTCATACACAGATGGCCTTTGTCACTCTGCTTTTCTCAAAGTTTATGTAGGCTTCAAATTCTAAAGCTTTCTATGTTGCTTCAGTATTTTAGGAAAAGATGAGAGACAGAGAGAGGGAGAGAGTGAGGGAGAGAGAGAGAGTGAGGGAGAGAGAGAGGGGCAGAGGCAGGCAGGAGAGAGAGAGTGCGAGATGAAATTGAGACATGGAAGAATTTATTGCCCAGAAAATTCCATTCTGCTATCTGATTCAAAAAGTCCAGTCCCCCCAGCTTCGGAAAATCTATTTTCCACATTTTAATACCCTGCAGAACAGTCCTCATAACTCATCCGAGTGTGTTAAGCACAGTTTTATTAGATCTGAAACAAATTTTGGTGGGGAGATACTATAGGTCATTAACCATGGAGTAATTTTATCCTTGTTTCCCTAATGATGCCATAATGGCGAGCGAATTTCTTAACTAAAGACCAAAGAACATTTTGAAGGTCAGTTTCATCTGTGAGCTCCTTCAAGCGCTTCTCAGAGAAGATTGGAAAACTCGCCGATTTTTTGAAGAGTCATTAATAATGTGAAAGCTGAAAGCACCCTCCATTTGCGTTCCTGCTTTTTACCTTTTAATTTTATATCGTCCCTGCTCAGAGCCCCGCTCCCAATCCTTCACCCTCCTCTGGACCTCCCGCCCGCCTACCCGCGCCGCACAGGGTGCAAGGCTGTCCGGTCCCGGCTAGCGGGCTGGCTGTGAGAGGCAGACGGGGGCGCAGCAGCTGGAGAGGCCTGAGACACCCCTCTGGCCAGGGCACCCCACTGAGACGGGCGGCCTTTGCTGTATTCCCAGGGTGCTGTGCACTGTGTGAGGCTATTATTATAGGCATGGGGCGTGTGCGCGCACGTGTGTGCATGTGTGCAAATGTGCGGCGTAGGGGACTAAGGTCCCCGGATTGCGTGCTGGCTGTGCACACGCATGCTGGGGACCACTGGGGCCTTAGTAGTCTCTGTAGGCGGGTGCCCCCTG
Organism: Eubalaena glacialis; assembly: GCF_028564815.1. Classification (NCBI taxonomy): domain Eukaryota; kingdom Metazoa; phylum Chordata; class Mammalia; order Artiodactyla; family Balaenidae; genus Eubalaena; species Eubalaena glacialis. The sequence continues at coordinate 28,396,492 of NC_083716.1, read as the reverse complement.
TTGGAGGTAGGCTGGGAAAGGGGACTGAAAGCCAACACTGGGTTCAGTGGCGCCAGTGGTGGGTCAGCTGGGGGAGTTGTGGTCTGTTGACGGGTTGGCGGGGGCAGTTTCCCAACAGGGATGGACACACGAGGAGTGCCTGTGTTTGCACATGAGCCTGTAAGTCCTGAGGGTGGTGAGGTCATCAAGGCAAGAGTCCCAAGGCCCCTCCCACTAATAAATCTCTAGAGACTAGAGACAGCAACCATGGTCTGGGCCAACCCTCCTCACTCCTTGGTCTACTCACCCCCTTGTTCCCCAGGCCTTGGGCCCCTTATTCACCCACTTTACTTGTCTCCTAATCCCCAGTCCCTGGCTCTTCGGACCCCCCGCCCAGTTCCACTATTCCACCCACCTCCTCACCCAGCTGATGGCTGTCATTGCAGGGTGCCCAGCCAGGAGCTGAGGTGGGACAGCACTTTTCTGTGTGAGAGGGTTTGGGGAGGAGGGGGCGGTGTGGTGACACTCCATGCTCCCAGATGTGGTGGCAGCGATAATTCCAATTTTATGCCTTTGTTATGGCTTTAATCACTTTCTTTATGCATTTTGTTCCAGCGATCAGGGAGAGACACCTGATAGGCAAAGAGGATACCAGGGGAACCATTTTTATTTGGAATGTGGTGAGAAGTCTAATTAGAATCTGAATTCTGCTGAGCCTTGAAATGGCCAGCACTTTATCCTGATCGCCTTAGATATTGTTTCGAGTCAATCATCTGTCATGGTGCGGCAGGAGAGCCTCTCCCTTCACACCACGCTCCCTCCCACTGCAGGCCCAGCCGGAGCACACTGTGGGGAGGGGAGGCTGGGGCCCCCCCTCTCACAGGGGCAGGTGCCTCCTCCTGGGGGTGGGGAAGGGGACTATTTTCTACGGCTCCTCCTCCCCCGGTGAGGTCTGTCTTTGCTGGGATGCTGAGCTTGAGCTCATAGGGAGAAGGGGGGTTTGCAGGATGAGGGTGTTGAGGGCCTATATCAGAATTAGGAAATACTAGGGTGAGGCCAGCCTAGTCTGGGGTATCTCCTAAGTGCTCCCACCTCTCCATCAATGGTCCACAGGGACTCTCATCTCTTCACTGTCCCCTGGACATGCTGTATCTCTCCCACCTGCTACCTGTACCTCGGATTCACCACTCCCACTGCAGCATTTGCCACACGCTCAGCTCCATTTCTCTGATTCTCCTTACTCCAGTCCCGCACCTGGAATGCTGCTCCTGTTTGTTATTCCTGCTTAGAACTTGTGCCACCTGTCAAGTCCCCAGACTGGTTTCGCCTCCTCCAGAAAGCCTTCCCTGACAACCTGACCCACAGTGACTGAGCTCCCTGAGAGATGGACAGTTACCGCATGAGCCCCCATCCTGTGATGGCCTTGCGAACTGCAGACGCTCGCTCCGACTGGATCTCCAGTCCATTTATCTTTCTCCTGCCTTTAAATGGCTCCCTATCTCTTTTTAACTGTTTTGTGTGTGTGTGTGTGTGTGTGTGTGTGTGTGTGTGTCCTAAATCCACTCAACCCCTCTTTGAACATGGCAAAATGTAAAGTAGTAATAAATATTGCCCTTAATGACACCTTCATCTCCTGAACCACACCGTGAGCTCCCCAAACTCTGACCATTTCTTCCCTGTCTCCTGCTTTTTTCCACTAACTTTGAATACACAGGACCAGGCACACAGTGGGGAGCTGTACAGATTCACTGAGGCTTTCTGCCTCCTGCTTCCCCTCGCCTATCTCCCCCCAGTACCTACCTACCTACATACCTACCGCGTGGTAGATGTAGGCATTGCTGGGGGATGATTAATATCCAAAGTAAGTGCTGTATCTGGCAGTGAGGAGGAGAAGCTGCCCTATGAATATGTCTCTGTGGGATGCGGCCTGGATGGCTGGTGACCCCTTGGAGGGTCAGGGATCCACATATGGTCATTGTGAGTCCTTTTTAGATGGCTGGGGTACTCAATGCTCCCTCTGGCCAGTTAGTGTGCCCCATATGGCAGAGTGTCCGCACTGATGGGCAGCATCGCTATGAGCCTCCTGGATGGTCACTGCCCTCTAGAGATTGTCCTTGTGGTGAGGGTGACTTATGGATGGTCCAAGGGGCAGTGTGGCCAGACCCCCTATGGAGAGATACAGACTCAGGGGTCCCTGAATACCCTTCTCAACCTGCTCACCCCTCGTCTCTATCTGGACCTAACTTTGCATGCAACCCTGACTCGTTTTGTTCCTGGATGGTCTCTCTCTGCTTGCACCTCAGTTCTCCCTGGTCCCTGAGCTCTTGATGAGGAGTGGAGATGGCGCCAACCACAGTCTAGCAAGTCAAGGGGCCTGTGGCCAGGAACTGAGGGTGGTTCTCTGGAGTGCATTGCCGGAACTCTAGTCCTTTCTCCCTCCCAGCAGCCCGCATCTAGAAGGCCTGGCTATTGGCACCACACTGATGAATGGGGAGTGAAGAGATGCAGGGAGATGGGGGGGGGGAGGGGATCCAGAATTGGGAGGTTCTTATTTATAGGGGAAGGCAGGACAGTGGCTGGAGGGACTTAGAAGCAAGCTTCCTAGGGGGGAATTGCAATCTGCCATTGACATCTAGGTACATATTAATATATCAGATGGTGTGTGTGTGCGTGTGTGTGTTGTGTCTGATGGAGGGTCAGTAGGTGAGGGTCTGGTTGGGGGGACCCCCATAGGGTAGAAGCAGGGCCCTGGTGCACTCGGTCTGCCGATGCAGAAGGGTGGGAGTGTGAGGGTGACTCATTCTCCGGCTGCCCTTTCCCCATCTACACTCGGGGGGAGTTGGAGCTCCTGGTCCAGGGAGCACATGTGCTGGGTGGGGGGTGGAAGGTGGGAGGACAGAGGTATCAAAGCTGGCAAAGGCCTGGCCTCTTCCTATCTCAGACTCCCTCAAGGCACTGCCCTCTCTCTATATCCAGAGCCAGGCTGCAACGGGGGTAGATGAAAAGGAGAAACTGTTGGATGAAAAGAAATTCAAAAAAAAAAGTAAGTGAAATATTCAAACTGGAAAGTGATATTATAGAAACTGCAGCCCACGGCTCAGTGCATTCAAATTTATTCAAACTCGGCGCCTGACAGTGATGGATGCGGCAGCATTTCCCACAATATGGAGAAGGCGCAGGGGCATTTAGGACTGCAGGTCCCCTCCGGGAGGGTGGGGGTCCACACCACCTCCCATGCCTTGTTCTTCCTAAATGGAAAGCAAGGTTCTGGGTCCTGCCCCTCTGCTTTACCAAGTCCCAGCCGCTTCCTGTACCCCACAGTCCTGGGGCTCCTGGGGGACCTGGGCATCACCAGCTCAAGTGCTTGGGGTATGGCCCAGGACAGAGGTAGCAGGCCATGGACCAGGGCGATCTCCAATGGCAAGGAAGAGGATGGCCAAGACTGTCCAGGGGACGACTGGACAAGGGGGTCACCTATATCAGAGAGAAGAGCACAGTGGTGTAGGTTTGCAGCCAAATAAATAGCATGAACCCAACAACCCCCGAGTGTGCTGAGACCTGAGGGTCTCGGGGATCCTGAGTCAGGGAGCAGTCCAAGCCCCACTTTCCTCTCCAGGCCAGATTGGCAGTTGCTCCACGCAGGACAAAAGACAGCCTCTGGGGAAATCTCAAGTCCGGGGGCTTGGTCTACCCAGTGGATAGGTGATAAAGCATCCCTGAATGCCATGCCGTGGAGTATCCCCTGCACCCAGGAACATCCTCCAGCCTCCACTCCACCAACGCTTCTCCCCACAAGGTTGCCCATGGCCTCTTGTCCAGTGTCCTGACCAACAGACCCCACTGCTGATTCCCAGGCCCTGCCCCATGAGAACCCTTGGAATACTGCTCACTCTGGGAAACTCACTCATCTCTCCGCCCCCTTGCCCATCGCATTCTCCTGCTTCTCCCATGTCTCTAACACACCTTCTCTGTCTCTTTTGCTTTCTACATCCTCCCCCAAATATGGCTACAGTGTAAAACTCAAATTCCAGCCCTCCACTCCCTCCTACGCTGTCTCAGGAGACCTCATCCACCCCCTGCAAGTGATGGAAACACTGACCTCTAATTCCAATCTTCTTTTGAGATCCAAGCCCACAATCCAGGCAGTGTGGGGCTAATATGTTGAAAAGCATATGTGTCTCCTAAAACTCATACATCTCTCCTAAAGTCAACAACAACTTGTGACTCCCTATTTTGTTAGGAGTCACACGCACACCCCATTGACCCTCACAGGAACCTTGGAGCCTCTAGCTCCTCCCCCATCCTCATCTCTATCTTCAGTCAGCTTACAAATTCAGAGACACTTCCTGATATCTTTTGCACCCATATTGGCTCACCATCACCACTGGCCCCAGGAAGACCCTTGTCACAGCTCTCCTGGATCTCTTCAATTCACCCAATAAACTGTTATGGAGCCCCTACCATGCACCAGGTGAGGCATCTTCCTCCGAATGGGGCTGTCTGCCTTTAAGTTCTGCATCTCATTGTTCTACACACTACTGCCAGATTAACTTTTCTAAAGCCCAGCTCTGATCATGTCACTCCCCTGCTCAAAAACCTTCAATGGCTCCCCATTGCCTACTAAATAAAGTACAAACTCCTTACTCGGATGTTCACGGCCCTTTGTGATCTGACCCCTACCTACTCCTTCTCCAAACCTTCCCATTACTTTTCTTCACACTCATATTTGGACTCTAAGCGGTTCCCCTGCACATTCCCCACCTAGTGATTTCCCACCTCTGTGCACTGGTTCATGCTCTTCCTCTGCCTGTGATGCTCTCCTTCTGGAATGGCATCACCCTCCAACACCCCGACTCATCTCTGCCCATCAATATTCTAATCCTTTGCAAGACTGGATTCAAGTAAATCTATTTTGAATAGTCCCTGTAAAATGCTTAGCAAGGTGCCTGCTAGCTGTTATTATTGTTTTTATTACTTTTTTTAATGATTATTCCCCATGATGACCAGAAGTGCTTTCTCTTCCCTGTGAACCTTCTAGTTCTCTCTATGGCTATCCGGGCTCCTATCATAGCTTTCCAGATACTACTATTATTTTTTTTTTAATATTTATTTATTTATTTGGTTGTGCTGGGTCTTATTTATTTATTTATTTTTATATTTATTTTTGGCTGTGTTGGGTCTTCGTTTCTGTGCGAGGGCTTTCTCTAGTTGTGGCAAGCGGGGGCCACTCTTCATTGCGGTGTGCGGGCCTCTTCACTATCGCGGCCTCTCTTGTTGCGGAGCACAGGCTCCAGACGCGCAGGCTCAGTAGTTGTGGCTCACGGGCCTAGTTGCTCCGCCGCATGTGGGATCTTCCCAGACCAGGGCTCAAACCCATGTCCCCTGCATTAGCAGGCAGATTCTCAACCACTGCGCCACCAGGGAAGCCCCCTGATACTATTATTACTAGTATGTCTGCCCAACAGCTCTCCTGGACTATAAACTTCTTGAGAGCCAGGACTAAGTAACATTCATATGTGTCCTCCTCACCTCTAGCCCAGGGGACTCAGTCAACACTTGTTGAATAAATGAATGAATGAGTGAACAAATGAACCAATACAGCAAAACTAGCTAGGACGTGGCTGTGTGACACAGACTTGGCTCTTCTGAGCCTCCTGTTCTGGACGGTGACCACCTAAGAGTTCCCGGTCATTACTCCCAACCCTCCTGACATGTGTCCAGATGAGCTGGGACATGCGTGTGCAGGCTGTATGACAGGTGTGTCATTGCTCCAGAGCGAGAGGGGAGTGTGGCAGAGTTCAGCCTTCCCAACTCATCAATCAAAGGGCACTTACTGACAGCTCCTGAGAACTGGGCTCTGGGCTCTGCTGGGTGGGGGGGATGAGTGGGGGATGAGAGCTACCCTCTAGGAGTTCACAGTCCACTTGCTCCTTCACTCCTCCTGTGACTCTCATGCCACAGGAACTCAAAGGGCTCCGTCAGTGGCTGCGGACAGGGATGGGCACACTGATGTGTGGGGCGAGCCCTTTTCTCCAAGTGACCCTGAAATGCTACATAATCCAGAAATGGCTCTTTTTTTCTTTTTCTTTTTTTTATTCATTTATTTAATTTTTGGCTGCATTGGGTCTTCACTGCTACACGTGGGTTTTCTCTAGTTGCTGAGAGCGGGGACTACTCTTCGTTGTGGTGTGCGAGCTTCTCATTGCGGTGGCTCCTCTGGTTGTGGAGCACGGACTCTAGGCGTGCAGGCTTCAGTAGTTGTGGCACACGGGCTTCAGCAGTTGTGGCTCGCAGGCTCTAGAGCGCAGGCTCAGTAGTTGTGGCGCACGGGCTGTGTTGCTCCACAGCGTGTGGGACCTTCCCAGACAGGGCTCGAACCCGTGTCCCCTGCATTGGCAGGTGGATTCTTAACCACTGCGCCACCAGGGAAGCCCCAGAAATGGCTCTTTTATCCTTTTGGTTTAGATCTTACTGCCCTATCCAGACTGGAACTCCCCTGGGAGGTCTGTTGCCTTCTGCAGAATTCTCCACTACAGAGCCCAGAACCCCACAGATTAAAGCTGCTGAATAGACAGGTGGATGGATGTCGTGAATAGTCAACGAAATAAATGAGAAAATGAGCAACTAACTAGACACGTGGATGAACAAAGTGCAGGGCAGATGGGCACACGCTCAGCATTTACTGAGCACCTACTAAGTACCAGGCACTGTGCGAAATCCTTCACCTGCACTGACTCATTCAGTCTTCCCGTGGGCCCTAGGAGTAGGAACTATTATGAGTCCATTGAAGAAGAGGAAACTGGGGCTCAGGGCTTGAAATAACTTGTGTGAGATCACCCAGCTTATCAGTGACAGAACCGTGGTTCCCTGCGCTAAACTCTTCACCTCCTTGAGTGACCTCCCTGCCAGGGTCATCGACTCCCTCTCCATCCCTCCAGCCCTTTGGGGAGCGGGGTAGATTAAGCCGACTCTGGGGCAAGAGGTTCACAGATGGGTGGGGAGTATTGTAAAGTCCCTGTCCCATCTCAGGCACTGGTAGGGGACCTCTGGGCTCTGGGTTTTCACTCCTTTTTTGGATCCCCCTTGCGGACAAGGCTAAGTTCAGAAGAGGCACAGCTGAGGAGCCTCTGTTTCCCAAAAGGGGGTCTTCCCAGGCCTCCCTTCACCCCTCCTTCGTTTGAGAAGGGAGTGACAGCCTCTCCAGAAGGGTCCCCGTGCTGGGGGGCGCCTACCCCGCCGGCCCCCGCCCCTCCCAGCGCGCGTCCCTCCCCTCCCGGCCAGATACAAACAAGCGCGCTAAACTCCGGGAGATTTACAGCGGGCGGCTGGTCGGCGCGGGCCCCCGGCCGCCGGTGAGATATCTCCAAACAGCGCACTAACCACTTTCCATTTTATACCTCACCAGCTTTATAGCATCTTAAGGATTTCTGTGCACGGCTGGCTTCCCGCCCAGGGAAAAAACCCAGCCTTGTAAATAAATACTAAATATATATGAACAGAGACGACAGCGAGAGAAGCGAGGAGGGGGAAGGGGTGGGGGTGGGGGAAGCAGCCCAGGGCCGGCCACCGAGGGGAAGGAGGGGGGCAGGGAAATATTGGGGTGTCCGAGACAAAGGCGACCGGGAAAAAGCAGTTGGCAGGAAGAGTGAGGGAAACTGAGACAGCACCAGAGATGGAGGCAGAGAGAAACAGAGATGGGGGCTGGATGGAACCCGCCTGCTGTGTGTGTGTGTGTGTGTGTGTGTGTGTGTGTGTGTGTGTGTGTGTAGGGAGGACTCGCTTAAAGCTTGGGGAGAAAGTGAAGCCACTTCCAACCCTGTCTCCCCTTCTCCCCATAATTTCTGAAGGGACTGGGACCCAGGGAGGGGCTACCCCTGCTGTGTGTGTGTGTGTGTGTGTGTGTGTGACGATTTGTATGTAGTGTGTGTGTGTGACAGGAATATGTCATGATGTGCTCCAAGGAAAGAATTTGTGTGCGCATGTATGTGTGTGCAGGTGTGTGTTTGGGGTATGTGGAGTGGGTAGGACTGTGGCAGCTGAGTACTGGGGCCTCGGTGGGCGAGTGGGCGGAATGTCTGTGGTGTGGTCAGGGTGGGGGGCGGGTTAGGATACCTTGGGAGGTGAGGAGGCAGGTGAGTTCTGAGAACGTACGCAGCTTTGGGGCTCAGTTGTGGAGGGCTGAGCGAGGCATGTGTGATCAGATGCATTTGGGTATCTTGGGGTGGGTGAGGGTCTCGGGGAGGAGAGTAATGGGCTCAGGTAAGGCAGGACAGGCCTTCAAAGGAGTATGTGTTGTATGAGAAAGCAAGTGCCCATTTGTATGCTGGGGCCTGTCATGGGTGAGTTTTGAGGTGCTACCAGGTGGTCATACCACCTCCTCCCTATCCTCCCTCCCTGAGTCTTTCTAGAGGTCTGGGACCTTCTCTGCAGTGGCCACTAGGAAGAGGGTACCCTGTGCCAACTGAAGCCCCCATGCTACCCCAGTCCCCCGCTCTCAGGTCTCTGGACAGGAGCCAGAGTCGAATTGGGGGGCAGGAGGAACCCTCCTCTCCCCTCTCAGGGGACCCAGCCATCCCTTCTCCTTCCCCCCTTGTCTTCGATATTAAGTATTCAAACCTCATTTACATCCTTATTTTTCAATTTGCTGCCACAGTAGTTTAATTTATTCGATATAATTTCTTTTTCTGAGGGGACATTAATCATTGCCCTGTGCTTTGGGGCGCCTGTGGGATCTCCGCGTGTGTATGTATGTGCACGTATGCATCTGTGTGAGTTGAGGGGGGGGCGCTGCGTGTACCTGTGAGTGTGCATCTGCGAGTGTGCATCTGCATCTGTGTGTGTCTGTGCCCATGCACACTTGTGTCTGTGTGTGAGATGTGAGTTTGTCCAGTATGTGAGTACGTGTGTGTGTATGATAATGTGGGTCTCTGTGAGAGGGTTTTATGAGTGAGAGAGTTGGGGTGGGTGAGTGCGTGTAGGAGGGATCAGGTCCTCTTCTTCAGAACCCTCCTGGCCCTTCCCAGGATGTCAACAAGGAGGGGAAGTGGGCAGAGTAATTGGGAGACAGGAGACCCAGGTCACGCCAGCTCTGGGCTTCCTGGAGCTGAACAGCTGGGTTCAAGGACTGTCCCCATCCTGGGGCACCCTCAAGGTGGGGTCCTTCCAGTCCCCTCTGCTAGTTCTACTCTCCTGAGAGTGTGTGCTGGACGGTAGTAGGTGTAATGTTCTAGAATCCATGGTCTCTCAAGAAAGAGAGAGGCTGTGAGGGTCGGGGGGAGACAGACACAGAGCAGAGCAAGGCCAGCCGTGGCAGGGGAAGAAAGAAAGAGGGGAAAGAGACCTGGAGGATGATGGAGAGAGGAGCGGGAGAGAGGGAGAAGTGAGCAAGCCGGCAGCGTCTCAGCCCATAAAGTCCCCGGAATGGGAGGAAGGGGCAAGAGAGACTGCCCAGTCATGGCTCAGTGCCGAGTTGGGCGGGGAGGTGCGCACAGGGTTAGGGCTGGTTTTCTTCCAGGAGCTGAGATGAGTGAAGTCACTTGGGGGAGGCTTGTTTGGAGAAAAGAGACAAGAGGAAGGGGTAAGTGGGAGGGAGGAAGAGAGAAAACCCCTCCTGGGAATAGAATTCAGGGGAATGACTCCAAGGAATATTTCTGGGGATATTCAAGGGATTAGAGAGAGGAAGCTCTCCAGTGCTGGCTTCCCTCCCAACTCTCAGCACATCTATGCAAATCCATGGCTTCCTGAGGCCCTCTTTTGGTCTCTAGCCCCAGAAGCCCTCAGTTTTCCTTCTCTGGCACATTCTTGGAGTCTCCTTTCTCCCCACAGGTGGGGCCGGGTGGGGGGGTGGGAATGGGCCAGGAACTGATGGAGAAGCACACTGTATGCTGGACACTGTGCTGGGATTGCACCTGTGATTCCCACTTATTCTTCCTAACAACTCCTCGAGGTAGGGATCTGTCTCCCTACTTCAGAGTGGAGGAAGGGAGAGGTCAGGGCTTGCCCAAAGTCAAGCGAAGTGCAGAGCCAGGATTTAGGTCACATCTGCCTGAGGCCATGTGCTGAGATTTCCCTACTCCCCTCTGTTGCCTTCTAGGGTCATCTCTACCCCACCCCTCCTGTCTTTGCCCTCACACAGGTACAATATACACTCACACAGAACAAGATCTGGGACCCAAGGCTCAAGTCGGGGGGACTTCTGGGGCAGGAGTCAAGAGGCTGGGGGAGATGGACAGCAGCTGTTCTCCCAGCTTTCCCCCACTGTGAGGACATTGAGGCCCAGGACCTGGGCATTCCCAGGGCTCCTTTGGACCCTTTCTTCCTTCTCACCCAGGGCTCAGAGGCTGGTTAAAAACCCCTTCTGGAAGATAGAGGCCAAACCCATTCAGGCTCAGGGCCTGGCTGGCTTTGCCCTGGAGCATGGTTTCTGTTCCTAGGACCTGGATCAGTTTTAAGCCCAGTTTCAAACAGCTATTACTTGCCCCTTTTGGCCTCATCCATCCAAATAGTGGCTTCAGGCCTACGGTTTAGGGGGAGGAGCTTCTTTCTCCAAAATTTTGAAAATGAAAATCTGAAAAATGGCCGGAAATTGGAACTCATGGGACCTCAGCATCTGAGCCTCCAAACACCTGACTCTCTTGAGGGGTTAACAGATTTAAATATTCTAATACCAAATACCTGTGAATGTGAAGGTCCCCCAACATCCAAGCATTTGGGTGCATAGGTCACCGAGCTCCTGGGGGCTGATGATTGAGCATGTAGGGTTGGAAATCTGAGATGGAGGGGAGTCCTCGCATCATCTCTTCAGGCCCCCCTCTGTCTTCCTTGCGCCCTCCTGAGTGTCTTCAGTTCTCCCGACCTAGAGAGGTCACTCTCTGCTCCTCACCCTCTAGGAATTTGGCTCGGTCCTCACACCTGGGCTCCCGGCACGGATGTGTCACACAGAAACCATCGCCCACTCAGGTCAGATGATAACTGGGTGATCGCCACAGGGTGTCTCTGGGCATGCGGGGATGGGGCAAGGGGACAGGCCTGGGGCCGAGGAGAAGGTAGTGCATTCATTTGAATAATGGGCAAAATCAAATTAATTCTACATTAAATAGTTGTGAATAAAGGGTTGAAGTCAGCAGTTTCAAACTTGTTTTCCTTAATTACTTTCCGTGTTTAATGTCATTAAGAAGATTAAAAATTCATTAACAAGAGTACTAAAGTGGCAAATCAGGAAAGCGATCACTCCAGGTTAGAAACTCCGCTGAGGCCGCACAGTGAGTCTTCTGCAGGGGGGCATGGGTGGGAGTTTGGGGCCCATGAGGGCTGGAGACAGACACACATTCACACACTGGTACACAGCAACAACATCAACACACATCCATAATAACGGCGGGCGCGCGCGCGCACACACACACGCTCAGACACTTTCCACTCATCTACACCCAGGATTTCTGTGATCATGGAGAGGCCGTGTATTAGGGTCTACAGCTAATCAGCCCCCTAACCTCATAAACCCCTCTCCTAAGAGGGAAAATTAAAGCTCAAACTTCTGTGACAGGCAGTACATGGCCACAGGAATCAGTGTCAGCTGTGTCTGAGTTCACTTTCTTGTCTCCTAGGCATCTCTCTGTCTCTCCCTGTCTCCATTCTCCTCCCCTCCCACACTAAAGGGCTCTCTCAGGGCAAACCTGATCAGTTTCCTGGGAGGAGCTGCTGTCTTTGAGGCTTAATTATCCTGGAAAAGGATCCCTTTTGTCTCCTTAGCTTGTAGAAGGTTGGGGGGTGGCTGGAGGGTGGGGAGGGGTCAGGTTTCCTCTAGGGTGAGGGAGCAGGGAAACAAAGGGTAACCTAGTCAATGGCGTAAGGCAGAAACAGCTGGGGAAATGGGACCCAAGTGTCCTGGTGTTTAGACCAGATTCTGACCCCAACTCCCCATCTCTAACACTTCACCCTCTCGTTCTGCCTTTTTTCTCCATCTTGTTGGCTGACCTCCTTCCTCCCAAATTTCAGACTAAACCTCCTTTCACCATGAAAGGCCCTCCCTGTGGCTCTCACAGTCTCTCCAATTGCATTTCTATCTTATTCTCTAGGCCCTGAACTCAGGGATAGGTTCCTGCGGGGGTCTAGGTCAATTTGGGTGCACCTGTGCCTTTGTGGCTAAGTGTCTGGGTGGCCGTGTTGGTGATTGTGTGTGTGTGTGTGTGCGCGCGCGCACGTGCGTGTGTGTGAGTGTATGTATCTGAGCTGCTGTGTGTGTCTGGCTGTGTGAGAAAACCATAATCTCAGCTGGGAAATGCCATGTTACTCATAAACAAATGCAACAAGTTAAGCCTTCAAGATTCCATTAGAATGAACCCTCTCATTTTATAGATGGGAAAATCAAACTCTAAGACAATGAAGTGCCACTCCTAGGAATAAACTCAAGAGAGATGAAAACATAGGTCCACACAAAAACTTATACAAGAATGTTCATAGTAGTATTATTCATAACAGCCAAAAAGTAGAAACGATCCAAATTTCCAACTGATGAATATATAAATAAATGTGGTACTACATCCATACAATGGAATATTTGTCCATTAAAAGGAATGAAGTACGGATTCATGCTACGACATGAATGAATACTGAAAACATTATGTTAAGTGAAAGAAGCCAGTCCCCAAAAGCCATGCGTTGTATGATTCCCTTTATAGGAAATGTCCAGAATAAGCAAATATACACAGAAAGAAAGTAGATTAGGGGTTGTTTAGAGCTGGGGGGTGGGGAAGGGGTGTTGGGGGAGGAGAGGGTGTGGGGGGAAAAGAGGACTGACTGACAGCTAGTGGGTATAGGGTTTGGGGGGTATAATTCAAATGTTCTAAAACATCTTATGATGATAGTTGCACAACCCTGTGAATATACTAAAAACCATGACTTGTACAATTTAAATAGATGAATTATATCTCGATAAAGCTCTTATTTAAGAAAAAGGATGAAAAAAAATTTTAATTAAAAAAAGATGATATATCTTGCTCAAGGTCTCCCAACAAGTGAGAGGTGGTACTGGTACTAGAAATTGGTCCCTTGACTCTAAGCTCAGTGCTCCTCCCACAAACCCTACAAGGCCTCAAAATTCTTACTATGGAGACCTGAAGGCCAAGTCCTACCTGCATCGGGGGGTCCACATAGCATCCTGGCTTTTCTGTAGGGCTGTCCAGTTCCTGTCTGGGATGGTGTGTCTTGTTATATGTATGCATGCATAGATGTGGTCTCCCAGCTCTGGGTGTCTTGGCAAGCGTGGCTCCGCACATCTGTATCTAGGCCCAGGGACCTCTCCATCGTGAGTGCTCTCTGTGCCCATGCACCTCTGCTGTCAGGCTGGGTCTCTGCGTTCATCCACATCTGTAGGTATATCTGGATGTGCCCATGTCTCTGAGTGTCAGCACATATGTCTGGGTCCAGGAGGCCGCGGGACTTCATGGGAGTCAGTGTTCATATGTTTCTGCCTGTGTAGTGTGCCTAGGGTGTCCATGGGTTTCTTAATGTGTCAGCTTATAAGTCTGTGTTCCTGCGCCTTCACCTTTGGGTCTCTGCCTGAGAAAAGTGTTGGTGGGTCTCTGCACTTGCCAGTCTGCATGTTGGTATTCCAGTGTCCACACCGGTCCATCTTGGGAGCCGGCATTCATGTAGCAGGGGCCTGTAGGCCTGTCCATCTGAGTCTGTGTGTCTGAACCCCTCCTCCAGGCACCAGTCCCAGAAGGCACCTGCCTCCCCACCCCGGCCTCTGACAGCCGTGGAGAGAGCGTCACAGTAAATTCATGGCCGCCCGGCTGGGAAACAGGCGGCTGCAATGAAAAGGAAGCGTGGATTTGCATATTGAATTAAAATTAAGAGCTAATTATGCAAATAAATTATGACATTTGGCAGGAGAATTTGCTTCAAGATCATTTATTACGTTCTTTTTATAACAGTGTGAACATTTAACGGTCAAAGACAATATTTTAAGGGGAAATTAACGCAAGATTATTAACCTAAAAACAATTCCACGTTAATGAGATGGTGAACTGGTCCCCCACACACCTGGGCAGGTCTATGCCTAGGCTGGGAAGGCCTTTTTCTCCTCCTCTCCCTCCTTCGCCCAGTCTGAAGCGGGGGCAGACTGGGAGGGCACCTGGGAAGGGAGAGGGAGCCTTGGGGTTTGCATTCCTTCGATGGGGAGGTCTGCTGAGCTGACGCTTCCACCTGAGATCAGAGCCCTGGGCTGAGCTTAGGAGGCCACACAGAGGATGAGCTAAGCTCCACTTCCGGAGACCCCTAGTCTGATGATGAAAAACATAGTCCTGGCCTTGGGCAGCCTTGTTCTAAAGAGGAAGACAGACCCCACCCCCCCTAAGAAATGACTCTGTAAATACCAGTTGGGATGGGACCTGGAAAATAAGAGTTTAAAGAGCCTGGTTGCGCCCCGCCTCTGATAACTTCCATCCCCTCCTTCTCCCTGGTTGTAGAACCTCAGATTCCCTGGTGTCCCCAGGCCCTGGATCCTCCAGAACTGAGCTCTACACCCTTCTGGGTGCCACTGTCTCTCAAGTTTCCCCATGACCTTAATCTGTCAGCCTAGTTTTCCTTGGGGGGGGATGGCGAGGAAAAAGAGGCTCTAATCTGGGTTTCTCTGGGATCCTCCAACCCATCCTACATCAAGTGGGGAGTGAACCACAAAGGAAGCAGTGGGTGGTGTCCTCTATGGGCCCCACTTTTCTCTGTCTGTGTGAAGGGGGATGGCATCTGCTCAATCTGATCCCTGTGCTAGCTCTGTGGGGTGCAGACTTTTAGGGCTGACCTTTGTCGGCAGGATGGGCCTGTGAAAGGAGCCCAGGGACACCCCACAGGCTACTCGGCTGGGTGAAAGCCTTGGGTTTCCAGAAGGTCCCTGTTCTGATGCAAACCTGCTCTCTGGGAAGTGAGATACTGTTAGCTGTCATTGCTCGATGCCAGCATTTGGTCCCTCTTGGAGTGGCCATCAGGAGGGACAGCCGTCCCTCATACTAGGCTGCACCTCCAGACCCAACATTGCATTTGAGTTGTGCAGAACTCCTTGAGGCAGGGTTGGGTATCACTGGGACCGAGCGAGGTGACAGAAAAGGCTATGGCTTTGGACTTGGGAGACCCTTAGGCTCAGGAGTTCTGAGGTCACATCCTCTCTCTGCCATTTACTGGCAAGTTGCTATCCCCCTGAGTGTCTGCCCTCTAGATCCTTTGCCACCCTCCTCTACCCTGCTCTGTGCCCGGGAGCCTGGCCTTCACAGTCTGCATCCACTGGCCCCCTTGGGTTTGACTAGAAGGAGAGGAGAGGGGAGTTGGGGTATTTCATTCCTTGGCTCCCTCACGCCCAGGTTGCTGCGGGTTGGCTGCATCTCCCCACCTGAGGCCATAGCTCTCCCCACCTCTCCACTCAGCTCTCTCTCCTGATTCTGGTCACATTTCTCCATCTCCATCTCCATCTTTGTTCCTTTTAGACCTGGGTTAGACATGGCTTCCCACTGTTACCAGCCCCAGGATACTGCACCATTACCTGTACTTTTCCCAATCCCTGTCCATACCTTTGTAAATAGTTGTTTTATGAAACTCTTCTCAAATGACCCAAAAGGGTATGTCATAAGTTTCCTGTCAAAACTCTGGCTGGTGCATTCCCAGAGCACCTCATTTCCCTCACTGTAAAACAGGGATGATAATATACAGCTAAGTTATTAGTACACATCCAGTGAGATCATGTGTATCAAGGTGCTTTGTAATTTATAGACCACAAATCCAAATGCTTGTTTCCAAGTAGAAACTAGACCAGAAATTAGGTAGATGTCAAAATCATCTCTGCTATGAAGATTCTGTGTGACCTTAGATAACTCACTTGCCTTCTCTGAGCCTGGTTTCTCATTGATAACATGCAAAGGCTAAACTCCTATCTTTAAGGTCCAGTTGTAGAAACTGGTGATTCTATGTTCATCTTGCTGTTGAGGACAGACAGGTCAAGTGACTTGCCCAAGGTCACACAGCAGGTTCGTGGCCACCTGCCTGAGAGTCTGTCTGGAGCATAGGAGCCTGGGTGGGTCCCCACTGTTGGACCTGGGAGGCCTGGTGGAGCAGACAGGCCTGGCCAGAGGTGCCTGGGGCCAGGGGTCTGCCCCCAAGTCCGAGTGGCTCGCTCTGCCTCCCCGACAGTGTGAACCATCCCCAGGTGGGAAAGGGTGGGATTATTAATAACAATGCTAATAAGAGAGAGAAAACAAAGCCAGCAGGGCCTGAGCATTTTTTAAATAAAGAAATTTCCCTCATCTCTTGGTTAATTTAAAAGGTTTATTTCTTGAAATGAATCCTCTTCATCAAACCCCCGATCCTTGAAGATCGGAGGCGACTGCCAGTGCCGGTAATGAATTGATTTGTAACGTGAGCGACATGGCGCCCTCCCGCCCGTGCCCACTGCGGGACCTTCATCTGCGGTGTTTAAGGGGAAATGAGCATCTCCAGCTTTCAGCCTAAAGCCCAGCACCAGGCACTGGAGCCAGCAGGCAAGGCCCAGGCCCAGGCCCAGCGGATGTCCCCACCCAGGAGGGTCTATCCAGCAGGCCACCCCCTCCTGGCTCCCAGCACCTCTCTCCCTTCCTTTAAGGGGAGAGTCTGGAGAGCCCTTCACCCCAATACAACCCACCGACAATCTGAGCACACCATAGCCACACAGACCAACAGGCATCTAAGCAGACACCCCTACACCCCCGCTCACATAAGTTACACTGACCCTTCACCAGACCACAGCTGCACTTAGCCGCACAACCCCACAAAGTCACATAAAAAGTCTCCCTTCAGGCATAAGATGCAGAAATACAGCTACACACATCCTCTACACATATTAATATAAGGTATCCATTCAAAGAGATACATCCAGGCTCGGGTGTCCAGACATACAGGAGCACATACCCTGGACCCATCCTTCTATAGGCATGGCAATTAATTTGTCAGTATTTGGCAATGTAGGCGTGGTGTGGTGGAAATAGCATGGGCTTTGGGCTACAGAGCTGGGTTTGAATCTAAGTCCCAGTATCTCCAATCTGCTTGAACTTTCTCAGTCTCAATTTCCTCCTCTGTAGAACTGGAGCCACAACTGCATCATGGATTTCTTGTGAGGACGTCATGAGATATAATACAAAAAAAACTTTTAAACTGTTAGCTTCATGAAGGCAAGGACCTTCGTGAATGAGGTCATGCATGTTGAGTAATTAGTAGAGCTTCGGCATAGAGTAGGTGCTCAATAAATGCTGCATAACATCATGATAGGCACCCACTACTTTATCCTCAATACCTACTATAGTGCTTGACATACATTTTAAAGTAAATTTATGTAAAAAAAATTTTTTTAATTTAACTTTAAATTTAAAAAAAGGTGGAATCCCCTGGAGGTCCAGTGGTTAGGACCCGGCACTCTCACTGCCATGGCCCAGGTTCGATCCCTGGTTGAGGAACTAAGATCCTGCAAGCTGCGCGGCATGGCCAAAAAATTAATTAATTAATTAATAATAAATAAATAAATCAGGTAAATTCATGTTAAATTATGCCTAGCTCATGGTTGATATTAATAGAATAGTAATTAGAAAAAGAGGGAGGTGGAGAAGTAATGATGACTTAGTGGGTGTTTGCAATGTGCCGAGCACTGTCCTAAACAGATACAGGAGGTTATTTCATGGACTCCTCTCAGCAAGCCTCTGGGAACGGGCCAATCGTGTCCATTTTGCAAATGAAGGAAGTGGACGCAGAGAGGAGAAGCAGCTTGTCCAAGGTCACGTAGCCAGTAAGTGGAAGGGAAAGGATTGAACCCAGGTGGCCTGACTCCAGAACCTGCTCAGGTTGGGGGTGATGCAGAAAAAAGTATGGGAAGAGCCTTACTCTTCAGGAGGACCCATGTGTCCTTGGGGCTGAGTCACATGTTGAGGCTGCCTCCGTGAAAGTCACCTTGAATATCCCACTAATCCTACCAAAGTCATAGGCTAGAGGCTTGACGACATGTCTGGCGGCAGGTCTGTGCCAGGTAAGTGGGCAGTGCTAGCTCTGAAGGGCTCTCAGATCTGTCACCTGGCCCAGTGTGGGCAAAACCTCCAAACCTGGCTGAGACCATCCTGTGCTTCCAGCTTCACTACCTCATCAGCCTCTAACTGATCTTTGGTGCCAACTAGATTTCTCTATTTTGAAATAGTTTTAAAGGGGATGAACCCAAACCCAAAGGTCCTGGGCATGGGCACATGGCAAAATATGACCTCCTGCCTTCCATCTTCCTGCTTTGGCCACTGTCATTTTTCCTGCCACCACTTGAAGGCCGGGAGACCACAGCTTGAAGGCTGGGAGACCACAGCCCTTCTCTCCATCCTCATGGTCCCCTTCTTTCCAGGAAGCAGGTCAGCTGAGACAGGGTCTTGGTCATAGGTTGGATCCAGGTGGATCCACACGCAATCCAAATCTTCCACACGGCCTCAAGGCCAGTCTTTGTCTGGGTCTGACTCTCCTAGGTTTCTTGTGGGCTTATCTCCACTTCCTCGTGTCCACAGTCCCCTCCCCATCCCAGTCCTAGAGACAGTGAGGGCTCATGGACCTTCCTGAATGGCCCTCCAGGCCTCAGTTCAGCCAAAGAGTCCCAAGGCAGCCCTTGAGAAGTGAGACACCCCCTGTCCAACCCAGGAAGACTCAGGGGCACCCACGGGCCTCTTCCACTCCCCGTGCTGCTCTGAACATCCCATCTTTCCTCACTCAGAAGTGTAGCGCCAAGTGGGCACAGGGCGGGGGCGAGGGGTACATACTTCCCTCCTGCAACTTCCAAGAAGAAAATCATTTTTTATAACTGTTGGAATCCTGATTGAGCTGTCAAAAGTACATGAAACCAGCTACATGAATGGTAAACTATCCATCAGTCACAGGCCTATTTGTTCTGAGACAGTATAAACATCACACATTTTTCTTCAAGATAGAAAATAATACTTACCCCATCACACCCAGGTGATTTGGCCCCCAGCCCCCAAAGTAACTTATTAGTCATACTGGTCAGTTCCCTTCTTGTCTCCCAAATCATTTTGTTCTTTTGCCCACCAGTCCCACTTTCCTTGAAGCATTAACTCGGTTCTTCCTATCAGCTTTCTATCTGTTTAAAACCAGATTTAGCACCCCGTCCCAAAAATTAATAAGTGCTAAGGAGAATCATGAAGGAAATCACTCTCGAAGATATGAACTAGTTTGGATTCCAGTGTACAAATTCTAGTCCTCTGGATGAGCACTGACACTGATGGATAATGGTCAGCTCCCGATTTGTCTTCTGAAGAGTGTGATGAGTTCCCTCTGTGCCCATCTGGTGCCTGGTCACTGGCCTGGGTTGGTGGGAATGATGAAGAGGATGCATCCATCTTTTTGGTTGAGAACTCTCCCCCTGCACACTGGGACAGGGCTTTGTCCCTTACAGGCACTCCAAACTAAAGGGAACACATGACAGGAACTTGGATCTTTTTTAAGCCAGCTGAAAGAGGTCATGGTTTCCTCTTTTACCTCTCCTCCAGTCTCCCACAGCTTGGCTTCCACAAAACTTGACCCAGGGCAATGACTCAGCTGCCAATGATAGATAGGTAGAGATTATTGGCTGGCTAGCTGTCTGTCTGTCTGTCTGGCTGGCTGACTGGCTGGCTGAATGGATGGATAAATGAATGGATGAATGGGTGGATGAATGGATAGATAGATAGATAGATAGATAGATAGATAGGGAGACAGATTTAAACACACCCCAACATACATATACCCACACTGATCATACAGTCATATTCAGTACTGCATAGGAGTTAAGAGCAAAGGCTCTGAAGGCATCCATTTAAACCTACCTGCTCCGTACATCTCTAGTTGTGTGACCTCAGATAAGTTAGCATTCAGCATTTTTCAAAAGGAAAATGAGAATAATAATAGGATCTACCTTGTGGGACTGTGAGGATTCAATGATAGCCACAGTGCAGGGCCTGGCATGGAGTAAATGTTCAGTAACTAATTACTATTACTAATACCATCACATTATATACACTTTGCACACACTTGTAAACACTTAAGTAAATCAGAACCTCTTCTAAACTTGAATAATGCACACATGCACAGGCTGACAGAAGTATAGGCCAATATGGAGGTGGCATAGAGCAGTGGCTAGGAGTACACTCAGGAGCCAGACAGTTCAAATCCAAACTCTGCCATTTACTAGCTGTATGATTTGGAGCAAGTTACTTAACTTTGCTTTTCTCATCTATAAGATGGGAATAATAATAATAGTTCCTCCTTTATAGGATTATTGTGAAGGTTAAATTAGTTACTATTTGTAAAACACTGTGTGTCTGATAAACAGAAATAAATCTCACAATCTTGTAAAAGCTAATACCCGTCTAGCTCCTAGAGTTTGCAAAGCACTGTCACATGTATAATCTTATAGATCTTCTCTATAAACTCTAAGGTAGGATTATTATCACCCCATTTACAGATGAGGAAACTTAGGCTAAAAGAGATCAATGATTTGTACAAAGCCTGGCAGCAAGTGAGCCAGTGAGTGGTAGATAAGCCAAGTCTCTTGGCTTGAAATTCCATGTTCTTTTCACTAAGCAACATACACCCGGAGTGTGTGTGTAGGTGTATAAACTAAGGAGGCTTCCTCTGCCTTTGGATCGGATTCCCCAACCCTCCTTCCTCCCTCCCATCTCCCCTTAAGGGTCCCCACCCCTAGGGATTGGGCAAAGCAGTAGTTCTCAAAGTGTGGTCCCGACCTGCAGCATCAGCATTATCTGGAAACTTGTTAGAAATGCAAATTCTCAGGCCCCCTTCAGCTGCTGAATCAGAAACTGTGGGCATGGACTCAGCAGCAAGTGCTGTGGAAGTTCAGGAGAACAGGGGGGGCTGGGGGAAGCGTCTGGAAGAGGAGAGGCTGGACCCAGGCCTTGAACAAGGAGTAGAATAGAGAACTGTGAAGAGGTCGGGATGAATACCATCTGATGAGAGTAGCTGAGGAGTCTGGCCTGTTGCAGTGAGGGTTTCAGGTTGAGAGTGTGCTGAGGCTGAAGCCATTTGGTGTGTGTCTTTTGGTCTCTCCCGGACACCGTATCCTGTTAAATGGTCTGTCCTTGAATATCTGGAGAGAGGCTTTGTGGGAATTTGTCCTTTAGTTTAGCCCCAGTGGGCCCCTCCTGCAGGGTCAGAATACTGCCAGAGTGGCAGATGCCCTCCTACCACCCCACTCCCTAGATTTGTCCCCAAAGTGGCAGCCCTCAGCCCTGAATGACTGCGGGGGACCCCAGCCTCATTCCCATCAGGCCCAGATTCACAAAGTGAGGGGCTATTTTGCAAGGGGGATGGGAGGCAACTGTGGCTTTCCCCTCCCCACTTCTCCTCTGGGGCCTGAGCCAGGGCCAGCAGAGTCACTGGTGCAGCCAGCGGCCCTGCCCAGCATGGCACTCCCTCCATGTACACCGCGTGTGTGCACGTGAGGCTGAGACACTGGGCTGGGAAGAGTCCAGGGTGAGCTGGCCAGGGGCTCCAAGGCTGGAGAAGAGCAAGCCCAATCCCAGCCCCCTTCCCAGCCCACTGTGTCCTGCCCGGGGCTGCCACTAGGAGGCTAATGAAAAGGGAAGAGGCAGGCCAGGGCTCGGGCCAGCAGGAGACAGCAAGGGGACAATGTGAGGCAGGAGGGGGGTGGCCCTCAGGCAGGGACAGACAATGTCCCCATATGGGAAGCAGACGGAGCCGCCCCGCCCTCCTTGGTCCCGGGGCCTCTGCGGCGGCAGGCAGCACAGTCAGCTAAATGTCACATCCTGAGCCCTCCGAGCTGCTGCGGCAGGAAAAGGGGCAGAAGGAGGGGGGCTCTCAGTTCAGCAAGTGTCCCACGGAGGACTCCACAGGGCGCATGGAACCAGAAACACACCCACAGCCCTCACGTGTACACACGCACAGTCAAGTCACTTTCTGCATTTTCCAAATATTTTTAAATTTCACCATAATACATGCCAAAAGTAAAGGAGTAAACAATACAGAAGTATGCAGAGTAAAAAATGAAAATTCCCCCATAGCGCCCCCCCAACTCCCTTTTTCAGAAGCAATTATTTTTAATACTTGGTTTCCAGCAAAGGCCATTTTCTATTTTAAGTCCAAGCTGGATCTGCTGCGGGTCATGGTGTTGTCAAGCCAGGCTTTCCCTGGAGCCCAGCCCTGCAGAGGGCGGGCTGGGGGGCGGTAGAGACTCACACACCTTTCTCCTCCACACATGGTCCCAGGCTGTGAATCATCTGGAAAGGTCCCGTTTCTACCCACCTTTACCATTTCTCAAGTATTAAGAAAAATCTCTCTTTATTAATGCTAAACCCCATATTTAGTTTTATACGTTTCTCTCTGTCTTTAAACTGTAGTTCAGCTTGTTTGTTTTTGCTCATAAATTATTTTTGCTAGTAATCAAAAGGTATGAATGAACTTTTTAGAATTTCACAGTGACATTAGGCCTGGAACATTTTGAGCATCCAAGCCCAGCCAGGCTCTCCCCTTAGAAGGCACAAACATCTGAAAATCAAGCGGAGATTCTACTCCCCTCTGGGACAGCCCGAAGGAACACCTCTCTGGGACTTGGGATTATACTAGTGTCTTCTCTGGGGGAGGGAACTGGCAATTATTGGGCCCCGACTATGTGTCAGACCCTTTACATGTTGTGTCAATCAGGGCTCACTTAATCACAAGTGATGGGAACCCAATTCGAACCAGTTTAGGCAAAGGGGAATCTACTGGAACAGATGTGGACATCTAGGTCATCAAAGCAAGGTTCAAATAACCGAAGAGCAAGAAGGGCAGAGTTGGTACAGAGCTTCAGGAACATTCAGAACGGGACCTGGATGAACACAGGATACTCTGTCTCTGGAGTTTCACCTGCAGCTCCCACTAGCAAGAAAGGACCAACTCTCTGCTCAGTTCCAGTGTGAAGGTTCCCAGAGAGGGACCCAGATTTGTCCCCACAGGTCTGGTGTTCAGTCTAGGACCCGGTGACTCTGGCCAGAGGTGGGATAGGGTCAGGAGACTCTCTGAGACCTCATGTTGGTTTCCAAAAGAAGAGACCACCACTCCCAGTGGGGCTTAACCAACAATACCAGTTGTCTACTACAATAAATCAGTTCTTCTAATAGTCACAAGTCTGTGAGGTAAGAATTGTTATCATCGTCATTGTACAGTTGAGTAAACTGAGACTCAGGACGTAGACTAGTTAGCCTAGAGCCTGGATCCAAAGCCAGGTCCATTTGACTCCAAAGCCCATGCCCTTGACATGTGTAACACTGATTTCCTTGAGAGATGGAACAAACCGGGTGGCTTAAAACAACAGAAATTTATTCTCTTACAGATCTGAGGGCTCAAAGACCAAAATCAAGGTGTCAGCGGGGCTATCCTTGCTCCAAAGCCTCTAGGGGAAGATCTTTCATTGCCTCGTCCAGCTTCTGGTAGCCCTAGGCGTTCCTTGACTTGTGGCAGCATCACTCAGATCTCTGCCTCCATGTTCACATGGCTGTCTTCCCTCTGTGTCTGTGTCTTCACCCGGCAGTCTCCTCTCCTCTTCTTATAAGGACATCAGTCCTATTGGATTAAGGGACCGCTCTACTCCAGTGTGACCTGATCTTTTTTTTTTTTTTTGGCCTTGCCGCGAGGCTTGCAGGATCTTAGTTCCCCGACCAGGGATTGAACCCAGGCCAGGACAGGGAAAGCACTGCATGCTAACCACTGAACTGCCAGGGAATTCTCCAGTGTGACCTGATCTTAATTTACATCTTAATTACACCTGCAAAGACCCTACTTCCAAATAAGGTCATAGTCACAGGTATCAGGGGTTAGGACTTATTTGGACAATTTGGGGGGGGCACAATTCAACCCATAACAGACCTGGTCAGAGCTGTGCTTTGATAGATTAATTTAGTAGAGGTGAGTGGGACAAAATACATCCTAGAGAGACAAGTGGCAAGGAGACTGCTCAGGAAGCAAGAAATGAAAGGATCTTTTGGACCAGTGGCAATGGGGATGAAGATTTTATAGAACCTGACAGTTGTTAGGATGAGGAGGGAAGAGGGAATGGGAAGAAGGGAGTGTCCAGAAGCTTTATAAGGGGAAGAATGAAGGGATGAGGAGAGGGAGCAGAAGAAGGAGAGCACATTAGACTCTAAGCTCTTGGAGGGCAAGGACTGTTCCTTCACTTGGTGCCCTCCCTTAGTGCCTGGTACAGCATCTGGGCATCATAAGCCCTCGAGAAATATTTGCCAAAGAAATGAATGCGTTCAGTTTTGCACATGGTGAATTTGACATACACGTGAAAACAGGCAGGTGGAAATTCAAACCTGTCATTTGGTAGAAAGAGTTTGGGGTTAGAAATCTCAACTGGGTGCTCATTTCCAGAGAGATTACAGGTCAAGCTGGAATTGATAGAGCTTATGAAAATGCAGGGAGGGGAGAGAAGAGGTTTGAGGGCAGAATCCTGGGGCACCGTTACATTACATTTAGGGGCTGGGAGATGGCAGAGCTGCTGGTAGGAGACCAGCCAAGGAACTTCAGGGCTGGAAGAGGGGAAGTAGGGAGGTGCAATGTAAAGGAAATCAAGAAAGGAGACCGTTTCAGGGAGGAGGGGAGGCGCTGTTGCCAAATGCCGCAGAGGTCGAAGAGAAGAGATACTGAGAGGCCTGTGGATTTGCTAATTAGGAGACCAGCGGCAGTGTCCCCAGCTGGTCAGGGCAGGAGGAGGCGAGGGGAGCCTACTGGGGCGAAGAACTTAAGAGGCCTGGGCATACCTACGCAGGTGCACCTGCGCACACACTCGCCCTCTTCACATCTGCGTAGGCCTGGTCGGTCAGTCTATGAGAGATAGAGCAAAACAAAATGAAAACAAAAAACATGCTGGGGCAGGGGTGGTGTGCATGTGTCAGGACTCAGGGTCTGCAAGTGAGGAGATGACTAGACACGGGGCTGGAAAAGAGATGGCTCAGGAAAAGGGAGAGTAATTCTTAGTGTCAGATGAACCGTCTTTGATGGTGGAGGGTTGTGGGCAGCGATGCCCCAGGCAGATGAGAGGCCCTCAGATCCCAGAGACCCCTTGTTGGTGGAGGTTTCTGTTGTGCCTGCCCCTTGGTGGGGGAAGGGGAACGGGACCTGGTCCTCAGTCCTTTAGTCCACATGGAGGCCCCACTACTGTCAGTCTTGTTTATCACCATATCCCCAAGGCGTGAATCAGTGTCTGGCACATAGGAGGCGCTCAGTCAATAATTATGATTGGGAATAACAATGACAGCATCACCACCAACAACTAAGATCAGCTAAGCACTTACTGTATTCCAGGCACTTTATTATCTCATTTAATACGGTGGCTCCACAGCTAGATAGTATCATTATCCTCACTTAACAGATGAAGAAGTAGGAGTTCTGAATGACTTAGTAAGTTTCCAAAGGCCACTCAGGTAGGAAATGGTAGAAGCAGGATTTGAACCCAGATCCGTGTGCCCCTAGAATTCTCACCTTTGACCGTTATGATTGTTGTTCTCCAAGAAGGTATGAGTCGAGGGTGGAGGAGACCTGCGTCTGTGTTCTGAGCTATTCTGCATATATTTGTGGGTGTCCACAGCTGCATGCATTTGTAGGTACTCGTGCATGTGTATGTGTGTGCACGCACATGCATCCATGCCTGTGTGAAGGGTACGGCTGTATTCAGTTGTGCAATCTTGTGGGTTTGGGCACAGATGCTACTCCACACCCTGCCCGCAGGTTTGAGCGCCCAGTTTCTTTCTGCTAGAGGCTGTGATGGTGGGGTCTGGCTCTCAGGTGTGTTCAGAGCTCAGTCCTGAGCCCACCTCCCCCTCAGAGGGCCCGTGAGGGGTCCCTGCCCCCCACGGTTCTGCCCATAATTCTCCTTCCTTGTTTAAAGGGGCCAGTGGGTTTAATGATTAGTTACCGCCTTGTCGATATTCTCACCCAGGGAGAGGATGAATGGTGAGGCACTGCCCCCGCCCTGACACACACACCCATTCTGTGGCAGATTAAGGATGAGAGAAGGGACCCTTCAGCAAGAGGGTTTAGGGGAGGGCAGCTCCAGAGAAGCTCAGCAGGGCTCTTGGGAGGGCCTTCTCCTGTGATTCTCCAGGTGCCCCCACAGGGTGCTGGCAGAGGAGCCCCTCCTCCCACCGCTCCCCTCAGTCCTCTCCTCTCCACCTCCTCCACGTTCTGGGAGGCTGTGGGAAGACGCCCTGGTGAGGGGAGGCCCTTCTTGAAGTGGGAGAGCTTGCTGTCCCCGTTCTCATTGTCGTGTGTTTGAATGTGCATATGTCTGTATGGTTTTGTGTCTTCGTGAGTTTCCATTTTCATGTGCTTTGGTGGCCGGCCATCCATGTATCTGAATGTGTAACACAGTCCATAAACATATTTGGGCCTTCTGGCCCTCCACGTTCATATGTAGCTGCATATGCCCACTACTGTGCGTGTACCCACACATGTATCCCTGGGGGAACATCAATGTCTGTATGTGTGGGTGTACATATATAGATGTGTGTATGTGTGTGGGGTGTCTGAATCCTGCTGTGTGTACTTTGTGTCTTTGCCCTTCACAGTTGTCAGGGGGGGCTCTCTTCCTGTCCTGCTCTGGATCCTAAACCCACTTCTGATGTTACAGGAAGAAGCCGGTCAGTTGTCTCTTGCTGAGGAGGGGCTGAATGAAGTTTCCATCCCTCCCCTTCTCTCTGAGCCTCAAAGGCATGTCATGGTGACTCAAGCACCAAGCTATGGATCCCTGACCCCATCTCCAGTCTTTGCTCACTAGGACCCTCCCTGCTGGGCTCCTGGGTCCTCATGGTCTTGAACCTGGGTCTCCTCATTGCCCAGGGGTGCCCTGTGCCTGGAGCTTTGGGAATGTAGTCCATTCATGTTCTGCCCCCCAACCTCTGCTGAGTCTCCCCATCCCACTCAGACCAGAAGCCACCCCACATCCATTTAGTGACTCACCCTGTGTCTTTGGAGGCAAATTCCAAAGCACCCTCACACTTCACAGCTTCTGATCCCTAACCACCTTAACCATTAAACCTACAACTTTGACACTCTCTCCTTCGACTTACAGCATCTGCCCCTCAACCTAACTTCACTGGATCCAGTCCTGGAAGAAAGGGAAAGAAAAGGGGGACTATGTGGCCAGTTGCTCCCCTTATGCTGGGACTCAGAACCTGGGGAGGGGAGACTGGGGGCCTAGGGCAGCTGAGGGGAAGGAAGCAGCAGGCAGAGAGGGGCTGAGCTTGGCAGAAAAGAAATGCTAGGATTCAGTCCATCCTCACGCAATCCCCCTGCCCCTGCCACACACACACACACACGCACACACACTCACCCACACTCACCCTGTTGGAAGGTGACATTTGCTATTAACCTTATATTGGGCCATTTTGTAAATCAATGTCACTTACATTTAATAACAAGTGTAATCAAAGGAATTATGCAAATTTAATTTGATGCTTCTTGAATTATGCAAATCCGCGGTGCACATAATGTTCTCTGACATGTGCCCGTTGGAGAGAGAGAGCAAGGGAGAAAGTGGGGAGGGTCAGGGAGAGGGAGGCTAGGACTGGGACTGAGGGGAGGGGAGGATGGGGGTGGGCTGGGACTTGGGACTGGGAGAGAGGAAGGCAGAGTGGTGGAGGGCAGCAGAGCAGCTGCAGCCCAGGTGCTTGCCATCGTGGGTGGGATGGTTGTTCTGGTCTGGTACCTCCACCTTCTCCTTGTGCCTCTCTCCGGCTCCGGATTTTAGTCCCTCTCCCCTGCCCACACTCAGCATGACCTTGCTGGTCACATGTCCTCAATGTGTCCTTATGTGAAATGGGAGTGACCCAAAGGGGCTAACTACTTTTGGGACCAAGACTCCTGATACAGCGTGGTCCTCTGACAGGACCACAGCCCCCATGGCAAGGTGACCTGTTGTGACACCTGTTTTGTTCTTAATGGTCTTGAGGACCTGGCAGAAGAAATTTCACCATTCACCATGTGACAATAAGAACCTGCTGACCCGATCAATCCCAGGCACATATTGTGACAATGCTAGCATGATGATGATACACTCATATTGACACATGCATTTGTATCAGAGATGACAAAGTCACACACATACTGTTAAAACAATATAAACATACCCAGTGACAATTAAACATGGACCCAGTTATTCCCAGTGACCTGCATAAAGGCTACATAAATACAAACACTCAGGTTTGCACTCCAATACAAGAACATTTAAAATGTCACCTGGACACACCTGGGCTCAAGGGACATTGATTCCTAGTGGTATACACATCCCAACACATGCTATGCTCAAAGCCAAACACATACTAACACTGACACCTGAACACACAAGTTACATTCCCTGATGCTGACATGCCCTCACTGACTCTTGAAGCAAACTCAGTGATTCAGGAAGCTCCTAGCAGAAACAGTGCCCCTCTTTACTGGTCAGATTCTGGCCGATGTTTATTTTGCCCTGCCCTCAATGTTGTCTGGAGTAGGACAAAGATCATGGTACTCTGAACAGATGTGATTCTGCAGCATGAAAAGATGGGCCAACGTGAGGGGGAAAAACCACCCAGGCCATGAAACTGTTCCCCAAACTCTGGATGCTGGTTAGGACCATGGAGAGACATCTCAGGAGGTTACATTGCCAGGTGTGGACCAGCTCCCTGCAAACCCTCACTTCCTCCACAGCCCGCACCTACCACTAAGACCACCACAGACTGGCCCAGGGCCCTGACTGTGTGAGTAGGACAATATGGTGTCCCTCCCCTGAGCTGTCACCATGAATCCTCAAGGGTGCTTTTGAAGAGTATGGGAAAAGCACCCTCATTATTTTCCTTTCCCATGTAAGTCCTGTCTTAGGTTTACACTCTTTTTCAGCCCTCCCCTCATACTTGGAGTCCAGAGGTCTGTTCCTCTGTACTGTTAATTGGATAGTGACCAGGAGTTTAGTGGGTCTGGGGGGGTGGTCAGGAGTCATGGTGTATCTGTCAAAGAGGGTGTGGCAGTGGCAGTGTACTTGTGCATAAATGCTACTATGTATCTATCATGAATATCGTTATGGCTCAAAGTGTTTCTCCTTGTCATTCATGTGTCATTGGCTCATTTGTATGTCCATGGGTTAGGGTATGTTTGTGTTTGCTGTTTCAGTTTATCGTTTCTGTATCAATGCACCAGATATTTTATTTCAACATTGCCTCCATGTGTGTGGTATTCTGGGAATGTGACATTCTGTGTGTCCCTATGCTCTATTTCATACAGGTGAATAAATGAATACTTAATATCACCATGTTGGAATTCTTACAATGTGTTCTGTGTGTTACCATGTTTGAGTTGTCAAAATGTGTGTGCCATCACACCCGAGCCATCATGATGTCTAAGTTGATATAATCCGTGCCTAAATCTATCTCACTGTGTTTGAATGGCCCAGTGTGTTGTCAGTGTGTATTCTCATGAGCAAGCCTGTTTCAGCAGGCTGAGTGTCAGTTGTTATGTTTAAATTGTCACCACGACTATACCATTGTATTTGCATTGTATGTGTTTGGATTATCGGGTGTATCATTGTAGCCCCTGTATCATTGCATGCAATCAGTTTTGAGTTGATACAGTGTGTGTAGCCTTTCTTTTAACTGTCCCCAGGTTGTGAGGGTCTCACCAGGTTTGAATGTTCACAGTGTGTCTCTGTGTATTACTCCAAGTTTGAGTTGCCATGGGTTATCTTTATGTGACAATGTATTTGCATTTTAACAACATGGTGTGTATCTGTCTGTTTGAGTTGGCACAATCTCTATGCCATCATGTTTGAGCACGTGTTACCAAATGTTTATGTTGTTACAATGTGTGTCTGTGTGAATCATTGTGTTTCAATTGTCACAGTGTATGATTGTATGTCACCATGTATGAATTATGCATCAGTATTTATGTTACAGTGTTACAATAGGTGTCTGTGAATATCATGTTTACATTGTCACGATTCGTATTGCCATATTTAAGGTGTTACAAAGCCTGTTTGTCACAATTGTTGACTATATTAACGTGTTTGAGTTGTCAAAATGTATGTGTGTCACCATGCTGAGGCATCAGAGTGTTTCACCCTGTGGGTTTGCACATTTGTGTCTTTGTGTATCTGAACATGTTCAAGGTATTTCAATACCTGTGTGTCACCATGTTTGAGGTGTCTCTTAAAATGTGTGTGACAACCGCTTTCTCAGCAGGGGTTCAAAAGGGAAACACTAGGAATGAGAGGGAAAGAGGGAGAGCTGGAGGAGGGAGGAGGATGAGCCATAATCTAGATGGGGTGGGATGGGGGCTGGTGGGGGTTAGGGTCAGAGTGAGCTCTAATTGGCCCACGGTGAATTATTCACATGTATAATCCTCGCAGAATTTCAGCGCGGGCAGTGCCAGTAAATGCTGTGCATGTTTAAAAGTCATTTCCATAAGTAAGTGCAATTTCTCTACTGTTTGCCCCTGTTTAATGAAGTGAAATCTTGTTTGCATTCCTCCCAATTTCCCAACGAAAGGCGCCCAACCGTTCGCACCAGAATTACACCGCCCAAATTAAAACTCGGGCTCCAAGGGAGGTGAGGGGACAGCAGCACTGGGCCCTTCTGGGAGGGCCTGTGGAGAGGTGGGGGGCGGGAGGAGCCAGGCCTGGGTTTTTCAGCTCATTGCTTCCCTGTAGTTCTTGCAATTTCAAGTGCTGCCCCCGCCATGTTCCCCACCCCCACTTGCCCCCATCAGGTTCTTGCTCCCCTTTGCCTCCCCCCTTCTTTAAATGAATCCCTAGGGTATGGGAACTGGGCACGATGCATTTGTTCATGCATATGTAAATGCACCCCTATAAGACTTATATACACAGTCATGTGTGTATTGTGAAATTGTGACATACAGTCATACACTGTAACAACTGAAACATAGTGATTCACACAAACACACAGTGTAACAACATACACACAAATGGGCATGTGTGTGTTTAGGCATGCATCCCTGCCTATATATGTATGTGGATTTGTGTACGTATCTAGCTTTATGTGTTGGGTATATTGTGTGTGTCTAAGATGAATGGTTACGTAGACAATATGGATAAAGAGAGAGAGGAGGGGGGAGATTGTGGGTATTTGTGTAGTTTCTCCGTTGTCCACAGTGGTGTACTTAGCTCTATTGCTAGGACCTACTGCTTTCTGAGAGGTGCGTTGTTAACCCCTCACCCACCCAGCAGCTGATTGCACTGGGGCCTCAGGATCAAAGGAATCACCTTCCACTCCATACCCAACAGCGCCCTCTGGCCCTGTGAAGACCAGCGACAGGACTGACCTTCCAGCTTCAGCTCCAGCTCCCCATATGGGGCTTGAACAAAGGTATTCCTGAGTAAGCTGGCAAGAGACCCCTCAAGTCTCCACCCCCTCCTAGTGCCAAATGGCACCTGCGTGAGGGTCACTTTGGTGGGGAGCCTAAAAAAGAATTGCAGATTACCCTCAGTTGGATTAGCTGGAAGAGTTGGGCATGGGGTGAAGTAGGGTTGAGGAGAGGGCAGGAAATGATGGTCCCATCCACCAAGGCCTCCCAGTGACCCCTGGGATCCGGGATCCCCACTAAGGACTCTTGAAGCTTTAGAATTCTGAAAGCCTGGGCTCTGGAGGCAAAAGACTGAGTGGCATCATGTCCCGGTGTGAGGTTGTGTGTCTTTGGTCTTTGTGGATATAACACCCTCACAATCTACTCATCTTCTGCTGCCCACTTTCTTCCAGCTCACCTGTAGCCTGGATGGGACAGAACCAATCAGTCAAGTAACTACCGTGATACCACCACACTCTTATGCACAGACCTTAAGACCACCACCCTCTGCTCAACACATCGCTCGCTGCAGGACACTGGTGGAATAGCTGGAAGAGACTCGGGTTGTTTGCTGAAGGTCTGGTAGAGAAAATCATTCAGAGGTGAAATCCTGAAGGAAAGGAATTCAGGAGTGGTGAGAGAGGAGTCAATCAATTAAGAATGAGGGGCTCTCCTTGCAGAGGGCTGCTTTTCTCACACCTCTTTGATGTCCTTGGGGAGGTGAGACATCCAGGCACAGGGGCAAAGTGTCATCCTGGTTATGACCTCCCCACCTTCTCTTTTGCCCTTATCCATTCTCTTATCCATGTAATCAGTCCCAAAGCACGTCTCTGACTTCTGCTTCTACAGCTCAGAAACTATCAATGGTTCCCTACTGCCCAAAGAAAAAGCCATATTCCTTTTGTTATCAGGCAAACAAGCCCTTTATGATAGGATACTCCCTTCCCCTTCAACCTGCTTTTCTAGACTTGCCTCCCAGGGATGCTCCCCCACCCCCTCAATACACCTCCTAAGCCCCATCCAAGCAAACAGGGAAACTAGATGTTTCCCCAACCTCCTCCAGTTTCCCCTCTTCCGCACTTCTGTTCTTCTTTCTACCTCAAATGCCACCATTAGCCTCACCCCCATTCCAATTTCTGCCTGGTGGAGCCCTAAGGATCATCAAGACCAGGTTTGATGCCACTTTCTCTGAGAAGACTTTCACGCTGGTCCTCACCGTGACTACCATCCGTAGCACCAGTGATTCCTGGAGCATGGTTTCTCTCCCTCTGTGATATGAAGTTCTTGTCCCTTCTCCTTGCCTGCTGGGGATCAGGCCTGCTGGGCTCCAGTCTCTTTGGGCGCCAGGCTTTGAACACCCCTGAGTGAGGGTAGGAAGCACCTCACAAAGGCTTTGTGGATAAGCTAACAGTTGACTGCAGAGGAAGTGTGGAGAATTAGGGTGGGTTTAGGAACATGTTTCAAGGGGTAAACCTCATGTCTGGAGCTCTTCGCCCTATTCCAATCCAGCAGATTTAAGCCCAAGCCCCAGTTCTCCAGGGCCCCCATCTTTATTCTGTTTCTTTCTCTGTGGCAGCAGGAAATGTCCACTCCATGCCCTTGGCAGGAGAGCCTAGGGGCTTTCTGCCACCTGAGAGGTCCCCACCCCACTGGGGAGACTCTGGATGGAACTGACTCTCCTCCATGCTGCCCTGGCTGCCGAGGCGGGGGGCGGGGGGCGCGTCGCATCCTGCCTCCTGGGAACCCTGTCAGTGTTATCCAGGCTGCGACTTTCACTAGTGAGGTCCTTCCCTCTTAATAGAGGAAGACTCTGCCGTTAATGTGCTGACAGTCCCACTTCTCCTGTCCTGGGCCTGCCTTCTATATTAGCTACACCATTCCTCCCACCAGAGATTCCCCAAGCCCATCACCAGACCCTCCACTGACCCTCCACCAGACCCTCCGCTGTAGGGGCCTCCTTGGCCCCAAGACCCTCTCACTGATTTCCCCCATAAACCACTCCTGATCTTTCTGTAACTGCCCCCCCATTTAACCCATCCCTCCCCTCCCTGGCTGTCATCGAAGAGCCACCACCAAATCTCCACTAACCCTTCTGGCCCCCCTTTCCCTCTAATTCTCTCACAGAACCCGCTACCCTCCTATCTCTTCCCCCATCACCACAGCCATCCCCTGGCCTGTCGGGGGCACCTTGTGGTCAAAATCCTCAGGAAGAGAGATCCAGCTACATTTCTAGATACACCCTCAGGCCGCAGACCTTCCCAGGCAGAGCCGACATCCCTGCCAGATGCCTGGGGTAGGGGCTGGGGGGTCTGATGTGTTCCAGACAGGAAGGAGGCGTGGACCTCAATCTGGAAGGTCTCTGTGGGCCCTTTCCCCTCCCCTTGGCAAGTCTGGGAACTCGGGACCCGAGCTTGGTCCTCGCTCCCCCGCCCTCGCCTCTCCGCGCTTTCATCAGAATTCAATTTCCGCCCGTAAGTGACTCCCCGGGCCCCTGATCCTTCTCTTGATGAATGAGCCGCCCGGCCGGGCCCCGTCCGTCACCGTCACCCTCGCCACGGCCCGGGCCGCTGCCGCCCACAGCCTCGGCCCCTCCATCCAACGCCGGCCCCGACCTCCCACAGCTCCCACCCGGACCTCAGCCGCCTTCATCCCTTCGGGTTCCTCCCCCATGTCCAACAGCCCGTCCCACCCCCATACCCGCGTGGCTTTCTTAGCCCAGGTCTCTGCCTCTCTCCGTGTGACTCTATCTCTCTGTCTCTGCTCTCTCTCTCTCTCTCTCTCTCTCTCTCTCTCTCTCTCTCTCTCTCTCTCTCTCTCCCCCCCCCTCCCTCCCCTCCCTCCTTCCTCCTTCTCTCCCTCTCTCCCTCTAACACCTCTATTCATCTCTGGGAGCAACATCATTTATTTTGCACTTCCCAGATAATTTACTTTTTTCCCTTCTACAGGAATTCTCCATTTCCCTATAAAATGAAAATTCATCTAGAATTACATCTTATGTCATCATTATGTTTATTAAGCGTGGATGATGTATATGAACAGGACGGGCTTGCTGCTGAGTGCTTAATGGTGCATAAGATTAAGCCGAGGCTCTCAGCTGCGCAGCGACTCCCCTCCGGTTCCCATGTTGTCGAGGCATGCTGGGAGTACAAGTTCCGAGCGCACGGCCAGGTGAACGCGCCGCCGCCGCCGCCGCCGCCGCGCGCGCTCCCACCCCCTCTCCGCCCCCTCCCCCGGGGCCCGCCAGAGCCACCCCCGCCCGGCTGCGGGCGCCTTCGCGGCCTGCGCCTCCAGATACCCAAGCAGATTCGCCGGGCGAGGGCAGCCTGGTCCCGGGTCACCATCATCCCCCACCCCCGCAGAGCTGGGCGCCCGGATCGCACGCCCCCTGGGACCCTGTCCTTCCCCTGTGTCTCCCCTCTCAGCCCCGGGAGCTGGCAGCGCCCCTCCGCCCCTCTTTCCTTCTTGTCTCGCTGGGTTTCTGCCCCTGATCTCTCTCTCCATCCTGCCTCTCCTTCCCTCTGTCGTATTTCTTGGGGCTCTCGTCTTTCTGTCAGTCTGCGTCTCCTTCTCTCTCGAGTCCTTCCCTGCCTCGCCCTGCTTCTCCGTGTCTCTGCGTGTCCCTTTCTAATTCCCTCGCTCTCCCGGGTTTGTCCGTCGGCCTGTCCGCCTCTCGCGGTCTCCCCGGCTCCCCCTCTCCCCCTCTCTCCCCTCTCCGGCGCTGGCGGCCACCGCACTGCAGCGCGGCACCAGCAGTCTATGACAAAAACATTATCCTTCTGCTGCTAAACAATCCAATAAACCTCTCCACAGGGAGAAAGTTAACCTCTTGTCTCTTCGGCTGATGCCTTCCCGCCCACGTGACTGCTGCCACAGTAAATTCAAATCATTAGTCTCCTCACCCCATCAAAAAACTTCTATTAGTAATGGAGACCTCGCCGGAGACCTTCCGCGGAGAGCGCTGCCTTCCCAATTCCCAGTGGAAAAATTCTGCGCGAAAAACTAATTCTACTTTTAATAATCTGTCATCAGGACCAGAGGCAGTCATAAATTATATGGGAGCGCGTGCGAGAGCGCGCCACAAGAGGGAAATCAGGGCGAAAAATCAAAGCCCAAGTTTGACAAACTTTCCTGAAGATAAATAATAACTTACAAACAGGATTAGTTGTAAAGTCACGCTCCGGTGCGCAGCCACGGCGGCAATCACGTCTGCCGAGGGCCGCCACCACCGAGGCACCTGTCACCGGCCGCCGCCGCCTCCAAGCCTTCCTCCCCGTCCTCCTCCTCCACGTCTTCCTCCCTTCACCCTCCTCCCCTGCTCCTCTTCCTCACCCTCCAACCTTCCTCTTCCCTCCCCTCCTCCTCTCCCTCCTTTTCATCATCCTCCGGTTCTTCACCCTCCTCCTCCTCTTCTTCCTCCTCCTTTCCCTCCTGCCCAGCCTTCTTTCCCCGCCTCCCCGGGCCTGAGGTAGGGCCAAGGATCCTGATTCCCACCCTCCCCCATCCCACCACCGAGGGTCCCCAGCTGCCAGGACCAAGGTCAAAGGAGGGTGAGAGGATTCGCGGGAGCACCGTCCGTTGGGGCCTCCCAACGCCACCGACCTCGAGTAGGGGCTCAGTGTGTAAAGCGGAGTGTGTGTGCGGCCTGAGGCCCTCGGTCCCCGTTTCGGGGGGCCTCTCCTGCCTCCTGGCCCCATCCCAAATCTCCCTGTTCCCCGCCCCCACTGACCCAACCATAAGAAGCCGGGCGCTGGCAGTGTGTGGGTGGGGGCGTAGTCCGACCCCTAAGTTTATTTGTCTGTGTTAGTGTAGGGTGGCCGCGGGTCTGCTCCGCAAGCCTAAGGGCCGGGCCCCCCAGCGCGACCCTCCCCCAACCTACCCCGCCCTCGCCCCGCACAATCTCGTCTCTGACAGCCGAGCGGGTGATAAATGCCGCCGACGCGGGGAAGGAATTGCGCAAAATAAAGAAGCATGTTCCAACAAGTCCTGTCAGGATTGTATTGATTTAATCATCTTCAGAAATACACATTCTGGATTACTGTAGCGTGCCGGGGCCGGGGAAGGGGCGGGCCGGCCTGCGAGGGCCGGGAAGGCCGGGGCGGAGCTGTGGAGGGAGGGACGGGCAGAGCCGGGAATGGCTCCGCCCCTCGCCCCAAGCCCCTCCCCTTTGGCCTCTAGACTGGGCCAGAAACTTCCCGTTGCTGCGCGGTCGTTTTGCACCACGGGGCACCTCCTTCTGCACCAACCTTGCAAGGTGGGCTCGCCGACCTCCGACCCTCAGAACCCCTGAATCGGGCAGTCATGGACGCTCCGGAGCTGGACGCGCCCCCAGGACTGGGAGTTGGCGGGGGTGGGGGGCGGGTGGCTTGGAGGAAGGGAAGAGGAGTTGACGCCGGGAGTCAAGGCCTTGGATAGGGGCTCTCCGGCCTTGCGAATGTTTTAGGGTGGTTCCCTGCCCCATCATCTGTTATCAAGGCAAGTTCTTGGCTGCCAGGTTTGGGGGTACGTGGAGGGACGCAGGGCACTCTAAAACCACCACTTCATCGGGCTAACCTGTACCCGCAGCTACTTAGGAGGCAGGGGTAAATGAGAGCCGCTTCAGACAGCCCTCAGGGAGCTGAGCTGAGGATGTCGTAGGTCCTCTAAAGGTTAAACAGACCAGCAAACATTACAGCTTCTGACTTCTGCCCGGTAATCCGGGTTCAGAGCCCCACGTGAGGACTTCGGGCAGGACTGGATTTTCTTTCAGTTGAATACTTGGCCCTTTGGAAGAAACATACCCCCAAATGGGGGATGTAGTGGAAAGGGAGAGATTGAGAAGCCCCTCAGAGTGGGGGGACCCAAAGGGAAATAGAGGAGGAAAGAAAGTCATTTATTACTTAGTGATTGATTTAAAATGTTTTATTTCAAAGAACCCATCCAACAACCTGAGAAGGTTATTACTATTAATATACCCCATTTTACAGATGAGAAAATTGAGGTTCCAGAGGTTAAGTGCCTAACTCAAGCTCACAGTGTAGCTAGGTTGGGAAGCCTAGCTTTGAGGCTGTGTCTGTCATACTCCAAACCTCTCCCATAGTCATGGGCCTTGGGGAGAGACTGCAGTGTGTTCAGAAACTGCATAGTGGTGGTGGGGAGACAGTGTAAGGAGCACAGGGGAATCAGACCTGGTAAACAGTAAACCTTGTCTATTCCAAAGGGTGGGCCTGGTGCTTGAACCTTCCCCAGGGGTCCAGCATGTGTGTTGGGGGTGGGCACCAGAGAATAAACTTATCACGATGTTTTCTATAGGTGCCATTGTACATTAGTCCTGGCTTGGGGGAGAGGAGGGGATTTCAGGAAAAGGACAAATGGGGGTGAAGAATGTAGACCAGAGAAGGAGGTAGAGCTTTATCTCAAAACAGAGACGAGGCATTAAGTTACCAAGGGTGTGGGGATGAGGTCACTCGTGGTGGGAGAGACAGACTTCAATAGAGCAGCTTCATCAGTGAGAAGCACAGCTCCTCCCTAAGTGACCCCTCACCCAATAGAAAGCCCAGAGGAATGAGCATAACTGAAGATACAAGTATGAAAGGAGGTCCTACAAGACAGAGAGACTCTGGGGTCCCAATGGGCCACAAGCAGAAATGGATAACTGAACAGGACTGTGGGTGAGAAATGAAGGTGTACTTTATTTCTTTGCATGGGGAGAAGGAAGACCAGGAAAATGGGGTGATAGAAAGAGGGGATGAAGGGATGGGAGAAGCGAGCAGGGGACTTCCCTCTGAGAAGGATGAGGTATCTGCCCCGACCCCATTATGAGAAGAGTGCTAGCTCACCCATTTCTCCCCATCTGCACCTATTCTGCCTCTACAGGAACTTTCCCTCTGTCCCTGTCCTCCATCTCCCATCAGCCCAGGAAGGGCAGAAACACACATTTACGTACCAAACATTTTTATAGAGCTTACTCCCTGAAAGGCACTGTTCCAAGCACTTTATGCATATTAACTCAGTCCTCCATAACAAGGCTATGCGGTGGATAGGAGCATATCTCCATTGTACAGAACAGGACTCTGAGGCACAGAGAGCTTTATTAATTTGCTCAGGGTTACACAGTTAGCAGTGGTGAAACGGACTGAACCCAAGCATACTCTCACTCACTATGCCCAGAACCCTCAGTGCCAACACTGGACTGGGATTCAAGGCACCGGGGCCCAGCTCCAGGCCTACCACCCCGTGCTGTATGACCTTGGCCAAGCCCCTTCCCGTCCTCGGCCTCAGTTTCCACATCTGTAAAGTGAGAGGACTGAGCCGAAGCTCTCCTAACTCCCTTCCAGACCCAAAGCGCTACAATCTATGATTCCTTCCCCACGGACCCCCGCTCCCTGACCCCTCCCACACACCCCTCCGCGTTCAACCCTCAGCGCCCCCACCCCGAGCCTCCAGCTTTCCTGCTCCGCCAGCTCCCCGCGGGCCCGCGCGTGACTTTAGCGTGCGCGCGGCTCGGCCCAGAAGGTCACCTCCTTCATCACGGATTCTATTTGCATCCGGAATCGCATGTACATGAAAAATGTGTCCGCGTGCGGCCCCGACTGCAGACGCAGATGAAATTCTGTGCCGAGCCTGATGCGCGGTAACCTTTGCAGATGGCGCCGCTATTGCTGAGAAATGGATTGCTTAATAAAGCGTATCATCCGGCATATTTGCTGCTTGGCTAGCCAAATAGAAGTTGTTTTTTGCACAAATTTCCTTGTCAAATTTGTCAATGTTCATGTCATTTTTGCTTTAGGTCACAGAGCAAGGTGCAAATTCCTGGCATCTTTACTAGTTGCAGCCAATTTCGGCGATTTCGGCGGTGACGGGGATTCTCCGAGGAGTCGCGTGCCCGCACGCGCGCCCGCCAGTCGGCCCCAGCAGAGCGCGGCCCAGACACCTCCTCCCGGAAGCCGGCGGGCAGACAGACTGGTTTGAAAGGAGAGGTTCAGGACCGGGGCTGGGGGCAGAGGGTATCTTATCTTCCTTTGCTAATCACCCACAGCCAGCCGCAGGCCCCCACCAGGGAAACTGGTGGGTAGGGGTGGGAATAGGGGGCTCTAGATCCAGCTCTCCCTGTGCCACCTCCTCTCCCCCAAGTAGTGGTTCTTTTCCCTTCTTCTTTTGCCTCCTCTGGCCTTACAGAGGAAACTGAGGAATAAATGGGAAGGAGAGCCCTCTTCTCCTTTCATAAGGAACTTTGCCTCCCAGTGCCCCCAAGACTCCACCCACACCCTCAGACTGACCTCTCCCACCCTACAAGAGATTTACTGAAAGGGGGAGAGTGGGTAGAATAGCAGTGCCCCGTTCCCTCCTCCCACAAGCCCCATGCTCACTTTGAGGGATGCTAGGTCTTTCCGCTCCCCTTGGGGGAACTGTGGATAAACAGGTGTATGTGGAACAGGTGAGGATGCCTATAAGCCCACCTTCCTGGGGAGGTATGAAAAGCTGGTCACTGCCTAGATTTCCACCATTTGCGCTTCAGCTATTGGGGTTAGGCCAGGCCCACTCCAGGCTAGTCTTATAAAAAGTAGATTATCCTAAGAGGTCACTCGGGAGCTTGGGCAGTCCATAGCTCACTGTGGGGGAGTTTATCAGATTGTCTCCGCCCAGCAAGAGTCAACAACCACCACTGGAGAGTGCTTCCGGGTGCCCCTTGCCTGGATTATCTCATGAAATAATCATTTTAACAACCCCATAAGGCATTTACTAATATTATCCCCATTTTACTGATGCAGGAACAGCTCTAGGAGATGAGACCACTTGGAGAGTTTGGATGAGGTTTGTAGGTCTGGGAGGGTAGGTGTACTGATGAAGGGAGAGATGGTGGGGGGATAAATGGCAGGGAGAGGGTACCAGTGAAGCAGTCATGACAGAGTTACTGGTGTGAGAGGAAAGGAGCAGATGTGTGGGAGAGGGTGTGTGTGGACAGGGTTCTCTACGGGAATCGTGTATGAGGACAGGCAGGAGATTTGGGGACACGTATGGGGGATAGATGCCAGGGACAGGTCTATGGGGAAAGGTATATTGTGGATAGGTGTCTGAATAAGACATAAAAGGAACAGGTATGGGAAAAGGCTGTGAGGACAGGTGTAGGGGGCAGGCAAGTGGGGAACGTGTATGAGGGCTGGTGTGTGGAGTCAAGCATGGGTGTGGGGATCTGGGGACAAGTATGAGGGTCAGGAACTTGTAAAGGGTGTGAGAGGACAGAAGAATGGTGACACTAAGCTCCAGGAGGCTGATTATGTCTGTGTTGGCTGCTGTGTTCCCAGGTCCAAGCCCAGTGCCTGGCACATGATGGGAGTTCAGGATATATCTGTGTAATGACTGAATTGGGGAAAGGGATTGGTGGGAGGCAGGTGCAAACCAAGGTATGGAGAAGGGGTGGGCAGGTTTATTATGAGATATGTTAGGGGAGTGTGGGTTCTCCCTTCAGCCTCTCCAGCACTGGGGAATGGGGCAGCACTGGGGCAGGCTGGGGAATGGTCAGACCTGCTTCCCCCTGAGCAGGAGGGCAGCCCGGATGGGAGCCCAGTGAGCTCAGTGGGGGCTGCAGAGCATTGGATGATGGCGGGTGGGAGTGGAGTGGGGGTGGGGGAGGACTGCCGTCAGATTATTAATGGCCATGCGTTGACTCAATTAAATCCAGCCTGCTTTTGTTGGCAGGCCTCCGCAATTATGCATCTCATTACGGGCGGCCGCCCAAATGCATCCTGGGAAGAGACCAGAACTCCAAATTAACTTTTCTTGGCGCTGCGGGGGCTGGTTGGCTGGCACTGCCTACATGGCAGCCAATCAGTGTTGGCTCCAAGGGGGGCGGGGTCAAAGGAAGGGCGAAGGTAGCGGGAGGGTAGGCCGTCCGGTTTGGGATGGGTCTGGAGGATAGGCTGAGAACCTGCATGTCCCTCTAGAATGTAACTCCCAAGTCCACCCCACCCCCATCCCCACCAAAGAGTCTGCCTGGGTGTTTGGGCTCAGTCTGAGCCTTGTCCTTGCTCCCTCTGGGGGTGAGGTCACCTCAACACTGAGCACAGAGAACCAAGGATCCCAGGTCCTGTTGGTTCCCACACCTCCCTATCCACCCATGACCTTGACTAAATCAATGTGACTGCAGGACTGCACCAAACCCACAAGAACCCTGGAAAGTCAGGGTTGGAGGTGCAGAGAGGGCATCCTTTTAATTTCAGGGAGACCACTCTGGAGGTTGCCCAGCCTGGCTTCTGCCCTGCTGGGTGTTGCTTGTGTGTCAGGGTGTGTATGTTTGTGTGTGGGTGTGTGTGTGTGCCCGCTCACAGCCTGCCTCTGCAGTTACACCACCAGTGTAAAGCGCTTCATTAACCTGTCAATCAAAGCCCACTCTCCAGCTCTCCTGCTCTGCCCTCCAATAACCCATATGTACGTGTGCTCCTGTACATCGTGCCATCCTGGGACCACTTGGCATTGCCCAGCCTCTCCCTACACAAACATGGCTCCTGTTGTCTTCCTTGGAACCCTAAACATTCATGCCTTACCCAGAAGAGTCTGGGTCCCAGTGTTGCCTGTGTGTGATATGTGTGTATGTAGACCATCTTATTGTGCGAGTGGCCTTGCTCCAAGCTACACATTCATGAGAGATGGATGCTCTAAAAACTAGAGCACCCTAGACTAGTATGAGGAGATCTAGCTCTGGGCTGTGTGACCTTGGAATTGTCACTTTCCCTCTCTGGGCCTCAGGGACCTCAGGGACATCATCTGTATTAGGTCATCTGGCTTGGACTAGATGATCTCTGATGTCCTTCCTCCTTCTGGACTTCTGAGTTCAAATGGGTGTGGCTGATTCTTGACCTTCGGAGTTGTTCACATGTGTACGTGGGTACACATGTGTCCTTTCCCAGCTGTTTTCCCTCTCTGGGAGCCAAGAGATGTTGGGGGGCAGGAGGTTGGCTGCAGCAGGACCACCAAAGCCCAGAGGCTGCTCCTGGCCTGGGTGCCCCTTTCTGAGATTTCACATTCCACCACCCACCAGAGTCCACTCACAGGAACAGACATACTCACTTACTTTGATTAAACACCCATAGGGCTGCAGACGTGCCTGTCTAAGGTGGGCACCCATGTATACCCAAGCAGATGTGGGCCCAGACAATGCCCACCCTTGTAGACATGTGCCCTCAACATTCAGGGTCACCAAGCTTCCCAGTTGTGGGATCCTGGCCTTGCTCCCAGCTGGCAGGCCCATCCACAGGGGAAAGAGGGGTTGTATTCCACAAAGGGGGGGCCTCTGTTCACCCCACTTGTGGTTTCTTTATTGTGCGTTAATGAAACCCTGTTTCTTCTGGGTGTTTAATTCTTTCCATCTATTATGTTTAGACAACTCATTAACAATCATTCATTATAATTAGACTTCAATTTTAGGCTCCTTTCTCAGGGGAGGCAATGCAAAGCTTTTACACATATTTGCATCCTAAACAGCTTCCAAATCTCTGGGTGCCACCCCTGCCCTGTCCCACCCTAGCGCCTGTCCCTCCTTTTCTCTCCTTCCTTCCCTCCCTTCTGCCCACCCCCTGCTCCAAATATCAGAGTGAGTGTGGAGAAAGGGGAATGAAGTGTGCTTAGAGGGCTCTCGAATCCTGCCTAACCCTCACTGAATGACACCGATGAGGGGTGGGTTTCTATGGACCCAGATCCCTCCCTCTGACTGGCAAAGCATGGCACTGGGCTATCGTGCCCTCCAGTTCTCCCCGAGACCCCTCTGGCTGCAGGTTCTTTGTGTGTTCCCGCGTGGATTTATATACACACAGATATGCCTGCCCACACCAGACACATATGGCCACTTAGGGGATGGTGGAGGGAGTCTCTTGTGAGGATTTTTCTTTTTCTGTTTCTAAACTGAGACATTGGTTCCCACCACCCCCCAAATTCCTTTAAGTTTAAAGATTCCAGTCCCTTTCATTCTTTTTTTTTTTTTCAGTCCCTTTCATTCTTTAC
Organism: Eubalaena glacialis; assembly: GCF_028564815.1. NCBI lineage: Eukaryota > Metazoa > Chordata > Mammalia > Artiodactyla > Balaenidae > Eubalaena > Eubalaena glacialis. Next base: position 28,353,154 of record NC_083716.1, on the reverse strand, counting down.
TTGCAAAATCAGAGGCTCTCTATTTGATGAATGAATGTTTGTTGAGAGAATGAATGAATGAGTTTTAGTGGAAATTGTATGAGCATGAAAGTCAGACAGACTGGATTCAAATCCCAGCTCTGTAACTGACTGGCCATGTAGCTTTGGCACCTACCTTGACCTCTGTGAGTCTCAGTTTACTCATCTGTAAAATGAGCATAATAATGTCTACTTTGCAGGTAAACATTTGTGAGGATGAACAGAGATAGCTAAAAATGTAAAGTACCTGGCATTTTATAGGTGCGTGACCTATGGTAGCTATAATAATTAATACTAGTAAATAATTGTATTAATAATATATGAGTAATTATAATAATAATTCCAGGAAGAGGCCTCATGAGTCATTCTGTGCAACTTCCCTTCCAGTGGGGCCGTCTTCTCTACGGCATCCTCAGTGGGTGCTGTTGAATACTTTAGTGATGGGGAGCTCAGCACGGTCCTGTTCCATTATTGGGCAGATCTCATTACCAGAAAGGTTTTCCTCAGATTCAGTTACCGTCAGCCTCCTTGCAGCCTTTCCCATTACCCCTAGATCTGGCCTCTGGAGCCTCTGGAAATCTGTCTCTTGCTCAGTGGATACCCTGGGAAGCCCCCATTAGGGAGGAGAGAGGGCAAATGCTTTGATGGGGTAGGACCTTCGGGAGGAGTCAGAGAAGCTGATGGGAGAGTCAGGGATGGGGTATGGCTGGACTTCTCAGAGGCTGTGGGAACCAGAGGGAGCCACAGGAGGGGAGACAGAAACAGAGAGGGGATGCCGGGGGGAGAAGGATTTTCTATCAACAAAACAGCAGGACAGATTCTGGCTGGTCTCTGGAAACATCTTCATCCGGTGCCTGAGGCCAGCTCTGAGCTCCTTTTAGCTCATTACTGGCAATTAGTCCTCTGGGCCCAGCCTGAGGGGCGGGGGGCACTATTAGCTCTCACTCCCCTGGACACGCACACACACACTATGAATCAAGCTGACAACTTTGCCCAGGCCTGCCTCCTAGCCCTGCTGTGTGTGTGGAGCAGGACGCACGTGTCTACATGGATGAGGTGTGTGAATGCATGTGCATCCACATGAAGCTGTCACATGGCAGAAAGTGTGAGGGCATGTTGCACAGTCTGTGTGAATGTGAGATTATGCAGGTGAGCAGTGTGCCCTTGTGAGGGAGATGGATATATATGTGCCCTGTGGGAGAACGTGTTAATGTACAAATGAGCACGTGAGGACAGAAAGTATACGTGCGCATGTTGAGGACGGGCACTGAGAGGGGATAAAGTGGACGTGGGAACCTGTGACTACATGGGCTTCTGTTTCCTTGGGAAACCTGGCCCAAATGGCTGATATGGGGACCTGGCTTTCAGGAAAGGAAAAGGAAAAGGTAAAAGAAAAAGAAAAAAGGAAAAGGAAAAGATTCCTGCCCAGCTCCATCTCAGAAGGGTTGTTCCTTAGGGGACCCCTTCCTCTAGGAAAAAGAGGACCCTATTGAAGTGAATCCCAGGGAGGGACACCAGGAATTTGCCCCCATCCCAAACCCTGTTCCTTCCCAGGAGCTTTAGTTCAACACTGTCCAATAGAAATAAAATGTGGGTGGGCTGCATACGCAATTTAAAATTTCCTAGTGGCTACATTTTATAAAAAGAAACAGGTGAAATTAATTGACTATTTTATTAAATTTTAAATTAATATTTAAGTAGTTAGAATTTAAATAAATACTTAAAATATAGCTAAAGTAATGCCATCTTAACATGTAGCCAATATTTTTAAAGTATTAATAAGTCATTTTACGTTCTTTTTCAATACTAACTCTTTAAAAGTCAGTGTGCATTTTTCATTTGTGGCACATCTCCATTGGGATTAGCCACATTTCAAGCGCTCAATGGCCACGTGTGGCTTGTGGCTGCCATATTGGGCAGGACCGGCTTGGCTGGTTCCCCACAAGTCAGTGAAGGGTGGTATGTGTGCCAGTGGGGGGAGCAGGGAGAAGTCAGGGTTGGAATCAGTGCACTCTTCATTCTAACTCTGTCTTAGACACTGCCCTTGTGGGGTTTTCAGGCCCCTTTCCCCACCGACTGGTTCCCAGGTCACAGCGGGGAGATGCATGGATTCAGTCTCAGAGTCTACTCTAGGAAGTTCTTCCTTTAGTCTCCTGTGCTTCCTACTGCAGGGACTAAGGCTCATTACCTTCAGTGCAACTCATTCTCATGAGGGCCCCCACCCCCAGCCCCCATCTTACTCCATCTAGGAGACTTTGGGGTGGGAGGAAAGAACCAGCAGAAACTGCAGCAGGCAGGGAGTGGGAGATGGGAGAAGGGAAAGCCTAGAAAAACCCTAAGTCCTTAGGAGGAGTGGGGAGGGGATGCAGGCGAGTGGATGGACTAGGAAGTGACCACAGAATAAAAGCAGATTTCTAGAAGGGGACTTTTCAGCACCCCAGCCCCCTTATCCCTCCAGATTTTCAATCTCCTCAGCCTCTCGGATTTCTTGGGCCAGTTTAGACCACCCCCATCCCTATATTTCCCTCAACCCTCAGCCTCTTATTACCTCCACTTCTTGGCCTCTGTATCTCCGTCTGTCAGCTTCTCAATCCTTCACCCCCTCAGCTCACTACCTGCTCCCACTCATCATCTTCCACTCAATCCCCAGCCCAGGGTGCTGGGACCGGGGAAATTTGGGAACTGGAGACCTGGAATAGGGTGTGAGGGCCTGAGCCAGCAGCATCTCCAGGAGAGAGAAGGAAGCAAGACCCTCCCAGTTCCCTCCCATCCTCTTACCCCTCCCCCACGGGGCTGCAGTGATTCCACAGTCTCAGGGCTTGAGGGTCTTGGGGCCCCTCGCTAATGTAAGGTTATTGTAATTGATATGAAGGTAATTGATAATGTGTTACGGTGAATAATGTCTTCAATTTTCTGCTAAATCCCATTTTTGTAGCCATCTGGGCTCCTCCAACTGCCCCCCTGGGACGCTGGGTAATAGAGAGTAATTATTCTCAAGTCATTTACTTTTTCAAAGTGTTTAGTGCTTATCTGTTTTACAATTAAAATGGAAACGACCCTGATTCACTTCCTTTCTTTTTTATTTAAATAGCACCCACCCCCCCACACACACTTTCAGTCACACACAACCACACGGGCACACAGCACTCCAAGAGACACACACAAACACACACAGTCTCCTTGTATGCGGCAACATGTCCACATTCAAAGCACAAAAATACTTGCACGTATTCTTTGCCACTCACACACAAGCACACATACACGACTTTACATTCAGACAAGAGACACAGTCTCTGTGACCTGGAGGTGGGCATTGTCAGGGTGAAGGGCAGGGGGAAGGAGTCACCTTGAATGTATATCTGAGTGTGCAAGGTTACGTTTGAATATGGAAGGTGAGCGTCTGTGTACCCACATGAATGTGCTCTGCATGTATATTTCAAAGTTGGGTTCAAATGAGGCTAAAAGTGTGAAAATTTAAAGCAGTAGCGTGAGAGCAAATTCATAGCCTCACTTCTGTCTTTGCATATGAGTTACTGGTGCAGGCAGATGTATGTATATGAAGCTAGTGTTCACACCCAGTTACACACTAACGAAGAGCCCTGGTGTGCAGCCTCAGCTTGGACACTTGTCCCCAGGAGAGCAGTGAAACCAGAATCCAAAGGCGTCTGGCCATGCTGTGTTGGCCCAGGACGGAGAGTCCTCGCCTCGCACTGAAATGAAACCTGACGCATTTGTTTTAACTGAAAATGTCACAGGAACACAGTCCACAGACGACCAGGAGATGCAAGGGTAGGGGGAGCTGGGAAGTGAAAATAGCTCACACTGGCCCTTCACCCACCGCCACCTCCCTCATCCCCCCCAACCCCACTACTGCCTCCAACTGTTTGAGGACCTCCTCACTGGCTTCCCAGCTGCTTGGCCCTTGACCCTCTCACTGGCCCCTCACTGAGCACTGTAGAACGTGTGGAGAAACAAGTGGTCCTCAATGATCAGGGACATTCCTGGCCCTCCCTTGGGTTGTTCCCCACAGCAGGTGCTCTGTGGACACCTCACCGATGGTGAGGCACTGACCTTGGGGAACCAAAGGACAAGATCATACATACCCCAAATCCTTCCACACGACCAGGTATGAAATTTGTTAAATGTCACACAGGCCCATGGGAGGCCAACTGAGCCATTGTACTCAGGACAGTCTGGCACTCAGGTGACCTGTGGAGTGGAGGCCCCGGGATCTGCTTCCCATTATACAGACCAGGAAACTTGAGTCACAGCGTGAGCCAGGACGGCCATGGGCCCCCAGCAGTGGACCCAGACGCCTATCTGCTTCACCCAACACCTGCTGTCCCCAGAGTCTCTCCAGCTGCAGGTGCTCCAAACCTTTCCCCCACCCTACTGCTGGGTGGGGCATGGAGGGCAGATCCTTACCGCCACCCCCTTCACCCCACCCCTGCGGCAAGCCCAGGCCAGCCCCGCTGAGGCCCAAAGGAAACCGGGCTGCAGGGTAAGGCCTAAGAGAGTAAGTGCTGTTGCCAGAGCACACCCTGCTCACCCCAGCACACCTCTGGGCAAGGCCCGCGGGTTCTGTTTGTAATTTTGCTTTTTAAACTGGGAGGATGGCAGCGTTAAGAGCGGAGATGCTTCTTTCTGCTTTTTCTCATTTCTCATTCTGTGGGTGTTGGCCTTGGCCCTCCTTCCTTCTCTCTTGGAGTCCGTCTTTCCACATGTCTTTTTTGGTCTCAGTCTCTGTTTTGTCTTGCTCTCTGTGTTTCTGGCCCTTCCTCCCCGCCCCAGGCTCCCTTCCTTGGGTCCCCGGCTGCCTGCTCCGAGTCTGTCCTGCTGCCTCTCTGGTCCGCCTCGCCCGGCTCTTCCCGCTTTCTCTTCTCCCCCGCAAGCCTGGGCTTCTCGGTTTCTCGCTCTCTGTCTCCGGGTATCTGTCCCTGTCTCTGCCTCTCCCTCGGCCCCTCCCTGACTCCGGCCCCTCACACCTTCGCGGAAAAGTAAACATTTAATTTTTTTTGCTGTTAATAGATTTAATGTTCATTTGTTGGTAGCCCAGGGGCAGAAACGCGTGACATTTCAAATAATTGTTGTTTCAGGGGTATCCTCTGGAGGGAAATGCGGCAAAAGTGTGGAGAAGATTTAAGCAAATGACTGTGTCAGCTTCTATTTACTCCTGACAGGATCGCCGGGGGCACGGCTGCGAGATAACCATTAGCGCGGCCGCCAATAAAGCGGGGAGGCTGCATTTCTAAAGGCTCCTCGGCCATTACGGGAAAGTTAGTGTGAAACATGTTAAATTATCCCCAAAGTGGAGGGAGCGGGGGAGGCGGCGCGGGGAGCGGGCGCCGCGAGAGCCGACGCGCCTCCGCCGGGCCCGGGAGTCAGGACGCGCGGCGGCCGGGCCGGGCCCCGCTGCCCACCCGCCCCGCCGCCACCAGGGGGCGGCCGCCCGCCGCCCGAGCCTCAGTCTTCCCGCCGGGAGGGTGGGTGGATGGTCCCGCGCATGCCTTCCTCGCACTAGCGAGGCGCCCGCCCCGTCGGCGCGACCCTCCTTCCAGCTCCCTGCCCTCGCGCAGCCGCCCCGCAGCCAAACCAGCCCAGGGCACGAGGTCCCCCAAGAAAGGGACTAATTTCAAGGCTTGAGACAGTTCGGCCTCCACCTTTTTACGGCTGCTGCCGGGTCCTGAACAGCTCCCCCAGGTGTGCGCAGGCCACATGCCTGCAGGTGCGGGTGCCCAAGTACTAGCGGGGTTTACGCTGGGCCCCGAGTTCACCTCTCAGATCTGCCTCTAAGTAACTGGGTGGCCCTCTGCAAGTCCTCTTGGCCTCAGTTTCCCCATTTGTAAAATGGGAATAATATCTGCTCCACATACCTCACTCCCTGAAGATTAGTGGAAACAATGAGGCCATGTAAACGTGATCTGAGAGGCCATTAAATGCAGTACAGGTGAGGAGTATTGTTATTATTATGCATTAGTTATTATTAACATCCTGCTGTGTCCACAGGAAATACCTGTGCACAAGGACACAAATGGATGCACAGGTGCATGGAAAATAAGACCTCAGTCACAACTCTCTCGGAGTTTGGGACACATTTCTCCCAACCCTCCTAATTTTGCAGCTGTTAAGTTCACTTGGTGTAAATAAACACCTATGGGCTAGTCTGGTAGTGGAAGTTGTGCTTCAGGCCAGCCCCTGCAAAAGCATACTTACAGCATGCCTGGGCCAGGGCAGGAGCAAAACTGAGAGCCCTGTCCTGGTGAGGGGGACCATGTGGGGCAGGGGGGAGAAAAAAGCAGAGGGGACCACCTTCCTCCTTTACGGTAATGGTATCTCTCAGGCAGAGTTTCTTCCCTCCTTTCTTAAAAAAAGAAAATTCTGTAAATATATTGAGATTGTAGCATCATCTGCACTATATATTTTAGGCCTTGCCACCCAATCTGTGGTGCAGTGGCAACTCAGTGCCTTGAGTCGTCATTAATACCACATATTCACTCATTTCCAACACATGTTCAGGTTTTTCAGTTGAAGTTCCTCCAACTCACCCAGCATTTCTGAACTTCTCCCACGTGTCAGACCTGCTGGGGGCAAAGGAGGACTGAGACTACCTTAGTCTGCCTGGAGTTCACCATCAAGCAGGGGGACAGATCTCTACAAACATCCCAGTGCCCCGTGAATGCCCAAAGGGAAGTATACACAAAGTGCTGCGCATTCAAGAGGGGAGCCAGTGACTGACTTCCTGAGGGGATCTGGGAAGGTTTCTTAAAGGAGGTGGCATTTGATCTGGGGCCTTGAAGGACGGGGCAGAGTTTTCCAGGTGGGAGAAATGGGCTACTACATAATAATGATAATAATCCCTGTGACCACCGCAAATAATGAAAATTTCGATAATAATAGCACTTCATCTGTGGCAGGTGCTGTATCAGGCACTTCACACTGAACTGCTACCTTTAATTTGTCATAACAACTCTTGGGAGCAAATACCATTATATATCCCCACTTCACTGATAAGGAAACTAAGACTCAAAGAGATCCAGTAAGTTGCCCAAGGCCACACAACCATTCTAGTATTGACACTAGATGAGGTAGAATGCCTCTCCCCTCACCCTATCATTCCAAGACCAACTTTGAAAAGAGGCTGAATTTGCCTATGATAAAGGTCATGCACCGCATTTTCAATACCTCCTCATTCATTCAACTGTTTTCTGCATGTCTACTGGGTGTCAGGCATTGGGCTGGCACTGGCAGTACAAAAAATATGATGTAGACCCTGCTCTCAGGGAAGTCACAGTTCTAGTGAAGGAGGAAGACCTACAAGTCAATCAACCACAAAGCAATGTGCAAGATGCAGGTCCGAGCAGCCCAAGATGCCCTGGGCCAACAGGAAGGGGTCAAACACAGATATTGCAGGGCTCAGCAAGAATTGAGTCTGGGCAAAAAGAGGAGTTTACCAGCCAAGGGGGTGGGACATGGAATTCCAGGCAGAGGGCACCACAGATTCAGAAGAGCAGAGATGAGGGAGAATATGACCCTCTGGTATGTGGCATTTGAGGAAGGTGGGGAGGTGGGGAAGGGAGGAGGCCCAAGAGGTTGCCAGGAGTCAGGTTGCATCATGTCCATTGGACATGCCCAGAAAAGGGGCTTGTCCTTGATCCTTGGTGTATTATTTTCATGGAGTAAAATCAGGTCAAATAAGGGATTCCTCCTTCCCTCATACAAGATCTCAAATTTAAAGGGATTTTTCAATACCTTATAAAGTTCTCCTGTGTTTTTTTGGTATGGGCCATCAGCCCAAGAGGTGACCAGCCCAAAGGGTGAGCAGCTCAATGTCACCTTAATTCGTAAGTGATTTCAGTGGAATTTGACAGCATTTGCTTTCCCTGTTACAATGTCTGTCTCCCTGACATTGCTAGCATTTGTTTAGCTCTTTTCCCACAGTGAGAATCCCTGAGCCCACACGTTGGTCCACAAGTTGGCATGATGGCAGCTGGGGGGTGGGTACAATGGCAGTGGCTGAGTTTGTTCCCACTTGTTTTCTTGCACTGTCCTAGCTCACATCTCCCTTTGACCTCAGGACTCTCAGCAGACACTACTTTACCTTTCACCATCCTTGAAGAACATCTCTTTTGTGGGGATGAAGGACAGACACCTTCCAGGAGGCAGATTTGGGTTATTTCTTTAAGAATTTTCTAATCGTTAGAGCTGCCTGAAACCAAAAAGCCCATCTTAGGTGGGAGCAAGTCTCCTGCCCTGCAGGTATTCAAGCAAAGGATCCTCAAAATGGGACCATGTGGGGAGCAGTGAAATCCTTGGCCTCTAGAATCATTCATAGGCCCAAAGCCCTAAGAAGTTCATCCCCAGAGGAGAATGATTTCAGGCACTTTCAAGAGGATTATTTTGACCAAGAAAGTAAAAAAAATGATTGAGAGATCCCTTATCATGGGGAGGGGCACCGAGGACAGAGGCTGCCCTAGGTTCCCCTCCCCAAAGGGTGTCTCCACAGCTGCTCCAGCCTTGCCCAATAATCTCTTTTCCTCTACTGCCAAGCCCATGTGCTCTCCAGGGGACCCACATTGTCTCACTGTGCTTCTAAAAGATGAACACAGATTCAGCAAGGAGCAGGCAGATGGAGGAAGATGACACAGTTTGTAGATATAGGACATTTGGGATGTCACCATCAAGTACACTGTTTGTCACCATCAAGTACACTGTCAGCCCCAACACCTTCGATGTGGAGGTTTAATCCTGGACAGTCCCTAAGGGGATCAGCACCTCCCTCATTGCTGTGCCCTCTGTGCTGAGTGCAGAGACTGGTAAAGAGAAGGCACACAGGAAGCAGCTTTCTTTTTTTCCTTTCTTCACCTTTCCTTCCTCCCTTCCTTCCTACACAGAAAATACAGAGAAGAGAGACAAAAAATGCCCACATAAGTCAGACAACCACTGTTGCTATTTTAGTGACCATTCTACCAGACAACTCTTTCTGCCTCTAAATAAACTTATAGACACAGGTGCATAATATGACATAAACAGGATCAAACTCTATGTTCTGGTCTGTAATCTTCTCTTGCATAAAAATATATCATAGATGCCATTCTGTTTCAATGAATATAGAGCTATTTGATTGTTGTAATAGTTGCAGTATATTCTACTGTATAATGTATTGAGCCAGTCTTCTGTTGATAAGCATTTAGGTTATTTCTAGTTTTGCACTATTTTAAAGTCACTGAGATGAATATATTTGTGGACAGATCTTTTCACACTTGTACAATTAACTCCTTAGGGTAAGTTCTTTTTTTTTTTTAATGTCTTTGTTTCCTATTCGTTCTTTTTTATAAATTTATTTATTTATTTGTTTTTATGTTTTGGCTGTGTTGGGTCTTCGTCGCTGTGCGCGGGCTTTCTCTAGTTGTGGCGAGAGGGGGCTACTCTTCGTTGCCGTGCACTGGATTCTCATTGCGGTGGCTTCTCTTGTTGCAGAGCACCGGCTCTAGGCGCGCAGGCTTCAGTAGTTGTGGCTCGCAGGCTCTAGAGTGCAGGCTCAGTAGTTGTGGCGCACGGGCTTAGCTGCTCCGCGGCATGTGGGATCTTCCCAGGCCAGGGCTCGAACCCGTATCCCCTGCATCGGCAGGCGGATTCTTAACCACTGTGCCACCAGGGAAGTCCTTAGGGTAAGTTCTTAGAAATGGAAGAATTGGATCGAAAAAATAAACATTTTACATTTGGGTACACATTGGCAAACTACCTTCTCAAAAGCTTGTACCACTCTATATTCTTACCCAAAGAGGGTATCATCAGTCTTTTACCATTTGCTTAAGTGAAAGGTCTCTTTCTTCAAAGGCAAAACAACAACAAAACCCCTAATTCTTCAGACCAGTTTCTCTGTGTGTGTGTGTGATTATGAAAGTCTAGGTAAACCTTCTATACAAGTGTGATTGTATGTCTATATGTGTCCTGTATATAATCACTACCTCAGAAGCTGATGGCCTACCTGAAAATTCTCTACCACATCCTCCCCTGCCACCTCAGTACAGGGATGAGGTCTATTTCAGCCACCCTGGCCCCAAGGATATTCACCCATTGTCAGTCTTGCCATTTTCTCTGAAGTCTCCTGGCCAAGGTTGTTAGGGAGAGGGTAGGAGGGAGGCTAGACTGGGTTTGCCCATGGTGGGACTTCAAGTGTTAATCCAGACTCTCCTCAGAAGGTGCCCCTGACACCACAGCTGAGGAGCGTAAGACTGGGGGTCTCCAGCTCCGTGTGGTGGAAACAATGAACAGGTCATCCCAAATCAATAAGTCTGAGTCGGCCGTAGGTCACTCTAGAGGGCCCCATAGGGTAGGAAAGGGGGAGGACGATGCGGCGCAGCCTCTTCCTGCACGTGGTGCCTACTTCACAGATCTCTCCACCACCCCTCTCTGCTTATCAGCCCACGGTCAGTCCCCCCTCACATATATCACCTCTGCACTCACACATTCACATATAATCCACAACCCATATACTTCCCTTACAACCGTGCTCACATTCTCACAAAATTTGAATATATTAATTTTCATACTATTACACACACATCCTTGCATACAATACATTCATAGAATTTGATGCTTACACACACCCACTTACATAAACATACCCAGTCACCCAACATTCACTCCTACACAGTCTCACACTGTCATACTTTGTCCTAAGGAAGTGTAGTCACAAGTCCCTCCTAGTCATTGCCATTTATATTATTGCAACCACAACTCCATACCCTATAGCCCCACCCAACATTCCCCTTTCATACACTCTCAGAGTCCCACAGAATTCACAGTCATATTTTCTAATCTTATTCAAGTCTCCTGAACACATAGTTACCAGTCTTATAATGTCATAGCTCATCCAGTCTACCCACCTTATTTTACAGGTGGGTTAACTGAGACTCTGAGAATAAAAACTTGACTAAGGTCACACAATTAGTTAATGGCAAATCTAGGCTGTCAATTCCAATCTCATGACTCCCACCCTAGTGCTCTTTCTCCTATGCCAAAGCCCATCCCTGTTAGTCTCCCTTCCAACCCCCTATGCCAATCCCCCACACTGACTCTCAGAGACATTCAAATAAAACAGACAGCTCTTGAAGAGGCAGGCAGCCAGGTGAATGGAGCTTGTGTGAATCTGGAATACAAAGAAGCCTGAATTGGAATATCAAAGACCTTACGGAGTGCTGACAGGGTTCAGAGAGGATGTATGTAAAGCACCTAGCACAGAGGAATAACTGCTAACAATTTTTGGGCACTTACTATGTGCTAGGCACTATACCAAGCACTTTATACATTATCTCACTTAATTTTTACAATCTTTTTAAGTATGATTATCTCCCTATCACAGAAAAGGGAAGTGAGGCCTGGAGAGGTTAAGTTATTTGCCCAAGGTCACTCAGCTAGTGGGGTTTTTTTTGGGGGGTGCCAGGAGGCATGCAGGATCTTAGTTCCCCGACCAGGGATCGAACCTGTGCCCCCTGCACTGGAAGCAGGGAGTCTTAACCAGTGGACCGCCAGGGAAGTCCCAGCTAGTGGGTTTTGAGATCAAGATTATACCCTGCTCTGACGCCAAGTCTGGTTTTCATTAATTATACTGCACTTCTTCCTTTGATAACAAAGGTCATTCTTTATTGAATTCTTATTCTGTCCCAGATGCTGTGCTATATATACATAGTTTCTACATATCTTTATAGATAAGGAGACTGGGGCTTGGCAGGTGATCAAGATGGTTTTATCATTATGGAGAGAAAGATTCCAGCTTCCAAATCAAATTTAGATCTATTTTGTCACCAGGTAAATTCTTCAGATCATGTACATCTTTAGTGGACCTGATCATTCCCATTGATTAGTTCATTTCAAATCAGCCTTCTTTTCTCACTGATCTGTAATTCCCTGTATCTCCCACCCCAGGGCATCACAGGAAGAGGGGCCCTGCTGTGACTACATACACAGTTCCTTACTTCCACCCTAGATGAAGTCATACTCAGGCACAAGTCTTACATACACTAATAAGGCAACTGTGGTTTAAGCAATTACCAAGAACATTAGGGAGTGGAGTGAAAATACCTGGGTTCCAGTTCCACCCCTTACTAACTGTAAGACCACAGGAAAATTACTTTCTCTACCTCAGTTTCTTGCACCTGCAGTACTGGAATAGCAATTCCTCCCTCCGAGGATTGTTCTGAGTTTAAAGTGCTACAAGATATTATTATAGAAAATCTGGCATACAGTTGGCACTCAAAATTTGCCACACAGAGATCTCACACACAGAAATACAATACTAGCACTTGTATCAACCCAAGCAGAGACGGTCACACAGACCTGTAGACAGGTCCATATAACACACCAAGCTGTAGACATGCTCAGATCTGCTGGTGGTGAGCTGTCAGAGTGGTTGAGAGAAGGAGCTCTTAAGTAACCTTGGGCAGGTCACTCAACAGCTCTTTTTAAGAAAAAGTTTAAAAGTTAGCGAGTTTTTTTTCCCTCTCTCCCCTCCCAAGAGTTAAAAAAAAAAAACAAACAAAAAACTGCAATGTCATTATCATATCAAAGAAAATTGGCAATAATTCTCTAAATCATCAAATACCCAGTCCATATTCAAATATTTCATCTTTTTTTTTAACATTTGTTTTGTTCAAATAAGGAACCAAACAAGGTCTACCCACAATGTATGTGATTGTTATCTCTCTCTCCCTTCTCTTTGAAGAACCTCAGTCATTTGTCCAGAAGAACATCCCATGTTAAGAAAAAATTTTCAAGTTTTTAAAACTTATTTTTAATGCACAAGTATTACATGAACATATTCTTGGTTATGAAAAGAAGAAAACAGAAGAAATCAGACACGGCAGATAAAGCGAAATTCTCCCCTAACCATCCCCAATTCCAGCTCTTTAACCTGTGGAAATCTCGGTTTTCTCCTCGTTGAAATGGGAAAATCTCTCTTTTTAAGGTTGCTGTGAGTATTAAATTATACAGAGCTTGGAAGCGCTTAGATCAGTGCCTGGTTCACGGTAATCGTTCAATAAAAGTCGCCCGTAATGATTTTTAGTCATTGTTATCATCCCGGCAAACGCAGAAGACCCACCCAGCCCTGCGCGCGATCAGCACCCTGGACAGAGGTGGCGGCGGCCGGCGCCCTTCCAGCGCAGGCTCTGCTCCGGCTTGCGAGAGGATCTGTAAATAAAGCCGCCTGGCTTCCGGCCGGCCCCGCGCAGCCGCTGAAGGGGAAAGAAATCCGGGATCTTCCGAGCCGCCTGCTTCGGCAACGCGTCTGGCAGAGACAATTACCCGGATACGCTCGGGCTGGCCTCCCCGAGGCCCCGGGTCATTTCAGACCTGGGCCCCTGTCCTTGAGCAGGAAGCAGGGCCGGGCGGGGGCTAGAACCGGCGACTCCGTCTCCCGGGTTGCAGAATAGCCACGGGGGGAGGACCACGGAAATCGCCAGGGGAGGCCCCTAGGAGATCTCTGCCCCCAACACGGCCCCCAGCAGGCGCCCACCCCAACCCCCGTCGTCCTCGGGAGTTCGGGGGGGGGCGGTGTGCTGGGATGGGGACAGCGACCTCCGGAAGCCCGCCCAGGGCACAATTAGCAGGGAGCGGAGACGCCCGCGAAGGCTGATTTAATTAGGTGACACGGTGCCAGGCAGGGATGCGGGGGGGAGGGGAGAGTAGGGTCAAAACATTTTGTAAAAATCTGTTTCACAAACGCTGCTGCTCCCCTCGGGGCAGAGGGAGATTACGGAGTCTTTGGTGTCGATCAAGGCTGGGAAGAGGAGGCCAGGAGCGTGGGGCATTTCCTCCTCCTCAGACTTTCTCTTTTGTCCAGCCCGCAGAACAGTCCCAGGAGACAACAGCTCCGCCGGGTTGTGGGGTGACCGGGGTGGGGGGGAATGACTTGAGAAGGAGGCCCCTATAAGGGGGAATGAAGTGCTGTCGGTCTAATGCAGCCCCCCCATATTCACATGAGTAATATCAATAGTAGCTGCAGGAAGCCCCTACTATCCAAATAAAGCTATCATTTGCTGAGCAGGTACTCTGCCTTTACTAGCTGTCTGATCTGTTATTTATACTCTGTGCCTCAGTTTACTCATCTCTAAAACAGTAAAACCCTTCTGGAATTGATGTGAGGAGTAAAGGATTAAATATGTAATAGTAGCACTTAATAACTGATTGTTATTACTACTACTACTACTACTACTACTACTACTACTACTACTACTACTACTACTGCCATTTTATTACTATTAGGTGCCAGGCTAGTTGCTTGACATCCTTTGTCCTTAATCCTGGCCACAACTGTATGCCGTAGATATGATTATCCTCATTTTACAGATGCGGAAACTGAGACTCAGTGTTTAAGTAACTTGCTATGTCACTGACCTGATCAGGGGCAGATCTAGGAATTGAAGAACTCAGGACTGTGGTATTAAAGCCTGTACTTTTTCACCATCCTGCTGCTGAGCTGCCTCAGTCCCCCACCTGTGACCTTTTATCTCAATTGATCTCATTGGACCCACCGATATAGCCGTGCATGCCTTGCCACACCCTGCTTGGCCCAACCAAGCCCACATCAGGTGTCCACACATTTGTGTGGTGATGAGTAAAAGGAAGCATACAGCGCACGCACACACACTCACACACATGCACATGTCACCAGAGACAGTCATACATGATCACCCTCCCACAGAAAGATGCTCCCACACTCACATCACTCAGAAGTAAAGCAACCCTCACACAGGTGCCTACCTGGCCTTGGTCACATACAGAGCACCCCATCACAAGAGAAAAGGGATTATTGTCTAGAGAAATAGTTACCCCCAGAATCACAGGAGAGATAAAGTAATGTACAAATATACCAATAAGCAAAGTATGTAACACTTTCACATACAAATAAACCAAGGTAGCAAGACATGAACAATTACACACATCATCACATACACAGGAAGATAGTTTTTTGCAAGACACCATTTACAGAAATACACACAGAGATACAGAGTTACAACACACCCACTACCACACACAGTCACACCATCTATGGAGAGGTATAGCTATACACCCACTATAACATACACAGTACACTTGAGAGATGTAGCCAGACATAGTACAACACAGAATGAAAATCAGTCAAAACCCAGTTCATATACACACACTCCTCAGACACACCTACACAGATCAGTGGTGACAGGGAACCATAATCTCACAGGCACACACACACACATGCTCACAAACACAAACACAGAGTCTCTTCCCAAACCCTCTGGGAAGCTGGCTTCAACCCAAGAGTTTCCTGCCTCCTGAAGTCTTCAGGGCATGGAGGTCAACTGACTCCCTTTCTCTCCCTTCTCCCAGCTGAGAGCCCAGGGCAGCAGGGACAAAGTCCTCCAGCACACAAGGGGAGGGGGCCCCTGGACAGACAGTCTTGAAGACACTTTGTCCAGCACCATATCCATTCCAAGCTGGGGACAACCACTGGGACTTGGGGGCAGTTCTTCCATCTCCTAAATTCACTCCCACCACCATCCCAGCCTCATGCCCCAGCATTAGCTTTTGGGAAAGAGCAAATGGATTCATCAGCGACCTCCTTCCCTGGGGAACAAGGGCTCTCTCCTCAAACCTCTTCCCCACCTGTTGTCACCTACCTGTGCAGGTGCTCTGTCTCAGCAGCTCAGAGCTCCAGCCTGGGCAAGGTCCCGAAGGCAAGTGGGTGGAGCCAGGTTCCATCCTCTGCAACCCCCAGTTCTAGTTCCCTCTGCAGCTGCCCCCTCCAGCTCCAGGCCCCCTGGGCAGCCCCCTCCTCCCTGCCGCCTGCTCGCCCAGTGCTGCATCTCTCCTCTGAAAACCAGACTAGGGACTGGGGGGAGGGGGGAAGATCCCAAGAGAGGAAGTGGCATCTGACGGCCCCAGCACCAAACCTGGGGGGCTGCAGGGGGGAGGGAGGAGCAGGGAGGCTTCTCATTGTGTGAGGGAAATTTTATTTTTAACAGATGCTAAGGCAGATGGCGCAGAATTAACAGAAAATGGGAGAGGAAAGAGAGGAAGAACATTACTGACTCCGGAGAGAGTGGACATTAAAAAAATAAAGAATAAGGGAATGAAAACAAGTTTAAGTGCTCTCTCCGGGGGTGGGGGCAGGCGGGGAGCTGAGAGGCAGAGAGGGATGGAGCAGCGTGGTGATAACCAGAGGCGTGAAATTACAAAAGTAAAATTTGTGGGACTCGGGAGGGGCTGAGAAGGCCCCAGTTTCATTGCAAAACTCACTCAGAAATTACTGATGTGATGTTTGAGTTTTATCATTAATAATAATCGAGAGGGGAGAAGAAGACAAAAGGACTCGTGGGCTTGGGGTGGGGGGTGGTTTGAGGCACCAGGAGAGAAGGTGCTTGAGCCATGGGGGAGGGGCGAGAGAAGAGTCATCTCTGTGACAGAAAAAGGAAGGGAAGAGAGAAAAACCCAGGGGGATACAGCAAAAACAGACAAATGGAGAGACAGAGGCAGAATAAAAGGAAAGGAAGGAGAGGAAGCAAGGAGGAAAGGGAGAAAGAAGGGAAGCTGTAGAAGGGATCAAACAGGAGGGGCTGGGGCAGAAAACGGTTGACAGGAGATGCAGAGACACAGCGATTGAGACAAAGAGACAAAAAAGAAGAGAGACAGAGAGGGGAAGAGGGAGCCAGAGAAACAGCATCAGAAACATGAACACACTAGTGGGCAAAGAAAGTAGCTCCAAAGATGAGGGAGTCATGGTCAAAGTGACCAAAAGCAGGGGACCAAAAGAAACAGGAGGGAGAGACAGAGACAAAAGAGCAGAGGTCCAGACAGATAGAGAAATGCAGGAAGAAAGAGAAACAGGCAGGAAGAGTGAAAGAGAAGGAAGTAGGGAGAGAACAAAAACTAAGACAGACTTTGAAAGAGACACAGAAAGAGTTGGAGAGACAGAAACAGACCCACACGATCAGGATGAGAAAGAGGTGAGATGGAGAAAGGGAGAAAGAAAAACTGAGCCAGAGGCAGAGAGAGACAGAGACACAGAGAGGCTGTCAGGGGAGACGACAGAGAGGGCAGGAAGGGAGGAAGGGATGGGAGACAAAGAGGAATGGCCGTTTATCTCTCCTCCCAAATTAATTGAGGCTACATCAGCCTGAGCCACTAAAACGGAGCGATTATGAATGGGTTAGTCACAGGTGGAGTTAAAGGCCTTCAGAGGGATATTAGCCAAAATTGAGTGGCTTTTAATTTCTTTCTAACGAGAGACTGTGGCTGGGGAACCAGGCACCGCCTCCACTCAGCTCCATTGCTAAACACAGCGCGGGGGTGGCCCGGGCCACTCGCCACCTGACCTGTGTGGCACAGGCAGCCAAGTGGAAATGGCCATGCCTGAAACATGCCCAAACATGCTTGCAACATGCCTGCAACATTCCTGTGACATGGGACACAATGGTGGGTAGCCCAGTGGAGGGCCGGTAGAGAGGGTGAGGAGGGGTCACAGTCCTTGAAAGTGGCCAGGCCAGGGAGAGTGGGGCAGGGCTGAGCAGTCTGGGATGCAGGGGAGGGCAGGAGGGGCAAGTAGATACTGCATTGAAAAGTCTTACTGTTGCCACAGGGTTCTCCAGTGATCCCGGACCCCACTTTGAGGAAGAAACGTGGTCCAGGACTGCTTTTCTCCATTGTGGAGAAACCAAGGCTCCGAGATTAAAAAGAACTATTGCTATTTTACACCTGAGTGACAGCGATGACCTGAACCCTAGGAGAGGAATGGTGAGGTGGAGAGAGCACTGAAACCTGAGTCCAGAGACCTGAATGTGAGTCTCAACTCCCTTCCTAATTCCTGGCAGAACCCTGAACATCACCCCTCTGGCTGGGCCTCAGTTTCCTCATCAATAAAATGAGAGAGCTGAAGTCTCATATCCCTTCCAGCTCCAATATGCGATGATGCTATGTAGGCGGACTTCCTGTCTGAGGTTTTATCTAGGGGGTCTCTGCTGCTGTGCTTGGGACGCATGGGATAGGGTGTGTGACCCAGCGAGCATTTGTGACCATAAAGTATGTGAACTGAATTTAGGGTCCCTGGCCCAGCACAGTCCAAGTCAGCAAGTACAGTGAGTTTCAAGCCATGGGCGAGCAGATTGATGCATGCCTGGATGGTGAGGGCTAAAGGAGGCCAGAGAAGAAGGCAGATTGGTATGGCCTGGGGAGGCCTAGCAATGGGGTGGCTTGAGGGGGAGCCATGAATGATGGATAGAACTGAAGGGTAGAGGACGCTCCTAGTGGGGACACCAGGAACAAAGATGCAGAGGTGCCACCCTCGCTCAGGTCAACCCTACATGAGTGTATGATGGCCAAGATGGAGGGGGACAGAGGGGAAATGGTGGGGTGGGCCATGGTCACTCAGGGCTCTGAGGCTTGAGTGGGAAGTTGGAACTCAATCCTGTAGGCACAGGGTGGAGGGCACATGGTGGGTTTCTGAGCAAGGGCAGGAGAGTGTTTTGGGATCTGGGGTATTTGGGGAAGGTCACTGTGGGACAGAATTGGGAGGAGAACATGGAGACGAGTGAGTAGGGAGGGGCTGATGTCATAGGGTGGGTGAACCGCAGTGAAGGGGAGCGAAAGAGACAGATAGGAAAGAGATGGCAGGACTTAGTAACTGACATGGTGAGGGAGCTGAGGATAGGACAGGAATAAACGATGGGGGTGTCAAGGCCAGCTCTTTGGAGAACATTGGTGCCAATAACAAGGAGGGCAACGTTGGGTAGGAGCTGAGACAGACACAAAGATGTTGGCTTCCATCCGACAGAGCAGAAAGAGGTGGAGGCGAGGCAGTGTGGTTCAGTGGAAAGTGCGTTCATCTACATATCTGTGATATCCAATATTTTGTTCTGTCTCGGCCACTAATTAACCATGAGACCTTGGACAAGACACTCCCCGTGTCTGGGCCTCAGTTTGTCCATCTCTAAGATGTGGGGGTTGGTCTGGGACTCTTTAAGTTTCCCTCTGTGTCAATGGTTCTGTGACTCAGACAAAGCCGGGACAAAGACTGACATGGGAACAGAGACAGGGACTGGAAGAGAGACTGGCCATAATCCTCGCTGCCCTCGGGTCCCCAGAGCCAACAGCTGCTCCCCCTCCCCCTCGCAACTCCATTAACACTCAATTAGAGGGCCTGATGGGCTCTAGCCAGGGAGCCCCTCCCCATCTCCTACGCATACAGTCCCGATTCCAGGGTTCCTCTGATGGGCCCGTGGGGAGAAGTCTTCACTCAAATTTATGACTAACTCCAGTGGCTGCCCTGCGGCCTCTCCTGCCTCCTCTCTTCTTCTTCCTCCCGGGGTGGAGCCCAGAGGGTTGGGTGCGGCTGGGTGAGGGGGGGCAGAGCCCACGCTGGAGCCCCCGACATGAAAGGGAGGAGGCCCTGGAGCAGAGGAAGTGGGAGGGGAGAAGTGAGGAAGAGCCGTGAGAGTGTGTGAGAGAGAAAAATGACAGGCCCTGAATATTGGGCGCCCTCACTTTAAATCAAGATAAAAGACTGAAGTGGAAAATGAGAGTCCAGAGAAACCCCGGACGGCTCGGGGCGCTAATGGAAACACATGGCTGCCGGCTGCGGGCTTGTCAGCTTCCCCCGGCGCTGCCATTCCCGTCTGATAATCCGGCCTGCCATAAAATTAGACTAGCAAATACCTCCTGACAAAGATGCATGTTTCTCTCTATTGTGCCATCATAAAAAAAACTCCGCTGGTGACTCGGGGAGCCGCAAACTTCAATTTAAATTTACAGTGCTGCGGAAGGAAAGTGATATGCACTCAAAAATTTTAATAACCTATTAAGTTACGACTTCAATTTCATTTTATGAATATTTTCCTTGGGGAGCACGGCTATCACAGAGAAAGATAGAAATTTAAAAAAGATAAATAGTGCCATTAATCTCCAACATTTCTCTTCCATTATCCTTGAAAATTAGGAGTTATTTTTGTTCAGATCTTCATGTAATTAGCTCCCTCCACTTGATTCACTAGCCAGAAAATGACCATGTTCAGAAAATTAAAAATTTGTCATTAAGTGGAATTTAACATAATATCATTTATCTTTATCTATTCCCCAGCTGACAGCAGGAAGCCTTGGCTGCCGTACCGGCTGGTGTGTCAGAGCGGGGAGGGACTGCTCAGGGAGAGACACTGGGAGAGACAGAGATAGCGATGCAGGGCGGGAGAGAAGGCCATCCAGGAGGTGGCCAGAGCGAGAGTGAGGAGGGAAGGGAAGGCCTCGGGAGCTGAGGTGTCAACCATCGTGGGGAAGCAGAGGTGGCTGAGGAGAAGGCGGAGGCTGCTGGTGTCAGCAGGGACTTGGGCGTGGGCCCGAGAGCAGGGCAGATGCAGGAGCTGGGGTTACGAGAGGAAAGCCAGAGGGGCACATCAGGGGAAGATTCTAAAAGAGGAAGGTGGCTGGTCAGTGGAGCTGGGGTAAAGAAGTGACTTGAGAGGGCAGAAACCCAGCAGAATTAAAGGAACTTCCAGAAAAGGGGGGCTGGAGGGGGGATGGGAAAGGCCGGGGATCACTGCCCTCCTCACCCCAGAGGGAACTAGACACCATGATCCTAACCATAGTCTGGCTTCAAGAGAAGACAGAGAGACAGAGACAGTCAGAGAGGAAGTGAGAAAGTGATGAGAGCCAAGAGGCGGAGATGGAGTGAGGCCCGAGTCAGAGAGACCAAGATGGAGAAGAGGAGACGTGGCAGACAGACTGACAGCAGGGCCAGGAAGGCTCCAGGTTAGAAGCCCCCAGACTGAGCCCTTGGATTTCTTCCCCTCAAGGGCTGTATGGATCCCTGTCCTACCCCCTCCTCTAAACAGCCCCCACCCTAGTCCCCCCCAAGTCAGAAATCATCCAATAAACCATTCAGACCTAGTCCTGGGTGGAGAGAGCTGTGGCCAGCCTGAGCCTGAGAGACAGAATTGGATAAAGGGATTAAACAGCGGCACATTAGTGAGAGATTTAGAGTGTAATAAACCCATTTCATAATAATATGTGCGTTGGGGCCAGCGATCCATCATCACAGGAGCCTGTCTGTGGTGGGGGGAGCACTGACCTGCAGGGAGGGGACCTGGATGAATGGCTAAGGATTTTTCTCAGGATCTCAGGATATGGACAAGGGGTGCAGCCTGGCCCCTGGGACCATGAGGGAGGCACCAGGATTCTGAAGGCACCTTTGGCTCAAATAGCCATAGAGATCAACCTGGGAGTTCAGCAGGGGAGCACGGGAAGAGGCCTGGGGCCTGAAGGACTTCCTTGTCCTCCCAGCCTAGACCCTTGGCAGTAGAGTAGAAGGATTCTCCTGTGGGGCTGGGGTGGGGGGACATCTCCAAACTGCAGCGTTCACAGCTCACGGACAGGACTCAACCAGAGGAAGATTCCCAAATAAGCCGCTTCTTCCATTCTGGTTTTGTCACTTATTGGCTGTCTGATCTTGGCAAGTGACTTCACCTCTCTGAGCCTCAGTTTCCCATCTGTCAAATGTAGATAATTAGGCCTACATCATAGGAGCGTTATGAGAGTCACCTGAGATAATGGGTTTGCAATTGTTCTATAAAGTAGAAAATCCTGGGGAAACATTTTATTATTCCTATGATTCCCCCTCATTTGGCTCTCCACCCACATGCTGCCTTGGGATGTCTTTCAGCTGGCTTAATGTCAAGGAGCGTTTCATCTCCCAGACGGGACTCTGAGCTTATTCAAGGACCAGTAAGAAATGATGTGCTGATTATATGACTGACTCTTTAATCTGACCTATTAATAGGGCAGAGAAAAACAGTCTCCTGCTGTTTATCTCCATTGAGGAAACCAGCATCAGGGATCAGAAAACAAACTTTTCCCTGGAAAAGGGATTGAGCAATAGGAATGGACCAGTTAGGCCTCAGCTGTCAGTCTGAAAATACTGCGGGGTGGGTGGGGAGTGGTAGTAGGAAGACCTGGAGATGCTGAGAGTGAACAAGGATGCCTTCCTAAGAGGAGAGAGGCCTGGGAGGGTGCCTTCCACCACTTCTTCCTTCCCTGACCCCTCAGCTCCCACTCACCAGGTCACTGTTGACCTCCTGATAAAAAAAAGTTCCAATGACTTATAGATTTGCAATCCAGCTCCATTATTTACTAGCTTGATAAATTACTTATTCAGTCTGAGCTTCAGTTTCATCACCTGTCAAATAGAAACGATAACAGTACATACCTCGTAGCACTGAGACAACTCAATGAGATAAAACAAGGAAAGAGTGTAGTACATGGTACACAGTAAGCATTTAATAAATAATGCCTGTGATTGTTTTTCCGTGCTTCTTCTTCTTGATCACGAATCCTCAAAAATCCAATAAATAATGGATTACGAGACATTAAATGATACACCATTGCTTCCAAAATGACTCAGAGCTCCTTCGCCAGGTTCTTGAGACCCCCATTGCTCAGAACCCAGATGCTCCATCTACCCCTCCCTCATGTGGAAGGATGTCATCTGATGGAGGGGTTTCCAATCTGAGATCCATGGAACCCTAAATTCTTTTGAGGTATTTAGAGGGTCCACAGAGTTTTGATTTGAGTTTTGTACAAAGACATACTCTTTGAAACCTCAATAAAAGTTCACATGTTCACAGAAATGTTATGAACTGAATTTTAACACATTAGGGGTTACCTTCATGATAACGTGTGTGCTAATTGACATGTTTTCCCCCAATGATTAAAAAGCTAAAATATGGGGCTTCCCTGGTGGCGCAGTGGTTAAGAAGCCGCCTGCCAATGCAGGGGACACGGGTTCGAGCCCTGGTCCAGGAAGATCTCATGTGCCACGGAGCAACTAAGCCCGTGCGCCACAACTACTGAGCCTGCGCTCTAGAGCCCGTGCTCCGCAACAAGAGAAGCCACCACAATGAGAAGCCCGTGCACTGCAATGAAGAGTAGCTCCTGCTCACTGCAACTAGAGAAAGCCCGTGTGCAGCAACAAAGACCCAACGCAGCCAAAAATAAATAAAAATAAAATAAATAAATTTTTTAAAAATAAAATAAAATAAAAAGCTAAAATGTGAGCCTTCATAATATGTGCTAGTAAAATACTGTCTTTCTCAGTTTTATCCATTGGGTTTGTGTGAAAAAGGGGAGGGGAAGTACTCTACTAAAAAGAAATGTTTCAAATCATTAATAAAGTGGAAAGAGTCACAAAGACCTAGGTCCCAGTCCCAAGTTTCTGAAGTACTTTGGGCCTCTGTTTCCTCATACATATGTGTATATACATGGACCACACAGGGTTGACAATGGGCTTAAATTTTTTTAAAAATGAGAAAGTGCCTGGCACTGTACTTGACAGAACTTTGGTAATATCAAAAATGAATGCTTATTGAGTACTAACTATACACTAGGCCCAGAGCTGAGAGTTTGCACTTACTACTGCATCTCATCCTTGCACCAGCCCTGTAAAGTAAGTTTTACCATTAACCTCATTTACAGATGAGGACCCTGAGGCTTGGGTCCTTTGGCTTAAATAATTTGCCAAAGGTCACAAAACCATAAGCTGTGGAATTGGGTTTTGAATCTAGGCAGCTGAATACTAGATCCTGCTCTTTTTTTTTTTCTTTTAACATACTTAGCACTCACTAGGTACCAGCCACTGTTTTAAGTCCTTTTACATGTTTTAATTCATAGAATCCTCACAATTACCATGGCAAATAGTATATCTCACAAGACTTGTACAATGTGACTTTCACAAGAGGTGGAGTCTATTTCCTCTCCCTTTGAATCTGGGCTGGCCATGTGATTTATTTGACCAATAGACTTTGACAGAAGTGACACCTTGTGACCTCTGGGCTTAGGCCTTAAGAAGTCTTGCAGCTTCCATAACTACCTCTTTGGAAGTCAGCTACCGTGTAAAGAAGTCTGAACTATCCTGCTAGAGAGGCCAGTGAAGGGAGGGAGGCCCTGCAGGATGAGAGGCCGCCTGGAGGAGAACTAAGGCTTTCCAGCCAATCGCCAGCATCAACCATCAGACATGTCAGTGAGGCCAACTTAGATGCTGTGATCCCAGCTGCGTTTCCAGATGAATGCAGCTGCAAGAGTGAACACAGCCAGCACCATGGAGAGCAGAAGAACCTCCCATCATGGAAAAAAATATTTTTTAAAATCATTGTTGTTTATAGCCACTAAGATCTGGGGTGGTTTGTCATATAGCAATAGATAGCTGAAACAAATAGGGTGTGTACTTCTGTTTCCTTATTTTACGAATGAGAAAAATGAGGCAGAGAGGGGTTAAATAAATCACTTAGGATTAAGCCACTAATGAGTGACAGAGCCAAGGCTTGAGATGAGGCACTCTGGCTCCAGAGACCACACGAATAACCACTAGGGTGTGATAAGCTGGAAAAGGGCCCCTCAAAGGAGTCCTCATTCTAATCCCTGGAACCTGTGAACATGTTACCTTACAGGGTAAAAGGGCCTTTACAGATGTTATTATGTTAATGGTCTTGCGATCAGGAGATTATCCTGGATTATCTGGGTGGGCCCAGTGTAATCACAAGGACCCCCATAAGAGGGAGGCGACAGGGTCAAAGTCAGAGAGAAAGGTGAGGGGAGGCAAGCGCATGAACCAAGGAATGAGGACAGCCTTTAGAAGCTGGAAAAGGCAAGAAAGGAGATTCTCCCCTAGAGCATCCAGGAGGAACCAGCTCTGTCAACACCTTGACATTAGCCCAGTGAGACCCATTTTGGACTTCTGACCTCCAGAACTGTAAGATAATAAAATGTGTTGTTTTAAGCCACTAAGTAGCATAGGAAACTAGTACAGGGGGCCTCTCCTATTTTAAGGGAGCTGGATCCCTCCCATAGGCTCCAGCCAGACCAGTCTCCTTATGGTCTCCTGTCATGTTTCATGCTTCTGTTCTTCTCTGGTTCTTGAATATCTCTTTTCTCCCCATCTATTTAATTCATTTCTTCCAGGAAGTCTTCTCTGACCATCCTGGATCACACTGCTGTGTCCTAACTCTATAGCACTTGATGTTTTGCACCTTCTCACTCAGCACTAATATCAGTGCTAATGTGTTGGCGAGCAGCCCAGTGACATTTTTACGAGTGTGAGTCATTGAGTCTGAGGACATAAGGCTGGAGAGGCCCTTAGAGAGTCTATCCCTTCATTTTACGGATGATGAAACTGAGACCTGAGGAAGGGAAGAAAGTCACTTATCCAAAGTCACATAGCCAGGGCTTAAAGACAGTCTTCTGACTTCAAATTCATAAGCTCATTCATTCAGCAAGTACTTATCAAGCCCTCATTATGGGCCCAGCACTGAGCTAGGTGCTGGGAATCACTGACAGTCATAAGCAGATAAGGTCTCTGCTCTCACAGGGGCCTCCGATTTGTGAGAGAGGTAAACATTTATGCAATAATCACACAGATATATAATCACCCACCACGATAAGTGCTAGGAAAGAAAGTTCCATAAAGTGAGCTGTGGAAGGGCAAAATACAGGGAACTATTTTAAACTGGAAAACCAGGGAAAGCTTCTCTGAAGAGGCAACCATCGATTGGGATGTGAATAATGGTGAGTAGAGTTAACTAAGGTCTTTCTAGGGGTAGAGGGAAGGAGAAAAGTGTTTTAAGCTGAAGAAATGGTGTGTGCAAAGGCCCTGGGGCAGGAGGGAGCAGAACAAGGGGGAAAAGAAGGCCAGGATGCCTGGAGAGTAAGAGTGACAGGGAGAGAGAGCTGAGGCTAGAGGAGTCCGTAGGGTCAGACCATAAGGGCCCAAGAGGCCACGGTGAGGTTTTGATCTTAATCCCAATGGCAATGGGAAGCCATAGGAAGACTTTAAGCAGAGCAGTGACATGATCAAATTCACATGATATTTGAATTTTATGGTGTTTTTCCCCTGCCAGGAACTTCCCTTATCTCTATAGACATGTTAGAGATCATCATTACAGGGAGTTTTATGCCACTCTCTATTCCACTCCATGCCTAGCCTTGTACGAAGCAGGTGCTCCATAAATATGCGTTGATTAACCTCTCAGCAGCATGTGACACTGCGGATCATTCCCTCCCCCTTGAAGTGTTCGTTCTTAGGCTTCTGTGCTGCTGCATGCTCCGGCTTCTCTCAATCCTCTGACCACTCCACCTTCCTACCATCCCATTTTAAGCATTTCTCACTGTTTCATCTTCATCCTCTTTCTTCTTTGTCCACACTCTCCCCCTTGGTCAGCCTGTGCCTCCCACAGTATCGATCTCTTCCTTCTGAGCAGAATTTAAGTTGCACAAGGGCTGGGACTTTGTCTGTCCTGTCACTGTTGCATCCGCAGGGCTTGGCACAGTGCCTGGCACCCAGCAGGCACCCAGAAAATTATTTGATGGGGGTATATACTGTACGATTCTCTTAATATGAAGCTCAAGAGCAGGCAGAATGAATCTATGGTGATTAATGTCAGAATAGTGGTTGCCTGTGGGGAGATAGTGACTGGGAAGGAGCACAAGGGAACTCGTAGGGGCTAGAAATCTTGATCTGAGTGGTGGTAGCACATGTATCTGCATACGTAAAAGCTCACTGAGCTGTAAGCTTAGGATTAATGTTCTTTATTGTATGTGTGGTATAGCTCAATAAAAAGTGAAAATTTGTTAATACCACCACTCTCCTGAGAGGGAATTCCTAATTTCTAACTGCTTTGTGTGTCCACCTAGATGTCCACCTCATGATATTCCCCAGCCTCCCAAATCAGCTCTCCTCCTGATTCCCATTCCTAGTGTTGTCAGCACTATGCTCCCAATTATTTCGTTTCCAAACCTCAGAGCCATCTTGTCCCCACACCACCTCTTCTTCTCTCCTGCCTCACCCAGCTTTCCAAGACACATAAACACAAGTGGTCCTGTGGTTATACAGAATTTTAAGATGGCCCCATGACTTTCACCCACTGGTGTTACTCCTGTGTTTACATTATAGGGCAAAAGGGAGATTAAGTGTGTGGGGGATGCTAATCTAATCACAGAGCTCTTTAAACTCAGAGAACTTTCTCTGGCTACTGGCAGAAGAGGAAGTCAGAGCTATTCAAAGCACAAGAACGATGCACTATTGCTGCCTTTGAAGATGGAGGGAATACATGCAAGGACTGGTGAGTGTTTTAGGAACTAAGAGTGAGTCCCAGCTAACAGCCAGTAAGAAAATAGGAACCTAAGTCTTACAACCACAAGGAACTGAATTTTGCCAACATGAATGAGCATGGAAGCAGATTCTTTCCCAGAGCCTCCAGATAAGAACCCAGACTAGCTGACTAGCCTTGTCAGAGCCCAAAAAAGAAACCAATCCAGCCCACTCAGACTTTGACCAATAGAACTATGAGATCTTAAAATGGTTGTCTTTTTAAGCCACTAAGTTTGCAGTAAATTGCTACAGCAGCAATAGAGAACTAATACCTATCTTAAATCCCATCTATTAATGGCAGCCTTTGTTGTCGTCCCTTCCTTCCCATTACTTTGGTCCCACTATGGCTCAGACTCTCTGACCTCACTGCTGCCTGACTGAAATATTAATCTCTGGGCCTCTCTCCCCAACCCATCCATCCAACTCACTGCCACCAGATTCCAAAGTCACAACCCTGATCACATCCTTCTTTTGCTCAAAAAGCTTCCACGACAGTGTAGCTTGTTGGTTACACTCTGAAAACCAGAATGCAGGGTATAAAGCCCAGCTCTGCCTCTAAGTAGCAGGTAACCCAGATCAAATTGCTTAACTTGGGAGTTAAATCCATAACTTGGGAGTGAGAGCACCATCCTCACAGGGTAGTTGCAAGGATTAAATGAGATATGCATGCGAAAAATAGTTATGCATGGCCCAGCAAAGGTAGGCACTCCACTCTATGAATCAAAGACTATCAAAGACTCCAGGTGGCCAACTGATTAAACTTTTCATCTTGGCCTTACATTCACACCCCATAGGCTACACACACACACACACAATCTCTCCAGCCTTTTCTCCCACTCCTCTTCTGTTAGTCCCATCCTTTTCCCTCCATCTTCATCACCACTCCCTTCCATCACATTATCACCTTCTATTCTGAGTGGTCTCCTCATATTCACAGACCTCCATTCTCTGCAGTCAGCAGGGACTGCTGAAAACACAAGCCTGACCATTTCACTTGTAGGTTTAAATCCTTCCATGGCTCCTCATTGCTCTCAATATAAAGTCTAAAATTCTTCCCACAACCGGGAAGGCCCTGGACAGCCTGGCCTGCCAACATCTCCAGGCCCCTTCCCTTGCTTTCTGTACCTGTCCCTCATACTCACCAGGCTCCTGCTAACCCTGGGCCACCCACCTCTTGCTGTTCCCTCTTCTTGGAACATTCTTCTCTTCCCTCTTTGCCTAGTTGACACCTATTTGTCCTTCCAATCCATAATTCAGTGGGAACTTCCTCTACAAAGCCTTCCCTGACCTCTCTGGTGAGTCCAAACCTCTCTAGTAGAAGCTGCAAAGGCCTGCTCTTTTGCAGACCTTCTCATTAAAAAAAAAAAAAAAAAAAGAGGTAACATAACTCTTCGCTGTACTTATTTCCACGCCACAAGGACTCGGGCTGTTTCTGTTTCTGATCACCATCATGTCCAAAGAGCAGAGCAGAGTGCCCAGTCCAGAATCTGGCCTCAGTAAATGCATGTTAAAGGAATGAATGAAAGAAACGAGTACAATCTGCTCAACTGGATTGCTTTTCCCACAGATGCTTTCTCGTCTCCATGCCTCTGCTCACTCATGTCACTACACTTGATATGCTTTCTGGCCAACTCTGTTTCCTATAAATCCAACCCACCCCTGGCAGACTCTGCCAAGTAATCTTGCCCAACATGTGAGCCTGCAGTGGCTTCCACCTCCATTCCTCCCCCTGCCCCACCACAAGCACCTAAGTTTGTATGACTTCTTTCTGATTGTGAAAATAATGTATGCACATTATAGACCTTTTAGATAATGTAGATAATGCAGAAAATATAAAAGAAAAAACTAAAAACATTTCAAATACCACTCCCCATGATAATTGCTACTTTTATTATAGAGTATGTCCATTCTTTTCCCATACATAATCATGGAAAATGTTTAAACCTCGCACAAATCAATCTCATTTTTTTAAAAAAGTTCAGACAAGTTCAAAAACTTGCTCAAGATCACACAGAAATGGTAAAAACAGAAGCAAGATGAGGAGACCAGCCTCCAGCCTCCCCTTGCTCTCACCATCCCTCCCAGCCCGTCTCCCTCTCCATCTTCTCCTACTCCTCTTATATCAGAGCTTACTCCCTTGAAACCCAAAGCCAAACTCCCTCTGACACCGTCCCTTTAATCCAGCAATTCCACTTGAAGGATAGTCACTTTGTACAGTGGTAGAAGACCAGTAACAAACTAAATGTACATCAATACTGGTTTAACAAGTAACAGTACATCTTCACAATGGGACACTATGCTGTTGTTCTAAAGAACAGGGGGGATCTTCATGTATTACTCTGGAATAATCTCTAAAATAATTTGTTAAATTAAAAAACTAAGATGTGGAACAATGTGTATAGTTTGCTATCATTTGTGAATATAGAAAATATTTCTACAATGTTTATGTACAATATTTCCACACACAAAAACGACACCAGTAGTTACTTCTGGAAAGGAGAATATAGGAATTGAAAGGTAAGAAGGGACATAATTTTCGCCTTATACCCACGTATAATGTTTATCTTTTTACCATACCCATGCCTTTAGTAAGTAAAAAAACAAAAACAAAAACAAAATTTTCCAGACTTTTTCTG
The DNA here is from genome assembly GCF_028564815.1 of Eubalaena glacialis. Lineage (NCBI taxonomy): Eukaryota > Metazoa > Chordata > Mammalia > Artiodactyla > Balaenidae > Eubalaena > Eubalaena glacialis. Next base: position 28,323,343 of record NC_083716.1, on the reverse strand, counting down.
ATCATCCCCCGAGCCCATCTTCACTCTATTATGTGAAGGTGTGTGTGTACCTCCTGGGGACACAGGTGTGCCCTGCTCCCCTCTTCTGATGTGGACCTCCCAAATGAGGCTCACACATGGACCATTTTCAGAGATGGAAGACCTTGTCTCTTCCACCAGAAGAGCAGGAATCTGTAGTCACTTGAAGGCCAAGGACTTTCATTCTAGCCCTGGCTCTGCCATTCACTAACTGTGTAACCTTGGACAAGTCACTGGACCTCTCCGAGGGTAAGTTCTGTCTCCTCTATCAGCCAGGTGAAGAGTTCTCCATCAGCCCCCTAGCTTCCAGATTTTCAAACAGTCTGTCCCTTCTGCCTATAAAATACTGCTCCCTTCCCTGTCTTGGTAGCTCCTACCCATCCTCCAAGACAGCTTTCATATCACCCTAGAGGAAAACCTCCCTAATCTCTTAGTCAAGGAGATTAAACACTGTCACAAGCCCCATCACACTTGGTCAGCATGACTTGTTCAGTGTTTCCCTTCTCAGTTAGAGTACAAGCTCCCTGAGGACAGGAACCATGCTGTGCTTATCACACCCAGCCCAGTGCCTGCCACATGGTTCGGGCTCAGGAAATATTTGCTCTGAGAGTAAATGGACATTGCCCTTGTCCAGACCCTCCCCCCCAGATCCTACGTCCTGATAAGACTTTAGCAGCCTTCCCGGCCACTCCAGGAAGAGGGGTGTCAATGGGGATCAGATCACTCCATTGCCACCCTTCCCCTAAAGTCTCTCCGCCCACCTAGGGCATCAGAGCCTGAGCTCTTTCCCACCAGCACATCCACAGCCTCCTGTAGGAGCAAACTCCTGTAGGATCCAGCCTGTTTAGGCCTATCCTCCAGGGCAGGGCCCCACCTAGGCCAAGGCAAGGGCCCAGACCCATTCCCTGCCCCCAGCCCAGCCGGAGAACGCGGTGGCCCAGCCCAGCCTGGCGGGCCCGGCCCATCAATCGTGCTCCCAGGGGTACAAACCAATTTCTTTTGCTTTTCCGAGCCCGTCTCCCTGGCGGAGCCTGGAGGAGCCTTCAATCGCATTAATCCCAGCCTGGCGGCGGTGACGAAGACGGATTTCTCCACCAAACGATCCATTTGTATCTCTCGTGCACTCACTTGGTTTTTTTTCTGTGCGGATGTTCAAAATATCATGAAAAAGGCGTTAGTCGGCTAGCTGTGGTGTAGCGAAATAATAGAGTGATCCGGCAATGCGCTCCTGACCTTGCAGGACAGCTAATCCATCCGCACATCTATCTTAATTATTCCCGGTTACAAAAGAGAAACTCCACCATCCATTCATTCCAGGCTGGCAATTCCATTTTCCACCCCGACTCACGCCCCATCCTTTCTCCACCATTCCCCTAGCCATATAGGCCCATTCACCAGTGCTACAACAGACTCTCCCCATGGCAGCCCAGTCTAGCCAGGCCTGAGCCCAGCCGGTGGCAGCCCAGCCCCTAGCCGGCTGCTCCATGAGATCAGAAGAGAGGCACTGTGGCTCCCTTCCCCAGAACTCTGACACCCCTCCATTGGAGGAAGGCTAGCTACCAACCGGATTGAGGCACAGCCAGGACACACACACACACACACACACACACACACACACTGATACCCTCACAAAGGCAGCCATAGACTCAATCTCATCCAGACTCTGACATTCAGGCCACCTCTCACACAGACACCAGCAGACAAGCCCACCCCCTCCCCACCCCACCCCAGGCCATTTTAGCTCTCCTGCTACCCTGGCACAGACGCTGGGACAGATGCTAGGATGGGCATTTTGACTAAGGGCAAGCTCCATAGAGGATGTCTTGGTCTGTCTGTCTCCCACCCCCAAAGCCAAAGACCCCACCCACTATATCATCTCAGTCTACTCATTACAATGCAATACAACCTGGGCAGCTGGAGGAGCAAGGTGTAGTATGAGAGAGGAAGAAAGCAAAAGGGGAGGAGTGAGGAGAAAGAGTTTGAGCAGAGATCCTGCAAGTGGGACAGAAAGGAAGAAGGGAAGGGAGTTTGGGGTGGTGTCATGAGAAGGTCATTGAAATGGTATGTGGTTTGTGTAACACAATTTGAGCTAATGGTACCAGATTCACTTTGGGGATGCCTGCGCCAGTCTCTAAAGCCTTTTCTAATTCCACTCCTTAATGTACAATTTTCAGATCCCTCATTCTAATGATTTTAATGCAATCAGCAAAACTAGGCATGTAATTGTCTTGGCTCTGTGTTTGGCTATGGTAGCTCCTGGGAACCCTGGCTCCCAGTTCCCATGCCCTCCTCCGCCAGTCCTTCCCTCCCTTCCCTTTCACCCCTCCCTTCAGCCTCAGTCAACAAGTCCTAATGAGACTTCTTCAGCTCTCGGGGCTGTGAGAGAAACAGAAGGAGTTTCAGTCCCCGGCCTCATGAAGCCCAGATCCGACTGAGGAAAGGCCACAGGGCATCTAGGCCAGAACTGGGCAATGGGGACTGTCTGCTGGCCCAGCCTGGCTAGACTGGTGGGGTTAGAGAAGGAGGAAGGCTTCCTGGAATAGCTCCGTGGGCTCTCCCTCCCCTTCCCAGAAGCAGCAGGCAGCCTGGGCTGGGCCTGGGGGGCGGTGTGCAGGGGAAGGACCATTTGTCCTGAGACAATGGCAGAGAAGGGGTCTCCAAGCGCTGTTGAGAGCCAATTTGTAGTGGTGACGGCCGAGGTTGCTCCAAAGGCTGGGAACAGCTGGAGCTCTGGGTGACTGATGGCTGGGCCCAGGAGAGGGGCCATTGGTCTGGCAGACACAAAGGCCCCGATGGTGCGCTGGTGGGGCCCGTCAAAATCATTAAGTGCCGAAGATGGGAGCCCCAGACTTCAGATGGGACCAGTGAGTGGGGGGAAAGAGGTCAGGAGCCTGCCCCTCCCTCCCTGCAGCCCCTCCTTCACCCTCCATCCCTGCTTTGGAAACTCAGCCACCCACACCCCCATTATCATCTTATTTGCATAGACACCCCACCCCCAGCCTTCCAGGTCCCTGGTCTTACTCCGTTGAGAGTCCAGGTTCCAGTCCTATTTGAGCAGCTCTGGCTCTGGGGCCAACCTGGGCCTGGCTGAGCCTCCCCGATCCTCTTTGGGGGACTCGCCCACCCTCAGGCACTACATTCGCTAGCCAGTGGCCTCATCCACTTATCAGGGTACATGACATCCTTAATTCAACGCCAGGAAAGACCTCCCTCCATTCCAAAGGGAAGAAGCCGAGGCCCTGGGTGGTGACTTCTCTCGCTTCTCTCTCCACGTGGGAAATGCTTCCCCCACTCGACCTTCCCCAAGGGGGAGGGAGGGGCAGTGACACTCGAGAAACCCGTCCCCTCCCCATCCTCCAGCCCCGCCCCCGCTCTGCGGCGCTCCCGGCAGGGGAGGGAAGCAGTGACCCGGCCAGGTGGTGATGATGCGGCCGGCCGCGCTGGTCACTCTTGGCCGCTCCCCGCGCGCAGCCCGACCCCCCTCGCATGGGTCACGGCGCCGGCAAAACTCCCTGACACAGAAACGCCTCGGGGCCTGCGCGTGTCGGGAACAATCCTCCGCCTGATGGGAAGCGACAGCCCGGCTCCGCCTCCCTCCGCTCCCTTCCCTCCCGCGGCTCCTCCCCTGCGCCTCGCTCACCCGCCCGCTGCGGGCCCAGCACTGTCCGGCGGGGAGCCCAGCAGGTGCCCCCGGCCCCCTCACCCCAGCCAGACAAGTCGTCACCCAGCCCTCCCGTGCGTCCTGGGGTGGGGAAAAGGGAGGAGGAGCAGCGTTTCCCTCGCTGCGGCCTCAGACCCGGGGTGAGGGGAATGGGGACCAGAGGGGCCCGGGAGAGGCACATGGCAGGGGCCAAGCAGGCAGCCGAACAGTTTGCATTGCACGACCCCACTTCTGCTTTCACCATGTTCACATAAAGACTGGAAAGAAATACACCAACTTGTAGAGGGGGTCTCCCTGGGTGTAAATTGACAGGTGGGTTTTCCTTTCTTTTTCCTTATCTATATCTCCTGAGTTTCCTTTGTCTTTGTGTGTGTTTGCAATAAATATATCATGTGTGACACTCTCCCCCCAGGGTTATAACAGCCACCCCAGGGCAGAGGGGTTGTTAGAGGGAAGCTCTGTCCCAGACCCCAGGCCCTGGCACTGATTCAGCCACAGGGAGGGAGGCTAGTGCACTCTGGAAGGGCTGTGGGTGAATGACCCCTCACTGGGGGTCCTGCCCCTCCTCCCACTTTCCCTGCAGAGGCTGGGGGTATGTGGGGAGGGGCTCTGGCTTCGGGAGAAAGGCCCAGAGGTACAAAAGTAGTCTCTCAGCATTTCCTCACACATGGACACTCAAGGACACTCAGGGGTACGCTGACATGCTGGCACACACCCACACACACTCACACATGCATTCACACACCTATAAACATATCCTTGCAGTCATGGCCACACACCCAAGAATGCACTCACGCACAGGTAGGCGCTCACGGGAGCACTTGTGGCCCTGCTGTACTCACACACTCAGCCTGCCCCTCACAGTCCCTGCCAAACACCACCCAGTCATGGCCTCCTGCTCACATCCTTCCTCCAGCTCAGACCCTTCAGGGAGTGAAGGCCTCATTCACTTCAAACGCCCTCATTCATCCTTCTCCAGTTGTTTTGCTGCTTACCTCAGCCCAACCTTCTCCCCACCATCGGGCTCTCCTCTCCCTCTCCGATAAGCTCTTACTTCTTGGTGCTGAGCTACAAGGCCCCTCCTGCCTTCCACCTATGAAATGATGACCTGCCCAGCCCCACCACAGAGCCTTCCTCCTCCTCCACTCCTACTCCTCCCACCTCACTCCTACCCATCCTTTGTGGCCTAGCCTGGGGCCCAGATTCCCCGGAAGCCTCCCCTCCTGAAGACTGGCTCCCCCTGGGACTCCTATCCCCTGACTTTACCCCTCACTCAGGTGACATTCCTTTTGCGCCTTCACTTTGATTCTCTCTTCATGGTTGTGAATCCTGTGAGCTCCTACAAAACAGGGGCAGATCCTGACTTCGTCTTGCATTCCCCTTACCCCACACACCTGCCTAGCAGTCCCTCAGCCGTATTCCTTGATGAACGAATGAATGAGTTAAAGGATGTTTGTGAACATGGCTTGTCTTGGTGTTGAGTGTGACCGTGTGTGAATGAAGAGGAGGTGGGAGCAGAGGCAGCTACCTGGGGTAAGTGCCACTGCCTGATCCCTCTGCTTAAGTACGAACAACCACTGCACTCCTCCCAACTACCCTACCTGGGAGGTGTCCATTTTATAAAGAATCAGAGGCTCAAAGAGGTTACATTATTTCCGAAAGGTCACAAGGCTGGGAGTGGCAGACTCTAAGGCCAAGGATACTAGCTGCACCTACCTCCTTCCTCATGGCCCAGGCTGGTGCAGTGGCAGGGGGTGGAGCTGCTTTCTGATAACCATGCTGCCCCACCCAACCTCTCCAGAATGAGGGGGCCTCTGGTCCCCTCTCCACCATGGGCCCTAAGTCTATCTCCTTCTTCCCAAGCCCTTTCTTCGGTCCTAATTCCCCTTTCTGCCCTCTCTGTTATATAATCTCTGCCCAAGATAACCATCTCCTCAGTGTTCCTTGAACACATTTCCAGGAGCAAGAAAACAAGGACTACAGTCTTGGTTCCATCACTGACTAGCTTGTGGCCTTGAGCAAATCACTAGTCACAAATTTACTCTGGCTTGGTTTTCCCCGAGTGTGTGGAGTGGGATGGGGCTTGTGTAGGTGCTGTCTCAGGTTCCCTGCAGTGTCCGCAATCTGGGCTCCAGTCCCTGGGGACAGGAGGGCAAGAACCAGCCAGCATCTTACCCACCCTGGTCCACCCCCAGGCCCCCAGAGGGGTTTGGGCTGAAAGAGGGCTGGAAAATGCTGTGAATTAATTACCATCAGACCTCCGGCCGCTGTTCATCTCTGTAAACAAACATTTTAATATGCAGTAATTAATTACATCTGCCACACCGACACTCCTCTCGTTCATCCTTCTTCAGCTTTTCTTCTGCTCACCCTGAACCAACCTCCTCCTCCCAGCTGGGGCCTGAGAACCCAGGCAGGGCCCCCTCCCACCATCTCCCCAGCCTTCTCCCCCCACCATCTCCCCAGCCTTCTCCCCCCACCACCAGATGCAGGTGCTCACATCTGCCCTCCTACTCTGCAGCTTTTGTTCCTTTTTCTATTTCTCTAATACCTGTCTGTCTTTCTGACAGCCCTTTGTCTCTAGTTCTCTCTGCCTGGATTTCCCTCCTCAACAAAGTTTAATGCCAGGGACACATTCTGGGAGAGAGAGGAAAATGAGGAAGTCAGTGGATCTGCCCCTGGTGCCTCAGCACATGAGCACACGTTTCAAATCCTTGGTGGTCCAGGACCAGGCTGATTTACAGGGATTATCCAAAAGCCAAAACAGACCCTGTTCCAGAAGTAGCCCTCCTGGCCCTAAGAGCTCCTAAGAGTCTTCCTGTCCCTGTCTTTTCTGTCTCACTCCCAGCCTCCATAGCAGCTCAGTGTGAAAAACAGAGAGGACACATCCACCCAGCTGAGCAATTACTCTTCATAATTACTTTTCACCGTCTCCAAGGGCCAGGAGTACCACCACTGGATCCACCTTCGGCGCCCCAGCCCTCCTCGGCCTGCCTACCTCCCAAGGGTAGGCAGCCAGGTACGGTGGGAGTGTGGGCGGTGCCCCCAGCCCGTGGTAGGGAGCGTACCCCATTTCAGGGAGGTTCATTCTGCCCTGCCTGGAGTCTGGGTGGGAGCCGGGGAACCAACACTGGATCAGAGGCGAGAACCCCAGATGAGAATGAGACGAGGGGGGCCAGCTGCGCACGGTTCGGAGCGACAGGAAGGGTGGGAAGAGGACTGAAGGTCCGAGAGGTCCGGCCCAGGCGGCCCGCCCCTGGGGACCCGGGAGCGGAGTGGGCGGGGTAGGGCGGGCGCCACCAGGCGTGGCGCAGGGAACAGAGCAGAATGAAATGCAGATGCAAAACGTGCTCGTAAGAGTTTCCTCTCTCTCCCCATCTGCCAAAGCCGAGATTTTAATCTTTAATCCATGAGCAATCAGCGAGCAGCGGCGAATGGCACATTACAGATGTTTTACTGTCGCTGGCGCTCTCAGCTTCCGCGCTCCGCACAGGCGCGCGGGGCGCCCCCGCCCCTCTTCGCCTTGCCAGCTCACACCCCTCCCCCTCCGGTCCCTCTTCCCCTCCCCCTACCCCCCAGGTCGTGGTTTAAAGATATTCCCTCACCTGCATGCTCCTGGTCCGCGGTGGAGCTGGGAATGGGGTGCAAGGCCGTTAACCCTTGCTAGCGGAGCTGGGCCTCCGCTGGTGACGCGGGGGCACTGGCGGGGAGGGGGCGGCCTTCAATATTGCGTTGAGGCGAATTCCCCGCCAGGTCCAAATTGGGGGCGCGAGGAGCGGGGCATCGAGTGCCCTGCTGGCTGAGCTGTCCCACCTCCAGTCCCATTCCCCGACCCCACCTCCGGGGCCGCTCGCGGCTCCTGCGATTAGCGCTCCAAATGTTCGGCTGCGCTGGGGCTATTTCCAGATGTTGGGCATCTCTGTTTTCACGTGTGGGACCATGCTCCCCTCTGCATGATGAGGAAGGAGAGTACCTCGTGGTCCGATCTGGGAGTCCCTAGGGAAATCTGACGGGGTGGCTTCTTGAAGACCAGCTGAAAAAACCTCACATCAGTCGGGGGAGTAGTGCCCTCTGTCAAATGGGAGTAGGAGTCTCTCCCGCTTCTTGGGAGCTTGAGCAGGAGGAGGAAGATGAGAAGCTCTGGAGTCCTTATCAAGCCCTGAGGCCAATTTGCTCCCGCCAGCTTCTAAAGGATCACCGGAAGCCACAGGAATGTTACTCTGCCTCCAGCTCAGAAATCCTTAGCAGTGATCCCAGTTTGCAAGTTGTGCGATTATTTGATTAATATCTGTGACTTCCAGTAGCCCATAAGTTCCATGAAGCCAAGGACTGTGTTTTTACTTATTGTGTTCCCTGGGTCTAGCACTGGGCCTCAGTAGGTGCTCACAGTGGATGCTCAATAAATATTTGCTGACTGAACGAAGGCATTCATGTGGTCTGCTGTAGCCTTGGATAATATTTTCTTGTGCCCTTATCATTGAAGACAGGCCCTTCACCCCATGCTCCTAAGCATGCACACACAATCCCCCTCTATGGAGACTCCTCCCAAACTGCAGGCCTTGCCTTTCTAGAAAACAGCCCATTTTTTCCCCTACCTCCATGGCGGGTCTTTCCCATTAGATAGAAGAGGACCCCAGGGCAAGATATGTCTGACACTAAGCTAGGGCTTCTTTGGCCAGCTGCCTTCTCTCCCCAGGCCCCAGAAGCTAGGAGGACCCTCTGACTTAGCCTTCCCGTGACTCTTGGACATCCTCTCCCTGCCCCCAGCTGACCCCTTCCGTCTGCATGACCACAGACACTGTAACCCTCTCTGATATTCCTGTTCCCTAGTGGTTCCAAACATACTCCCAATCCCAACAGAGCCCCAACCTAGTCCAAAGCCCCGTTTCACTAAGCATGATCCATCCCCTCACCGAATCTCCCCACTCTCCATCCCAAATGGCTTCTGGTCTTCTGAGAGGAAAAAAGGGAAGAATGTGGAGACTGGAAATGCAGAGGATAAAGAGGTGGAAAAGAGAAAAGCCTGCGAGGAAACCTAGACGACTGGAAGAAGAGGGGCAGAGAAGGGCACAGAGAACGGAAGTAGAGCGCCTTAGAAATAGAGGACAGAGGCAGACGTAAAGACAGAAGAGGCAGAAACAGTGATTGGCAGAAGCAGCCAAAGAGGCCCAGACGGACAGACAGAAAGAGGGATAGAAAAGAGGGAGGGTGCGCTGGGGCCTGAAGAGTGGAGACTCGGACTCCGGGAGCCGGAGCAGCAGCGTCGGGGAGGGAGACACCAAGGGGCGAGGGTCTGGGATGGGGCGAACCGCCGCGAGCCCGGTCCTGCCCTAGCCGGGCGCCGCCTGTCGGACCCGCCCCGGACCTAGGCCGCAGGGTCCACAGGCGGGCGGCCCTGAGAGGCGGCGGCGAGGGAAGCCGGAGAGGCAGCCGAGCCGCATGTGTGTTTTTATTATTATTATTTCTGATTAAAGAGGAATTCATCTCGTATCTGCCTCCTGCCAGGGGCCGAGGCGCCGCCATTGGGGTTAACGGTGCGGAAGAATACAAAAAAATTTCATTGAGGAGGATTATAAAAGTTACTAGCTGGAACATTAACAGAAGAGTAACTTGTAAAAAATGCAATATTACAATATTCACAAGGACGGCAGAGCGTGGTAAAGCTATAAAATTCAACATTAAAATCTTCCACAGCCTAGATAACCTAGTTAACAAACGTGGTATTGGAACTACTTTTCTGTAGGGGATGATGCATACGAGCAGGGGGCTGATACATACCAGCTGGGGGCTGATCACACCTCGGCAGCCGCGGGAGGGGGCGGGGCGGCCTTGGGATAGCCCCGCCCTTTCCCAGCCTCAGCCTCCTCCCCAGGAAAATTGGGATAACAGCCCCCATCAAGTGTTGGGGAGTGCCTAAGGAAGCACCTCAAAACGTCTGATGGGGCTGTACACTTGTGAGGTTATTTTTGTGTGTGAAGTGCTAATTAAAGCAGACAATTCACCGTGGATTTAGTCATGCTGAATAGGACATACATTTCTGTAACTGCAAGATGTGCATATAAAATGTATTAAGAAAGGATTGTACGTGTGCGTGAATGTATACATTCCGGGTGGGCTATGTGTGCATGTGCAGGATGTGTGTACCCAGGGCCTCTGTAGATAATATATGCATGGTATGTAAATGTGTATGTAGGTAGGGTATGCAGAGCATAGAGCTTTGGGGTTCAGAGTGTGTGTGTTCATAATACGTGTATATGCCTGGTGAGACTCTATGTAGGGTTTGTATGCATAGAATCTATGTGCAGGTAAGATATGTGTCTAGACAGGATAGGTATCTGCTGAGTATACGTGAGTGCATGGTGTATTCATGTATGGGATATGTATGCTATCACCGGCACATAATGTGTCTTTTTGCAAGATGTGTTTTAAAGAAGATATATGTTTGCTTGGTTCGGTGGGCATGCATGTGCAAGGTGTATATATCACAGGGCATTATGTGGTTGTGAACACAGGATGTTTGTGTGTGCAAATAGCATAGAAAGTAGGCTCTGTATGGGATAGTATGCATAAATGTGCATGTATGTGTTTAGGGCATGTGTATATGTGTGCAGTATGAGTGCATGTGAGCAGAGGGGATGTCTGTGAATGTGTGTGTCCAGGTATTTTTTGTATATTCAAGTATCTATAGAGTGTATGTATGTGAGCAGAGTACATATATGTGAAGGGCATGTGCATGTGTATGTTACATGTGTGTGAAAAATACATAGACATTATGTGAGATGTCTGAGTATGTGAAGTGTCTGTGGATGTCACAGAGCATCTGCTTCTATTCGGCCCCCAAATACTTGTAGTGTGGTGGTTAAGAACACAGGCTTTGGAGACAGGCTGTTTGGGATTGAATTATGGCTTTGTCATGTACTAAGTATACGATCTTGGGCAAACTTAACTTCCGGTTGCCTTAGCTTCCCCATCTGCAAAATGGTAATAGTGATATCACCTACTTCACAGAGTTGTTATTGGGATTAGATGAGTTAATACTCGCTGTGGTAGGCAGAATAATGACTGCCCCCCCCCAGTTCTAATCCCCCAAACCTATGATTATGTTACCTTACATGATAAAAGAGATTTTGAAGATGTGATCATGTTAAGAACCTTGACATGAGAAGATTATCCTGAATTATTGGAGTATGCCCAATGTCATCACAAGGGTCCTTATAAAAGGGAAGCAGGAGTATCAGTCAAAGAAGATGTGAGGACAGAAGGCGAGATCAGAGTGATGTGGCCATGAGCTAAGGAATGTGGGTGACTTCTAGAAACTGGAAAAGGTAGGGAAACTAATTCTCCCCTAGAGCCTCCAGAAGGAACACAGCCTTCTCAAGAAGGCTACTCAAGAAATGTAAGCTAATAAATGTGTTGTGTTAAGCCACTAAATCTGTGGTAATTTGTTACAGCAGCAATAGGAAACTAACACGCTTGTAAAAGTATGTACAAAAGTGCCAAGTACATAGCATGTATGTTATAAGTATTTGTTAAATAAATTCCTTGGAGGCAATGCTTGAGGCCCTAGGCAAGGCCTAGTTTCTCAGTCGCCAGATTTGCCATCCACATCTAAGGCTGCCTCTGGCTACCCTGGACCCTCCAAGATTCTGGATCCTGCCAGAGCCTGTGTTCTGCCATCATAACCATGGACACAACTTGGGGGGTGGAGGGAACGCTCCTTCAATACCTGCCTGCTTCTTCTTCCTTAATCATGCACTGTGGGTGGAGCTAGCACATGCATTTAGGCTTGTGGCTGAGGGGATTCAGGGGACAGGTTGAGAATCTTCAGACCTTCCCATTCACTTGCTCTTTGGACCAATCTCGGTAGGACAGGGTTGTTGTGGGGGAAGGGAAACTTGTGTGGGAAGTCGGTGCCTGAAGAGCCAGTGGAGTATATACATAGTCTTGTGCACAGAGAGCTACACTAGATCGCTGGTCACACTTGGCCACAATTTTAGCCATACAACTCAAGCCACCAATGGGGGGAGTTCTTGCTCAAAGAACATGGCTCTTCCCTTAGCTCTCTGCTTCTTTTGCTGTCTTCCTCCACCTCCAGCTTGGGGCCCCTGGGGAATGATCCTCCCATGGTTCCCAGATGGGCACAGGGACTTTCGAGACATTGCCATGAGATAATGGAATAAGTGGATTAATTTGTACCACAATATATTTTTCATTCTTACAAGTATGTGCATGTGTGTGTGTATGTGTGATGTGTGACCCTCAGTTTCCTCATCCACACAAAGGGAATAGTAATCCTTTCTTGCTTTCCTCACTGGATGTTAAGAGACTTGAAAGAGAACGTGCTCTACAATCACTAGGTATTGTCAGCGCCTGGGCCCTGGAGCCAGACACACATTTACCTGGAGAAAAGAGGCAACTCCAGCCACTCTTGGGCATGGGGCAGTGCCAAGGTATAAGTGGGAAGGGCAAGTCACAAGGAATCTGAAGGACCATTGCTAGCAGTTAGATATCCATTTCTTCTCACCACAGAAGGTAACAGAGGAAGTCTGTCCCCCGAGGACACCTGCTTCAGGGCTGTGAGGATGTGTTTGAGCAAACAAATGTGTCCACAGGTCCACACTGTAGGGGTCAGTGTACACTCATGGCAGGCCCCAGGGAGGTGTGACAGAGCTTTCTGGGGATGAGCCCACCCGGGGTACAAAAATAGGATGGGGAGTTCTCTTTGTGCACTGAGATGGTTAAGCACGGAACTCTGGAGTTAGAATACCCAGGCAGGGAGCTCAGCTCCACCACTTCTGGCCAGTATAACTCTGGGAGCTTAGTTAACCTCGCTGCCTCAGCTTCCTCATCTACAAAATGGAATAATAATGATGTCTAATTCATAAGATTGTTGTGAGGATTAAATGAGACATGAAATATTTATCACAGTGCCTGGCATATAACAAGTTCCCAATAAACACTGTTGTTGACAGCAATGATGTTATTGGCATCATCATTCCTCCCCTCTTCTTGGAGGAGGTGGTGTGGTGCTGTGGCCTGTGAGCCAGAGGGACCTGGTTAGAATCGAAACTCCACTGCTAACCAGTTATATAAACTTCACCAGCTGTGCAACTTTAAGCCTCAGCTTCTTCATCTGTATAATAGGGTCAGTAATATCTACCTTAAAGGGACACCCCATGAGGATCAGAGTTTATAAATATGTGGCCCAAAAGCCATAGCTGGCCTTTAGTTAGGTTTGCTCGGTCTACACTGTAAATACATAGCTCATGCAGTTAATGAAAAAGTGAAAACACGCCAAATGGTATACAGGGAAAAATAAGTCTTCCTTCCACCCCTGCCCTCTTCCTTGAGGCAACTACTATTTCCAGTTTTTGCATATCTTTCCAGAGCTAGTCTGTACAGGTACAATGTGTGCATGTGTATATGTGTACCTCTTTTTCTTTCAATAAATGGTAACTTATACATTGTTCCATGCCTCACTGTTTTACTTGGTTCACCTTGGAGATCTCTCCTTATCTATGTATGAAGACTCACTTCATTCTTGGTTAAGGCTGCCTAGTATTCCATTGAACAGATGCCCATATGTCATTTAGCCAGGCTCCTAATAGTGGACATTTAGATTACTTCTGATCTGCAAACAAAACTGCAATGACTATCCTTACACATCCATCATTTGGTCATCTGCCTGGTCACGTGCTTTTTTTTTTTTAAATTTTAGATAGTTTCCAATGAATTTCAAAGAAAAAACAAGTTTCCTCATTACTCTTAAAAACTCAGACAACTAGCCATCACTGGCCCCCACTTTTGCATGACAATCCTATCCTTTAGAGAGAACTTTGCCCTCTCCAGTTGCCCCAGAACCCCTCTCCCTGCTGTCTTCCCAGCCATTTCTGCCCCACAGGCATCTGTGTTTAGGAACCCCTGGTAAGACTCATGATACGGCGTATGGAAATAGTGTCTGGTAGCCGAGAAATGCTATTGTTACTCTTTCATGGGAAATTACTCCTCTATAGTTTTTTTGAATGGGCCTGTCTTAGGAGCACAGGTTCTTACATTCACACATGTGTGGGTGGGTGGCCTTCTTGTTGTATGTGGGGAACTGGTGGTCCAAACAGGAAGAGGAGCCATGCTCAGAGGCTCCTTGCTCACACTCACCGGCCTTCCACAGCTCTGGAAGGAGGGAGGAAGTTCCTTCACATATATCCTGTTCCATTTAACGAAATGAAGACTAACCTGCCTGTGAGAGCTGTGCTGGCCAGTACAGTAGCCATTCGCCACATTTAAATTAAATAATTAAATAAAATGAAAGTTTGTTTTTTTTTTTTTTGGCTGCACCTTGTGGGTTGTGGGATCTTAGTTCCCCAACCAGGGATCGAACCGGGGCCCTCTGCCGTGAAAGTGCAGAGTCCTAACTACTGGACCACCAGGGAATTTCCTAAATAAATAAATGAAATTTAAAATCAGCTCCTCAGTCACATTTGCCACACTTCAAATGTTCAACTGCCACATGTGGCTAGTGGCCACCATCTTGAAGTGCAGATATAGAACATTTGCACTATCACAGAAAGTTCTATTGGACAGCACTGCTCTAGACTGTAATCTCCATGGAGGCAGGGGCTGAGTATCTCTTTTCCACAACTGTGATCCCATGCCAAGCTCAGAGCTGACACAGAGAAGGCACTCAGTAATGGTTGTTGAATTAATGACTGAGGAATGAATGAATCAACCAACCAATGGCCCACAGGGGATACAGCCACAGGCTCCTCCACAGCACCCCACTGAGGCAGGTTTCTGAGGGGAAACTGAGGATGCTCTAGGTCACAGGGGACCTCAATGTAATGCTGGAGCCTGGCTGTTCCCAGGTAGGCCAGCAGGGTCACCCCCAGGACTGAGGCCTAGAAAGGAAGCAGTCACCCATGGATGGTTATTTGAGTCAAAAACCCGTGTTCTAAACATTCCTGCTGTCACTTTTGGTGAGGTCTCCCTCCTTAAAATCTAAATAAAAGCCCCTTCTGAAATGCCCCAGTGTCTGTGGGCCTGAACTGGGGAGATCTCATTAATGCCTGGGGGTCAATGCAGAGCACTTCCAGTAGCTAGATGGGGCAGCTGAGTCCTCCCCCACCCAAGCCAGAAGGTGTTCCAGAGGCTGTGGTGCCTGATCTGTTCCTGCCTAAACCTCAAGTGTACACATGTGCTGAGAGAGAGGAGGGAGAACACAGGGGCTGAGAACCTGAGTAAGAGGACAGGAGAGGACAATGTGTACACCTGTCTGTTTAGAATGTGTGTGAATTCCTGCACTTATGTGTGTCTGTATGTATTGGGAGCCATGTGTGTGGTAGGGAACTGTGTATGTATTCGGGGGCTGTGTGTGGTATGAGGGGGGCTTTATGTATAGAGAGATCGGCTACATGAGTATGGTTAGGAGGCTGTGTGTGGAGTGCGTATTGAGGGCTATGTGTTGGGGGCTGTTTGTGGTGTGTGGTAGGGGCCTTGTGTGTATTAGGGGGTGTATGTGTGGTGTGTATGTGGTGGGGGGATGAGTGTATTGGGGGCCGTGTGTGTGGTGTGAGGGGGCTGTGTGTATTGGGAGGGCTGTGTGTGTGCATGTGTGTGGTGTGTGTAGTGTGTGTGGCTGTGTATGTGTTGTGGGTTGTGTGGGTATTTGTACTGTGTGATGGGCATGGGCATGTCTCTCCTGTAGCCCTGCTTCCTCACGCTCCTGGATGTGGGCCCACGTTGACCCCTGGAATCAACCTGGGGAGCCCCACTGTGAAACACCTCCTCCATCCATGAGGGGAGGCTCCAGCTGTTGTCACAAACGGCCTTTCCTGCTTCTCGGTTCTGGCAGGGCAATGGGGATGCTGGGTGGGGAGAAAGCAAAGACCCAGAGAGACAGACGGAAGTGGAGACAGAGAGAAAGACAGGAAGAGACGGAAGACCTGACCAGGCCCCGGAGACCAGGTGGGAGACACGGGGTGGATGGGGGGGCGGCGAGAGCGTTAAGTGAGCTGGGGGGAGGGGAAAAGCAGAGAGACAGTGGTCAAAGGCCAGAGGGAGAGATAAGAGGGAGAAGAGAGCGAGAGAGGGATGAGAGAAAGAGAGATTGATGCGGAGTGGGGAGAAAAGAGCGGTGGGGGAAAGCAGAGACAGTGGATCAAAGGCCAGAGACCGGGCCCGCTTTGTGGGGGGGAGGGGGAAGAAGGGGCGAGGGGAGGGGGAAGAAGGGGCGAGGGGAGGGGGCCCGGCGGGGGAACTGCCGGGCGGCGCTCGGGCGCTCTGAGCCGCATGGCTCCCCGGGGAGACAGCAGACACTTGGCGGAGATGTTACTCCGGAGTTGGAGACGATGATAAATATGATAATTTGTATAAAATCTGAATGGGTCTTGTTTTCAGGGAGAATGCCTCGGATGATGAATGGGTCCGGCTCTCAGATAGATGGCTGATAAAAAGTGTATTGGATTGTTGAGAGCGATTTTAATTCTCATTCTCTACCTGCAGATGCCGCGGCCGCCGCGCTCGGCCTCCTCCTCCCTCCTGCTCAGGCGCGGGGCGGCCGGCGGCCCGGCCGGCCTCGGCGGCTCAGGAGGCTTCTGAAATGACTCTAATTACAGAATTATTAATTTTAAGAGGAGGGTGAGCAGGGGGTTTATGATTATTAATCGAGTGCCGGCTCTCGGCGGGCGGGGCGGGCCGCGGGCGAGCGCGCTCTGAGAGCGGAGGACGGGCCGGTCCCGGGGCAGCTCCAAGCCCGGAGGGCTCCGCGGCGGCGGCGGCCAGGCCCACCTCGCACACCGGCTGGGGCTTCAGAGGACTCTGAGCGCAGTCCGCACCGCTCATCTCCACCCCCAATCCGACCAGCGGTCCAACCTCTAGCCCTGGCCCGTGCGCCTGCGCAGCCGAGCGTCCGGCTCTCCGCCGGGGAGACAAGTGGGTCCGCCGCCCCAGGCCCACAAGGCGCGGCTCTGCCGCAGGAAGCGCACCCCCCGGCTCCCAGCTCCCACAGGTGTCGAGGAGTGCCCGTGAACCCCAAGCCTGTGACTGACGCAGTGAGGGCTCCTTTAAAGACATACGATAATAACAGTAGCATTTATGGGAGACCCTACGTGTGCCAGGAGCTGTCCTGGGTGCTTTAATGGTTTAATTTCCCCGTGCAGAATGGATGAGTCTCCCCACTTCTCAGAGGAGGAAACTAAGACTTAGAGAGTAATTTGTCCTTGCACCCCTCCCCTCCGCAGACAACTTCCCTAGACCAAGCGGTGGGGGGGCGGCGGGGAGGAAGTGGGCAGCAAGAGAGAAAGTTCCTCTCTCTAATTCACATCCGTCCAGTCACCTTCATCCCTAGTGTCTGCTCTAAGTGATTTGGCATATTGCCTAATACATTGTCCATCTTGGAGGAAGATGTTCAAAAGACTAGGCTGCAAACTGGGAAGGCAGACACCTAAAACAAATCTATAAATGGTTTTGCTCCACGGGTGCTGGCACTTTGGGAATAATATCTGCCTGGCCACCGTGACTATTTTAAAGAACTCACAGGTCATTTAGAAGAGGCCATTTGGTGTATTAGGTGGAAATTGGTTAAATTCCAGTAAAAAATGAGACCCCTCCAAACAAAAGGCCCAGACCCCTCCTCCCCATACACACAACATTCATTTCTGCCTCACTCTTCCTAGATGGGTTAAAGATAGTTTCCACATACCTCAATCATTCCAGAGCTTCTTCAACTTTTGTCTTTTGGCAAAGATAACTCTTGCCCTAAGAGGGAGAAGACAGACCTCTGTGGGCCTAGGGAAAGGAGAGACTGTAGGTGGTTCCAGCATATAGGAGAGGGCGGTTCTCTGGCCACAGTGAGGTCAATTCTAAGGTGCCTGTCACAGGGCCTGTTGTGTGGACCCAGAGGAGCCAGTAGAGAGGATGGGCTCATGAGTAGGACCCTCCATACTCCTCTGCAGTTCTCAGGGCACCTTGATGGGGAGCCATATGGGACAACCCAAGTCAGGCCTGTGTGGGGAGGGCATCAGGTTCAGTCCAGGGAATTCTTGTCTGTAGCTGGTGTTGAGGATCAGGATCCACAGAGGCCCAATCAGAGGCTGAGCCCAGCTGGGGTGAGGCATGGAGGGGAGCCCCGCACCCCATATTGAGGCTGCAGGCCTAAAAGCTGGAAAAGCCTGAGGACCCATGGGAAGGGACAAGGCCTGGTTGGAAAACTCTTAAGGTGGGGCTCCCAGCTTTCTCCAAGGCTGGTTGAGGGTTAGTGGACTTGCAGCCTCACAGAATTGGCTGGCCTGGTCACAGAAGCCAACTGTGAGTTTCCAGATTCAGAGGCCCTGAGCAGAGAAGAAGGAAGAGCATAGAGATGGTGAAAGGGGACTGGTGTGAGGATCTGGAAGAGAAAGGGGAGAAAGGCTTCTGGGTTTCACCAACTGGCTGCCCTGAAGGAATCCTCTCAGACCCATTCAACCTCTGAGCCACAACTAGTGTCACTTTTCCCTCTGACTCCCCTCTGGGCACTAGGAATATTTAGCATAGTATGTGCTTAGGAGTGTAGGTTATGGAGGCAGTATCTGGGTACAGATCCTACCTTTGCCACCTACTCGCTGTGTGATTGTGGACACGTGACTAAAACTCTCTGTGCCTCAGTTTCCTCATCTTTAAAATGGGGTTAGTAATAAATAGTAGGCAGAATGAATGAAATTAATATATGTGAAGCATGTAAAACAATGCCTGACATGCAGTAAGCCCTCAGACATGTTAGTTGTTTTTATTATTAACCTTGCTCCAATGGGGCACCTGGCCTTCCCTCTGGATCAACAACTTCCCTGGAGTATCTTTATATTACTGCTCTTTCTACCCCTGACACCCTGTGACTCTGCAGGAGACAATGCTCAATCAGTGCATGCAGAGACATCTGGGCCTGGGGTGGGCATCTATGTATCAGTGGTTACTATACCCCATATTTAATACCACCCAATAATTCCATAAGGCAAAATTCTTATCCTTGTTTTATACACGTGGACACTTAGGCACAGGGCCTTCAAGGGATATGCCCAAGATCACAAAACTGGTATGTTTTGGAACTGAGAAAGGGGGGTGGGTCTACCTCAGGACCACCTGGCTCCATTTTTCACTCTTGGGTGCTGCCTTCTTTGTCTTGGGGTTAGTGAGAAATTTTCCTCTTCTGCAGTGTACATGAGGCTGCCTGGTAAGGGTGCATGAGATGAGGAGAAAAAAGTTGCCTCCAGACATGATACATGGGGTTTCCACTTCTGTAATCACTAATGGGGAAGAGTTTGCAAGGGGAGGGGAGGGGTCAGAGTTGAGACTGAAGTTACCCAGAGATCTAAACAGACCTCAATTTATCATCTCACCCCACAGCACACACACACACACACACACACACCTCCAATCTGTGCCTGAATCCTGACCATCCTGCCTCCATCTCTCACATCTACCCTCTCTTCTCTATCTCTCCTAGACGTTTTTCTTCCGAGACCTCTTCTCTTCTCTTGCTGAGACTGTTTTCCCAGTTTCTGCTGCTCTCTCTACCTCCAGCTCACTGTCTACACTTGCAGAGTGGTCTTTCCCCTCCAAATCAGATCTTTTCTCTTCCTTGCTTAAAATCCTCCAATGACATCCCATGGCCTAAAGGAGAAAATCAAAACTCCTTAGCAAAAGTGCTCCTTGATCTAGGCCCTGCCTACCTCCCAACATTATTCCCCTTGCCTCAACTCTCACATCCATATTGGCCTCACAGAATCCTTTGCAGTTTCCCAACTAGGTGGGTTGCTGCCCCCTCCCCATGCCTTCGCTCCTGATCTCCTTCTGCCTGGGAATATTTCACCCAGGTATCCCTGCATCTAGTGTTTCATCATCTTTCAAGACCTCATCCTCTTTATGAAGCATTCTCTGACACTCCCTGGGTCTCAATCACCCTTCCAGTCCATATCTTGACACCTTCTGGAGTTTCTTGGCAAAGCTTTCTCTTTGTCACCAGGTAATATCCTCCTTAAAAGCGGGGCCAGTGTCTGACTTACCTCTATAACTGTAATAGGGAAGAACAAATCTGACTCCATATTAGATCTGTTTCTTTTACTTCAACCTTTGTATTCTACTGCTTTTGCTTTGAGTTAAGAATGTTGCCTATAGCCTGAAATATACAGGATAGCCCATTCTCAAGGCTCTGCTCTTTAAGAGTATAACACTTTTCCATTCATATGGAGATTTTAAAAGGTGCAGAACAGAGAATAACGCCTTTCTTATTGGAGGCTTACAGGGAATTGACCTACATGGAGAGCTGCAAGAACAAAGGATTCCAACACCAAGAAATTTGCAACAACCAGCCACGCCCCCCCCCTCACCTGGCCTTTAAAAATGCTTTGCTGAAACCCTTTGGGGAGTTCGGGGTTTGGGGGGGGGTATGAGTCACCCTTTCTCCTTGCATGGCCCTGCAATAAACCTTTCTCTGCTCCAAACTCCGACGTTTCGGTATTGTTTGGCCTCGCTGTGTGTTGGGCCCATGAACTTTGCTTAGGTAACATAACCCCAGTGTCCGTCACAGAGCAGGCCCAAGCGTACTGACTGACTGACCATTGCCCTCCCACCTGAGCCAGCTTGGTCACTGCCTCCCGCAGCCCAAAGGATTCTGGTCTAGGTATCAGTTTCTCCTGTCTCTGTGCAAAAGTAGGAATTGCCTGAGTTGCCCCTTTTCTTCCTGGAGGTATTTTACCCTCCACTCCTCTAGTCCAGCTCTGTGGCTGACCAGGCCAGACAAACAAGGCAGGAGGGAGGGGTAGCAGCCGGGAGGAAGAGCAAAGTGGGTTAAACCATATTGACCCAGAAGTCCCAAAGACTGGAAATTTTCCAGGAGCTTGTCATCCCAGGGTCTTCCTGGCGGGCAGGAAAGCCTTCCTCTCCTCAACCTTGGTCCCACGGGCACAGAGGCCTTTTGGGGTCTCAGTCTCCAGCCCAGCATCCTGGGTGCGCCAGAGCACGGTGGCTTGAAATGAGTGAGACCTGGGAGGGAGCGCTCCCACCTTTGTCCACGCAGAGACCTCGTCAGACCCAAGGGGTGATGCTCCTTAACACCCTTGCTCTGCCTTTCCCTCCAGTCCGCATTTCCACTTTTCATTTCTCTCTGCTTCTCTTCTGCACGGCTCCTGTCCCCTCCCCCGCTTCTTTATCTTCTTCCCTTTCCTCCTCCCCACCCTCTGGCCTGCGCAGTCCAGTGCCGCGCCTGGCCCCTAGAGCGAGCCGAACCTGCGCCGCGCCTCTCAGTCGCCGCGGGGAAGCGGTTCAGGAAATGCGCCCTCCGCTGGCGTCGGGTCGCGGTTCTCGCTGAGTTACTTTTTTCTCGCAGCTGTGCCCCAGCGCGCCCGCCTGGGCGCTAGAAATCTGTAAGCGAGGGATGTTCACCGAGACCCTGCTGAAGGGGGGGCGGGGGGGGGGTGGTTCTAGCTACCGGAAAGCTGGGGGCTCTGCGCTAATCAGCCAAAGCCTGTCCTCCCCGGGTTCTTGCCTCCCCTCGCGCTGGGGCCGGAAGTTCCAGGGGCCCAGTGCGCGCCCAAGAAAGAGCCGTGCGCCTTTTATTTACCCATCCCCTCCCCGCCATGGATCCAGGATGACATCCCACACAAAAAGTCCATTGCTTCCAGGGGCAGATACTCCTGTGCGCTTCGCGCCCTGGAACTTCAATTTGGAGTCTGGTTCTGCGCCGATACGGCCTAGAGCGCGGAGTGCGCAGACTGCGCTCCTCGCCCGGGCCTCCCGGGTCTTCCGCCCTTGAGCGTGAGCCCTGGCCGCCGCGGGGCGCGCTTCCACTGCTGAGCCTCGCAGGGGAGTTTTTGTAGATCAACAAAAGAGTTTGCTCTTTTGAGTTTCTTTTATTTTCTTTATTCTTTTGTCCCCTCCTTCTTAGTCTCCCTCCCTGCTCTTCTTTCTTCCCTAACTTCCCTTTTCCCTTTCTTTTCGTTCTCTTTTCTTTCTCACTGTCTCTGACCCGCTTCTCTCCGTCTTTTTCTGTATCTCCCGCTTCTATTCTGGCTCCCTCTCTGCCTCTGAGTCCCTGTCTTTCTTTGGGTCTCCCTTCCCGGACCCTTCGCTGTCCCTGCGCTAGGGTTGCGCCATCTTCCTGCATCATTTTTCCTGACTCGGCCGCCTCTTTCTCACTTTTTCTTTCTCCCGGCGGCCCCAGTCTGGCAGGCTCGGGTCCGGCTCCCCCGCCGCCGCCGCAGTGATTTATTCGCCTCACCCGGCGGAATCAGGTGCTGAACTGCGCCCCGGAACGAGGGAACAGATTTCTCCCAGGAAGGGTTTTGTGAACTAAACGACGCTAATTACGGGGTGGGGGACGCGCCGCCCGAGGAGGGGAGGCGCTCAGGGCCCAGCGCCCCGGGCGAGGGGAGAGGCCGGGGCCCCGCCGCAGCCCTCCCAGGCCGCCTCCCCTGCGCCTCTTGTCCCAGCATTCGCCTTTCCCTGGGAACTTTCCCGTCTGAGTTAACTATTAACCGCCGGCGAGAGGCAATTTTCTTCGGAATTTCAGCGATTTCCTTTTCGCGGTGGAGGCAGATTAACATGCAAATGGTGAGATGCTCGGCTTGAGTCTGCGCGCGGGTGAGGATGCCTCCAAGCAGTGTCCTTCGCGACGGCGGAAAACTACAGCGGAGCCACCCCACTCCCCCGCCCGTGCCTGGGCACGAAGCCGTGACCGAGCCACTGCCCGGCCGGTGCCCGGGGTGAAGGTGGAAAAAGCCGAGCGGCTCGTGCTTGGGGGCGGGGTTGAGGTGGGAGCTTAATCGGGCACGGCCACCCGAGGATCCCGCGACCAACACAGCCTGGTCCCTACTCGGAGCCCAGCACGCGGGCACGCCCTTGGAGGGGTTGGCAAACTCGGGGGAAAGCCCTTTCCCGCCTGCAGAACTTCCAGACTGTCCCTCAATTCCTCCCCCTTTGCCACTGCCGAGCACCCCCAACACACACACACCCTGCTCTGGATTGTGATCGCTGCAAACTTTGTCAAACTTGAGCCGCTGGGCACAGACACCTCGCCTTTTCCTCCTTTCCTCTTGCCCGTCCGGCTCTTCTTGAAGCAGGACAGGAGGGGTTTCTGGGCCTCCGGACTTGGGCGAGGACAGTTTGGGAAAGTCCAGGCCTCGCCTGGATGGGACGTTAGCCCCTGACCGCCCGCCAGGCCGCCGGACACCCAACGCGCTCCACGGCGGAAGGCTGGTGATTGCCGCGGCCAGGCTTCGCGAGGCTTGGCAGGGCCCTGGCGGATAGCCCCGCCGCTGCCCGGGCCGGGCCTTCCGGGGCGCCGGACCCGGCCCCTCACTACTGCGTCGGGCGGCGCTGGGCTTGGAGGCCCCAGTTCAGGGCTGCCTGCCGCTCGCCGAGCCGTCCTCTACACTCTCAGCCTTTCTAGCTTACTTCCCTCCAGCCCTCGCCCCGGGTTAGCTCTCTCCCCCGCCCGCCTCGCCGGCTCCATCTCTGGCCAGGCTGCCTCTGTCTCTCCCTATGTCTCTGTCTCTCTTGTTTGTTTCATCGCGGGGACACTGATTGCGCCTTATGAAGTTCTAACTGGTTTTGTGTCAGGAAGATCTTTCTCGCTGCTACCCAGCCTGGCGTGACGGATTAAACATCAACTAGTTAAATAAAAATTAATATCAACTGCCTCCTAACTTCTAATGTCATGTTGTTTATAACTAATGAACTGATTAGGGGATAAACACATCACGGAGACATTCAGCTCTCCTGCCTGGGCTCCGCAGCTGCCCTGTGCCCACTCCCCAGCACTGCCCGCCAGCTGCCAGGCCAGGAGGAGGGCGGGGGCTGGAGGGGCTGCCAGCTCCCGGGGGCTTGCTCCTCTGCCTACCTTGCGCTCTTTCTCTCTTTCTTTCTCTTTCCCTTCCTCTGTACATTTCTTTTTCTCAGTCCCTCTTCTTTTTCCCCTTCTTTCTTTCTTCTTCCTTTCTCCCTTGCATTCTTCTCTGTCCTCTGCAAAGAACAGCCCATCAGACTGACTCCGCGTTGTGTGTGTGTGTCTGTCTGTCTGTCTCTCTCTCTCTGATAGTCTGGCCCCCCAACCCCCCTTTCTCTATGGGAGTCCCTAACCTCTCTCTTCCCACTTCTCCACCCTCATTTGCATTCATTCCTCCCGTAGCACAAAGTGTAATGACTAAAAGCATCCTTGTGACTGGGCTTCTGACCTGCTACAAAGCAGGAGGCTGCAACCTCTCCCTCAGCACTTTGTGAAAGACTGACACCCCCTCCCCAGTTATTTAGGGGAAAAGGGAGTGAGCTAGAATAAGTGAGGTTGTGTTTTCTATTTCTCCTGTATTCAATCTGGAAGGGTGTGGAGAAAATAAAAGTGATTTTTAAAACTTTCCCCTCTCCTCTTGTCCCAGAAGCAATTAATACAGGTTCGAGTGCTAAATTTAATTTTCAAGGAAAGAAAAACTACTCTGGTGTCTTTCCTCCAGGGGCTTCAGAGCCCTCTTCACACACATCCACCTCGCCAGCCAGCCCCAGCCTGACCTGAGTGGCCTCCTGCAGGGCCCTTTTCCTAAAGATACTTAAACCAAATCACAATTGTCATCATGACAACAATAAGGCAGGAAAGCGAGTAATCACAGACCTGGCCCCGGTGAGGTTTTTTTTCCCTAGGAAGCCACAACGTTTTAACTTGGTTTGCCCTGGACCGCAGGGTCTGACAAGACAATAACAACAGAAAAAGCTTTTAAAACCAATTTAGCACACGTGAAAATGTAATTCTAATGAAGAATCAATAGGCTGGCAGATCATTTTTCCTGGGACTCCTTGGAGAACCTGAGAGAGACTTTCAATCAATGGGGCGGGCAATGAGCAGAAGGGCCCTGAGAGGCAGTGTGGGACAAGGGTGAGGGCTGGGAGACAAAGAGAAGCACAACCTAAGGGAGGAGGCTGGAGGGAGGCTGAGGTGCAGGGCCTGCCCTTTGACTGGCATCACTTTGCAGGTTTCCAGAGTCCCCAAGGCTCCAAAAGTATCAGAGCCAAGAGCTAAGAAAGCTCCTTCCTCCTCTTGGTCCCACTGGTATTCGACAGGCTGCTTAGCACAATGGCCTCAGCTGCCTTCCCCTGGGCCTAGGCCCCAGCCCTGGCACTGCCCCAACCCTGGGCCCTGTGTTCAGGTAACTGTGACAAGCTGGCTCAGGAGCAGCAGGGACACTGAGCTGAGTCTGTGAGTGTCCCCAGTTCAAAACACCTGGTTCCCCAGTGGGTGCCTCCCTGCTATGTGTGTGTGTGGAATGCTGGGTCTCAACTCCCGTTTCTGAAAACACAGGAACAAGAGCAATGAATATGTCTGTGGTCGCACTTCACATTTTATCAATCACTTCCACCCAAGTTTCTCAAGAGAAACCTGTGAGAAGGGCAAGGATTATAACCACTATTTTAAAGCAGTGGTAACAAAGGCACAAAGAGCCCTGCAGTGGAGGTGTGACTCAGCAGGTCATGGCCCATGTGTGTGGTTCTGAGTAGGTGATAGAGAGGCTAACTATGTGTGTGAACATCTCACGTGGTGTGTGTAATGGAATAACCACATGAGAATGTGGTGTGTGTGTGACTAGAGTTTCATTTATGCACATTGCTCTCCCATCCTTGTCCTTGGGAATGGTGTTCTGTGTATAACAAAAAGCAAAAACTTTTTTTTTTTTACTTTTAGGTTTCCATACTCTTACATTGGAAAATCATTGTTTGATTTATAAAAAGAAGTAAAAAAGCAAAGAAACACGAGTGAAGTCTGATGTTTTAAATCACATATTGGTAAGACAGTAATTTGGTCATGATTTCCCTGAAAGAGTAGAGATTAATGTTCCTGTGGGAAGATTTTAAAAATTTAAGTTGGGGAAGGGAATTTCCTGGCAGTCCAGTGGTTAGGACTCCAAGCTTTCACTGCCAAGGGCCCTAGTTCAATCCCTGGTCAGGGAACTAAGATCCTGCAAGATGCACGTGGCCAAAAAGAAATAATTTAAGTTGGGGAACCATGATAAGGGTTTTGCCTCTGGATGCCTGTGCCTCTCCAGTCCCGAGCTGCATAATTTATCTGAAGGAACTTCAGCTGAAGTGTCTGAGACTCCCAGGGAAGAGCTTCCATTCCTAACCTAAGCTGGCTCAGTAGGTCCTGTGGACCTGGGCGTTGACCCTTGCTTTGGTGCCTTTCTGCCTGAGGCCTGGAGGTGTATGTGCAGGAGATGGGGCCAGCCACAGACCCCTGCCTGCACACTGGGGCTTACCCAGCACTTTCCTTGATGGCCTCCCAGTGTTACTCAGCATGTGGGAGCAAGGCTGCATGAGAGTGGGAGGCCTAGAGCAAGTGAGTGCGAGTGTAAAGTGGGGCAGCTGAGAAAGGGGTACGCGGGGTGGTAGAAGTGGGAGCAGTTGTGCTTGAGAGGTGTGTGAGTGTGTAAGAAGGAGGAGTACAAGAAGGTGGGTGTGAGCAAAGTGGTGTATGAGAGGTTTGAGGGAGAACTTGTGACAAAGGTGTGAGAGGTGTAAATTCCAGATTGGGAGAGCACGATGTGGGACAAAGCTCAAGTGAGCCTTTGATCAGGGATGAAAGCATGAGTGTGCTTGGAGGAGGTGTGAATCTAAGGGTCCAAGAGACTTGGAGTGAGAGGACCAGAATATTGTGGAATGGTGTGGTTCAAATGGGTGGGCCTCTCAGCATGGCCAAGCCGGGGAGGGGTCTGGTAATTCTCCCTTTCCTCAGGGCCTGTGTCATCTCCTTAAGGCAAGGAAGCCAGTAGTTTTTCCTTTTATTCTGAATTTTTAAAAAAGGAAGGAAGGAAGGGAGGGAGGGAGGGAGGGAGAAAGGAAGGGAAAGAAGAGAAAAGAAAAGGAAAGAATTTGGAGCAGGAGAGGCTTGTGAGGGATTTATTGAGCAGTTCCACAATGTACTGGCGACAGGGAATGACTATGTTGCCCAAGAAAGTTGGGGTGCGTCTGTAGGAATCTTGGAAACATGGGCTGAGATCCGGGCGTGTGTGTCAGGCTGTGGAGCAAGTGCTGGTGGAGAAAGTAGCAGGGGGCCAGCGCTGAGAGTCGTGGGGAAGGGGAGCGCACAAAGTTGGGGAGAGCATGAGAGCGAAGACGCCCCTGCTTGTGAAGCTGTCGACTGATGGGAGCGAGTGACAGCGAGGAAGAGGGGGTGGGGTGAGAGGGTGCGCGGGCGTCTAGGCTGGGGATTCGGTCTCTGGGTGCCTGCGGCAGCGCGGCGGCGGCTTGCCTGCGGCGGGCTCGGGGCCGGGGTGCGTGTGCACGCGTGTGCGCGGGGCAGAGAGCCCGGGGCTCCTGGACGCGTGGCTGTGCCTCAGCGCTGCCGGCTGGGTGATTGCGGGCGCGAGCGGAACGCACAGCCGAGGCGGCGGGCAGCCCGGGTTATCTGAGCCGCTCGGTCTTGGGTGACTGCGCCCAGATCTCGAGGCGGCGGCGGCAAAGGCGAGACGCGCTGGCGGGCCGCGGAGGAGCCGAGAAGCGAAACCCAGGCCCAGACGGCAGCGGCGGGGAGTAAAGCATGGAACAGTTCGCGGGCCGGGCAGGTAAGAGAGAGGAGGACCCGTCGGCGCCACAGGCAAGGGGGGTGCGGGTGACCGAGAGGCATGGGAGCGGCCAAGTCGAGGGACCCCACTCCTCTTTCTTTCTGTGCTTGCCTGGCGGCGGGGCTGGGGACTGGGGCTCTATGGCCTCTTTCCGCCGCTGAGGCCTCCGGGCCTTCCATCCCAGTGTCCTCTGAATCAACTAAAAACTTTCCACCCAGAAAACGTGAGTTTTACAACTTCTGTTGGTCACTTTGCAGAACCTGGGCTTTGCTCTCTTTTGTGCATTTAGGACTTTATCTTTCCACTTTCCTTCAGTGTAAAAATATTTTGCCTGACTTCCTCCAAGTTGGGAGCACTGGGAAGGCCTTAGTTTCTAGTGGGGATGGAGTGTGGTTGCGTGTGCATGTGTGCTAGTGGGTGGGGACAGGCTGTGTGCACAAGTCTGTGTGCACATGTGTGAGGGCCTTGTGTATTTGAGTATGAACCAAAGTGTAAGCACTGGTGTAGATAATGCAAGTGGAGAGAAGGCTGCTCCCCAAATAAACGACTCAAGGGAGGCCTGGGGCAAGAGGAGGGATGGCAGGCCCCAGGGGACCCGAGTGGGGAGGAGAATCTGAAGCTGCTAAGGGAGTGGAGGGCTGCTCTCTCTCTTTTTTTCCCCTCCACCCCTCCCTCAGGCCTGCCAACTCCACTCCATCTGCCCACTAGGTGTCCTGGTGTAGCTCAGGGGTGGGAAGCCAGGGACCCAAGTTTAGTTTTGGATTGCTGGGGAGGGAGAGGGTCGGATCAGGTTTCCCAGAGTTTTTCAAATAATACCACAGAGGTCAAGGACTAACTCCAGGCCCCTTTTGCTTCACTCCTCTCCTTCTCCAAATAGCCTTCCTCCTCTCCCTCCTCCCCCCATCCCCTACCAGCTCAGGCTCTAGTTCTTTCAACAGATAATCCAGTTTCCACCCTCAGCACTGCCCTTCCTGTAGCTTCTTGGCCTAGTCCCTTGGCTGCCTCCATTCCCCCTTGGGGGCCTTGTCCTCACTGGGGAATCTGGGCCTCCAGGAGTGTCAACTGTCACCTCCTGGGCTTTTAGGGATCTGGGCCACCCCTCCACATCAGAGGTTTAAGTAGGGAGATCAATAGCAAACAGTTGTAATGATCTAATTAATTATGGCAAAATTAAAAGCGAGTACAAAATCAATCTCTGATGGTGTTGAAGATGGAATTCAATTGAGAGCCCATCTGTGCACCCCCTCGACCGTATAAATATGCAGCCCAAGGACAGACCTAATGGCTGGGCCTTCCTGGGAACCTCTTTCCCCCTTTCTTCCTCTCCTGCACAGGGTTTCTCTCTCCCTCACTCTGCCTGAATCTATTTTGACTCCTGCCGCCTCCTGACCCCACCCCTCCTTCCTTCCCCGTCCTGTCTGCTCAGGCTCCTGACACTCCCACTTTGCCATTTTCCCTCTTAGAAGGCGGCTCTCACTGCTTCGCAGGCCTGAGGTGTGTGAACCTTGTTTCCAGTCCCTGCAAATCTCCCGGAAGATGCAGCCAGGCCCTCTCCCCAGCGCCTCGGAAAGAGACGGAAGAGCGGTGGGGGCATCCTTGAGCACCTGTCCGGGCTCTCATCCCAAGTTTCCTGGTGTTCGGGATACTCCACAAGGGACGAGGGCACTTACCCAGGGGCGCCTGCGCCTACCTGCGTCTGCCCGGGGAGCTGCTCTCCCGGCGCGCTTGGGCGGGCGGCCGGGAAGAGCAGCTGCGCACCGCACTCCGTTTCCCTTCCCTCCTTTCCCCGCTTTTGCGGGGATCAAACTCCCGCCAGCCCAGCCGGGGCTTGGGGAACTGTGGGGAGGAGCTGTGGAACTGGGCAGGGCTGGGTCTGAGAGAAGGAAACCTCCGTTCCCTTCCAAGCCGCCTTCTATCGTTTTTTCACGGCCCCCCTCCGGCCCCTCGGCCCTCACCTCTTTCTTATACACTTCTGGCCGGGGCACAGCTCCCCCGGGGACCCTGCGTGCCCCAGAGGGCCCCCGTGCCCCTTTTATACCCATCCAGCTGGTTCAAAATGACAATGACATGCGCGCTCGAGTGAGCGTGCGTGCCTCGCGGACGCCCTGGTGCAACCTCCGCAGCCGGGTTTGCGAGGGATGCGGGTTTTATTTAGTCTCGCTGAGCCCGTTCGGGAACAGCGAAGACCAGGAAAAAGCGAGGGAAAGGGTAAGAGAAGAGAATTGGCTACCAGGTCAGTTGTGGTCTTTGGCCATCGACGCCTCTACTCCCAGCACCATAAAAATAAGCCCTTTATTTGATGACCTTCCTTTTACTCCACTGGCCTGTTCCAGCTGGCTCTCTGCTTCCCTGTCGCTGGTCCCCTGCCTCTCCCTCCTGGGGCCCTGGGCCCACACTGAGTTCCCAGGGATCTTTATGCCCTCGGAGACCCCTCCCTATTCCCTTGTCCTGCCGCCGGGTCCTCAGGGCCTGGGGGAGACACAGCCCTACGCCTCCCCACCCTCTTTTGCCAGGCCTCCTCACCCCGTTATTAATTGCTGTGTTGACCTGCAGGATTGATTGGCGGCCCCGCTGGAAGAGGCTGCAGAGGCCTTGGCCTCGGTGCAGCCTCGGCTGAGGGCAGAGAGGGGAGGGGGAGGTGTGAATATGGCTCCTGAACTCCTATCTCAGCCCCGCCTGGGACACAGCTGTTTGCCTAGACACTCACTCCACGCCGCTCACACACACCTTTACACACCCTCACAACACTCACACACTCACACGATCCCTTCAAGAGGCATTCAGCCCCCAAGGAGACACATCAGAAATTCTCCTTAATCGATTTAGAAATTGAAAGAGGCTTCCTCCCTCCATCATTCATTCTCTTCACTATATTCGTTACCCGCGGGTCTAGACCTCACGACCGGCCTGTTCAGAGAGAGCAGAGCGAACCACTGGGACCTGAGCTTTTTTTCTGTCCGAGATTGACTTTGCATCTCCCCCCCGCCAGGAACAGTTGCAGAAAGTTAAGAAATAATCCTGGATTCGAGTAACCCTTAAAGTCTCAAACCAAAGCACTTTTTCCAGAAAGAGCCCGTGCCCTGACTCCTGAGAGATTCGGTTAAGCCCTTTTGTTTCAAGTTCGGGGGATGGACGGCTCTGGACTGCAGGAAGTGGAGGGTGGAGGCTTGCAGCAGCGTGGGGCAGGGGTCTAACCCAAAAGCAAAGGCCCTCCCCTCCCCTCCCCCTCTTCCCTAAACCTTGTCGCGCGCGCGCGCACACACAGACACACACACGGCCCCAGAGCCACAGCAACACCCCTCTGCCCGGATCTCAGGCCACAGGCCCTCCGGCCAGCAACCCAAGCGATAGTGAGCCCCTGGGACGTCCCGGCTCCAGGCCGAGGTGGGCGGAGGCGGGAGGAGTAGACGAACCTCGGCCGCTCCCCAGAGAGACCCCTTTTCTTTGGTTCTCTCCCTGTCTCATCAGCCCCTCTCGACACCCCCCCGTGATCCCCTCTCCCCTACCCCCCCGTGATCCCCTCTCCCCTACCCGCCCCCCACCCCGTGATCCCCTCTCCCCTCCGCTCCGGTCCTTTGTCTCCGGCCAATTCGCGGCGCCGAACAGCCTGGCCCCCGCCTGGGCGGCCCTGCCCCTCGCTTCCCTGTTTGGCTGGCGGGGCTCCCCCTGCCTTCCTTACCCGCTCCCGGCTCTGGCGCGTTCTCCGCCTGCTCCTCACGTCCGCACAGCAGCTGGGAGAGGAGGCAGGGAGGGCGGGCGCGCCGCGGACGGATCCGAGAGAGTAGATTTGGTGCTTGCTCGCAACTCCGGGAAAACTCAGCCCGCCCCCTACAACTATTCCTCAGCGACGCAGAGCCGCGCGCCCTCTCCCGCGTTTGGCCCTTTCCTTTCCTTGTACATTGGCGGTGGCTATTTCGCTTCCCCTGGTCTGCCCAGCATCTGAAGTTGCGCTCCCCCTGCCCTGCACTCCGTCCCGTTTCGGCTGCCCCATGCTACTGTCTGCCCCCTTCCTCCGCAGCCCCCTTCTTCGCGGTGGCGGTGGAGGGTAGCGCTGGGAACGTTGGAGGCCCGCCGGCACTGTCTCCCTTCACCGGACAGGTCAGGCTCAGGACTCAGGGCCTGGCTGAGAAGAGGGTTAATCATTACTCGCACGGACCCTCAGCCTCACTGGGACTCTCTCACCCTTGGGGAGGAAGGGAGGGGGCAGTTAGCCAGGTGGGGACCTCGGCTTGGCCTAAACCAGCCTCTTCGGTCCTTCCAGAGACAAGTGCCTTCTCCGGTCCCGCAGCGCCTTTCGCATCCCTTTCTTTTCCTCCTCTCTCCCCTCTTCCACACCTCCCCTTGGTCAGGCCTCTCCCCACCGTCTCATCTGCGCTCTGGCTTTGGCAGGTTGACTGCAGGTCCTGGGAGGACCAACTTTCTTTGTTTGGAACCGAACTGGACGGGATTTCCTTCCCCAAGTCTCCACCAACGGGCCAGCTCCTCCCAACGGTTTTGGCCTACTGGCCCAAAGGCGACCGTGCCTGAGGCCACAATTAACCCGGGTGTTGCGGGGGGCGGGGTGGTATTTAACTGATTCTCTAGCAGTTGCGGTGGTGCAGTGGGATGAGGGGCGCAAGAAGTGGGAGTGGAAGAGTGGCAGGAAAGAGACAGAGAGCAGAGTGATGAACATGGACAGGGTGTGGTATCGACAACGGAAAGAAAAGAAGTCCGAAAGGGAGGAACACGGAAAGGAAGGCAGTGAGGAATCCTCTAGTTACCTTTATAGGGTAGAAGTTGGATGGAAAAAACCACCCCCTGCCCTGCCTAAGTGCCCAAATCCCTCCCTTCCCTCTTTGTGGACGGTTAAGGGTTCAGAAAGTTAGGCACTTATTCCTTTATCTACCATAGAAATGTTTGGTTTTTTAAATGCTTTCCTATTGGCTAGCTCCACGGAGAGGCAAGACAGGTGTAATTATCACTATTTTACAGGTAAGAAAATTGAAGCTCAAAGAGGCAAAGGGACTGTGCATGTGGAGGCTATTGCTCCTTCCCTGGGCTTTGGAGTGAGTGGCCCCTTTAGCTGTGCAGAGGTCCATAAGTGTGTGTGGGGGGAGGCTGTCCAGGAGTACCAGAGCCTCACTGGGCCTCTTGCGCCCCCTTCACCTCCTTCGAGCTTTTTCTCTGTTGGACAGAGCCCTCCACTCCTACCCTATAGATTGCTGGCCCAGTTTCTCCTGACTTGACCATTTTTTTCTGCTCCCCAGTCGGGTGGCCCACCGGTGGCAGCCACCTGGCAGGCCCGTGCGGCTAAGAGGCCGCTTTGGTGGCCAAGTGGCTTGCATTGTCGTTTCCCCTCAAAGGAGCTGTGAAGGGCCGGCATGTCGCTAGGACCTCATGTGAGGAGAAGCCGGGTTAAAGGAGGAGGGGCCGGGGAAGATGAAGGCTCAGCACGTGCGCCCGGCCTCCTCAGGACCAACAGACAGAGCGGGCGGGGCCAGCCGGGAGTTAGGCCCCCCGGGCTTCACGCAGGGAGCCCAAATATTGGGAACAAAAGCGGGAAAAGAAGAGTGAGAGCGGGAGGGAGCGAGGGAGGGAGCGAGGGAGGGAGCGAGGAAGCAGAAATTAGGGGGTCTTAGATGAAAAAAAAGAAAGTAGCTTTAGGGGGAATGTGCCGTGGAGTGTGAAATTGCAGCCCATGGTGCTCCATATTGTACCAGAAGCTCTTCCAAAAAAAAAAAAAAAACCATCCTCCAACGTGACCAGAGGGCTAGGAAGGGGGAGGGGCGGGGAGAGAATGGGGAGGAGGAGGGGAAAGGGCCGGCCGGGCTGGAGCCGGTCAGGGCGAGCTGGAGAGGGGCCAGCATGCGTGCGCCGACTGCTTGGGACCTGGTCGCCGAGAGAATGCGCCCCGGGGTGCACGCCGGGACCCTGGGGCGAGTGGGCCGCAGCTGTCCCGGACTTGGATTGTCAGACAAACTTTTTTTTCTTTTTCTTTTTTTCTGGTGGTGGTGACTTCCAAAACTGGGAATAATTCTGAAAAAAAGCTTGGCTGTGGAGCTGCTGCTCTGCTCTACCCTCCGCTCTTCGCTCCTCCGTTTCTGCTTTTCTTCCCTTTGGACCTGTTTTTCCCCCCTTGGTTCTAAACAGCTTTCCCCGCCCTGAACTTTAATGCGTTTAATTTGGTCCGCGCTGTGGGGAGCATTTCCTAGGGAGATACATTTAATTTCGGAATTTCTAATCCCCTCCCTCAGAGCCCCGGCCCTGGCTCCCCTTGCCACTCCCCGGGAGGTGGAAGGAGTGGAAGGAGGAAGGCTGGCCCAGGCCACCAAGGAGGGGCTTGGCTGGGATGCTCCCCGGGCCCCCACCAGGCGCCCCCCTCCCCCGCCCCCTCGCGGCCCAGCCGCCTTCCTCAACTGCTCCAGGTCGGGCGCCTGGGGCCCCAGGTCAGGGCCCTGCCTGCAGAGGGTAGGCAGCCAAGCCTCAGCTTTTCCTCGCCAGGGTAGAAAGCACTGGGCCAGGGAATGGGAAAACGGAAAAGGAGCAGAAGGGTCGGGCAGGGAGAGGGTGCAATCGGGGGCACCGGAAAGGGTTTACCGAGCACTTCATGCACAGTCTGCCCAGAAATGCATTTGGGAGCTCAGGGTGCTAGTCGCTCTTGGCTTGGCTTGGGGTGCCTTTGTGTGTGTATACTGTGGGGGAGGAGAGAGAAGCTCAATGGCGACCAAGGCCTCCCGGACACCTACACCCGACAAAGCAGACGGGAGACAACTGGAGAGCCTGGCGGCCGGAGCTCGTCAGAGAGGAAGGAGGCAAGGGCGGGGGTGCCCGGCGCCAGGCAAGCCTGGCAGGGAAGGGAGCGGAGAAGGTGAAGGAGCGGAGATCCACAAGAAAGATTTATTGGGCAGATCAGATGCACAGAGGCGGCTAATGAAGCAAATCCCGAGATGGGTATCAGAGCAACTCCCCAAAAGTTTATTTGCCTTTAAATTTCCGCAGCGAGGCGGGCGCCTTGTTTGAAGTGTAAATGCCCCTAGGTTGGGGGGTGGAAGGGCTGCTTTGAAAACACCAGAGAGAAAAGGTTCATTTAGAGGCAGACGGGAAAAGCAACCAACCCTGACAGGTCGGAGCCCGGGTTGTGTTTGGGGTTGGGTTGTTTTCTTTCTTTCTCTTTCTTTTCCTCTTTCCTCTTTCCTCTTCTTTCTTCTTTCCTTTTTTCCTTTCTGGCTTTTTTCTCCTCTACTAAGACTATAGGAGAAAAAAGGGAAGAACAGGAAAGGGAGCATCAGAGGGAGAGGCCAACACCTCTGGAGAGAAATCTGTAGGCCAGCCCTTCAGCCTGGAGCCCTGGGAGAAGGCTGAGTCTTGGCTAAAAGGGCTTCTAATCATCAGGGAGTATTGCTCTTTGATTTTCTAGACACTTGAACAGGCTGGAGCCAAGGAGGAAGCTGCCAGGGGCTGGCTGTGTGGGAGGGTGGATGTCCAGCTAATGCAGTGCTGAGGAAAGTGTCCCAGGAGCAGGGGGAGTGGGGTTCTGGAATCTCAGGGGCTACCTGGGAATTGGACTATCAATAGAAGTGTCTTCAATCCTCAGGGGGTACATGTGTAGTATAGGTGTGTGAGTGCAACTTCCAGCACACTTTGTGCACTAAGTCCTCTTCTTTACAAAACATGAAAATCCCTCTTGCTTAGTATGTAAAAAACGCCTGTTGTCTGCACCCACACTTCTTCGTAGTATGTGTAACCTAGGGACATGTCTAGCTGATTCTAGAAAAATCTGAGTCTGTGTGTGGAGAGGGGTCCTGCCCACAGTCCAGTTTTTTCAAGAGTTCAGACTCCCTAAGACAACTTCCTAGACCAACATAGGGAGACCTGGGGCAAAGGGCTCTTTCGGTTCTGAGCTCCTCTCAGTAAGGACCCTTCCTCGATGGGGCCCCCTCATCCCAATTCTGGGTTAATTACCTCCCTGAAAGAAGCCCAAGGCTGAACCAGCTAATAACACCTGAGAGCCCTTTGCTTCCAGGCCCAGGAGCCTTTTCCTTTAGGCTGCCCGGAACTGTTTTCCTTTTTCGCTCCCCACACCAAGTTAGTGCGTGTTCGTGGGGTTGTGAGGCCAAAGCAAACCCGGGAGCGCCATCTGCAGGTCTCGAGAGGAAGAGACTGACCTTTGGGGCTGGACCCTGCGCCTTCCACCTCCAGCCCGAGGGAACCAGCTTGGCCGCCCAAAGGAAGTGGGGGTGAGGGCTGGGAGGGAGGGGGCGGGGGGGGAGGGGATTTTTCCTCCCAGAAATTACTTCGCAGGTGGATTAAGCGGATTGGGCTCCGGAGGATCCAGGAAGGAGAGCAAATGACAGGATCCCAGCGGATCCGGCCTCCTAAAGGGTGGGAAGCTCGGAACCCTGTCGGGCTGAACCTGGCCCGAACCCCGCCCGAGGATGAAGGGCGCTCTGAAAACCCAGGTGCAAGAGGCCCTGTAGGAGTTTCCTCCTGCCTGAGTTGGGCGGGTTCCGCCCCCCAACCTAGCTGCCGCCTGGGCGCCGGCCAGAGGGACAGCGGCGGGAGTCCGCGGCGCTTCTGCGGGCGCCAGGGTCGGCAGGCAGGGGCTAGAGTCGCCTCGAGTATTGGCTGCAAGAGCGCAGCGCCGGCTTCCCCGAGCCGCCCTTTCGCAGACCCAGAAAGGGGAGGGGGAGGGAGCGAAGGAGGGAGAGTTAAAACATCAGCTGAAGTGCCAAGATGATTTATGAGACGAGGGAAAATATTTCATAAAGATCTCCCGGATATTCTGTACTTAACCAGTTAGGAGACAAAGGGCTTCTCCTGCCTGGTGCGTGCGAGCGGACCTGAGCGAGCGAGGGAGCGAGTGCGGAGGAGGGCTGCGGAGGCTGGACCAGCGGCTCCGGCAGGAGCGGGTCCTGGCCGAGCGCGCTGCGCCTCCTGCGCTTGCTCTGGATCCGCCGAGCTGGCAGCGGGCGGCGCTCAGCCTCGTTCGCAGCCTCTTCTCCCCAGCCGGGGAGAGCGAGCCGAGCCTCGGTCTCCCGCGTCCTCTGCCGCCAGCGACCAGTCGTTCTGCACTGTCTCCCCAAGCCCCCTCCCCGGCCACCCGAGGGTCCAGGAGCCAAGTCCCCGGGCTCTCGCACCGTCCGTTGGGTCCCACTGAGGCAGGTGGGTCCCCGCTGGAGGTCTCCAGCTCGATTCTAAACCGAGCGTTCTGGGCTGTCCAGACCCCGTTAGGCAAGGGGACGAGGGAAGCCCTGCGCGCAGCCGTGCGTGGGACGAGAGAGGAAAAACTGCCGGACACTTTGCCCCGGAATGAGAATTGGGGGTATGTGGGTGGGGAGTTACCTCAGGAGGGACAGGCGAAAGGGAAGGACCAGAGAGAGGAAGGAAGAACCAGGAGGAACGGAAGGGAACTGAGAGCTGAGAGTAGGGGAGATAGCAGTAGGGTTGCGGACCGAGCTCGGGGCCCCGTGGCTCATGCGGGCACTGGCCAGTGGATGGCAGGGCTGGGTGAGTTGGGACTTCGAGCCGGCTTCCAAGCGTGGCGCGTTCTGCGACCCTCTGTTGTGGCCTGAATATTCATTAGACTGGCCGCTCTTTATCCTTATCTAACGTTTATCTTATCTGCGAGTTTCGTTTCTCAATGTAGTTTTAATCCCAGGCTCCCCTCCCCCCGGCCCGCTCCCCTCCCCTGCCCTCCCCCTGCCTCCCTCCCCTCCCCTCCCCTCCCCTCCCTCTCCCTTCCCCTCCCCCTCCCCCTCCCTCCCCCTCCCCCTCCCTCCCCCTCCCCCTTCACCCGCTCCTCCCTCCCTCCCTCTCTCCCTCCCTCCCGTTTCCCCCTCCCCTGCCCTCCCCTCGCCGGCACCGGAGTGACAGGCGCGGGGCCCTCCTCGCCGAAGCTCGGGGCTCCGGCGCTGGCGAATCACAGAGTGGTGGAATCTATTGCCTTTGTCTGACAAGTCATCCATCTCCCAGCGCGGGGAGAGGGAGGGGGTCTGGAGGGGGCTTTGCAGCTTTTAGAGAGACACACACCGGGAGCCGAGGCTCCAGTCTCCGGCCGAGTCTTCTCGCAAACGCAACCCACCTGGGGCCAGTCCAGTGCTGCCGGCGTCCCTCGGCTCCCTCCCTTCTTCCCTCCCTCCCGGCCCTTCGGCCGCGGCGGAGCGCGCCAGCCTTTTCCGGGGGCGGGGGCCCGGTTCGCGCTCTCCCCTCCCGAAGGCGCCCGCTCGGACATCCCGAGGATTGCTACTTCTTTGCCAACTTCGCCAACTCACCGGCACTTGGAGCGGCCCGGCTCCCCGCCCGGCGCCCTCGGGCCGCCCCTGCTCCACGGCTACTCCGCCTGCCGCCTCTGGATGAACGGGTTCCAGAGGAGCTGAGCGAGCCGTCTCCCCCGCCCAGCCTCAGCCCTGGCCGCAGCTGCCGCGCGCGCCATGCGCCCCCAGGTCCTCCCGGCCCGGCCTGCCGCCCCGGGGCCGTTCTGCTGACCGCCCAGCCCCGCGCCCCGACAGTGGGAAGTTCCGGGCGCTGCGGTTGCAAGCTCCGGCAGGCCCGGGAGGAGTCCCCGCGGGGAGCGCAGCGCGGCGCCCCCCGCCCCCGAGCGCTCCGCCGCAGCCGGGAGCCCGCTCACCCCCCCCCCACCGTCCCTCCTTTTTTTCCTCAAGTCCTGAAGTTGAGTTTGAGAGGCGACACGGCGGCGGCGGCCGCGCTGCTCCCGCTCCTCTGTCTCCCCATGGATATGCACTGCAAAGCAGACCCCTTCTCCGCGATGCACCGTGAGTACCGGGGCCCTGCTCCTGCCCCAGCTCGCGGCACCCCGTCCCACCCTGTCCCATCCTGGCGCGGCCCTGGCTCCCTAGGCGCTCAGGTCCCATCTTGGAGGCCACCCTGGCTTCTCCTGGTCACCTCTTTCGTTCTTCCTCATTTCCCGGTGTTTCTAAAGCCCCCAGTTTCTCTCCCTTCTGCCTTATGTCACTCATACTTCTTCTACCTGCCTTCCTACCTCCCTGGTGCCCATCACCTTCCTTCCTTCCACCTGCTTTTTCTTAGGTAGTGGATCCACAGCCCCTGACCCTGGCTCCAACCACCCTACTCCCTGGCCACCCTCTTGACTGGAGCTGGGGGACTAATGGACAGGCAGTTTTCAGGGTTTTGTGTTGTGTTGTGTTTTCTTTATCTTCTCTCTTTCTCTCTCTCTGCCTCCCCTTCCTCCCTCCCCTCATCTCTACCTTTCTGGAACTTAGAGTGTGGTGGTCCAGGAGGAGACTCCCAGCAAGGGCAGCCTCAGTGTCAGGACAATCAGGCTGAAGAGTGTGGGGGTGGGGTGCCCCCTTCTGACCCTCAGCTCCCAGCACCTCCTGGCCCTGCCAGCCCAGCCAAGGCTTCTTGTGGGCTGGTTTGAAATACTTCCTTCCTCTTCTTTTTTTTTCCTACCTTCCATCCTACTCCTTCCCCTCTTGTCCTGGAGTTGGGAGTCTGAGATTGGCAGGACGTGGTGGTCATCTTTCTCTGCCTCTCCCTGGGAAATGCTCTAAAAACAAAGAGGGATTCCAAGGAGGAATCGAAGTCTGTGAGAGATCACGTAGAAGAGCCTTCCAGGCGATCCCTGGGTAGAGCAAAGCTCAGCTTCTAGTTCTGGAGGCTCCTTGCTGGGCTCCCACTCTGTGGTAAGGATGGGCCAGCCAGTAACCTGGCCAGGGGATAGGAAAAGAGGGAGAAGAGGGGGGAAGAACAAAAGGAAGGCAAATGCCAAAGCTGGGGAGAAAGGAGAGAGAAATCAAAACAAGGGGGAGGAAAGAAGAGCAAGAAAACAGAAAAAAATGTTACAGGAAAAAGGAGAAGGGGAGAAAAAAAATTTAAACTAGGAAAAGAGAATTATTTTAATGAAATTTGAATTTATCTAATTCTTGTCATATGTATTTAGCTTGGAAAACAATTCAGAGGTATTTTTTGTTTGTTTTGTTTCGTTTTGCCAGCTTTTTTTTTTAAAGATAAATAGATTCTAAATAGAAAACTTCCCCTCCTCTGTAGATTAATAATCAAGGATGATTTGTAACTTTTCACAGGGAAACTTTTTAGACCTGGCTTGGATCTGTGCTTCGGACAAGAGAGCCTAGGAGGGAGAGCTGTATTTTTCTCTAAGCATATATTTAGCGCATATATATATAGGGGAGCTTTAAAAAATACTCCTGTGACAAAATACATTTCCCTAAATAATTTCCAAGCACAGGAAATCCGAGCCAGGGGCCACCGGCTGCCGCGGGTTTCTGGGAGCCCAGCCTGAAATCCTGACTCCTTTTCGGAGGGAGTGGAACGGGGTACCACGCTGTCTTCGCCCAGCCCGCCGGCCTCCTGGCCTCGCTGCCTCTCCTCTCTTGCCGATTCCGCGGGGGATCTGCCGAGTCCTGGCCGCCCACTGGGTGCCACTTTGAAACCGAAAGGGTAGCAAGGCGAGCCGAAGGTGGTCGGAGGAAGGGAGAGACCGCGGCGCGGGCGGGCGGGCGGGCTGGCCGGCCAGCAGCGTCAGCCCGAGTCGGCGCCGGCGGCAGTGGCGCATTCCAGGCCCGACTCAGCGCAGGTTCTCGGCCCCAGCCCTGGACTCCCGCCGTGCCCCTTTCCCTTACCCACCCCTTAGATTGGGGTCGAGGGGCCGGGCCCGGAGCCCGGGGAGGCTGAATTATTCATCTTTAATCTGCCCGCAGCTGCCGCCTTTTCATACCGGTAACGCGAGTTCTCCCGGGGCCTAAATTATTGATGGTCGGGTTTGGAGGGAGGGGAGGGGTGAGGAGAGGGGCTAGAGGTAGGGAGCCTAGCATGGATGAGGGGTAGAATAAGAGGCTCCGGCCTCCCCCAGCCTCTAGATCAGAGGCCTCTCCCCAGGGGTTTCGCCGGCCCCTATTCTCGGTCCCCCAGAAGGGAACCGGAGAGAAGCGAGTCGGGTGCAGATGTCCCCGCTTTCTCCGAAAGTCGCCTGAGGCTAGCAGGACAGGGACTGCAGGTTGCTGGCCCGGTCAGGTCGGACTCTGCCGCTAGAACTCTCTGCGGTTGGATTGCTCAGTAACTGCGGCTGCGGGTTGATAGCTTTGGGTGCAGGATTTCTAGACTGCTGTCAGCCAGGGAGAATGGGGCGCCAGGCAGCGTCCTCAGGCCTGGCATCCGGCGACCACCTCGGCTCAGAGGTTGGGAGCCTGCGCTGGAGTCAGGTTGGAGACCCAGCACCCTCCTCTTGCCCAGGAGAGCAAACGCCGTTGCTGCCCGGTTTCCTGAGTGGCTGCGGAGGTCTAAAAGGTCAGATGGACACGAGCTGGCTCGGGCTGGCTGCACACGGTGCCCCGTGCGCCTTCAGCCTGCCTGGGCGACCTGTACCGTGCGTCCTGAGCGAGGCCGTGGGCCAGAAGCCTAGCGCAACGCGGCAGGCGAACGAACCCAAGCAGTCTGCGTTCTGTGGCTGCTACCCCGGCACCTTGCGGCTCTCCACTGCCTCCCCATCTCCGAGCGCAGCAGATTCTGGGCCCCTGCCTCTTCAACCTTCCCTCCTTCACTTGGCTTTCTTTGAACTTTAAGCACCACAGAGGCGAAGGGGAAATATGGCTCCCCAAATATCTAAAGATAGAAAACATAAAGGAAAGAAAAACTCCCCATCAGAAAACAAAACAAAACAAAAACACAGGGAAAGAGGCAGGAAAACTCTAACTCCAATTAAAAATAAATACAAGGAAAGAGGTAGGGAGCAAAAGGGGGGGATGTCAGGGACTTAGGCCCTCTCTGTGCTTGGAGTCCTTATGTACAGAGTCAACCGGACCCAAACACCCCAGAATCATCCGCCTCCAAGCAGGCTCCTACAACTCCCTCTTGCCTGCGGCTCAGGCGGGATTCCGCACAGCTCCGGGTTCCGTCCTCCGCCCGGCCCTTCCTGTCCTGTCTTCCCTACATTCTTTCCTGCTGGCATTAATTCCCACTGTGCTGTTTTTCTCCCCCTCTTCCCTTTTTTTCCCTCTCGCCCCGCTTCCCCATTCCTTCCCTCACTTTCTCCCTGGCGTCGCGCCGGTCTTAGAGCCGCGTTCTTTCCCAGCCCTCCGCCCAGCATCTGCGCTTCCGCGTTTCTGCAGCTCCGCAGATTCCAGTCCCTAATCCTCTGCATTGTGGTCGGCGGCCTTCGTTCTCCCGCGAGTCCGGGAACATGCCCTTCCGCCCTGCCTGCTCCCTTTGCACGTCCTGGGTCGCGGACCCTGACTAATGGCCGGTCCCTGCTGTGTGTGGGGTGTTGTTTTTTTTTCTTGTCTCTCCCCAGCAGGGCACGGGGGTGTGAACCAGCTTGGGGGGGTGTTTGTGAATGGCAGGCCCCTGCCCGACGTGGTGAGGCAGCGCATCGTGGAGCTGGCCCACCAGGGTGTGCGGCCCTGTGACATCTCCCGGCAGCTGCGGGTCAGCCACGGCTGTGTCAGCAAAATCCTGGGCAGGTGAGAGCCTCGGAGCTGCCCCTGGGAGATGCCCTGTCTCCTTCCGCATTTGGATAGCCCTGGGTCTCCAGCCGAGGGCTTGGCTAAAAGTCGAGGTCGCCAGTGGGAGAGGGAGGTCCCTGACTGGGGCTATCTGGAGAGCTGCTCCTTTTGGAGAGGGCACTCAGGTGGTGACTGTGGCCCCAGAAGTGAGGGTGGAGCAGGGCCATCCAGCACCTGCCCTGCTCCTGGGAGATAGCCTGATTCCAGTCTTCAGAAACGGAAGGACAGCTCTTCCCTTTGGAAGGGAGGGTTGGAGGAATAGGGTGGAAGGTAAAAATGGGTCCCCGAGAAGAGAAAAATCAGCTTGAGGAGGTAGAAGTTTGGTCCTGGTTCCCATAGGGTCCCTGTGCTCTGTGGGAAAGGTCTGGAGGCCTCCAAGTGCTGTTCCTCCTGCTCTTCCCAAATGAGGGGCCGGGCTTCCACTCCCAGGGGCATGGATTCCAGCTGTTGTGCGTGCAGCCTTTGGTATGGCCACCTCCAGGGAGGGAGCGTCCCTGGTGTCCCTCCCCTCATCCTCCACTGTGTCCCTGCCCTAGCCAAGTGGACTCTGGAAGCCGGTTCAGACACTCTGGGCCTTTTCCCTCCGTGCCACTGCCTCAGGCAGGAGAGTGGCTCAGCGGCTCCAGCGCCTGCAGCCCCCTGTCCCTGCCACCACCCGCTTCTCGCTGACCCCGCCGGTCTTCCCGGCGCAGGTACTACGAGACCGGCAGCATCAAGCCCGGAGTGATCGGCGGCTCCAAGCCCAAAGTGGCAACACCCAAAGTTGTGGACAAGATTGCTGAATACAAGCGACAGAACCCGACTATGTTCGCCTG
Source organism: Eubalaena glacialis (assembly GCF_028564815.1). NCBI lineage: Eukaryota > Metazoa > Chordata > Mammalia > Artiodactyla > Balaenidae > Eubalaena > Eubalaena glacialis. Next base: position 28,280,805 of record NC_083716.1, on the reverse strand, counting down.
GGAGATCCGGGACCGGCTCCTGGCGGAGGGCATCTGTGACAACGACACAGTGCCCAGCGTCTCTTCCATCAACAGGTGAGCAAGCCACGCCGGGCTGCAAGGTGGGGCTCCAGCTCCCAGCTCCTGCCCACCAGGGCTTCCCCCAGCACCGGTCTCCGTTCTTTCTTCGGCCTCTGCCTGCCCTTGCTCCTGCTCCCAGCTCCCAGGTCCTTTGGGCAGGGAGAGGGGACCTGGGAGGCAGAGAGATAGACAGACAGACAAGGCTGTCTCCAGCTCAGGGCTGGGTATTCCCTGCCAGGCTTCTCCCGCTGGCGTCCTGGAAATGAATCCAAGTGTTTGTGGTAATTAAGACTCCAAGATTACGCGCCTCGGTATCTAGAGACAATCACAGCCACAACGGAAGCCTTTAAAATGACCAGTGTGTATTCATCGCCTCCAAACAGACTTCCCTTTCTAAAGGCATGCTCCCTTCGGCAGGGGCAGCCGCCTGTCCTGGCTCCCCCGCCATCCCTGCTGACTCCCACAAAGCTGGCCTCCCGGGAGCCCAGGCCTTGCTAGCCAGCTCCTCACAAATTTCCGGCCTATTACCACCAGTATCCAGGCCTGCAGAGCAAACACCAACCACCAGCCAGCCATTGGCAGGGAGTAGAGGAGCTAGACCAGGAGTGGGATGCCAGGTCAGGAAGGAGAACTCTGGACCCTGAGACTGAACCTTAGGAGATGCCTCCAACCACCTAGAGTACCTGTGTCCAGGCCTAAGCCTGCACTGATGACGGGCTCAGGCACAGGGGGACAACTCAGGCTGGATTCAGCTCGACATATAGTAGCACAAGATAGTCAGTCTCCCAATCTCCGAGCCACTCCAGTGTGCTCTCTGGGACCCGTGCACACTCCATATATGTACCCCCCACCCCCGGCCAGTGTACACATGTGGCAGGTACAGCACATAACAAGAGCACTTGGACATGGGAACCCAAGATGGCTTTCCCATCACAGAACTGTACAACCTGATGTCAGCGGAGACCCTGTGCAAATTCCAGACAGCCTTGGCCAGCTTTTCTACCCCCGCCCCGCGCATTGTAGGGCAACACCCCAAATGAGAAGAAGGCTGAGGGTTTCATACCCTTGTTTTTCTTTACACTCTGCATAGGCTCATTATCAGGACAACTAATAATTCAGCTGGTGCCTTTTTCTGAAACTGGCATTACGTATCAAGGGTTTTTTTTTTTTTAATATTTTGCAAATGAAATGGAATTATCCCAAATCATCCTGAAAACGGCAGGTAAAATTAACTGGTAGAATGTACCTTGGCTAAAGAAGATTCCCTCTGCCACACTCGTGCTGTAACGTACTGCGAGGCGACCCCAGAAATTATCCCAGTGTGTGCCATCTGTATTAAAATGGTTATTCAGTTATGAACAGGGTAACATAATACTGATCAGCTAATTATACACCCTCTGAAAATTCTCCAGCTCCCTGGGCCTGGCTCAGCTAGGTATTGAGAGCATAGCGGTTTGACATTCAGATACCTTCCAAAGGAGCTGGAGAAATTCTCCTGGTGGTTTGGGAGAGGAGTGAGTCTTTTGCATTTAAAAGCCAGAGGAGGAGGCTGGGGAAGCTTTGGGGCTGGGGCAGGAGTGGCGGTGAGGGATGGGAAGGGGACAAAGCATTGTCTCCTCTCAGCCTCTAGGCTGGCTACTGGTCTTGGGAGTGAGTTGGAACTGAGGTCTTGGGAGGAGAGCAGCCCTGCTGAGGAGCAATGTTGCTGGGACTGGGTGCTGGTGTTCTGGAGAACATTTGGTAGAAATCTTGTTGTTGTGATAGGATTTGCAAGCCCGTGGAGGAACCCAAGATATGTTCGGTCAAGGCAATGTGCTTCTCTTGATGTGTGGAGGATTGGAGCAATCAAGGCAGGTGTGGTGGCAGCACCCCTTGCCTAGCACCCTGTCTAGCACCCCTTCTCCCCCCTCTCCCCAACATATACCCATTACTGGCTGAGATGTTTTGGGAAGCTGGCTTATACAAAATTTGGGAATACTCTCATCCTGAAAAGCCACGGAGAGCAGGGGACATGTGACCCCAGGATCAAGCTCCAGAGGCCTTGAGGTGCAATCACCAGAACTGGGAGAAAGTAGAAGAGTGAGCTGCTAGTGGGATGAGAGTGGGAGAAAGAACGGCTTCAGCTTGACAGCTCTGACAGCAGCAGAATTTTCTCAACACGGAGCCCTATCACCTGAGGGGCACGGAGGCTACCTTTGGGTGTGGGAAAATAGCCATCTGTGGACAGGTGTTGCTGGAGATGGCAAGGGTGTGGGAGGAGAAGAACGGGGAAGCCACCGGCAGCATGGGCAGCCAGCCCTGGGTCTGCAGCTAGGCTTCCTGGCTTGCTTTGTCAACAAGGCACAGTCAGGGTATTCTTGATTTTGCTTTGGGACAGAATCCTACCGTGACTCATACTTTGGAAAGAATTCTGGGGGCTTCCCAGTGTGCTGCCGAGTCAGGACTGGAGGGATGCATCTGGGCCCATGCCCTTAGCGTCATCCCTCTAGGTGCTTTGCTCTGAAGGGGAGGGTTTTTCTGAGATGCATTACTTCAACCCTAAAACCTGCTAAAAGCGGGATTTCTGCTGGCGCTGCTGATGCCAGGAACTTTGTGAAAGCTCACTTGCTGTAGGAAGAGCCTACAGATTTTCCTCTGTGTAGAAAGTGTGATGCATTGGGGACCGGGTGGTTCTTGAGTTTAGCGCTTTACTGTTGGTGAGGTGCCCACTTGTGTTGGGTACTTTATAACCCTCATGGTAAGAATGTGCCTGTGCTGGCTGTTGGCAAGAAAGGAAATCCACACATGCTTATCCACCTGAGCCAAATCATGAGGGTTTTCATCTTCTCCTCCCCAAAACAGATGCTGTTGCCACACTTGAAATATACTGTTATGGTTATAAACTAAATTGCTTTTCATGCTCTAAAAATGGTTTGGGCTTTTTCTGATCCTGTCGCGATAAAGGCTTGGACATCCAGCCCCCATTCTCCATTGGCAAATCCTCATAGAAGTACCTCTCTGAGCCAATGGAGTAGGTCAGAGAGGCCTCCCAACCTCACCCTCACCCCCAGAGACCACCGTCAAAAATCCGGAGGGTTGACTAGATTGCTTAGCATGTGGAATTTATTTGAATAACTCTCAATATTGGGTTACTGATCGCTGAGCGTGAAGTTGCCAGCTCTTCAGCTTGTACACCACTGCTGTAGAGGGCGGGTGTTTATAAACAGGTGACTTGAGATTGAAACCTGGTGTGGGAAATGGCCCGGAGGGGGGAGGAGATGGAGGGAGATCCAAGCTGCTGAAAGGGAAACAGCCACCTAGTTACGTTGCTGAGCAATTGGCTGAGCAGGAAGGATTTTCCTGATTATATGCCAGAGTCTTCAGGTTTGGCTGTTGCTCTGAGTAGGGAATATAGCTCCTTTGAAGGCACAGGCGCAAACTCCAGATAGAGTCTAGGGTTACTGAAGATCCCCTGAGGGCACTGTCTTGGACTGAGCTGACAAGGAGGCCCTCGCTCTCTTAACTTTTTCAGCCTGCCCTATACTCTTTGGGATCAAGGCACTCTCAGCTCCTAGATCCTTGGAGTGGACCCTCCCAGAGTCAATTTCCCCCCCCCCCCGATCACCTGCTACCCACACTCTCTCTTAGCCTGTTGGGCTCTAAGTGAGCATATTTACTCTCCTAGCAGTGGCAGCACTGGCTTCAAGAGGGGCCAGCCCCAGGGCTGTTAAACAGTTCCGTCTCGTGTCATCTGCAGATCTTCGTTGGAAATCTGGCACTGGGGTGACAGTGGCCTAGCTGTTCATTCAAAGGCCTTTCCAAGTAAGCTGGGAGCCACTCATCCCAGCCAAGGGAATGCTGAAGACATGTTCAGGGCGGGGGTCTGTGTCTCTTTCTCAGACACAGGTTCTAGAACATTGCACATTTGACTCTTGGACCTGGCTTGGCACAAAGCTGGGCCAGAGAGGCAGCATTGCCTGCCCATCTCCATACCCTTGCAGTTGTTTGGTGGTCAGGGCTGTTGGTCTAGTGGCAAAGAGCCAAGGCAAGTTGTTGGGTTAAGAAGAAGACTTCTCCCCACAGAGGAAAGGGAAAAGTAAGGATAGAGAACTTGCTTTCTGTGGCCCTGGGCCTACTGGATCGGACCACCTATCGTGGACAGACATGCCAGTTTCTGTCTGAAAAGCCTTGCTCACCTGTCCTTCCCCAGAGAGCATCTCCTGCTGCTGAGGCTGCCCATCGTTAGAATAATGTGTGAAATAGTCATGACTGCTGGCCTTCTTATTTCTTAAAATGAGCTGGAGTTGTCCCCCTGAAAAGCCATTTTTGTTCCCTTAGTTATTTTAGACTTCTTGGCCAACAATTGTATTGGTCTGTTTCCCTGCGGGCAGGCTCCGAGTGGGTGGGCAGGCCACAAAATGGCTTTCAGGTGAGAGCAATGGCTGGTTGCCCTGAGTTCTTACCTCCACTGGCAACTCTAGGAAAGAGGAAGGCAGGAGGGGTTGTCCCTAACGAAAGCTCCAGGTGGGTTTTGGAGGGTGTTGCAAAGAGGAAACGAGAGGGGAAAACCCTAAATAAATAAATAGTGTCCAACTATTCTGAGAACTCAATAAAACAATCACATCAAATATGAAGAGGCATAAATCTTGTATCTGCACAGGTAACCTACTCAATTCCTTTTATTATCGCTCAGGCTGCCTCCATTTATTACCGTCCACAGTCTGGGCAAAGGAGGTTGCGTGGAGGGTGGTCTCCAGTGCAATCCTACACCCCGAGAGGTAACAATCAGCCCATACAGCCAGGGATTTCGATGGGAGCTCGGGAAGGGCCCATTTGTCTGCATGAAAACCAATCAATAACTCTGTAACCAGAGCCCTTGTCACAGGGAAATGGACAACACAACAGTTCAATACAGGGGCCACGGGGGGAATTAACCAAGTGGAGATGGGGCCAGGCAGGAGCAGCCCCTAGAGAAGGGAAACGGGGTGCCTGGAGAAGAGAATATTGGGGAGGGGGGGAGATGGGGCAATGGCTTTGTGTACATATTGGCACAAGGTGGGAATTATTGTGCAAAGTAGATCCAGGGGACCAGAGGTACCGTTGGAAGTTGGGGTGGTAGGGAGCAGTTGGGAAGTGGGCTTGTTCCAGTACCCACGGGATAGTGTGGCTGTATATGTGATGGTGTGTGTCGTGGACAAGAATATTATGCTTCCATAGAAAGAATAGCAATAGTAGTAACTGGTGCAGAAGATGAACCAAACCCCCCTACACCAGAGCCTGCACGCTGAAAAGGGGACTCCCTCTGAGCCCACAAAGGAGCGCCTTAAACCAGGGGCTCCATTGTCTGCCCCCAGCTCCCTAGATCTTCAGCTCCAGCTACTCTGCAACTTTGCCTCTTAAAGTTCAGGTCCGTCCTTGGCCCTTCCTTGTTGCTGCCTGGAGTTGGAATTCTTATATTAAGAGGAAACTGTATGCTGGAAAGAATTCCTTTCTCACTTCCTGTTCTTTAAAAGAATGCAGTAAAGGGTGTGAACGTGCGTGGCCTGCCACTTCTCTGAATCTCTGCTGTTTCATCTCAGCCCCCCCACCCTCAGGTCAGATTCTCGCAGGGCAAGTTTCTTGCATTCAGAGTTCAGGTTCAGGCAGGGGAAGCTATGCCCAGTGCTGCTCACCCAGCCATGTGGGTGAGCCTAGAGAAGAGAGAAGGGCCCCTGATAAATCTGAAGAGTGGGAAACAGTGTCTCACAACCAATGCCCTAATAACAAGTAAAATATTAAACGGGTGGAAAATTAAATCGCTGTGGGTTTATCTGTCTACCACTAAACTACTGGGTTGAAATGTTTTTCTCCTGTTGAGCAAGTTATTTGTTTTGGTGCTCTAAAGGTGCAGCTTGAATGTATTCATGATGGTTTGTGGGCACAGAGATTGATATCTTCAGGGTGTGTGGATTTGTGTGTGTTTGTGCCTACCTGTGTCTGCTCTTAGGTAAATGGGCTCTGAGGCCAAGAGGAGGAAAAAGAGGAAGACCTGCAGTCACAGACAAAGGCTGGACACCTTGTCCTTGGGACCATCAGGTCAATCAGTGAGGCAGTCATTGGACCCTTGGACAGCAATAATAGGGCTGGGTTGAAGATTTCTCATTTCATAATTTGGGAAAATTGGGGCCAAATTTTTCTTCAATTTTTATTTGCACTGTAACACTCCATAGTCTAGTTAGGCCCCAATAAGTGGGGCTTTGCTGCAGCGATGCTGCCTTTGTGATAGAGAGCTGTGTGATCCACTGTCCATCTTCAGTTCGACACTTGAGTCCCAGCCCCGTTGGCAGAACTAGTTAGGGACCAACTGCATAAGCAGCCAAGAAGATGCCCTTCCTGGTGCACCCCCTTCCTGCAGAGTTACGGTGCAGTGGCCCACCAAGGGACCTGCGGGTCCCCCAGCAGGAGGCATGTCAACAGCACTGGGACACGGTCATTTTCAGAGCTCTCCCAACGGCCCCAGGCCCAGCCTCCAAATCTTTCCCCAGTAATCCAGGTGCCAGGGAAATAAGGAAGAAGCTGGGTGCAAGGAACACATAACTGGGAACTAGAGAAGGCTTGGACACCAGACCAAGTAGAACATTATGGCGGAGGCAGATGCCTGCGGTCTCCTGGGGAGGGCTGGGCATAGGGGAGCTGTTGAGGGTGTAGGAAACCAGAAGAGGATGACCTGGGACTGCAAAAGAAGAAGCAAGGCCCTGTGTAGACCTGGGAACTCTCAGGTAGGAGGGGAAGTCATGTAGGAGGGAGATGGGAGAGGCCATGGAGCCAGGCTCCTCTTGTAGCTCATCCTCACCAACCACAAAAATAACTGGACTCTTTCTTTCAGTTTTTGAGAGATAATATGATAAGAAGATATTTTGTGTTTTTCATGTGAGAGAGAGAGAGGCAGAGTCGTTGGCATTCTAGAGAGGTTCGGGTTTGTTGTAGGCTGTAGGGGGAGGAAAGTAGTGCCGCAAAGTCCAGACTGGCGAGAATGTGTTAGTGGAGCTGCCGTGTGGCTGCAGGGGTCGTGAGCACAGAGGCCTCTAGGACCCTGGCAGGGAAGGTCAGCAGGAGAACCTACAATGCTGAGACAGAGGTGGTGAGAACTGAACAAACAGGAGCTGGAGTGCGCAGGCCCAGCCTAGAGGCACTGAGATTTCGTTTTTTAAAACTCTGTGCTGGTTAAATAAAACACATCTCCGGGCCTGTTTCAGTTCATGGGCCAGCGGTCTGCAGCCCCTGGTCTGTGTAACTGCCCATAACTTATCTCTCTGCTTCAGACCAGAGCAGTAATCTCAGTGCAGGTACAGGGGATGTGACATTTCCGGAGCCCCTGAGTCCAGAAGCCCCCGAGGAAGGGAAGTGGGGGTGAGGTGTAACTCCCCACAGCTAGAGGAGGGGAGGGGGAGATGCACATGCAAAGGGAAGGACAAAAGTAAGGATGAGGAGGAAGAGTGGGGAAGGAGGTGATGAGGCTGAGAGGTGAAAGGCAGAGGCCTGGGAGCTGGGACGGGCTTGCCTGGGAACGGAGCATGTGAAAAAGTTGCAGGGAGCCAGAGCTCTGGGCGGCTGGTAGAGCAGGCTGGTGGGGCTGCCTCTCGGAAGGTTATTAAGGAGAAAAGGGGAGGCCAGCCAGGGAGGAGAAAGGTGGCAGAGCAAAGGAAGTGGCATGGGAGGTCAAGTCGCAAGACCTGGAGCTCACGGTCACCCGTACCACGCAGCACACCGCAAGGCAGGCCGGCAGTGGATGTGGTGCTGCTGCAGTGCAGTCGCTCAAGCCTGGTGCCTGGCAGAAGGGAGAGTGGGAGAGAGGCCAAGAGGAAGGGAGGGAGGGCCCCGCTTCCTGGGTGTTCCAGGTTAGAGCCCCCTCCACCCAGGAGCCTCTGGCCACTTTGCTCTGGACTTCCTCCTCTGCCTGCCTTCAGCCTGCCATGCACTCCTCTGCAGTGAGCTCCCTCTGCAGCCATCCAGAAACAGAGGAAACCAGAGGACGTGCCGGGTGGCTCCTGGCAGCTCCTGGCAGGAGGAGGAGAAAGGGCTGTGAGGGCAGCAGGCTGCAAGAGGAATTGTAGCCACTTTGTAGACACAGTCAGGTCAGGAAATAGAAGGACTCAGAGGACTTGGAGAGGGCAGGAGGGCGAGAAGGGAGAGCAGCAGGGGCCCTGGAGCTTGAACAAATGGGAGTGAGCACTGGGGCAGCTCCCCCTGGCCCACATGCTCCCTTGTGGCCCCGGGGTATTTGCTGGGCTGGTGAAGGAAGCCAAAGGCAACCAGGAGCCTCGTGGACAGCATCTAGCCTGACAGGCCACAGAGATGGTCAGGGAGGAGGCCCTCATTCTGCCCTTTATCCTGTGACCTTTTGTTCTAATTCTAGAGGACAAGATGGTGCCCGCCCCTCATGTGTGGTACCGAGAGGGGTTGGTGCCTCTGTGTTTGGAGCCTCCGTGTGGCTGTGTTTTGGGAAGAGTGTGTGGGCTCATGGTATCTGGCTGAGCCTGGCATTCAGGCCCTAGGAAGCTGTCTAAATGGCCCTGGCATCACAGGGAGCTCTTAAAAGTTGTCCGTCTTGTCCAGCGAACAACGGCAAACTGGTAGTTTGCCATTCAGAGGGCTGAAGGCATCTTTTGGTCCCAGGATGAAAGCCTCTGCCATCACTGGGATGGCCCGCCTGTTTGGGGTGCTAGCAAATGTTATCTGGAAAGCCTGGGGTTGAATGGATGGTCAGTGTCCCAATGGGTGGATGAGTGGGGGTCCTGTCAGGTGCACAGAGGGTCCCAATTCATTTAGTCTGTGTGCAGGCACGTGTGCACTTGCTCAGCTAGAGGCGAGGGTGTAGAGCTGTGTGCGATGCCGCAGTGGTGCGTGTGTGTGACATGCTACTAGGAAAACTGGCAGCAGCTGCTTGGCTTGTGTCTGCGGAGGTCCTCATAGGGAGTGTGCATTTAGGTAGGGACAAATGTCAAGCTATTTATCTCCTCTTATCATCTGCAGAGTGCATACCTCCCCTCCCTCCCCACATCCCTTATTCTTTCTTTTCTCTCTCTCCTCCTCATCATTACTCAGATTAGCTGGTTTGGGTTAGGAGGCCAATTAAGGAAGAGTGAAGAGAATTTAAGATAAGGAAGGCCATCCTTCCTCTAGGGACCAAAAGAGGTATTGTGTTCCCCCCACTCCGCTCTGCTTCCCTGAGGAGCTGACACCAGGACAGGCGGCCTTCCCACGGGCTGGGACTGGGAGAGCCAGAGAAAAGGAGGTATCTCTAGACTTGGGACTTGGGCTGCTTTCCCTGGTCACCACGGGCCTGAGAAGGAAAGTCTAAGAGAGCCCAGGATGAGGGAGAAAAAAGAGTAGAAAAGAGATGGCCAAAGACAGAAGGTGAGAAGCAAGAACCAGCTGTGGTTGACACCGACCAGCCCCAGCTAAAGCCTGGTTTTTGGCCACAGAAATGGACTGGCTGTGTGTGTTGGGAAGGTGGGGGGAGGGGTGTCTTTTTTTTTTTTCTTTAGGGAAGAGGCTCTGAAGTCTTTCAGCCAGTCTGCTGGGCTCACCACTCAGCTCTTTGCAGAGGGTACAGCCCTCCTAGAAATCGTGTTCACCCTCACTCTCACACCCTCTGACCTCCCATCCCAGCACACATTTGTCTCTTCAAAGCCAAGTTAAAGGGAAGTGAGGGTGGGGGAAGAGGCCCCAGGAAGACAGCTGGGAGGGCAGTGCAGACTCCTCAGGAGATGACCTCCCGGGTTGGGTACAAAAAAAGTTGAGAGAAATTCATTTCATGGCCAGTGGCTGCTTTAAAAAGGCGATTCCAGCATACGAATGTGATAAATGTTAACTGAGCATTAATCGCATTAAAGAGGGCCCTATAAACTTTTCATTTCTAATTAAATTCGTCCAGTGATGCTGCCCAAGCGAGTACTCTGGGCCTTTGTTTATGTGGAAAATTAAAATGCAAATACAATGGGATTTATTTCCAGGAGTGGAGTGATGGGCTGGCCCCCTGGCTACTGGTCTCCAGGCCTGTCAGGCCAGGTAACTGCTTCTTTGGAGGTTCTGTCCCCCTTGGGACACATTCTGGTGTGAAAGGAAAGGCCAGAGTTCAAGGTCAAATAGAGTTAGAAATAGAGGAGAAGGTGTGGAAAGAATTGAAAAGAAGTAGAAGAAGACAATAGATGGCCCAGAAATAGAGAGAGAGACATTGTCCTGGCTTCCTACCCTCCTCCTCCAACTCCCACCTCTAGGAGAAGGGACCCCAGACCTTGCTTGTGAGTAATGTCATCACAAGCCTCCCCTGCAGTTCAGGGAAGAAGGGTGGATGTGGGAGGGAGAGTTTGGAGAAGCAGCCCTGCCAGGCATATGTGGGCTTGCTCCTCAAAGAACCGAATGGTCATCAGCACAGAGGACCCAGGGCCTGGATTTATCTCCAGCAGTTTGAGGGTCGGCTGCTGGCCACATAATGGTTTCACTGGGCTCTTCCTGCCAGTGCCAAGCAGCATTGACACAGGGCAGTGGAGCATAGATGCTCAAACTGAGGACGCTGTGCATGCACGCCTGCACGCACGCAGCCTTCTCGAACGTAGAGAGAGCCGATCGCTCATGAGAATAAACAAATGTCCCTTGCAGGGAGTCCTTTAGTGCCGTGATCCCTCTGATAAAAGTGGTAACTCTAAATGCTATTGAAGGGAACGATCTAAAGTTCCTATTTACCAAAACGTAAATTAAGCTGAGTGGAGAGAAAACCTGGGCAAGAAAAATCATTTGGGTTTATCAGTAGAGACACTGAAAGATCGCTGTGCTGCACTATGGCTAGGGAAGTTGTAAATAGCATTAAAAAGTAGAGAGGGAAAGAAAATGGAGGTAGGAGAGATGATAAAAGGCAGAGCACTAAATCACAAACAGGGGTACATGGACAAAGGCACAAACCAGATTTATGCCAAGCTTTGCAAAATCTACGGCTTGGACTGACAATGCGTAGACATACTACGCACACAGGCGTGAGGCATCCGGAGAGTGGATAAGGCCATGTGGGTATGAAGGTGGATTGACCACAATGTGAGCTGTCTGTGCCGGGTGCTGGGACTGATCCAACAGCTCTGCCACACTGCAATCTGATGGGGTAGCGTTCTGTAGACAGCCAAGGATACAGCCTTATGCGGTTTTTAAAGGTCTTTGAGCACATGAGTCTCTTGTGAGCTGGATCCATGTTCTAATGAATCTCCAAGGCAGCAACCCATTCCCAGAACAGAGTCTGCTTGACTAGTTTTGTCGAATAGCTGCTACCCCTGTCCTCTTTAGTCTGTTTTATTCTGGGTTATTCTTTTCCTCTTTAGTGTTCACTTAGGTCTCTTGGAGATGCATGAGCACTTGCTGACAAACAGGTTAATGACTGTGGCAACTCCCAAACATCTGGATGAAAACCCAAACCTTCAGTCAATCATCTCTAAAGATTATCAATATGATGCCAAATATCTGGGGATTTAGAGATGTCCACATTATTGATTGAATTTCTTAGTTTTTATCCAGGCACAAAACCAACTCCTGTTTTCATTTCATTGGTGTTTCATTTCATTGGGAGACACCCGTTTTCAGAGGGAAATATTCTAGGGAACAAAATATTGTGGTTAGAAAGCATCTTTGATGTATTTGGGTCTCATTTCTGGTTTGAAGGGTGGCTGGGCTTGGCCTGAAAGTCAAGTGGAGAGCTGGTGGTTGGGAGCACTTAGTATCTGAGCAAGCATGGCTGATAGACTCTTTCCCCAGAAAGTTGGTTGGGAGGGCAAATCACTTTGTCCAAAGAAAGCTTAAGCTATCCCATAGGCCTGGCTTCATAAGGGAACCCACTTCGCTATCTTAAGGAAATATCAGTGTTCTTAATAGATATGGTCTGTCCTTCATTTATTCTTTCATTCATCCATTCAGAAAACCTTTGCTGAGCACCTACTATGTGCCAGACATAAACCTGTGTGGCATAGAAAACATAAGAAAGTGGGCTCTGGGAAGTGATTGCCAGAGTTTGAATCTAGCTTCCCCACTCACTGGCTATGTGGTTGTGGGTAAATCTCATATCTTCTCTGGACCTCAGTTTCCTTACTCTAATCTAATATGGGGATAATCATGTAGCTAGAGCTCTGTCATAGGTTCTCATGAAGGTTGAATGAGTTATTCCGCATAAACCTGGCAGATATCAAGTGCTCAATAAATGTTAGTTATTATTATGGCGGTAATAATAATCAAGTTATGTGTCTGCCAGTGTACGTGAGTTCTGGCTTGTGCGTACATAAACACTGAAATCTTTTAAATAAGAAAGCTCGAGGAGCCAAAAGGATACTCTGTGAACAGAACTGTGTATCATGAATGCCAGTGAGAATTATGGTCCACTGTGAGCCCAGCTGGATTTAGGAAGGGTGCCCGCCCTTTGTACTTCCAGAAAAAAAAAAGGAACCTTTATGACTCAGTTATATGACCATTGAACAGAATTAGATAATTGCCCCCTTTGTCCACTTTTTTTGAGAGCCCAGCCTGTGTGTGTGTGTGTGTGTGTGTGCGTGTGTGCGTGTATGCGTTTATACTTCTTATGACCGCACACTCCTTCTCTGGGATAAGGCTATGATTGCTTGAGGAGTTGAAGGTTGGCATTTTCTGGGCTTCATGGCATTTTCATGGGTTGTGGTGCTTTGCATTTTGTAGTTTTTTAAAAGATAAAATGAAATGGTAATGGGAAAAAAATCCTTATTTGATGGGTTTGAAGGGTTCCTCTGATGCTTAAATGTCATAGAGGGGAGAGGACAGGGAGGTAAACAGAAAGAGGAAGGGAAAAGAGGAGAGAAAATGGAGATAGAATAAAGGATGAAGAAAGAGGAGAGGAGGAAGTGAGCAAATATTTGACAGATTCAAACTAAATCTGTCTACTGTGGCCCAGCATATCTGGATATTCCAGGGAAGCATGGGAGATTGATCGTCATTGCAGTTATTCCATTGCTAAAGGATAAAAGATTTTTTAAAAATTCAGGAGAAAAATTCACTTCTTCAGTGTAATGACTCAAAGTAACTGGGCTCTGTGAATTCTCCTATTTAATCTGTGCCCATGAGCAAAGATGAAAATGGACGTTTCCTAAACTGACAATATATTCTGGTTCACCATCTTTATGGGAAAGCCTGTGGAATAAGGCTGAGGCCCCAAGTTCTCCCTGCCCCTTGGGCCTAGTTAGGTAACCAAGTCCAGCCCAATGGACTTCTGTAAGGTCCACACCAAATGCCTTAACATTCACTCCTATTCCTTTCTTATCTCTTCCTCAGTTCTCAATTTAATGCCTAGATTCTGTTACTCCTCATTGACACCTATTAGCTGGTAAAGGTCCTGATTTTTAAAATTAGAAAGTAAATGTTTTTAATGAGTTAAATTTGAATCCTGAGAGCTCAATCATCCTTAAATATTTTTTTTTATAATTGCAAATGTATAAGGGCCACCATCTTTCTTTCTGCCTATTCATTACCACAGTGCTGGGTATAGCCCTCTGTATGGAGATGGGTAGTGGTGGATTCTTATCAACCCCCAACCCCCCCCACACTGTCCACATGGACAGAAGCCCAAGGAGAAAACTAACCCCTGCCTTCATGCTACCTGACTGAAATTTTTGCACTTCTCTGCTTAAATTACACACATACACACACACAACTTGATTTATCTTAGATTTTATTCACATTAACACATGTGGTTATACACACACATAGGCCAATCTTACGGCCACTTTACTTGGTAAGTCCTTATGTTCATAACAATAATAGCTAATAAGTGCTTACTGCAGTAGGAACTGTTATAAGCATGTTAAGTGTATTAATTGATTTAAGCCTCATAAACAACCCCATAGGGCTTTATAGGATTGTTTATAGATAAGGTAACTGGAGTACAGAGAAGTTGAATAACTCATTCAGGTCACAGACTAAGTAGCGCAACTAGTATTTGAACTCCTGCAGTACTGGCTCTAAAACCCATGTGCTTTTCCACTACTCCATACTTCATATCAACTTTGGATCAAAGGAAGCGCAGGCATGTGTGATCTCTTGAGCAACTTTGTATGTTTTGAAGTCTCATGCCAGGGAGTACATGTATTTATACGTGCACTTACAAGCTCAGAACAGAGACACTGCACCTAGTAGAAAGTCATGCCTAGTACGAGTTTCTGTACTCTTCCTGGTGTGTGTGTGTGGCCCTGTGAGTACAAGCCACAGCTGAGCCACATCATCTGGGGATGCTGGGAAGGAAGAAGATGCTGATGGCCAGAGTCACAGAGTAGAGTGAACTGGGGATTCTCAGAACTAGAGTTCATGTTATTCCCATTGGGATTGGGGAGTTTAGTCCCATCCATCCTCCCGTAGTCCCACCAGGGAGCTAGACTTTTGACAGGCACTGGGTTTGGCCCTGGGGCTTAACTCTCCAAATTAGGCAGATGTAGGGAGGGTGGCACCAGAACCTGTGTCACTGTGGTAAGGTCAGATCTGTTCTGTAGAGCAGGGGCAGCTTGCTTCCAAGAACAACAGAACTGTGCGAGTGGTCATCAAGGAGAGATTTGTCCTCCATCTCTAGAATCCTCCTGGAAAGAAGCAGTGCAAACGACCAAGCCAGAGTAAGCTAAAAAAGCTAAAGGATGGGTCTTCTCACACACAGCCACATCAAGAAAGCAATTACCGAATCATACACCACCACCCAGATCCAACATCATTGCTCAACCCACATCACCAAGGAGACACCCATTAACCTAATCTCTGAGACATACATTACGAAAAAAAAAGATGCTGATATGATCAACGAACACAATAATTCAAAGCAGAAACACAGACATTGCCACCAAACAATACTCAAATTCCTCCAACTCAGTGTTACACAAAGTGCAGTCACCTTGATACAATACCACAAAACATCAGGTAACAGACCTTAAGCCAGCTGCCAGAATGTGTTAGCAATACATGGTACCACACAACACAATTCAAGTGCTCCATCCCACAGGCACACCCATGCCCAAAGGCTGAAATCATGTGGCCACCTGAGCGATAGTAAACACTGGTCAGACATCCACAGAGATGGAGCCAGCAGTGCAACACCCAGCCCTCCTGCATACCCAGCAGAAAAGGATCACTGCCACAGCCTCCCCAAACCCAGCACTCTCCTGGTCCCCAGCACAGTGCAGCCTGCCAGAAAGCAGCAGCGCCATCCCATCTCTCCAGCAGGTGGATGTGTCCAGACCATCACCTCCAATAAAGCCTCTGGGCTCTCGTTGCTAGTGAGAGAGTAAACTGTCCCCTGAGCCTGCTTCCTGAGACAGGACAAATCAGCCCTTTCCTGCTTGGGGTTTAGTAAGACTTCACCGTTACTGAAAATGACAGCGCTCCAGGGATAGAGGGCAAGGCGGGGGTGGCCTGGGAGGGGGCTCACCAAGCTGGGTGCAGGAACTCCCCTTCCTCCACCAAGCACTGCCTTCTGTGGCCATTCCAGAGCTGAAGCCCTCTTGCTGGGTGTTCACTGAGTATCGATTCAGTCTGCAAGCAATTTTAATATTTCTTCAGGGACTTTCCAGCAACAGCACAAGTCATTAATTCACCCTCCCAAATTGCTTATTCAATAGCAGGAACATGGCTCCTGAATAAAGTCCCAGAATTTATGTGACTCGCACGAGTCAGGAGGTCAAACAACTGTTATGGAGCGAAGTTAAAAATCCAAATAAAATATTGACACTTTTTTGGGGAGGGGGAGTAAAGGTATTTAAAATAGGTTTTTGTTGCAATGCCCCCAGGATAAAGAATGGAAGGAGACTGAAGACAAGTTGGAGTTTATAAAATCAATGGAATTTATCGCACATCTACTTGGCATTTAATAATTCTCTCATTTCCACAGTCCCCCACCTCCACCCCATCCTGGCCATAGACAGAAAGATACACAGGTATACAAATGCACATTTATGTACATCAGTATTGGTGCACGGACCAATATAGAAATGCAGTTGTGATGTGAACCTCTGAAACACCTTGGGAAGGGAACAGTGATGAGTGTGGAGTCATGTATGACTGTGGCTTACAGATTTGAAAGGCATAACTGGGCAGAAATTCATGAGGGGACTTTTGATAAATATATCCAGTATTATAAATCTTGAATCAATGCATTAGAGCAGACATGAATATAAAGATACACTAATCATATAAATAGTTTCTAGAAACTGAGAAACACGTCTGTATTCAGTATTGCCACACAATCGTGTACACGATTTGGAAAGTAGATAGATAGATAGATATAGAGAATTTAGAAAATCTATCCCCCAAACCTACCAATGTATATAAAATACAGTGAAACCATAGCCACTTAACCTAAAATTGAGGTTAACACAGACATGATGCTTATCAAATACAGCTACGGCACGTGCACAGGAGAGGGTAGGCATGTTTAGAATCACAGCTACGTGCAGTCTCTGTTCATTGTCTACATATACATTTGCACAGTTGTCCAGATCATGGATGTGAAAAGACTGAAAGAAAAAAATTGTTTATGCCCGAATAGTTAATAAACACAAAGAAATATTAATATAGAAATTTCCAGAAGAGGTAACATGGTTCAGCCTACAGACATTGGAGTCACAGACCCAAAGTCTGGCTCCACTGCTATTAAGCACATGACCTTGGACAAGTTGCTTAGCCTCTCTGTTGTCTCCTTAGTAAAATAGAGAACACCCCTATCTGATAGAGTTGTAGTTAGGATCTGGATGAGAAAATGCATTTGTTATAACGCCTGTCATAGAATGAATATGAAATAAATGATAGTTATTACTTTTACTATTTTTACATGCAGCTCTTCTATTCAGACCCAGTTTCTCATAGATTCTACCATCTGTTCTTGTTACGACTGACTTATTCTACCCAGTGGTTAGCAACATGGGTTCTGGAGTCAGGCTCCCAGGTTTAAATCCTGGTTCTGATACTTAACAGCTGTGTGACCTTGGGCAAGTTACTCAACTTCTCTGAGCCTCAGCTTCCACTTCTGTAGAACAGGGATAATAGTCTTCATAAGAAGTTGTGAAAAATAAATAATCCATGTAAAGTACTTTGCAGAGTGCCTTGGCACATAGTGAACATATATTAGTTCACTATGTCCCTTAAGATTGTTATTGTTATTATTAATAGTAATAACATTGATTTGCTATTCAACAATTAGTTTTTAAGTACTTATATTATGCCAGGCACTGTTGCTAGGTGCAGGAAATACAATGGTGAGAAAAATAACCGTGACATGTGCACTTGCAGAGCTCAGAGTCCAGGGGAGGACTCACTGTGAATTGAGTAAGCAAGAAAACAGGTTTCAGCTCTGTGCTGGACCGTAAGTGGAAGAGGGAAACAGAGAGAAATAGATTGGAAAACCAGGGCGGAGCCAGATTGGGAAAGATTCTGAAGGCCAGGCTGAGGAATTTTGAATTTATCCTGTAGGTAATAGGAAGCAATTGTAGGCTTTAGCCACGTCGCATTCTTTCAGGAACAGACACAGAGAGACGGATGGATTGTTTTTGAATACTGAGCAAGAAGGTGGGAGGTGGGAGGGGCCAGAGGCAGGGAGGCCAGGCAGCCGCTAGCAGACCCCAGCTTGGCTGCTGCCGAGGATCCCTTCCCTCCGGGCTCCCTTCTGCTTGCAGAGGGAGATGTGCCTGTGGAGGGAAGGGGAGGATGGACAGGGAGGACTTGTCCCAGCAATGAGTCTATAGCAGCACCCCTTTCCCCATCATATTAGGCAGTCTTCTAGCCTCTGGACCATGGGGTGGACAGCTGGTAGACCCCAGGTCTAGCCCAGAAGCCCTGACAGATGAGGGCAGGGCTGGTGGCGAGAGGAGCTAGTCCGGTCACGCTCTGGGCTTGGCATGCACCGCAGACTGGTTTCCAAATGGTTAGTTAAACACATTGCCCCTTAATTTTTAAACCTATGCATATCTTGAAGTTAAATCAATCCATATGCTTACCATTCATCATATAAACCATCGCTATTGCCCCCTTGGGCCAGCCCCATGGCCCATCTAGCCTGGTAAATTGTATCTGGCCTGGGCTCCCAGGGACACATGGTAGAAGGATTATCATCCTCAGTGCCAGTCTTAGAAGGCTAAATTGATGCAGTAAGTATTCCTGGTATCTAAGGAACCCACTGGAAATCTGTCAGCCTGGAAGGTACCAAAAACTATTTTGAAATTATTTTTATTTGTGGCTTATAGTTTAGTTTCCACAGAGGAACTGAGAGCCTCTTGAATTTTGGTAACTGTGTCAGATGGAGTCAGGATTAGCAGAGGGGGGATGTGGGTTGATAGAATATGAGGAAGGAACCTTCTGTAACTCACTAAGACATTCTCCCAACTCTCTCAAGGATGGTTTTCTTACCCCCTGGCTTAAGCTAGTTTTCTCAAATATTAGAGAGTTTAAGAGTAATCTGTAGAGTTTGCTTAACTACAGATTCCTGGGCCCCACCACCATTAAAAATTCTAATGCAGAAGGTCTGAAGGGGGCTCCAGGGCTTTGCATGTTAGCATGCACCCCAGGGGATTCTAATGCAAGTGGCTCAAGGACAGTAGTTTGAGGACACCTTTCTGTAAGCTTTTAGGTAGGACTGTCATCTCTTAGAGCTCAGTTATGACCTCTGAGAAGCAACAAAAGAGACAGAAACTCTTGACATGTTTGGGGGGAACCCTGGTAACCTCGGAACCCGTGTATTCCAGTTATATCCTGCTGCAGCCAGAATGGAAGGTCCTGCCCATAGCCTCCCCTCATCAGCAGCCATTCTCACGCACAGAACCCTGCCTACCATATGGTCAGTTGTCCAAACTGAAACCCGTGAGTGGGCGTGGGCAAACAACTCTAAACTTTGCACAAAACAGAGCCGGGACCTAGGAAAACAGAGTGCATGTGAATCACTTCCGGGCTGCCAGGGGGGAAGGCTGGGTGGCTGCTGCTTCCTTTTGGTTCCTGTGAGGAGGAGGTGGTAAATTTCAGTTCTTCAGTCCTTGGGATGTACAGAGGGGAGATTTCAGTTCCTTAGAGTTCTCAGGAGTAGGGAGAGGTAGGAACCATTTTGGGAAGAAGGAAAATTTTCCTGAATAATCTATGAGATCTCACTTGAGGTTCTGCCATGAAAAGTCTCCAGCTGTTTTTGTAGCTCTGATTTGCCTCAGGGCAGAGCCAGGGACACGTGCCTGACAAGGCAGCTCTCAAAGGCCTGAGTTAAAGCAATTACCTGCATTCTTGTGTAAAATATCCTTTGCTGAGGCAAATATCATTTTGTCCTCTTGAATGATCCAGCCTATAATACCCAGGCAGCCTGAAGTCACTGGCAGAGGCCCCTCCCACCATCATCTTGTTTAATGGGCAGTGGGGCCAGCTAGTCTGAAACATTCTCCACCTTGGAGTTCCTTTGATTTACTCAATCAAGAAAGACTGTCCTGGACTTCCCCGGTGGTGCAGTGGTTAAGAATCCGCCTGCCAATGCAGGGGACACGGGTTTGAGCCCTGGCCCGGGAAGATCCCACATGCCTCGGAGCAACTAAGCCTGTGCACCACGACTTCCGCAACAAGAAGCCACCGCAATGAGAAGCCCAAGCACCGCAATGAAGAGTAGCCCCCCGCCCCCGCTCGCCTCAACTAGAGAAAGCCCTTGCGCAACAATGAAGACCCAATGCAGCCAAAAGTAAATAAATTTTTTTAAAAAAGTCTTTCCCCATACCAGAGATTAAGTATTTTCTGCAAAAACTCTAGAAGTAGGCAATTTAAACTGATTTATACATGTATACAACACATGTATGTTAATACTTGACTTCTTGCCCCAAAGACTCTTTGAGCAAACCAGTGATATGACTGGGCCTGAGGCCAACCTGCTAGGAAGTAATTCCAAAGTGGAGAAGACAGTCTGTTCTAGGCAGCTGGACAGGATTTCATGGGGACATGCTTGGCGATCCCATGTGGATATCATGCTGTCAGCAGCTGGTTCCAGCAGGTGGTATACTCCCATTTTATAGAGGGGAATGCTGAAGCTCAGGGAGCCTCTTATCCTTTGTTTCTCAGAACACAATAGAGCAAGAGAATAGAACCATAGAATCCTGGAGTTTGGATTCTGGGCTTTTGGGTGTCTCTCTCCTGGAGGCAGTGTGGTTTCCTGGTTAAGGGTATGGGCCCTAGGATTAGTCTGCCTGAATTCAAACCCCAGATTGTCCGTTTCTTAGATGGGTGACTTTAGGCAATTTATCATATGTTTTATCTGTAAAATGTGTCATTGGGAGGATTAAATGAACTATTTGTTTGAAGCACTTAGGACATTGCCTAGCTCATAGTAAGTACTCAGTAGATAATAGTTTGTTATTACTGGAGCCTCCGCTAAGGAAGCACTGCTTCTAGAAATCCTGACCAGCCTAGGTCTGGAAATGCTGCCACCTGACTGCCTCCAAGGTGAGCTGTCTGAGGTCACCTCAGTGCTCATAAGACCTCTTCTTGTCTCCACCTCAGGGGGAGTTTTTGCACACCATTTATTATCATATAATATAATGCAATATAATATCATACATAACATAACATAATATGATGGGTAGGTTAACCTGGAAACCCTGAGGCGGACAGTGGATGGATGGATAGATGAATAGATACATTTGTACTAAGTATACATACATTATATCATTCTATTGATTTGTAAAAAGTTCCCGGTCTGCCTGGCTGTAATGAGATTTTTGAACTTTGCGTGGCGATCAATGAGAGGAATATTATTGGCCTGGAGAATTGATATACCTGCTCTCAGTGGCTTGTTCTGCTCCCAGGCTGCCCCGGCCCCCCAGGTGTACGATTCCAGCAGACACTTAACCTTTTTTACAGTGTCATCAGGCTAAAAGGAATCTAATAGTGACACAGGACTTGTGCTCAGCACTCTGCCACTATTGCTTTCCTGTCACAAATAATTTATAGCCTTCTATTTCTATCCCTGAGCCTGCACCCCAGCCCTGCCTCCCACTTTCCCCCAGCTCCCAGGAATCAATAAGCTCACACAGCCACAGTGGGACTTCAGGGTGCAAAGAGACAGACAGACAGACAAAGGGAAGGGAGACAGAGAGAGGGGCAGAGACAGACAAGAAGGGGAGAGAGAGAATGAAACACAGAGGAAGGATGAGAGGAGGAGGAGGAGGAAGGAGAGGAGGAGGGGGGGAGGAGGTGGGGGAAAACCAGAAGAGGAGTGAAGACTCACCCCAGCGCTTTCTTAGAATTGAGAGTGTCTCAGTTTGTTCATGAGTTTAACAAATTGTTAATAGGAGACTCATTACATGCTTTCATGCTAACTCACAGAGCTGATGAGACTATTTTGATCTCCAGCATGGTGGGGAGTGGAGACCTCCGGGGAATTTAACCAAAGAGGGGGTGACTTCACCTGCCTTGTCATCCTTTACTCTAAAGCTCTGCCACAGCCCCCTGGCATCTCTTGGGTCCTGAGGGAGCTGCTGCTCATACTGTCTATGGATCCTTCCCAGTGCCCCCAGGCAGGGGTCCCCAGTCTGTCTTCCCGAGAGTCTCTGATGCATCTCTTTTGGGGTCAGGTTATGGCACCTGCTGGCTGCTGTTTCCTGTCTTCTCAGTGTTCTTCCCAGGGTCCCTGAAGCAGCTGCATTGACCAGGCTGGGGCATATTGGCCTGAGAGGCCTCCTTGTCTGCACCTGGCTCAGCCCCTCCATAGAATGCAGCCAGTCTTGGGGATCACCCATAGGAATAATAATACTAGTAGTTATTATTATAGCTAGCATTTATTGAGCCAAGCATCATACTAATCATTTTACATGAATTATCCTATTTAATCCTCACAACAGTCCTACAAAGTAGATAGTATTATTATCTTATTTTACAGATGAGGGAATAAGAAACTGCCAGGGATTCCACAGGCAATGAGTATCAGATGAGAAAGAGAAAAACAAATACCGTATGCTAACACATATATATGGAATCTAAAAAAAAAAAAATTTGGTCACGAAGAACCTAGGGGCAAGACGGCAATAAAGACGCAGACCTACTAGAGAATGGACTTGAGGATAGGGGGAGGGGGAAGGGTAAACTGAGACAAAGTGAGAGAGTGGCATGGACAAATATACACTACCAAATGTAAAATAGATAGCTAGTGGGAAGCAGCCACATAGCACAGGGAGATCAGCTCGGTGCTTTGTGACCACCTAGAGGGGTGGGATAGGGAGGGTGGGAGGGAGGGAGACGCAAGAGGGAAGAGATATGGGAACATATGTATATGTATAACTGATTCACTTTGTTATAAAGCAGAAACTAACACACCATTGTAAAGCAATTATACTCCAATAAAGACGTTAAAAAAAAAAAAAATAGGATCAGAGCTGGGACTCAGACTCAGGCAGACTGAGCCCAGAGCCCATCCCCTTCTTCCCTTTGCTCTGCTCATACTCCTGTGAGTGTGAGATGCTAAGTGCCTGCAAGGCAAAGCCTAGGAGGTTCTCTGGAAAGGTGGGGGGGAGAAAGAGCATCCCTGTCAAGGAAAGCATGCTGGAAGGAGAAGTTGGGAGCAAGCACCCTCGCAGGGCAGTCTTTCTGTGGAAATGGGATATGGCACCTCCCAACCCCCGGTAAATGGGCCCAGGGCTCCTGACTGTAGCCCCGCAAGGATGCATGTGCGGGAACTTGACTCTCCAGGCCAAACCTGGCGGGGCCCATGGTGGCCACAGATGTGTCTGGCTGTCTTGTGCGGCCAAGAATGAAAAAGAGTTAGAGAAAGAGGAGGAGGAACAGGGGGCAATAGGATCAGGCAGTCACACAAAGCAACCTCTTTATCCTTTTAACCCTTAGTGATATTCCTATTAGTCATTGGGTTTGTGTATGGGATGCAGGAGGGCAACGGATGACCATAAGTTTTCCACAATCCCGGTTCTTAAATTCCCTGAGATCAGCTTTGGGGACTGGTGAGTGTCCACCTCCTGGGGGGCATGGATGGACACCAAGAGCATTAGTAACTCACAGCAGGCACCCTGCCCAGCTCCTCTCCCATGCACCACCAAGCCGCTGTCAGGGTGTAGTGATTTTCCATCACTTGCTGCCTCAGCTAAAACTGCACCAGCGCCCCAGGGGTCAGAGGCTCTGGGTAACAAAGACAGCAGCTCCACAAGGCCATCCAGTTGTCTGTCTCACCCAGCCTCAGTCTTGGGGTTCCCTCAGTCCAGAGCCCAGAGTCCACCAGCCCTCAAGTCAGAGCCACCCACAGGCCCACTGAGATCCCAGAAGCCTTTTGCTGCAGTGAATTAGGAGCAGCTGCTCTGAGCTGCTCAGCCTCCTTCTAGACTTTTCGTGTAGACCAGTCTACACTGCCCTTAGCGACTGTCGGGTCTTTCCCATTGTAATCATGCTCCAGACCCAGAAGCTTTGGGCCACCTCACCACGTGCCATCTCTTGCTGCCTCGTCCCCATGGCCGCCATTCCGTTCTCCCCTTGTTCTGCCTTGTCTGGCAATCATCCACATTCTCTCAGGCAACTCCAGCCTCTCCCTCTTCACCAGTTCTTTCTCCTCAGCCTACAGACTTATCCAGGTCCTTCCTCCCCTAAACAGCCTTCCCTCCACTTAGCTGCCACTTCCATCCTCAGCTTCCACACTTTTCTCTCCTTTTCTACACACTGCTGAAGCAATAGTCTATGTTCACTGCCTCCCTCTCCTGCTGTCCACTCCCTAACCTCTTTTTATCTGGCTCCTGCCTCAGTTGCTTTGTTGAGGCCGCTCTCCCAAGGTCACTAGTGGTCACCAAAATTCCCAAATCTGTGCCTCTTCTTATTCCCAATTCCCTTTAATCTTTATGTCACCATGGATGCTGTGGATTACGTTCTCCTTCTGGAAATGTTCTTCTCTGTTGACCTAGCTAAAACTGCCTGATCCTGGTTCTGTCATTTCCTGTGTGACCAACTCTGACCCCTGTGTAAGGTCAGGTTCTTTTCCTCAGCCTCTGATAGTAGATGTCCTCCAGGGTCTACTCTTCAGTTCTCTCATCCCAACCAACACTTCCTTCCTTGACAGTCTCCTAAATCCACATCTGCTCTGCCGGCTGGTGCATGGCCATCCACCTGGACACTCACCTACCTCCTCAAATGCTCATGTCGAGGACCAACCAGTCACCTCCCTGCATCCCTCTTCCTGACAGTGGGACAAACCACCAGCCTTCCAGTTACACAGAACTGGGGTTTTAGAGCCGTGGTTGACTCCATTTAGTTGTCAAATCCATCTTACAAATTCTTCCTTCTCTCTTTTTTTTTTTTCTTTTGGCCGCGACGCGAGGCTTGTTGGACGTTAGTTCCCCGAGCAGGGATCAAACCTGGGCCCTTGGTAGTGAAAGCATGGAGTCCTAACCACTGGACTGTCAGGGAATTCCCTTTTTTTTTTCTTCCTTCTCTTTTCTGGGGCCAGCTACTTATGGCCTTGTGCCTGTCTATTGCTTTACCTGCATCGGTTTGTACATGTCTCCTTTAGTTTAAAAATCACTCATGGCTTGAGACTCTGTAAACCTGGTTCCTATATACTGGGGGAAGTCTGACAAAGTAACAAAAAGCACACATTTTAAATACTGAATTCCAACTCTGCCCTAGCTGGCAATGTGATCTTGAGTAAGCTCTGTAACCTCTGTCAGCTTTGGTTTTCAGTCTGCAAAACAAGGATAATAGTATTGCTTTGGAGGTTGTTGTGAGAATTAACAGTAGTATATATACAGTAATATAAATTGCATATAATGTTGGCATATAATAGATGCTTGATAAGTGGAAAATCGCTAGTATCATCATTGCTTCCAAGTTTTCAGCCTTATTTCCTCTTACTCCCTTACACCGTTCCTGGCCTAGGCATTAGCCCCTAACCCAGTGTGACCACTCGGCTCCTGTGCTTTGCTTGTACCCTCCTCCAGCATCTGCTTCTAATGCCCTCCTCTCCACTTCTTTGTTCATCTTAGAATCATATTGGTTTTTTTTTACTGGGGAAAGAGACCTTAGAGATTCTGTAGTCTAACCTCTTTACTTTATAGCTGAAGAAACTGAGGCCCAGAAAAGGAGAACGATGAGGCCAAGGCTATGTGGCCACTTAATGGAAGACTCGGGGCCTCAGCCACGAAGCTCAGTGACTTTTCCACTATCCTCTGTGCCTCTGGCTCCTATACATGTGTGTGTATATATATTCAGCCTTACTCTGCTTTGAGGATCTACATCAAGTTCCACCTCCTCAGTGACTTCTTTCCCATTTCCCACA
The DNA here is from genome assembly GCF_028564815.1 of Eubalaena glacialis. NCBI lineage: Eukaryota > Metazoa > Chordata > Mammalia > Artiodactyla > Balaenidae > Eubalaena > Eubalaena glacialis. Next base: position 28,255,472 of record NC_083716.1, on the reverse strand, counting down.
CCTGCAAGGGGCATGACTTCTCCCCCGCATCCTCCTGGCACTTACTGCCTGGCCCCCTCGGGGTTACTTAGCTTTCTCGGGGTGTGTGTCCTCCCTGCCCAACTTCATTCCCGGCCCTGGGAGGCCCCGGGGTGTGTGTCCTCCCTGCCCAACTTCATTCCCGGCCCTGGGAGGCAGGGGCCTTGTTTCGGTTGCCTGCAAGTAAGTGTTCCAGTCCACGCACGGCTTGTGACTCACCTGGCTGGTTGAGATGAACTTGTCTCACACTCCTCTCTGCAGGGAGAGCAGCGCCTTCAGAAAAGTGGCCTCCAAGGGCACCTGACTGACCAGTGGGTGGAGGAGAGTGTCCCTTGGTCCTGGCCCTAGGGTTGGTCTTCTGTGTCGCTGAGCCCTGCGTCCTTGGGTCACCAACAATCCCCAGCCCTGGGATGTTTGATCTGGATTCCCCCCGCCTCCACCCCAACGGAGTGCATAGGGAAGGTACTAGGCTTTTCACCTAGTCTGGTAAAGAAGGTGTGATCCAAGTAAGGCCTCTGAGAAGGAGGCCAGCGGGCCAGCGAGCTGGGCAGGGGCAGGGCTTAGACAGGTTTGAGAGCCCTAAGTGGGCTCAAGGAGCTGCTCAGGGCCTGACACCTGGCAGAGGGACCAGGTACTGTGTTGGAATCCTGGAGATGAAAGGATTACCTGTGTGACCCAGCCCCTTCCCTGGCTACTTCTCTTTAGCTCAGGAAATGGGGAAATCTCACCCCCTCCCTCGACTCTGGAGGACTGTGATACAGTCCCAATAGGAAAGCCAGCTCCCAAATGATCTCCAGACTCCTCTCGGGAGGAGATGTGTGTGGTTGAGGAGGGAAGGATGGACAGCATGTCACCAGGGCAGCCCCCACTCCCAGAAATGGGAAGGATGCTGTGCTCCACTCGCTCTGCTGCCCGATCCTTGCTACCAAACATCACGCTGCAATTCACGAAGCACACAACAGGACAGAATGCAGACTGTCTCTGCCCAGGGCTGTGCTAGGCTGGATCGCAGAGCCAACAGGAGGGCAAGCTCCTGCCTTGCAGCAGTCAGAGAGGGCAGGGGTGCAGAGAGCAGATGGGTGAGGAGGGCGCTGAGGAGCTTGGGGGAGTGCCTCTGCAGGACTGGGCTGCAGGTGACCAGGGCAGGAGAGGGCATGTGATGTGCGATGCTGTTGTGATGCTGTTGCAGGATCATCCGGACCAAAGTTCAGCAGCCTTTCCACCCAACAACGGATGGAGCCGGGACCGGAGTGACTGCCCCTGGCCACACCATCGGTAAGAGGGCTCAGGGAAGGGGGGAAGCTGAGCCCCCTGAGAGCTGGGAAAAGCAGCTCTGCCCGTGGGAAATGCCCACCTGTCTGAGGTCCAAGGCCCGTGCTCTCCCTGGGCTCCTAGAGGCTCAGGATCTTCCTGGGAGACTAGCTCACGAGGACTGCTCTCTGCCTCCTGTGAGCATCTCCTCAGAGCTGCCTTGCCTTTATCAGTCTGTGTGTCTGTCTTTCTCCCTCTATTCCCTCTAACTTTCCTTCTCTTTCCCATCCTCCTTCTTCTCCATCTTTTGTTCCCTGTTCCTCTGTCATATCTACTTGCTTACTCCATTTTTTGTTTTTTTAATTTTTAAGATTCTCCTCCTCTCTTCTCCCCTCCTCTGCCTTCTTCTCTCCTCTTCCTTCCTCTGCTCTCTGTCCATATGGCCCTGGACCTGTTCCTCTGTCTCTCTCCCTCCCTCCTCATGGCTTCTCTCCTCTTGACCTGTCTCTCTTGATCTGTTTGTCTCTCTCATCCGCTCAGTAACTGTCTGCCCCTCTCCAACCTCCTCATTTATTGACCCTCGCTCACAGCCTCACAGAGACCTGACCCAGGTCCACCAGAACACCTGCTAACAGCCCCCATCCCCGCCCCCCACACTATCTTCCCTTTGGCCCAAGGGCGCTTGGTGCTGCTGAAGCCATAGATGAGGTCTGGGGCTTTAGGGGCTGGGATGTGGTTAAACTTCTCCTGCTGCCCCTCTTGGCAGCTGTCCCCTCTCTCTTGACCAGCAGGAAGTAGAAAGCGCTGGTCCCAGCCCCCCTGGAGTTGGCAGGAGTGCTGTTTACTAGGCCTGTGTTACAGCATGTGCTGGGAGGGAGGGTTGGGCCAGGCTGTACCTGAGCTGATCACCGCGGAGTGAATGTGTTCACTACTCTGTGCCCTGAAGGGGAAATTAGGAACTTCTCAAGTGATTTCAAGACCAGAAGCAACTGAGGGAGAGGAGCTTCACACTCTCGGGGAATATCAGGACCATTCTTGTGTCTCTAGACCTTAGAAAGCCACACTCTAAATCAGGACTGGGAAAGACTCCGCCCAGGAGACTAGAAACAATGGGCTGGGGTTTGTTTAGAAGGATTTGTCGGCAGGGGATCAGATAGGATGAGCTGTGCAAGGAGGCATCCTAGGAGCTGTGCTCTCTGCACGACCGCTGAGTCGCTTTCTAGGTTGAGTCAGCTTTTGCTGTTTGCTGAACCCACGTTCTCAGGGAGTGGGTTCAATCTATAGTGAGTGAAAACTCTAGGTCTGCAGAGAAGGCCTGGGGTTGACTGGTCCCCACTCAACCCGGGGGGACAGCAGTGAATAGCCTAAATTTTATGTAGCAATGCGTTCCCCCTTAAACCTCAGAGGAAGGAGGGGACTATGGGCTCCCCATCCCTTCTCATTTCCTCTGCTTCTCTCTGCCCCCAGCCTTGGGGCTTTGGCCTGCGATCACAACTGCTATCCTGACGGCATTTCCTCCTTACTCTCATCCAGTTCCCAGTACGGCCTCCCCTCCTGTTTCCAGCACCTCCAATGATCCAGTGGGATCCTACTCCATCAATGGGATCCTGGGGATCCCTCGCTCCAATGGCGAGAAGAGGAAACGTGATGAAGGTAGGGAGGAGGGAAGAGGCTTGGCTTCCCCTGTGCATGCTTTGTCCTTGGACTCAGAGCTCCGGTTTCGGCCTAGCCTTGCAGCTGCTCTGCTGTGAGATCAGTTTTAGTAGCAAAGCCCGGGTCCCCCCACTACCCTGCTGGCTCCTGGAGAGAGGGAGGCAGGCTGCTGGTGGGGCCATCAGCTTCACCATCTGCTCAGCAGCCCCGACTGCCTCACCTTCCGCTGGGATTCATCCCGAACATCCCGGTGGGATGCCAGGAGGGAAAGCATGAGCCATGGACCATGGGAAGGTTTTGGAGGTTGGGGGACAGCTGGTCTCTGACCTGCGGATGAAAAGCCAACCTGACTTGTCCTCCTCTGATCTCAACCCATCAGGAGATGGGGGTGTGATGTCATGCGCAGCTGACCCTGGTGTCCTTTCTCTGTAACACGTGGACCCTGCGCCCATTCAGACCACTTGGGGAGCTGGGCATGGGCCCTCTCTGCTCTTCTCTATGGGAGGAGACACCCCCCACGCTCCTCTCTGGCCCTTCCCCTCATTCCCTGTAATTCCTCAGGTGCAGCTAGCTATTAGGCAGGGAGTTAAAGGGTGAGGAGATGAAGAGGAGGAGCAGGGAAAGGAAATCAGAAGAGAGAGTGGTGGAGATGAACTTGGAAGAAGGTGTTTTTCAAATATTGTGACATTAAGGGTCCCTTGGTGACCATCTGGTTCTCTTTTGATGCATGAGGCCAGGGCGCAGGGCTGGCAGGCCCAGACAAAGGGAGACACCAGTGTCTGGAGCCTGCTTCCTGCCTTGATCTTATGGTCCCTGCTGGGGAGGCAGTAACTTCCTGGTCTAGGAAGGGCATATGATTTTAAGGGTATCTCCCATGAAATAGACAGAACCCTCTAAATATGAACATAGACGGGTGACCATATATCCCATTAGTCCAGACAGTCCCAATTTATGCCTTTGTCTCTGCATCTTGGCCAGTCAGCATCTCCTTTTTCTCTCAAAAATGTCCTGTTTGGACAGTAAATCATGTGGTCATCCCAAGCGCAGACAAGCCCTTGATTGGGGCAGCTCTAGAGGGTAAGGAACAGAGAAAAGAGACAAAGCTGAGATTCCCTAGACCCAGGCTGAGGGAAAAGAGAGTGTGAGAGCCCCGGCCTCCAGCAGAAAGGACAACATGTAGGAGAGGCCTGGGCCTGGCAAGACAGTGATGACCTGGGGCTGGCCTCCTTCCAGAAGCCCTAATGGCCTCGTTTCACAGGAAAACAGCTTGTCTGGCTCTATTTCTCCTTCTTCCAAAACATCCAAACCCATTTGGCTGCCACGGCCTTTGCCACTCACTAAATTTCACTGTGGTTGTTTTGGCGGCAGCCACTGATAGGCAGGGGGGTGGCTGCATGAAGGGCCTAAGTCTCAGTTCTCTCTGGGGGTTTCCCACACTCAGGCCTTCTCCAAGCTCCCTGGCACTCTGAGTGATCTGGAAGATTCTGCCTCAGAACCTGAGGATTTCTCCTTTAACCACCAGCACCTGTGAGATGACCAGGGGGCCGGGAGAGGCCACAGGACCCCCTTTGTCCTCTCCCCTATTGGTCTGCGGTTGGGGCCAAGCGTGTCCCCTGCTTCCTGGGCTCCTACGGGCCACGAAAGGAGCTGGGGTTAGAGAGGCACTGGCCTGGGGCTGCGGCCACTGCAGGTCGGGCCCGGCTGGCCCAGAACAGAGTGCTCTCCTCTCTGAGCAATTGATCACATTCATTGTTTCAAGTCAATTCAATTCAGTCAACCTTTCTTGGGCATCCGTCGCAAGAAAGGCTTGGTGCTGTAGGATCCCAGAGCAGAACAAGATATGATTCTTGTCCTTAAGATGCTTACAGTCTAGTGGGGCGTGTAAAACATGTGAGCCCAGAGAGCAGAAAGGCCCATCAGAGATCTAGATATGTATGTTGTGAAGGAGGTCTGGGCTGCAGGCCATGGGAACTCAAAGTGGGGAGGGAGTGAACCTCCAGGAAGGGCTGCTTTTTGAGGAGGGGCCTGAGGGATGGACAAGGGGCATGGTTCAAAGACAACGGTAGTTGAAATTCTATCGGACAGACTGAACCTTGTGACCAGAAGACACTGTGCTGAAAACACAGGGGTGCTTTGGCTGGGATGAAAGGGCCTGAGGGGAAGTCGTGGCAGTAAGGCTGAGCGGAGGGGTTAGGGTCACAGGAGAGCAGGCCAAGACGGGACCCTATAAGGAGTTTGGACTTTTTTCCTGCAGACATGAGAAGCCACTGCAAGTGTCTGGGCAGGAAGGGACAAGAGCAGGGCTGGGCTGGGGAAGACCCTCCTCCAGGAGGGTGGTGGTGATGGCAGTGGGGAGACATCTCAGGAAGCAGTTGAATTCTGGGTGAGGGATAATGGTAGCCTCTAAGTTTACTCTTGCTGCTTAAATACTTACCCACAGGCCTAGCCAGTTGGCAAGAAGGATCAGAGACCCTGCTTCTTTTTTTTGGGAGGGGGTTCTTTTGCCTTGACTCACCCCTCCTGACCAACCCCAGGCCAGATGGAGCTGTCCTTCCCCTGGTGGAGGCCAGAGCCTATTAGGGAGGCCAGTATTCCCTGACCACCCCCCTACCCCAAACACACACACCACCACACACACACTTGATCCATCGGACCCAGGTGGAAAGGGAGGGGAAAGGAAAGGCTAGAGCAAAGGCAGACCTTTCACAGCCCATTCCCCCCTTCCCCCACTCTGGGTGCCTCCAAGCAGCCAGGCCCAGTTTGCATTAGGGAGCAGCTCAGATGATTAAGAATAGGGGAGATAATTATGTGTCAAGATGATGTAGCCCGACTCTGCAGTCAGGCCAAGGTAGCACAGCAGCTGGCAGGCCGGTGGCAGGAGGCAGCCTTGGGCATGGGCTGCACAGACACCCAGGTGTATCCTTCAGCTACTGGGCCAGCACCACAGGCAAAAGAGAGAGCTGACTCGGGCAATGAGGGACGCTGGGATGGGAATGGGGATACATGTCAAGGGACTAGACCTCGAGGGAGTTGAGGGGCAGGTCTCTTTCCAGGTGGACCCTGTACCCCTGCCAGGCTGGCTTGATTTCGGCCCCACCCACTGGGGCATCTCCCTAGAAGTGTCATAGCCCAGCCGTGAGCTGTGAGCCTCTCTGTCCTCAAGGAAGCCACTCCCGCTCCTGCCTGTGGGTACAGTTCGGCCTATTCTTCAGCACTAACAATGTAACGGTGGTGGGCATTAGCGAGGACAATCACTGCAGCATGTGCTGGCATTATTGGAGACAATCTCAGCAGTAGTTACTGGTGTTCACGGTGATAATACCCAGAGCATTATTGGCATTGGTACTCAGAATATGGACAGCGTTATTAGTATCTGCAGCAATCAGATCTGTGGGGACATTAGTGAAGGGCCGATCAGCTGTGACTCTGGGGAAAAAGGAAACTGACAGTGACTGTGAGCCTGCTTGAGACGCCCTCTCATGCTTTGGCCTTTGGAAGAATGGAAAAATCCCCAGACTTGCCTTTAAGAAATATGCTAGTCAAGAAGCTTTGACCTCCCCTCCCCCCAAGAGTCCAGGAGGTCCCAGAATGAGACAGGTAGACAGACCAGGGATAGATAAGGAAGTTATGTCACAAAGCACCCGGCAGACAGGCTGTCCATCCGTCTGAGAAGGTAGATCCCCATTCAGTACCCTGCTAAAATCTTTCCCTCTTCTTGGGTACAGTTATGGCTGGGTATATTAGGGTCCTTTGAAGGAACACTGCTTCCCCGAATGTTGCATGCCCTGACTTATGTGGCTGCAGGATAGGGACTCTGGTATTTTTTTAGGCTGAAAGACCTAAGTCCTTTACCTTCACCCAGTTGCTTTTGGCTGTGGCCTAAAGCATTGCCGTCCACCAGTGTTGTTGAAGGCCAGAGCAATTACATAACTTGTCCAAAAATCTGAATGAAGTCATATGTATGAGTCTTTTGATCTGTGTGAGGGGAGGTGTGTTGGTATCATCCTTTGATGTGTGGGGTTGCGGGGGGCCGTGATTCTGCCTTCCATTAATTAGGTGCACAATGAATTGTGCAGTCGAGTGGTGCCAGGCCGGTGCAGTTGTACGTTTGCTGGCAGGGCAGCCTGCATGGCTGCAAACAGCCGAGACCTGTCACTGCCTTTAATAGCTCCCTTCTGCTTTGGATGAAGCCGTAACTTCAAGAAGTGGTTTATTTCCTTAGTTGGTTTCCCCCCAAAAGTCCCCCAGTGTGTTGCTCAGGTTTGACTTGGAGCAAATGAGGGGATTAGGCTGTGGGAAGGAGCAGCATCTGCTCTGTCTGGGAGCCTGGGCTTCAGGCAAGAGAAGGCTGCAAAGACCCCCACGCAGAAGAAGGATTCGGGGTGGAGGCCAGCAGGCAGTCCCGGGAGCGCAGCAGGGATGGGCAGTGTGGCTCAGTGGGGAAGGGGTCTGGAGGGAGGCGCAGCCGGGTTTGAGTCCTAGTGCCTTGGGCAAGTCACGTAACCTTCATCAGCTCAGTCTTCTTCTCTGTGAAATAGAGATGGTGACGGTACTTACTTCACAGGGACGTGGGGAGCACTACGCGAGATCATGGATATGGAGTTGAGCCGACTCCATCTCGGAAGATGGCTCGCTGTGTGTCTGGGGAGGAAGGCATAATTGGCAGGTTTATGTTTCAAGGGGAAATGAAGTTGTGTCAGAAAGAAACTTTTTTGGGTACAGGCTCTCTCATCTTGGTGCAGCTCCTTTTAAGTAGGGCAGCCTAGGGAAGCTGATGCTGGGATAAACCGACCTAGATGGGACCAGGGCAGTGGGGGAAAGATATGAGCCTCCCCTGTGTGACTGGGAGGACCTCTGTCCATCTCTGCTTGCTCATCTGCTCTGCGGTTATCCACTTGGGCCGCATGTCATCTCTTATTAGCCTCCACAGGCATTTTAGATGTGGGTAAATAAATACGGGACCCCTTCTTCTCTAACATGGAGGCATCCCTCCCTCTATCCATTGCTGTGTATTTCTGCTCCCACATACAAATTTATTTATTTACCTTGGGAAATGTATGTTTGTTTTGTGGACACATGTGCTTTTTTACATGGGTTATGCAAATGTGGGTATTGTGTGTTCTCTACCTTTCTGAGGTCATTGGGTGAAAGGGGATGCAGAACTGCATTGGGCAGGCATGCAGTTTTCTGGGTAGTGTATGCACTCGAAGAGTTGATCAAATGTGAGCAGGTGCATGTCCATGTCCCTGTCAGCAGCGCCAGGGAGCTGGGAGAGCTCTAAGCCAGGCCTGGGTGTGCTAAGGTTGCATGGTCTTGAGGCATAGATTCGCGTATGGAATTTTGCCCAAAGGACCCTGTAGACATCACCCTGCATTCTGTTGGCAAAAGGATGGGCTGTCCTGATCCTGCCTCCAGGGGTGGACTGGCCCCCAAGGCAAGGGAGACTGAGACTGGGAACCCTTACAGAGGAACCTGGTCTCCCAACCTCAGGGTTTCCACCCCCCACCCCCCACCCCGGTCTTCGACCTGCCTGTCTTTCGCGATCTCTCAGTGTCTGTCTCTTATTTGCTCTAGTCGAGGTATACACTGATCCTGCCCACATTAGAGGAGGTGGAGGTTTGCATCTGGTCTGGACTTTAAGAGGTATGGGGGCCAGAGGGAACATGGTGCGGGGACCAGGGGAAAGAGCCAGGGGTGGCCGTTAGAGAGTCTTCAGAGAGTGGGTTCCTAAGGGCCAGAGAGCAGAATAGGAGGAGGTGGCCCAGGATTCCACTGGGAAACCAAGAGGCTAACAGAGTCTCAGGGCCTGGCTCACTTCCGCCTTGGGCTACTGCTGGGTTTGGGGGCTGAGGCCCCGTGGCCTGGAGGGTCAGGCCCTCAGTGGATGGGGGACACTTTTTCCAGCCCTTGGAAAAACAAAGAGCAGATCGGGTAGTAAAACAAAAGCAAAGGAGACCTGGAAACACCTGACAGCCCTAATTCATCACGGCCCAAGTTTTTTCCTGTGTTCCCATTATATTTGTTTGTAAAAGTGGAAATCAATTTTGAAGGTAATTTTCTGGAAAGAATGGAAGGGAGGTGGGAGGGCCGGATAAGGCAGAGATGGTAAAAGGAAAAATTTAGGCCAGGCACAGCCCAGGGGCAGCTCTTGGCAAGGTGAAAGAAAATTGCATATTCAATCTCCATCCATGAATCTCCCTCACTGCTGCCCGCCTCCTGCTTGAAAACAATGAAGGCTTTTTCCCAACGCTGGGCAGGGCCTCGGTATCAGCCTCACTTTAACTTCAGGGTCATTAATTCCCTGATTATTGAAGGAGAAGAGAGGGTTGCAGCATCAGTTCCAAAGGCACCCCCCCATGTGATCAGGCCCTGGTTGGGGTGGGGTGGGGGGCAGCCAGGGTGAGGTGAGGTGTTGCTTCAGAAGAGCAGAGGGGTGGGAGGGAGGAAGTGGGGAGCCAACTGGACTGGGGGGAAGGAAGCCAGGAGGAGGGGAGAAGAAGGCAGTCATTACTGCATGCCTCTGTTGTGTTGTTATTGCAAATTAAAAGTAGCATGTTCCACTCCGCAGCTATCTTTGGGGAGGGAGGGGCACCGAGGGAGGTGGGGGATCTTATCATTGCTTCTTCAGCAGACCAGCCGTGGTGTCACCGTGTGAGGTGACATTTGAATTTACAATTCCGCTGAGAAAAGCCATTAATTCACAAATTAACATTTCTCCCTCTCCCTCTCTCTTTAACACTCTCTCCCTCTCTCACATGGATGTGCAAGCAATTGAAAAGACAAAGGAAATAGCCTTAAGGAAGAGACTTTACTGCTAGTCTGTCTGTGCTGAGATTGCTCCCCCTGCTTCCAGATAGATAAACCAATTACCTGAGCAGCTCTGCTCCTGGCCGCCCGCGATCACCTCCTTTTGTAGGCTGCCTCCATGGCTGGATTACACTCGGTGTATCTCATTAATGTAAACCAGGCATGCCCTGGTCACCGGGCTCTCTTCCCTGCTCTCCTTCTGGAGGGGCAGCGAGAGGAGTGCTGGTGTCAGAAAAGGCAGGCAAGGAGGACCCTGGGAAAGAGGAGAGGCCGCCGCTGGCCAGCTGCCAGGCACTGGGACTCTGGGTGCTCGAGGCCCGGGCCTTCGGTCCTGGAGGAGGCTGCTGGGGGGGAGTCTGCAGGTGAGCGCTCCTTGGCAGGTTTGCATGGGTGGACATTTAGAGGCAGAGGCAGGAGCCAGAGCCTGACTCTCTGGGGCCCACAGCGCCTGTTCTCTGTGGCCTTTTGGTCCAGGAGCCGGGGCTGGCAGAAGCAGAGAGGGATATGAGCGCTCCCTGCATGGGAAGAGCTTAGGGAAGTTTCGCTGAGTCCACATCATTTTAGTGGGACAGGATGCAGCCTGAAGGAGCTGGGAGGGGTGCAGAGCAGGGCCCAGAAGGCAAGGTGAGGTTGCACTATGTTGGGTAAACAAAAGGAGGTTGCACTGATTCCTTAACCTAAACCCAGCACTTGGGCACAGTTATGTCTGTTTGCCACTCAGTTCCTACACACACACTCCCAGCCATCCAACTCCTTTCTTAGAGAAGACCCATCCAGGAGCGTGGGCCCGGGGTGCTGTGCTCTCAGACCTCTGGAGTGAGCTTACATCGTGGGCAGGATGTTGCAGAGCCTTTTTTGCTTTTACTCTCCTCCAGGCCCCGGCCAGGCACTGCATGAAGACAGTATATTGGCAGAGGGAAGCCAAGCAGAGTTTGAGTTTCTGTAAGGAAAGTACCTCTGTGGGTTATTGCTAGAATTATATGATTTCACACACACTACATACTACCAAGCACAGGTCACAGACTCTGAACCTAAGGAGGCAGGTTCTGTGAAAGTCCAGAAAAAAAATCTGCATGGAGGTAGTCATCTGTCTAGACAAGCACCCAACTTTAACTGTATTAACAAAGCTCAACCTATGTTCATTTTCCGACAAATATTCAAACCCTGGCTACTGTCCGCTCCAGCCCAAGAGTGAACTAAGGTTCAAAGGTCAGCATTTGCTAAGACACACACACCCCCAAAATCCACTGCTGAACACACATTCGTTGTTATGAGTATATCTTCCTAGTAACATGGGAAATTAGACCGTTCATAGCTGAGGGGGGAATTTTTCTATCTTAGTTGGATTGCATACTTGAGCCTGACTCTCAGGGTGATGTTGGCTACGAGCCTGTTGGACACCAACCACGTCATTATACAGAGTGAGGTTTAAAGGTTTTATTGAGACCTTTACCTTACGCCCTGTGCACACTCGGACTTACTTTTTTCTGTAGAGAGATAGCAGGGTTTAGCCATGGCTGTGTGTAGCTGACATAGGTGTGTGAATTTGTACCTAAATCCCTGCGTTTATATCAGAGACTGCAGCCAAGTCATTAACCACCTTAGTTTCCCAGCCAGTTCATGCTGTTGTGGATAAAGAGTTATACTTGGTTGTCTGAGGAAGGATGTTGAGATTTAGCACAAAAGAGTATATTTTTTTCGAAAAGTGCCAAAAAGTCAGAATGGATGGGTTGACCCCGCTCCCCAGGAGAGGAGGTACAGACTTGCAGTGGAGGGGCTGTGTGTGACCCTCCACCACTGGAAATCGGGGTGGGAATAGCAATAACTTTCTCAACAGAGGCCTCGGGTCCTCCCCACCCCCACATCTGTCCGCTCCTGTGCACGTGTATGCACACCCACCGTGTCAGAATACATCTTCAACCCCTTGTCTTCCACTTGGCAACTACCTTCCAGCCCTGCAGGTAGGTATCGTCCTCCTTCCCCCACAGGCAAGGGCACCAAGAGAGAAATCCGGGCAGGGGCCTGGAGGACCCCTCAGAAAAAGGGTCGGGGAGAAGGTAAGCTGGGGAGACCCAGGAGTGCCGCCTGCCAGAGGAATGGGTCCCAGCAGCCTCCCGACCATTGCCGGCTGCACAAGAGGAGCCCCGGAGTCCAGGGAAGGGCCCCTCCCTTGCTTGCCTTCCTCAGGGCCTCGGTGGCCAGTAGGGCTCTCCGGGACCCTCCCCATTCTCCCCCGTGGGGGTGGAAAGGCCAGGAGGGTTGGGGGAGGGCTGGGAGACGGATCACGAGCCTCAGAGCCAAGTAGTTGCAGCACAGCCAGTAATTCAAACCATCCTGACCCTTCGGTGAACTCAAACCTGCTGACCTTGACAGCACCAGACAAGGGAGGCCTCACAGACCTCAACCTGCATGGAGGCCTCGCCTTCTCTCCCTCCCTGCCTTGGAGCCCGTATCCCAGCCTCCAGGTGGCTCCTCATTTGGCCATCCGAGCGAAATGTCAGCATCCCTCCCTCCCTGAGGTGCCCACCGGCCTGCCTCAAAGCACCCTTTGTGCTCATCTCCGCTGGAGACAAGCGTGTGGACATCTCACGGGGGTCTTTCCAGGGCTGGGCTGAGGCTTCCTCCTTCAGACAGAGCTTTTACACCTTGCCCACCCGTCCTCCTCCTGCCCAGGCTTCATCTTTTTCAAGAGCTATAGTGTGTGTGTGTGTGTGTGTGTGTGTGTGTGTGTGTGTGTGTGTGTTTGTGGTGTCCGGGTGCACACAAGGGCAGGGATAAAATGTGATCCAGACAGAGCATACAAGGGGAGGGAAGAAAAACAGGAGGAAAGCAGCCCCAGGAACCTGCATTAAAGTAAATGCAGTTTATGAAGTTTGTGGTCTCCTCCTGGGGAGAGCTGGAGTACATCCAACAGCCTCTCCGAGCCTGCCTGACAGCTCCCGAAGCAGAAAGTGCAGGCAGGAGTGCGAGCAAGCTGGTGGCAGAGGGAGAGATGCGCGCGCGTGCGCGCGCGCACACACACACACACACACACACACACACACACACAGTCTCTCTGTCTCTCTGTCTTTCTCTCTCTGTCACTGGCTCACACAGATCTCCCTAGGCCCCAACAGACTGCAAAGCCTGGGATGGAGGGATGCAGATGAGTGTTTGGTAGAAGGGACCCTGGGAGCTTCCCTTCCCTCTTACCTCCCCACCCCCATCTCCATCTCCTTTGCAGTGTGGACCACTGGGGCAACCAGCTTGTGGAAGCTGCTCTGGGAAAAGGGCAGTGCAGGTGGTCTTGAGGTCTAGGAAGGAAAAGGGACCAGAATGTGGTCTCCCAAGAACCTGCCTTTTTTCTGATGCTGGGGATCCATTTTTCTCTGGCACCTTGGTCTAGACCAATCAGGTACCCCACAGCTACTGAAGACAGCCCTTAAGAAGAAACTTAAGGAGTCTCTTAAGGAAAAACAATCAGAGACAGTATTTTTTCTGGGAATTCAGAGGAAATAATTAGTTAACCAGGTTAGGATATGGGAGCTCTCAGAAGGACTTATAAGCAAGGTGGAGTAACTGCCTTTCTAGACTCTTCTGCATGTGCACAAGCACATGGGTTCATGTGTGTGTTCACTAATAATATGTAAGTGGGCCAGAATCCTTGACTTCAGACAAAAGGAGAGTGTGAAGAAAGATGACTGGAAAGGGGAGTATGTAGCAAAGCCTTCTCTCTGCCCAGGGCAAGGTGGCAACATCCAGTCTCCTGCCCCGGTGCTTCCATGACACGCCTGAGCTGGGGACGGGCAGTGAGGAGAAGCCTACCTCCCACCTTTTCCTGAGAACTCCATGTCCCTATTCAGGTTCTTCCAGGAGCTGGGACAGAGGAGGAAAACAGAGGTAGAGTCATCTGAAGGCAGAGAGTCAAGCAGGAGAGGGTGCAAGGGAAGGGGAAGGATGGCTGGAAATTGATTGTGGAGGATGCTCTGGGAAGCCAGGAGACACAAGGCATGGAGGGAGGCAGAAACTGCCCAGGGATGGCTTTTGCCCTTTCCTCTTTTCTCTCTTCCTCCCTCCCTCCTTCCCTCCCTCCCCCTCCTCATCCCTCCCCTCTTCCCTCCACACATCTTTATTGGTTCCAGTAATAGTGTTGATTTGCATGTCAGGCAAAGCTTTGCTACACACACAAAAAGAAAACCCCAGCCGTGGCGGTGTGGCAGTGTCAGCTCTCGCTGTTGTTCGACAGTGTAAAATTAAATTAATAAAGCCCCCAACACAGGAAAACATAACAGGAAATTAATGGCCTTTACTGTCGCTCTGATGCAGTCATTTGCAACCCTGCTTTCCGCACCAAAGACTTCATAAATGCAAGCAGTTTCTCTAAACAAGCATACTTAGAGCGGCCTGGTATGTAATTTTTCGCCTTGCTTATGTCCTTTGAGCTAACAAAGGCCCCTTCCCTTCTGGCTCCAGAGAGGTTTCTAACTCGTTCTGGCCCCAGCTGGAGCCCGGCCCCAGGCAGAAGGCCCCAGCCCCTCCTGAGAGCCCAGACAGGGCTGAAGGAGGACTCAGGTCCCATTCAGACAGACCCTCAGCCAGCCCTCCTTCCCCGCCGTCGGCCAGTGCGCCCAGAGCCCCAGCCTCTGCCTGCAGGCCAGCAGGAAGGCTCAGCGTATGCTCTCAGCCGGGAAGGTTGATCACCCTGGGGAATTCACCCAAACCCACCCAATGCTCACCCCTCCCCTTCCTCTGTGCGGTGGTCCTCTCTCTCCCACTACCTGTTTGTTCTCCTTCCCCCATCTGTCCCTGCTCACCGTCCTTCTACTTCTTCACATAGGGGTCACAGCCACCACGCTGGCAGCATGTTGGCAGTGGGTGCCCATGACCCACTTTTCTACAGGTAACTGGGGGCTAACTTATTCAAAACGGGTGTAGTGACAGTATGGATATAATTCTCTGGGGTTCTAGGTCTCCCCCATATATCCCTCTTCTCCCCTGTTTGGTTAGAAAATACGAGGGCCCTAAATGGTCATTCAGGCCATCTCTCTGTCCTTGGGCTGATTTCCCATAAACTATTTCAGAGAGCTGAGAGTCTGTGGTTTTGCTTCAGTGTGTAAACAGGTGGGATACTGAGAAAACTTACACTGACCTCTCTGGGGATCTTTGTGGGCCCAAGTTCCCCCTGTGTTAGGATGTGTAAGAGGAGCAAATAACCAGGTTGTGGATCTCACGGAACTTACAGTCTATGGAGAGGCAGGGCTGTCCCAAATCAGACAATAAGCTTTTAATTGAATGCTGAACCAGGTGGCTGAGTGTTCAGTAGGAATCCAGGGAAGTGGCTCGACGAGCAGGCAGGAAATGGGACTTGAAGCTGGAAATGGCTGAGATTTGGAGAGGCTGTCTCCAGGGCTATCTCCCCTATGGAGGGAGGCCAGTGGCTGGGCTAAGAGTGGTGACAAGACAGAGTCAGATTCTTAAAGGTCATCTGGTTTTATCTGCCACTTACATGGAACTCTCCCCTCTAGCAGTTCTGTTTGACAGGTCACAGCCCCTGCCTGGACATAGGACATAGATGGACAGTTGTCATTGTTAGCAGCACTGCCTTTATACTGAGTCAGTGTGGTGTTGAGGGAAGAGGATGGGACTTGGAATCCCGATGTCTGGATTGGGCTCCATCTCCTCTCCTTGCTTGCTCTGGGACCTTTGGCTGATTACATAATCTCTCCGAATCTGTTTCCTCATCTTTAAAATAAGATAACAATATTTGCCACATAGAGTGGTGGTAAAGATCTCCACGCAACAGCCCCTCTTTTCTCCCTCCCTCCCTCCCTTCCATTCATTCCACCTGATTTACTGAGCACCTAACACCGGGCTGAGCCCTGGGTGGATTTCAGTTTCTCACATGGTGTGATCCCTATGCTAGTGGAAGGCCCTTCACCATCCTGGTTACCCATCTCTGAATTCATTCTTGACAGTTAAAGTCCTTCTTAAATGAACACTGAACTCTAGAGACAGTCTAGCCAAAGCCAAGGACAGTAGAACGCTAGCCATTCTCCACTGGAGATTCTACATCCATAATGTAGCCTAAGATTACATTCAATTTTTTAGCAGCTGTGTCAGACTCAAACTCATATTAAGTTCGTGGTCAACTAAAACCTTGAGATCTTTTTCACATCAATTGCTATCAAGCCAGGTCTACCCCATTCTGCACTTGTGTAATTGATTTTTTTTAAACCTAAACATAGGGCATTCCATTTATCCCTGTTGAATTTCATCTTGTTGGTTTGGGCTCTTAATTCCACCCAATTAAGATCATAAGGATGTCTTCTATGTCATCATCCAAGTAGTTTTTTTTTCTTGTTTGTCCGACATCTCCTACTCGTTTTTTAAAACTTACTTTTATTTATTTTACTTTATTTTTTATTTTATTTTTTTAAATTTTTGGCTGCATCGGGTCTTAGTTGCAGCACGCAGGATCTTCGTTGCTGCGTGGGGGATCTTTCATTTCCATGCGCGGGATCTTCGTTGCGGTGCGTGGGCTTCTCTCTAGTGGCACACAGACTCCAGAGCACGTGGGCTCTGTAGTTGAGGCACACGGGCTCAGTAGTTGGGGCCCGCGGGCTTAGTTGCCCTGCGGCATGAGGGATCTTAGCTCCCCGACTAGAGATCGAACCCATGTCCCCTGCATTGGAAGGCGGATTCTTTACCACCAGACCACCAGGGAAGTCCCCCAAGTAGTTTTTTTAAAGAGTTATTTTCCTTTAAAATAAAGGAAAGCCACATGGCCCACCAGTGGAGACGTCCCTCCTGGGTACGTTAGGGACCATTGAGCCCAACAGCCATCAGCCATTTCACTGTTCTTCATCTTGTCCATGAAGTTAGGAAGACTCTCTTTGAAATTCTTTGTTACCATTCACTATACCCACAGTGTTTCCTTAATCAATTTAAAAAATCCAATATAAGTTGATGAGAAAATTGAATGTCTGCTATGGATAAAGCATAGCAGGACTGATTTACAAAGGTAAATAGGAAGGACACAGTCCTTGACCTCAAGAAGCTTCTAATCTAGTAGGGAGATAAATGTGCACACACATTACACAAGCAGAATGTGATAGATCTATGATCAAGGTATAAAGTGCTATGATAAATGTAAAGAAGGGGGGGCAGTTGCTTCCCATGAGGGCAATTGAGGAAGTCTTTGTAGGGATGGCATTTGATCTAAGCACTGATAACTAGTTAATGTGCTACCACTTATTCTTGGGGAGTGCGTGCAGACTCCACAGTATTACCATTTTCTTTTCTAATGCCCACAAATTAACTGCATGATAATTTCTTCTAAAAGATTTCCAGACCCTAATATTAAATGTATTAGACTGTTGTTTGCATAAGCTTACCTTTCTCCGCTTTTCACGATGGCACTGGTTTTGTCACTGTGTTGCCCTTTCATTGTGACCACTCAAGGATTATCAACAAAAACTTTAGGATGCTATCTACCTCCCCCCAACCACCACCCCGCCTCACCTGAGTTCTGATATACGAATTATCTGGGCCTGGGAGAGGTAACTCAATTGAAATGGTTAAGAGTTACCTGCCTGGCCTCCTCCTGACCTGGGCAACTCCTCCTGGTCCCATTTTGAAGATTCTTTTCTTTGATGGAGAAGACCAAGTCAAGCCAGGGGTTGAGAAGTTCTGCCTTCTCTCTCAGTATTGCATCCTTTCCTGAGCACTGAGCTTAAGCTTGCTTTCCTTTTTGTTCTTTCTCCAGACGTAGCTACTAAGGCCCTTTTTTGTTGTTTCAGCTTGTTCTGAGCTTTTGTCTTCCTAACAGGCTCCTGCTACTCTCATATCCATCCCTGGTTATGGTCCCCTCCTTCCATCTGTTGTGTGTGTCCTTTATAAGAGGAAAAAAAATAACTTTTGTCTGATAATAAGTGTAATGTATGCTCATTGTAAAAATATTTGGAAGATACAGTAAATTTTTTAAAAAATCACCCATAATCTCATCACCAAGAGAATTTTGGTGATGAGATTTAGAATTTTGGCATATTCTTTACAGTCTTTTTTTTCCCCTGTGTATACATAATTATATATATATATATATATAATTTTTATCAAAATTGGAATGATACTGTATATACAGCTTGTGTCTCGCTTTTTTCACTTAACATTATATAGGACCGTTTTCACATATCATTAAATATTCTTTGAAAACATGATTTTTTAATGGCTGCATAATCTTCCACTGTTCCATGTACATGTCCTTTTAAAATCTAGGCTCATCATATTTTAAAGCTTATTCATGTGCAACAACAATGATTTCCCTTAAATGCCCTCTCTTTCCACCCTTCCCACTCCACTCCCACTCCCTTTACTTTGTCAGGTTGATTATTTGAGCTTGTAGCAGCAGAATTTCATTTTTAGAGCATCCTGTCCTCATGGAATTATATTCCCTTCTAGAATCTCTTGCCATGGGATCACACAACCATTCTTTCCCTCAACACATAGCAGTTTGCTTTTCTCAAGTCAGATTCTGTGCAATGCCCCCTTCTTTTGCTACTGTCACTTCTAGACATGGGTGCTTTCTCCCCAGATCCCCAACACTTCCCTTTTATCAGTTTTTTCTTTCTTGGTCAGAATTAAGTAGCCTGGAGTAGCGGAAAAGGGCACGAGTCTGAGAGCCTCTGTTTGTATCCTAACGATGACTAGCTGTGTGACATGGGAAAATTACTCAACCTTTCTGAGCCTCTTTTTTCTTTTTAAATCTCTAAGAGAGAACGGATTAAATTATCTCCATGATACTTTCTAGCTATAAAATGTGATAACACTGAATCCAGAGTGGCAATGTCCTATACTGCTTCTTTTTCCTTCTAAAAGGTAAACTGCAAGGCAAGTAAAGAATGGATCAATCTTTGCTTTTGGAATTCTATGCAACAAATCAGCCAACAGTTTTTACCACCTACTATGTGTCAGGCCCTGGGCTAAGTTTACATAAATGAAAAAGATGGGTCCCTGCCTTTAAAATAGTCACAGTTGAGTGAAGAAAACAAACATTAAAAAATAACGACATGGGAATTCCCTGGCGGTCCAGTGGTTAGGACCCTGTGCTCTCACAAGCCGCACCATGTGGCCAAAAAAATAATGATAATAATAGCTACGATACAAATAGATTCTAAACTTGGCTTTGCCACTTACTGGCTGGAATAAGTACTTTGGGGCGAGTTACCTAGCCTGTCTAGCCCTTGGTTTCTCCAGATTATGAGCTCAACTTCCCGAGGCATATTGCCTGGGTTTGCGTCTGACCGCTCCATCACGTGTTAGCTCTGTAACCTCAGGAAAGTTCCTGAACCTCTTCACTTCCATTTCCTCGCCTACAAAATGGGGATAATAATAGGAGCTTCCTGCTTAAGTTCTGGTGAAAATTAAACGAGTTAATATATGTAAAATTCTTAGATGAGTGCCCAATATATAGTAAGCACTTAATGTTAGCTGCTGTTATTGTAAGGATTGAATCAGTGGATTATGTTAGGCATAGTGTCTGGTACCATAATAGGAGCTGGATCGATTTTAGTTATTATTATTATTTCTACAATAGCAGTTTGGATAGATGTCTGCTGGAACACAGAGAAAAGAGAAGTGAATACTGCTGAGGTAGGAGCTAGCAACCCTCTGGTGTTCATCTGAGGAAAGTCAGTCCAGAAAAGCTCGAGGGACTTGGCCAAGGTCACATAGCAAGTGAGGGACAAAACTAGGATTTCAATCCAGCAGGTGACACTCCTAGTTCAGTATTACATTAGGGCCACTAATGTAGTTAGTGTCCCCAGAGGCACATGGGTGTAAATGGGCCCAGTAAGACTGAGGTCAGGCAGGCAGGTAGCCACGCCCCTGCCTTCCACCCTATCGTGAACTCATAGAGTGTTTAGAAGCAGGGCTTGGTCAAGGTTAGCAGGTTCTCCAGGGCTGGAAGGCTGGGCAGAAGCTGGTCTTGCTCAGAGCCAAAGCTTTGGGGCAGGTTTCCAAGGACTTCTTCATGCCCTCCTCTTGAGCGTGCCTTGGGGTGACTGGCCAGGGCAGTCCCACGGATTGTCCGGTATAAGGACAGGAGACCATGGGGAATGTCATCCCACCTCCTTAGACAGACAGTGTTTGCATCAGCTTCTTCCCAGCTCATGGCTCCCCCATTTCCGCCTCTCTCCTCCTTCTCCTGTCTCCTGCCCTTCTCTCCTCACCCCCTCATGCTCCTTCCTTTTCCTTTCTCCTTCCCACTCCCCTCTGCCCCCTCCCCTCCCCGTTTTGTTAATCCTCGCTCTTCTCCCAGCCTGGAAAGCAGCCCCATTCCTCAGCATCCCTACCTCTCTCCCCGTTCTCAATCAGATGGGAGGCCAGGGTGGCAGCCCAGACCTCTCGGTCCTGCGCCACTGTGGGGGTGGGGCTGGAGCGACACAGGCGGGCTGCCCTGAATGACAAGCGGGGATATTGATCGCATTCTGAACTCAGCCCAGCCGATAGAAGGTAATTAATGACTCCATTTGCCTCAGCACCAAGGAGAACAATTGAGTTTGAAACTGCAACAACTGGCAGCTGGGGAGACTGGGGGCAGCCTGGGAGTGAACCCCTCAGAGGAGGAAGGTGGCGTTAGAGGAGCTAAGACAGGGAGAGGGGGCAGAGGCCACTGGTCAGACTGGGATGCAGCAAAGAGCTCCCACCCGAATCAGCGCCCCGACCCCTCCTGCTCCCTGAAGCCCCCTAGAGGCTGAGGTCCATCACCTACTGTCCCCACTTCCTCCACACATTTCTCTTTTCTTCCTGTATCACTTTTCCAGGTCATTTTTGGTCTACAGGTGAAATGAGACTGACTTTCCCTGAGATTGCTTCTTGTTAGCTGTGTGAAGCACGCACATGTTTTTCACTCTCCCTCAGCTTGTTTCTTCGTTTGTAACATTGGATTAATGGTAGCTCTTCTGCAAGTGTTATGTGGGAATTAGAGATAATGTGTAATAAAGCACCTGGAGCCTGCCTAGTACATAGTTAGTGCTCAGTACATGACAGTGATGATGATCTTTGACAGGGAAGGCAAATTTGATAGAGTGGAGAGGGCTTTGGAGTCAGACATTCCTGAGTTCAAATCCAGCCTTTGGCTACTTTCTAGTTGGATGATGTTCAACAAATAATTTTGCCTCTCATCTGAAAGATAAGAATGATAGTAAATACCTCGTAAAAGTGAATGGATTTAATGAGTGTATGTGGAAGCCCTAATATTGTCAGTTTCCCCATAGATGGGTAGATGTGTGTATTTGGGCTTGGAAAACTGAAGTTAATATAGTTCTTTGCTATACTTTAAAAGAATTCCTCTCAAATGCCTAATTCCTACTTCTTGGGGTTTTGTGGGCAGCCCCTATTCCTTCCACTTTGATTTTGATGAGCCTTGGTGCTTTCTGACCAAGGAAATGGCACTATTTCATTCTCTCTATTACCATCACCCCCACCTTCCTTTTGGTCAGCACACAAGAATTTCTCTTGTCCCTTGCAGGGACTGCTTTGGAGATTCAGGTACAGTGTCAACACACAAGGAAGACAGAACACTTCTGTTTTGTCCCTTGTCTCTAGCCCTCATCCCTAATACGTGGTGTTCAGTGCCTGTTCCCCTCCCCAAGCTGCTGAGACCTCACCGGCCAGCCCTATTCATGATTGGCTGGCAAGAGGGTTCTGGCCTGGGGTCAGAGGGGTGGGAGGTAGGGCTCTACTCCAGGGTGGCCCAGGAATGGATGGGGAGTGACAAGGTTAAGTGAATGAGGAAATCACATCTTTTTGTTGAGGAGTAAAAGCCATTTTTATTAATGATTCTAGAAGTGGTATGTGCTTCTTGTACAAAGCCTGGATCATATAGAAAAACTTAGATGAGAAGAAAAGAATTTGCTCATGATCAGGGAGTAATCACTGTTACCCTGTGGGTGGCTCTCCTTCCAGTCAAGGTGATCTTTGGTTTTACAATTCTCTTCTTTTGCACGGAGATCAGGGCCCCACTGCTGGATCCCAGGCTCTGCACTTGGGCTGGGCAGGCAGCTGCGGCTCCTCATTGCTGCTCAGGCCACAACTGTCCACGGGCATCTTCCCTGTGCCAGGCTCCCTGGTAGATATGCCCTTGACCTAGCCACTTACCCTCATTTATGCTGCACTTCATTTACTCTGAGCCTCAGTTTCCTCACCAGTAAAAAGGGGATTATAATCCCTACCTACCTTGGAGAGTAGTTAGGAAGCCCAAATAACATAAGGTCTATGAAAGCTTTTGTTAACTGTAAGCAAATATGAAGTGGTCAGAGGAGAAGACAATATGAACCTTTGTTCCCTTTGAAAGAATAATCTACGTCAAAGTTTTAACTCAGCAGTTTGTTTAATTTAATTAATGTATTTATATCCTGCTTCATTCTGAAAAGGACTTATGGTAGCTCACTCTCCTTCAGAGACGCTACGGCTCATGCCTTAGTGGACAAAGCACCTGGAATGGGCTCCAGTTCTGAGGGTCCTACCACTCAGTTGTGTGACCTTGGACTGGTCACCTCCCCTCCCCCACCTCACCACCCACCCTGCTAGTTTTCATTACCTTAAAATGAGGAGTTTGGACCAGGTGTCCCCTCATCGTTCTGGGCAGTCTGGGCTCAGCCAGCTCAGGGGCCATAGGCGGTAGCCTCAGTGTAGGGAGGGTGCAAAGTAGAAAAGGGGGGATGCTGGGAGGGATGCAGTGTCCTGGATGGGGCCAAGTGGCCCTCAACTGGGTCCCCTGGGTTTGGCACTGGGGCAGCAGAGTGAAATGATGTGGAGAGCAGGCTCTGGAGTCACACAGACCTGAATTCAAATCCCGACTGTCATTTACCAGCTGCATGGCCTTGGATAAGCTGCTTAACCTCTCTTTGCCTCAGTTTCCTTATCTTTAAAATAGGTATCACAGCACCTACCTCGCAGGGTTGTTGGGAGGATTAAATGGCATGTAACAAGCTCACAGTACTGTGAGCTGCTAATGGATGGTGGCTGGGCAGGGGACAGCAGAACAGGACTGAATCCTCCACATATGGGACCAACGAGCACAGGGTATCTTCCTTGCTCTGGGAGGTCTTACTAAACCTTCACAACCACATTTTCCAACCTCAATCTGAAAATGTGGCCTGAGAGTGGGAAAGAATATTGGAAATCAGAACTGCTCGGGAAAGTCCAGGACGTGCGGCATCATACTCCAGCCCTCCTCTTGGAGCCCTGACAAGGGATGGGCTGGTTTTCCCGTCAAGGTGAAGGCTGAGGGCCTGCTCCGTCATTTAGGAAAGGCCTTCCCTGGGACCAAAAATGAGCAGATAGACCCACTTTATCCTACTCTTTGCGACCAGGGCCGTGGTGTGGTGAGTCCAACATAGGAGCCATCTCTGGGCCCAGTTCTCAAGCAGCCTCTGCCAGCTGCCTTGGATGGCAGTTCTGCAGCTCCAAGGTTGTTTCACTCTTAACTGGGAACACGGTGTGCTCTGTCCTTGGGTAGAAGTACCATAGGTGGGCAGGAAGGTGTTAGTGAGAGTGGGAAGGGCCTCTGTGGACCAGAGTCAATGCTGTTGGAAGCTAACAAGCAGCGGGGCAGGTGAAGAAGGGGCATGAGTCTACCCAGGGGCCTTTCGTGGGTCTTCCCATATCCTCTGACAGCTAAGGATGTGTGGGACTTGCCTGACAAGTAACTGGGTGTCCTGGGATGCTAAGCCAGCCAGGTGGCTGGTCCAGAGGCCTTCTGCCAGGGGTCTGGCTTTGAATGCTACCCAGGAGAGCCTCGTTCATTCATTCATTCATTCACTCATTCATCCATTGAGTATCAACTCTGTGCCCAGCTCCATGCCTGGCACTGGATCTACAGAGATGCACCGGTCATGGTTCCTGCCCACAGGGAACTCCCAGCCTGGCTCCTTGGCACAAGGGGGTGGGTGCTATCTCATTACTTTCCTTGCTGTTCACTCTGCAGCCCAGATCAGGACTTGCTTCTGCCTCTTCCTCCATGTTAGCCCAGCTCTGCCAGAGAGCCCTTCAGTGCCTGGGCCTGGCAGTGTCTCATAGCCCAGCTCCATCCCTCTCCCTTGCTGCACCTCTGAGACTCTACCTTAGGAAGCCCCACCCGAGCCCTCTCTCTCCATATCCTGAGGAGGTCCCTGCAAGTGGGTGGTACTGACAACAGCTTTGTTTTCTCTTCCTTTTCAATTCTCTTCTTTTTTCAATGTTCTTTTTTCTTTTCTGCTCTTCCTCTACTCTCTTCTCCTTTCCTCCTCCACCCTCTACCCTCCAACCCCACCCCCATCCACGCCCCGGGCTACCCTCCTCACTGGATACACAGGCTTCCAGGAAAGCAGAACCAGCTGGGTTATTCCTGTAGCAAGGGCTCTCAGCCCAGCCTGTGCTTCCTGAGGCGTCTGGTGTAGGAAGCTTCTTCCCTTTCTTCCTCTCTCTCTTTCTGCCCTGCCTCTGCCTCTGGGCTTCCTTCTTCCCTGAGCTTCTCCTCCTTGGACCTCTGAGCCCAGGCTTCTCCCGGCCTCCTTCCCTCACTCCCTTCCCGCCCTTCCTCCTTGCCTTCACTCCTCCCTTCCTTCTCTAGCTGAGGGAAGGGCACCACCCTGGCCTCCGGGGAGAGCCTGGGAGAGCCTGTGGGCCCTCTGGCTGATTTGGGGGACACTGCCTCCCTGTCCCCCACCAGTAATGCCACTGCCCTCTCCCTGCCCCTGTGGCTGTCCTCCCTGTTCCCCAGAACTTTCTTTGTGCTCCTTTGCCATTCATCATGACTGCTGCCTTTCCCACCTCCCTATCACCTTCCTTCTCCTTTGAGGAGTTTCCTCAAGCCTCCTGCAGCCTCCCTTGGCAGTTCTCTCCTGCTTGCATCAGACTAGTTTGCTTTTCTGCTCCTCTAGCACCTTCTGTCTCTTCCTTGCCGCACCCCCTTCCCTCTCCTCTTCCTCCCTTTCCCCAGACCCTCAGCCACTTCTTCCAGTAGCAGCCATCCTTTTGCCTTTCCTTCCTCCCTCCCCCTTTCCATCGCTGCCTCTGTAACCTGTTTTATCACCAGGGCCTGAGTATACAAAAAATAAATAAATAAATAAAAAGGTCAGTGAGTGGAGGGAGCAGCAATAACCCCTAAAACAGTACTATCAGTGGAACATGATTGATCAATTGAATTCCATAGCGGCTGAAAAATGTGGGATTAAGTAGTGTATTATACGCACAATGAGTTGAGGCATGATGTTCATTTCAAGTTCATTTCACCGGCCTCTGCCACCAGATCAGGCAATCAATAGGGGCAGCAGATATCATATATCACCTCTCTGCGGGCTGGGGAGAGAGCACCATAATCTCTCGCAAATTTAGAGTGACAGATTTGTCAAGATCTGAAGGGCCCCTGAATAAATGAAGGAAAAGAGACTCCTCCAGCCAGTGACCTGAGGACAAAGCTTCAGTTCAGCCCCTACACACACACACACACACACACACACACACACACACACACACACGGGCTGGGCCAAGCCACACACAGGCATATACACAAATTTACACAGAGGCATAGTATGAGTCTCACCACACATATGCACACACCCATGCACATAACATGTGAGCCCATGTTCACAGACAAATGCACTTTACTTCCCAGGACTCATTGGTGACACAGCAGTAACCACACACAAAGACACTTGCTGTCTCCCTCTGCTCTGACAGAAGTGCTTCCCAAAAAGGTAGGAGGACTCCAGCAAGAGAGAATTAGACACAATAAAACATGCAAATAGCTCCAAGGGGTAGCATTAAGATCATGGCACATCCTTGAAAGAGAAGCAGGCACAGAAGAAACATGGGGGGACGTGGGCTCACACTCCCCATGCAGTCACACACGTACACATGCACCTTTTCAGAAAGGTTCTTGGACTGTCACTTACACATACCCAGACGCTTATTTATCTGGATGTTTATTCGTGTAGAAATGCATGTATACAGAAAATACACAAAAGGGAAAAATAAATATGTCACACCCTAACTCATATAGAGAGATGCATACACTGCCTCTAAGACAGAAAATCATTCCAGAATCTTACACAGAAAAAAACACAACAACCAAGTTTTGTGGCCTTAGGAACATAGGGAACATAGAAATATCATCAAGGCTGTCCTTGTGTCTGTCTGTCCACCTCAGACATGATCCTGGTCTCCATTCTCTCTCTCTCTCTCTCTCTCTCTCTCTCTCTCTCTCTCTCACACACACACACACACACACACACACACACACCCTTTCTTTGCTCTCCCACCCCCTCCAGGATCGAGTGAAGACAGGAAGTCCCATTAGGAAAGCAGACCCCCTTGCTCCATCTGGGAGGCCAGCAAGAGAGGATGGCTGCAGGTTGAGGTTAATCAATACGTAATATTTTCTATGCTCTCCTGAATGATACTGTACGATGTTACTGTATATAATGCAATATTGATTATATCATATCGTATAATCACCTATAAACTGATATATATAACAGTCCCAGAGGAACACCCTGGGGCCTACAGCATGGGCTGGCCCCAGGCCCAAGGCTCCCCAGCTGGTCTTGGGCTAGGGAAGCCAAGGAGTGGCCAAGCTGTGGCTGGGAGGACCCAGCTTTGGGTCCGGGGAGTTGCAGGGTGGGGGGTCAGGGAGTGTGGGCACAGAAGGTACTTGGCCCGCTGTGAACTCTGAAAACCCCCAGTGGACCGGGATAGAGGGCAGGTCCAGGGAGGGTGGGGTAGCAGAGTGGTGGGAGGCCTGGGGAGAGCAGTACACAGACAGGACTGGATTGCAGCCCCAGGGAGCGGGCACTTTGTGGCACCACCGTGGCTTTTCATACATGGGGCAAGTCTCAGCTCCCTGTAGAGACTGCAGGAGGAACCAGGCGGCCAAGGAGCTGGCCTCTGGCGGAGCCTAGCCAGAGTCCAGGTCAGGGACGAGCTGAGGAGGGTGTCCCGGACACAGCAGCATCTACAGGGACCCTGTCTTCAGTCTCTGCCCAAGTTGCATTTCATGACTCACGTGCCACCTGCTGTCCTCCTGCTCCAGTCTCAGGCCTGGCCCAACGCAAGCAGAGTGCCTTAGCTGAGTCCCTCCGCCCTCGGTGGTGAAGTTAATTACTTCACCCAGTCTCCATGTTACACTCAGCCTCGGAGATTTGATGATTTTCCACCCTTGGAGTCAGTGGAACTGAAATTCATCTCAGAGCCGAGTTCAATTCTCCACAGGCTCGGTAATGCTGGCCCGAGACACCCAGCTCCTCCCCCAGGCCGATCCGGGCAGGGGGACAGAAGGGGTTCAGGGGAGACATGCCCTGGGGAGATGGCCCCTGGGAATCCCTCTGGCTCCACCACCTCTGCCTAGTCCTTCCCACGCCCCCGAGTTGTGACAGCTTCCCTTTCTCTTCCCAGGACATTCAGGGGCTCTGGCTCTCTCAGCCGGGTCTCTGAGGCATGGCCAGCCCCTGGGCCAGCCCCTCCAGCCTAAAAACTGGGAGTAAGGGGTCCCAGCAGGGGTGCAAAGCCCTGGGGGCCGAGCCAGGTGCCCATCCCCTTTGCCCACTGTGTGCCTCTGTTGGCCTGTACTCACGCCCCGAGTGTCCCTGTGTCCTCCAGATGTGTCTGAGGGCTCAGTCCCCAATGGAGATTCCCAGAGTGGTGTGGACAGTTTGCGGAAGCACTTGCGAGCCGACACCTTCACCCAGCAGCAGCTGGAAGCTTTGGATCGGGTCTTTGAGCGTCCTTCCTACCCTGACGTCTTCCAGGCATCAGAGCACATCAAATCAGAGCAGGTGAGGAAGGAGCTTTCTGCTTGCAGAAGTGGAAAGGGACTGGGCAGAGCAAGGCCTCTGGAGGACGTGCACACGTGGGTCAGCCACACGCACACCCAGCATCATGTGTGCTGCCTTTGGGTGCACGTGTGAACACGGTCACACAGGGACATTATAGCAGAGCTAAGAAAATTGTGGTAGTATATGGTAGTTAGAAAGGGTGAGTTCTGGGAGCGAGTATGGCCGTAGGTAAATCCCTTTCAGTTTCAGTTCTATCCTGTTTCCCCGTCTGTAGAATGAAGGGCTTGGACAGATGATCTGACAGGTCGTTTCCAGCCCTGCCATTCTGTGCTTCTGGCATAGAGTACTCAGGAACGTCCCTTGCCTAAATGCCCCTAGGGTCCTACAGACAGTCTGAGTAAGCCTGGGGTGTCAGGAGGTGAGCCCGCTGTGCCTGCCTCCTGACAGCCTACCCCTCAGACCCAATACTTCCCACAGATGAAGAGCAACCCGGAACACACAGCGTGGGATGCAGCCCACAACACACCAGCACATTACACAGCGTAGAAACACATCTCCTAACTGCTCGCATTCACCTGTGTACACGTGTTCACAGACCACCGCCACCCACCTGCTTGCTGTCCACCCGCCGCCCAGCCCACAGGACTCATAGCACAGCCCATCAGCCAGTAGGTGTGCACGCCCCACAGACCACCATCTCAATGCACTTCCACGCCCGCCTCCACCCACACACCAGGACAGCCCACTGTGCACACACCCATTCCCCTCCCACTACAGCCCAGGCCAGGCCCACGGCCTCAGCACAGCACAGCCTGCCATGTGTGCACACTCGGGCACACACCCGCACGCACACGCACCAGCGCAGCCGCACAGACAGCACAGCGCAGTTCCACTCTAGGACTGCAACAGCTCCCAGCCGTTCGCCTTTCTCCCCGCCCGTCCTTTTATCCCGTAAGCTGTTTGTCTTCATAAAACAAAAATCAAAAGTCTTTTTAAGGTGCCCTGAGCCATAAACCAACAAAGGAGGAGCCGGCCGAGGCGGGCGGCTTGGTGCACCCTCCCCGAGTCCCCGGCTGTATTACAATGAATAACCTTTATTTACTTTCATTAGACTATTAAACACCAGCAGAGTCATTTTTCCCCCTGAAACTCGGAGCAGGGCCCATAAAGCAAATCCGAAGCCTAATTGAGTTCATTTTAATTTCTCTCCGATCACAGCGAATTACTCTGGTGATAAATCAGGGGGCAGCTTCACCCCCAGTAGAAGGCCTAATTTGCAGCTAATTACAAAACTGATTTCTACAGGAAGATCAATACGAGAAAGAATTGGAAATGACGAGGCAATCCTGTCCAGCCAGGGAGGGGAGGGGGCCCTCTGGGGGGGCCAGGAAGCGGAAGGGAAAAAAAACGGACCCGAAAGAGCAGAAAATCAGTTTTAATTTAACGTAATATTAATCAGAGCAACTTTTCCTGCTTCGTGCGGGCTCCTGGTCAGCCCAGCTCTGGGGTCTGGCTTGGCGGTGGCTGCAATAAAAAGGCAATTACCCGAGTGTTTCAGGCAGGACACCCTTTCAGAGTCAATGACTGGCCCCCTCCCACCCTTCTGTTAGCCATGTGGACTCTCCCCCTCCCCAATTTCATACCCCAGTGCACAGGCAGAGAGCGAGGGGCCCGTGAGGCAGTCTTTGTTTGTTTTTTAAAAAGGGGCGCCAGCACCCGGTCAGCCAGCCCAGCAGTGCCAGGCTCGAGGCCCCACTAGGCCCTTCCCCCAGCTACTGCCTCTGCCATCATGTCAGGGTTCGCCTCTCCTCCCCAAGATTCCCTACCCCGGGGGACCTTAAAACACCGCTTGCCTCTCAGCAGGGGGATTCCCACTGCTAAACCCCGCCCTTGGGGCTTCTTAGACAAGAGAGATGCTACAGAGATGTAAAGGGTGCTGGGATACCGGCCGAGAATGTACAGGCTGCACCTCAGCTTGCCAGAGTCAGGTCTGCCCCCACCCACACACAACTCTCCATCATCCATCGAGCCCGCCCCTCCCACACTCCCCGCCCTCTGCCTGGCCATCTCCTTCCACCCCATCTGGGAGGGCTCCCCGTTCCTCCTCCCCATCTGCACACCAAGCCCTCTCTCTGCATGTGTAGTCAATAGTGAGCTGTCTCTTTTCTCTCTGCTCCCAGGGGAACGAGTACTCCCTCCCAGCCCTGACCCCTGGGCTTGATGAAGTCAAGTCGAGTCTATCTGCATCCACCAACCCGGAGCTGGGCAGCAACGTGTCGGGCACGCAGACATACCCCGTTGTGACCGGTAAGGGGGCTTCCAGGAGGGTGGGAAACGGCTTTCAGTGGGGGGCGCCTCAGCCCATGCCATCTGGGGCCCAGCGTGACAAGTGGGCTCCCTGCCATGATCTCTGTAGAGAGAGTGAGTCTCCAAAAACCACGGTGCTTCCTGAACAGATGTGTGCAGATGTGGGAGAAAAAACCGTGGTCAGGGTCTCTGTACGCTTCAGCCTGGAAAGGTCAAAGCCAGGAGGGGCTAGGGCTGGTTCTTTCTGCCCATCCTGTTGCCTCTTTCTTTGCCTTTTTTCTTGCCTCCACCAAGGTGGCCGGAATTATGAGCTTCTTGTTAGGATGTGTGCAGGAGAATGAGGGCAAATAGGCCGGGCTGGCAAGAGTGGAGCATGAGTGCCCAGTGTCGAGTCTCCACACTCCTGTGTCCCCAAGGCTCCTGGGGGACCTGCTTTCCTCTCCTCTGGGCAGCCTGGTGTGCCAAAGCTGTGGCTTTGGGCTTCAGAGCGTGGCATCTGGCTATGTGGTTATAGGTAAGCTCAATTATTTCAGCCCTTCTCCAGCTTCCCAGAGAAATCACTAAGACCAAGGCTTGATTTCAAGGCCAGGCAGGGTCCGGCCCGTCCCTCAGTCAAAATGCAGGGGGAGGGGGCACCCAATCCAGGTGCTGGCATGGATGAGGGAGGAGCAGCAGAGGCAGCTAGAGGGGAAGAAGGCTGAGGTGCAGCGCAGTGTAGAGCCCAGCTGATGAAGCTCCAGGCCGCAGAGCTGAGGGCTGTGGAAGGTGCCTGGCACTGCAGAAGGGTTTCCGGGCCAGGAAAGTGCCCAAGTAGGAGAGACACACATTGAAGTGTTATTAAAATTCACCTAATTATTCTGGAGACACTAAAGCCAATGTGCCGTTTGTTCCTTGGGAGACAGAATGATGAATGATTGAGAAGGGTCTTGGTGGCGATTGGGAGACACTGAGGCGTTACCTGCCGACAAGGCGAGCGGAGGCGGCCTGGGGACCTGGCAGCAGCCAGCGTCACCAAAGACAGGGAGCGGGCATGGCCCCACTGGAGGACAGCGCACTGGTTCTGACTTGGAGCTGTTCTGAGCACGGCTCAGGTCTGAGATGGGCTGCGAGTGGCCACCTAGCCTCCACCTGGGGGGCTTGGGAGAGCCCTGTTGTTAGCTTTCCCAGATTCTCCCTAAGGGGTGTCCTGGTACAGCTGTTTCCGGCCTGGACAGAGTCAAGCTCTTTGGCTGGGCAATCAGAGGTTGAGTTCTGGAAGTATCAGAGACCTAGATGGGCTTTTGGGAGTGACAACATAAGCTGGGTCAGGATACAGCCTATGATCAACTGGCCCTCGGCAAGAACCCTCCATAGCCCAGTTCAGAAGCTCTCTGAGCTGTGGGTATTCTGACCCAAGAAAGAGTGATGGTCCAGCCCAGGCCATGTTTCTCCTGATCTGCTGAGAGTTACAGTGGTCACTTCCCAAAAGTGGCCCACCCCAGGCAGCAGCAAAACAGAGCCCAGGAGACTTTTCTCTAACCCCAGCTGTGCTTCCCTGGGCCCAGGGCCACAGTCTAGAAGGCAGAGGCTTCCTGGGGTGGAGAGAAGGATCTTTGGGGTAGGGTTCCTGCAGCAGGAGAACTCAGGCTGGTGCAGAAAAGTGCCTCCACCTTGAGCATCCCCCGCCCGCCTCCCCCCCATGGCCCTGGAACGGTCCCAGCTCAGCCTGGGAACATCTCCGGCTGATCCATCTGGATCCAAGTGTGAGAAAAGTTCATTTCAGACCCAGCTTGACATTCCCAGGTGGCAAGTTAGCACTAACATCTCAATCTGTATGCGACATTTCAATCAAGCCAGGAGTAACAAAAGCAGAACCATTAACATTCGGAGCTGTTCACCAGTGGTAATGACAGGGAAACTCGCTCAGAAACTGGAAATTACCAAAAAGAGAGAAGTGTGTGGAGTAGTGGGGGAGGGGTGGTGGCAGTGGGGAGGGGGCAGGGAATGATTTTTCTACACTTAGGCCAAGATCCAATGTTTGGATTAATGGTGCCATTACCCGAGAAAGGGCTACAGATTATGCTCATTCTTAAAATGTTTTTGCTGGCAATTAAATGGCTGCAGTTATTGATCTTTGTTGATTTTATGTCCTCCTAATTTGCATAATCTATTAAAGATGAATGATTCATCATGTGTTTATTATGGGGATGAATTTGCTGGAGGTACTGTCAAGGTGAGAAACAGGGCAGTGCCCAGAGGCTTCATGGATCATCTCAGGAATGGGTCCAGCATGTTAGCCTTCGGGCCAGGAGTTTGCGGGTAGCGGTGAGCAGTGATGTAGAGAGCAGACCAGAGAGGTGGATTTCGGGTGAGATTTTCTAGAAAGATGTTGGCATCTAGAACTGGGCTCCAAGAATAGCTGGGATGTGGGAGGGGCTTTTGGTGTATTTGTAAAAATTCCCCTCCAAGATTCTTTAAGAGCTTATTTGGTTGGAGAGTATGAAGGGCTTTGGTGGAGGAGGAAAAGGGGAGGCATTTTCCAGCAGGTGATTCTGGCCAGGTATGTGCTACAGGTGAGAGAGCAGGAGGGCATCCTGTGGCCACAGCCTGGCTTGAGTGTGCCAAGATGTTCAAGGAGCCCTCTTCATCCCCCACATCCTAAACCCCCAGCTCATCTTCTTCCCCAGGGACAGGCAGCTGAGGCTGCAAACCTTTGGGAATGAGTCCTGAGGAAACCAGCCCAGGAAGCCCTAGCCCAACCTGAAGAGCCGACCTTATTGATATTCCTGCCACCTCCTGGCACTGGAGGCTGATTTCAAACTTCACCAGCCACTTGATGCAGCTGTTCCACAAGGTCAAGACTGAGAGGAGAGAGGAGCCTGGACTATTGTGTAGAGGGGAGGGTGGGGCCCAGTGGGCCAGGACACAGCTAATCACTTTGCAGGCAAGGGTGGCTGCCAGAGGCCGGGGCTTGGCCCCAAAGCCTCCCCTCCCCACCTCCTCTCATGGAACCAAGGAGAGAGACTGATTTTTCTGAGTAGTGTTTGCAAGTTGTGCCGAGATTTTAATTTCACTGCATCACAACTCAGCAAGCTGCCAAGTCAAGCTGGTTATTTAAATTTATCACCCACTTTCCCTTCTGCCGCTGGGCTGCTCTAGCTCAGCAGCATCTCTTCTCTCCAGCCCACTGCTCTAGGCTGCTGGTCTGGAACGGAGCCGAGTCTCTCCTAAGTGATAAGGAAAAAGGGACCAACTAGATGAGAGAGCGGGTGGGGGGCATTCTGGCCCCAGTCTTCCTCAGGTTATCCGGCTGTGGCTGGCACCTTCTGTCTCCTTCTTACCCTTCCAAAGGACCCCACAGTGGGCTGCCATCAACCCCTCAGTGGTCCCGCAGGCTTCTGGGTCAGGGCCTCTTCACTGAGGACTCTGACTCCAACTGTGTGCTGGTGCCTTCAAGTCGCCTGTCACTGGTAGAAAAGAGCCCCCCTTCCTCATAGCCTCCTCACCTTGACTCCTCCCTTCCTGTGCCTGGCCAGCTCTGCAGCCATAGAGGGGACCTTGGCAGTGATGTTGATCTGGGAGAATAAGATGAATACTAGTTTCAGGAGGCCCAAAGTCACTTGGAGATGCTTCTGAGAATTCTGAGAGTCCCTTCGCCTGGCGAAAATCCACCCTGATAATGAGAGCGGGTTCCCTGCCCTGGAGCCCAAATGGAACGAGACAGTGCTGGAGGAAGTCGGGAATCGTACAGCGGTTCTCCATGCTCACTCTAGAAGCCGAGGGATGCACCAGGCCCCAGAGCTGCTGCACCAAGTGAGCAGGCTTCACTGGCCTCTGGTGAGGCTCACCGCCGAGCACTGGGAGAGCTTTATGCAAGCGTAGTCCTCGCCATCCTCATTTTAGTCCCAGAGGGGTTATAGAGGAATGAGATTGATATCTAGAAACAAGGCAGGCTAAACTCACCAAAACACAGCTGGATAAATATAACAATGAGAATTGCTACCACACAACCAAACCTCACCCTCTGGTGCAAGAAATAGAGGGAGACCCAAAGCCAGAGCAGCGTGAGAGGCTGCTGGCATCACACTGGAGGCAGACCCTAATTGGGGGAGGCAGGGGTTGTAACACACCAGACAGAAAAGATGACCTTGGGCCCCAAAGAAGCAGGAAACTAGAAGTCAGCATTCCCCTGAGTAAAGCCAGGGACGGAGCAGGACAACGCTATCTATGCACGGGAAACACACAAACTCATCCCAGGGGCTCAGGAAAGCAAGGGAGGGAAAATAACGTCTCCATGAGAAATGGAGACCCCAAGCCTGACCCTGAGTCCAAATCTATACCACGAGGATGTGGCAGGAACCCCCAGCTAAGAACTTACATAAAAATTTGTCTAGGATAGTAACCCACTCGGAAACCCCAGCAGGAACAAGGGCAAACCTTCCTTGCAGAGACATTCTACAATCCAGGGCACATGGGACTCCCACAGGAAAAAAAAAAAAATCCATCACTAAAGATGAGCTCACTATAAAAAATTACACACCTCATATGAATACAAACTATCATGAGGGAGAGTTAGCAGAAGCAATATACAGGACAGTTAATACCCCGAAGAACTAGAGATAATAGAACAATCCAAAAACAACTATAATGTAAGCATGTTTAACATTCTAAAAAAGATAAAAAAGAAGTATGTTTTGTGTTAATCACAGATCTTGATCCCACATCCCCTTCCCCACCACTGCTCAGCAAATTGTCAGATAATGGAGATCTTAAAGGGCAAAGAAGGCACCTATAGCGCATCGTTTTGGGACTCGGAGGCATGGAAAGAGAGGAGCCCCAGGCAGCCCTGAAAGTAGAGACTGTCCCCTGCTTATCCAGGTTCCCGGACTGCTAAGTCTCAGCAGAGAGTCTTCCCTTTTCTTTGGAAAAATGTCTGAACACTGGAGCACTGTAACAGGGACAGTCCATTCCTTCCTCATGGGGGAAAAAAAAAAGCCTTGTCAACTTCCCCATCCTGGTGCGGAGAAGGTGGTTTTATTCAAGAGCTTGGGAGAAACTTCTCTTGATGCCCGGAGACTGCAGCTCTGCTGGAATCTGTAGCTAAGATCCGGGAGGAGATGTGGATGCGTCCTAAGAGGGAAGTACCCACGGTGGGGAGAGGGAGCAGAAGATGGGGGTCTCCTGGAAGCTGGCAAATTTGAGCAGAGGTGGAGGAGGCCAGTAAGGCAAAGTTCAAAGAAAAGCAGGGGCTGGCCCCCGGGGCCTAGAGAGAGTAGTATGGGCTCGGCTTCTGAGAAAGGGTTGCAGACTCTTAGAAGTTCAGACTCCTTACCCACATCTAGGATGGTTAGTGAAGTGGCCTTTTAGCAGATAGAGGTGTGGACCCTGGGAAACCCTCCTCCTGCTCCAGGAGTCCTGAGGACCTCTAGGAAGTGCCTCTTTCCTGTAGTTAACAACCCCCTTCCAATGCGACTGCATTTCCCTCCATAAAACAAACAGCTTAGCCCTTGGCCAGCCCCTTGGGGGAGGAGAGGGCAATAAAGGCTGAGAAATGTTTCTGAAGGAGGCTGGGAGTCTCCTAGCCTTGTCTGTCAGCTCAAAGCCCCTGATTAGCTGAGGAATTTAGGGCACAGACATCAGAGTTCCTCGCCAACCTTGAAAGGAGAGGGCTAGGGCAACTTCAGACACAGGCAAGTCGGAGAGCCTGTCGCTGTGGAGGCAAAACCAAGCCAGAGGGCTTCTCCTCAGCTGAGAAGGCCCACTGGGAAGAGGCTAACCTCCTCCAAACATCCCTGAGGCCTCCAGCCACATCCCCAAGGACCTCCAGCCCCCAGACCTCAGCTCTGATTTAATTACAGGGGCATTTCCATAGCAATGAGACATTGACAGATAATGTGGGTGCCCTGGGTCTGCAGCCTAGGGAGTCACTGGATCAGGGCTCTTTCCCTTCCTTCTTTATCCAGTCCACCCCTAGAGGGAAAAGATATTGCAAAGAAAAGACATTAATTTACTCTAGGACTGGGAGAGTCAGGTCAAATTTGAACAGAATAAAAGCTGTGCCACCACAATCTCCAGCCCCAGTTCCACACCCATGTCTGTGCCCACCAGCCATCCCAGCAGTGACGGGCTTCCCTCCCCAGCAGGGTGCCTTGGGCAGAAGCACGTGAGGCTGCTAATGGAGCTACAGAGGGAAGGAGAGGCATGAGGAGCAGGAGGAAGGTATGAAGGGTTCCCGGGCATCTTAGCAAAGATGTAGTTCTATGGTCTTCTAAGCTGAGCTCAGCTTTGGCCCATTACCTTGGGCCTTACTTCTTGACTCCTTCCTTCATCTCCTCCCTCTGTCCACAAGACCCAAAGGCTGAGCACGCCAAATGGACTGTGCTTGACCCCCCACGGCATGGTCTCACTAATTCATTTAGAGATCAAGGAGAGAGGACAGTTTGAATTTGAATCAAAATATTTTTGAGAAATCAACAAGCTTTATTTCAAATGCATGTAGTAGCCAACTACAAAAAAGTGTTGCCTAGTAGAAAACACTGGGCACTGTTTTCATGGATAGCTGGGTTATAGGGAACCTTTCTGCTGCTGTAGATATTTAGAGATGCTTGGGGTGTCCCAAAGGAGAGTTCTCCAAAGGGGGGGATCCCCCAGTACTAAGCCTGTTTACTCCATTATTCGGCACTTTCTAAGAAGAAAAGGTTGGCTTAGCAGATAGAGGTGTGGACCCTGAGAAACCCTCCTCCTAGGAGGGATCATAAAGTGATCATAATTGGTGTAGTAAATGTAAATGTACAGTATATTTAGGCAGTAATTACAAATTACTAAGTAAAAGTGAAGTCAGCCAACCTAACCTTTTCTGGATGACCAGAAACCCTAAAGAGGGGTGTCCCAGTGAATGTTACAGGTATGTATTGGGACCAAGGGCTCAGAAATGCCCTGGTGGCCTCAGAGTCACCTAGGTAAGACCTAAAAGCCTGTTTCCCCCGGAGAGCCAGCCATCCGCAAGGTGACAGGAAGACCTCGCACCCTCCTCAGGGTGATCAGAATCCTTCCTTCCCCTGCTCAGGACAAACAAGCCAGCACTTTTTCAACCCTGAGCTTTGGGAGGCAAGCCCTGCTGCTATTGTTACTTCAGAGAGGGCTTTGCACGCCTTCAGCCTGGAATGCTCCCCTCTCCTTCTCGGGGGTGGCTGGGCTGGCGGGCAGGGCGGAGGAAATCCTGCGGCAGGCTCGGAGAGCAGCCTGATGCTCCGGCAGCTTAAGTGGCTGTTTTCCTTGGGATTAGGGTTTCACTTACACAGAGCGCCTGAAAAACGCTGCACTTTCGGAAGGATTAGAGCTGACAATTCAGTGCTCTCAGAGAACAAAATAAAGCCGGAGAGGAACTGGGAGACCTGGAGTATCGGGAGACTGTGCAAACAGGCTTAACCTCTGCCCACCCAGCACGAGGGGCTCTGAGCCCATCAGTGAGCCTGGGCCCAGCCTCCAGAGTGCCAGCACCTGCCCAACTCCAGTCTTCCTCTGCCACTTTCTAGTGGAGCCAGAGAGGGTAGCCTGGGGAAGTGAACCATGGAGAGGGCTGGGATGTCTTCCTCTCTCTCTGAGCCTGTTTCCTCCTCTGTAAAATGAGGGAGTAGACTAGAGGATAGTCAAATTCCCTTTCAGCCCTGAGAATGTGATTCTCTCCAACACTCCCTATCCTTATCCCACGATCCTGAGGCTGCAGCTCCATCCATGGTCCAGCTGAGTTAGAAGGAGCGCCTCTTGTGGGGCCCTAGGCCAGCAGGCTACCATGGCCCATGAAGGGCTGCGTGCTGGGAGAGGGGGTAGGAACAGCATGACTGGTTGTG
Source organism: Eubalaena glacialis (assembly GCF_028564815.1). Classification (NCBI taxonomy): domain Eukaryota; kingdom Metazoa; phylum Chordata; class Mammalia; order Artiodactyla; family Balaenidae; genus Eubalaena; species Eubalaena glacialis. The sequence goes on along the minus strand of NC_083716.1, from coordinate 28,217,815 downwards.
TCCAGTTGGTTGGCTGTCGAGATGTAGACCTTACTGAGCCCACATAGATCTGGGCAGCATCCCTGCCTAGGATACACCGGGGACTAAAGGTCCAGCTGTGGGTGGGAAGTGAGATCGGCTGGGAGTGCAGCCGCCCTGAGCTGCAAGCACAGCCCTGTCTGCCGGAGCCCAGGGCAGGCCAGCCTTGGGATGCAGAGCTATGGGGCCAAGACAGAGCCTGGGGCTGGGGACCCTCATACAGGCACCTCTGCCCCCCAGGAGAAAACTTCCAGAGAATTTGGAAACCCGGGAAATAAGGAATAAAATGAAATATGTAGAAAGCTCTTCCCCTCTCCTTTTAAAGCATCTTTTACAGATTTAAAGTTTGTTACTTTGGTGTATTCTGTATAACTTGGATTGGTCATAAAGTGATCATAATTGGTGTAGTAAATGTAAATGTACAGTATATTTAGGCAGTAATTACAAATTTAATAATTGTATTCTTGGAAGTATTATAAATGCTTGTGTCAAATGCAGGCACAAACTGCCAACCTTGAAGCAATCTAATGTCTTCATTTTCACGACCTTATGAGAAGCAGACCCAACTTGAGGTTAGGATAGTAAAACAAGAGTTATGTTTTTTGGCCTTAGGGTCCTCCATAGTGTCAAGTGGATAGCAAAAGTGCTCATTTTCAGAGAAAGATACTGAGGGAAAGCATCTCTAAACTGATTGAATATAACTTTTACTGTATAAATCTGTGTCTAATAAGTCTGTTGTCTTGCCATCACTGAGCTAAAGCATCTCTGCTGCTTTGGCAGCTTCCTTTTTATTATTTCCTTGGTCTTCTGGATGCTGACATTTGCCTTACTTGAGATAAGCCTCCCTACTCCTTCACATGTTATTTTACTATTCTTTGTATGATCTGGTTTATTGGTCCAATTCAAATAGTTTCAAACAAATCAGTGTCTTTCTTACACCAAAAAACAAAGGTTCTTTGGTCTTTTATAAACACTGCTTATTAATCTTTGAGTCATGAATACTTTTGAGAACATGATAAAAGCCATCTAGATATTACATATATGTATCTGTAACATCATATGTATAGCTTTATATGGACTCCCTGAAGCACATCCATGACATCCTACAAGATTGGTGAACCCCAGTTTAAAACCCTTGCTGTAGAAAATGGAAGAACCTGAAACATGCAAGAAACAAGAAGCGACAAGATGTTCTGTTATAGGAAGGATTCGCTTAGCATAATCCCAGGTTACTTTCCTGGGCCAAATACCTATTTTCTGGGTCCACATTATTTGAGAATGTCATTCTAGAATCCATTCCCAAGTATACGGCTTGTTCTGTAGTCCAGGTCCTGTCATCTACTGGCTGTGAAATCTTGGATATAATACTTAACCCCTCTGAGTTTCAGTTTCTCATCTATAAAATGGGGATTAAAAACAGATCAGCATCATAGGTTGATATGGGGATTAAGTGAGATAATATATAGAAAATATTTAGGACAGTGCCTAGCATGATAGTAGGTGCTCAGTGAATGCTAGCTAGTCTAGGTGCAAGTAGAAACACAACTCTGCCCTTGGATCTTAAGACCTGACAAAATAGCATAAATTATCCGGTGACTGAAATTTTCTTAATGAAGTCTTTCACTTTGCTTTTCTCTGTACTTGTCAGAGGAACTGCACTTAGATTCTCCAAAACAGTTGATTTGATCTGGCCCATTTGGTAAGGAATGTCTGACAAAAGTGCACTCTCTGATTCAGATGTAGTGATTGCTGTAGAAATTGGCTTTAGAATCTTCAGGGACTTCTGCAGTTGAACTGAGAAGACATCCTCATCAAATACAGTGCTTCTAACACTTCTGGGTGCTTTAGATTCTCAACTACTCCTGTTTCTTGAAGAGCCTCTTTGTTTTTCAGAAAATTCTCCAAGGAGATTGATACTCCACCCCATGGGGTTTTACTACAGACTTTCAGTGTCAATATTTTATCCTTTGTGTCCTGTTTTTCTTGCCTCATCCTAATGACAGCAGTGACAATATGAGATTTTGCTTGTCAGATGACTTCTTTTTCCTTTTCTTTGGCTCTTTTGGGGAGTATCTGAGTTCATGTTATCATTAAAAGGTAGTGTGGTACAGACCTAGCTTCACACTTTGGCTCTGTCAGTTACTAGCTCTGTAGCCCTAGGAAAGTCACGATGCCTCTCTGTGCCCCCATTTTCTCAACTTTAAAACAAGGAAGTGAGACTGATCATCTCGAAGGCTCTTCCATCTTTAAAACTTTGTAATCTTAGGAAGCAATTATCCAACATGAAATGCCCATCCTCTTGTAGTATGTGGGTTTTTATCCATGTGTAATTCTTGGTGCTGCTTTCATGTTACTGGCATTGCCAGTGAGCAAAGCAAATGCTTTACTGCTTCCTATCGTCTGTCGGATGACACATATTTTATAACTGATGTATTCTGCTCTGAAGCTATTTTCTCCTCTTTCTGCACTTTTGCCTGTTTGCTTGAAGGAGGTGGCTGTGCTGTCATACAGTTTTAGAGTCTGTCTCCGCTCCCCTTTGTCCACCCATGGGCAGTATGCAAGGCCCAGTACTCTGTCGATTCTTCCTTGCACAGATTCCATTACCCATTCATATTCACTCACTAAAAGAAGTTTGCTCGCACAATGCTGCTGGGCAAATTGTATGACAGTCTTAGTAATTTGAAAACTTCCTGCAGTGTGTGTTTTCCATTATTGACAATGGTGTTCCAGAAGAATATATGGCTCTGGCAAGAGTTTGGTCAATTTGTTCCTGTTCTTCAGGTGTCACCTGTGTGCTAATGAAGCCATTGAGGGTGCTTTGTATGCAGTGGCTTATACCTTTGTTGGCTCAGGGGTCCTGAACGGGCACCTCTTGGTAGTGATGCTGTACTGATGTTACAGAATCCAGTGATACTGTAATGATGTTACAGAATCCACAGCAGCAGAATCACAGCCGTATGCTTGCATGCTTTTTCCTCATCATGGGTCTCTTCTCTCACACTTAAAAAAATGCTTGAATAGCACTTCCCAGATTCAGTTTTTAAAATAGAATTTGGAAATGTGTCTCTCAATCAACAGTTCTGTGGCTGACTTTCAGCAGGCCAGAGTTTCTATATGCTGGAAGTTGGACCATTTGCAAGAGAAAGATCCAGTGGAAATAAACACTGCAGTAGGGGTGCCTCCAGGTAGCTGGAAACACCTTTCTAGTCATCCCACATTTCCTCTTCTCTCATGAAGCTAAGTAAGGGATTGTGTGACACAACCTTAGAGTACAAGGAATTTGTGTGTGAAAAGCTGAGGGAACTATGCAGCTGAAAATCAGAATTCAGATGCATTTAAATTCCTGTTTATTGAGAAAGAAGCGTCCTTCTCTTCCTGACTGCTTTGTGGACATTAGGATCACAAGACCAAGAATTGGATTTCTGTATTTTTCTAATTCAAAACCTCTACATCCTCACTAACTCTCCTCTGTCTTAGGCCTTTTTTGACAATGAAATGCCATATTATTAATCTCTCTAGGAATTGATAGATGTTGCTGACTTGTCCACTTGAAGTCCTCTCCACTGAGAGATGGTCAGGAGGATTGTACATTTAGTTGACAATAGAAGTCAATGAAAGAAAACCCACACAGAGCAAACACAGATTCTCTCTGCTATCTCTCTGGGAGTTCAAAATGATCTCTTGTTTGACAGTTCTACTCTGTTCTCTGTTCTTGAGTTTTAAAATGTAAGATATTAGCTATATTAGATAAGTAGAGAGAAAATAATTCTATTGCATGATAAAGCTGAGTCACATTGTATGAGTCCCTCACTTTCATCATCCTGTATAAATCTTTCATCATCTTATAAAAATTCATGATCCATTGTTCAAATTATTTGTAGAAAAAAAGCAGATTCAAACATTTACATTTTGCCCAGCTTTTACCTCTTCAAAGGACACCAACATATATGAAACAGAAAACAATATAACCCACCTAGAATTGGCTATTAAGTCCAATAGAGTGATAGAGAATTAATCAATAAGTTTTTATTGAGCATCTACCATATTCTCAACTGTATGACAGAGCAGAAGACAGGGCCTGCCCGCCGTTTGATTATGATCTGTTTGAGGAAGAAAACAACAGGGCTGATGTTTCATGAACTGTAGTGACGTGGTAAACCATGGAGCACAGACACTATAGAAGTTTAAAAGAGAGAAACTTCTCCGATGGGTAGAATAGTAGGGGTTTTAAGCCTTGAGCTTATAAGGGAAGGAAAGGGAAACTATAGCAAGAAGAAGAAAATGAGGTGGCAAAAGCAGAGATTTCACAGCATCCAAGCCAGTGAAAACAGTCACACTAAACCAGAAGGGGTGAGAATCAGAGCTGAGAAAACTGGGTGGGGAAGAGTACCTGGGAGGCTTTGAAAGCCTGGCGGAGTGTAGACTGCCAGAGAGACACCCAAACTGTAGACTACAGAGAATCCATGATGGCTCTTACAAGGGAAGTGATGTGATGGAAGCAGCGCTTCATGAGGGCTAGCCAAGCAGCCATGTGAGGGATAGACTGAAGGAGAAGAATGTGGAGGCAGGGAATACAAGCAAAAAAACTGTTGTGGCAGACCAAGGGCAGGTGCTTAGGCACTGAGCTGTGGAGGTGGTGGAGGAAATGAAGGTGGGACAGATGTAATAGATATTGCTAAGGAGAATTGACAACACCCAGCGACTGACTTCAAAGCTGGGCGTGCTATGTCAAGAACGACTCCAGAGGTTTTGGTCTGATGGTCTTCAAGTAGGTCAGTAGAACTGACTGGGGGGAAGGTGATCTCTTTTATTCCTGTCAGGGTTGAGGTGACAGTGGGACAGCTAATGAAAAGGTTCACAGGCAGCTGGGAATGCAAAAGCCTGAGCTGCATCTCTGTCTACTTAGGGAAGGATGGATCATTCAGATGTGTTAAGGTAGCAGTGAGGAAACTCACACGTTTCAGGAAAGTTGGAGGTGAGGTCGACTTTAAGGGGAGAGTGGCAAGGAGAGAGAGAAACGCTTTGGAATAGCCATCGGGAGGATGAGGTCTAGGGCAACTGATGAAAAGAAAGTGGGTCAGAGATGCCTAGTTCTGTGCCTTCCTCCAGCCACACCTCTTCCCAGGGTTGGACAGAGGCACTAGAGTGGGAGAGTGGCACTGGCTGAAGAGGAGTATAAAGGAAATATGGAGAGGAGAAAGGGGACCCAGGACCCAGGAGAGGATGAAGTAGTCTCTAGGGCATGGAAGTATGGGAGAGGACAGATTTATTGTCATTAGAGATTGGAGCATGCTAAATTGCAAAGAAGGCGGTGACCGCTTCCTGGCGATGGAGGGGGCAGGCAAGGAAGGGGGGCCGTTCAGGTACGGCTGTGTTCCAGAGATATCTGTGGACCATGGGTATCTCCCTAAGATTGGCTCGCTTTGCCTTCACTCCAGGACACTAGGAAAGCCCTTCCTCCCACTCTCCAGACTCTAGCTAATAGACACCTCCAGGAACAGAAGTCTAGCAGCTAGTGGGGAGAGCAGACTTTGCTCATTAGAACTTGATCTGATCCATTTGCACTGTTAGCTCAAAGCTCCTGATTTGCTTCAGGGATGGTTTTCTATCATTTAAATGCCATGAACACTGACAGCAAAATAGCCCACTGGCTGGCTCCCCACTCTTCACACCTGCCAGGCCCAGCACCTGCAGCTTCACTTGGAGAGGACAAGGAATACCCATCAGCTCCTGTACAGGTGCTGGTGGGGTGTCCTCCAAGCCTGAAGGAAAGATGGGGTGTTAAAGAGGGGAGAGGTGAGCAAGATGATAGAGGTCCATTTGGCTACTGGATAGACCACAGCTGAATATCTCACTGGGAAGGAGGAGTAAAACCAGGTCATCTCCCTCCCTTCTCCATCTGGGTTTGGGCTACAAAGAGACACAAGCAAAGGCAAACACACATACACACACGCACAGAGAGACACACAAAGAGCTACACAGAGCAGAGGTGCATACACACAGCTGATCATAGGACATGTAGGTAACAAGCTTAGATACATGTAAGGGCACACCTGGACCTTCTCATTCAGGTGTGCCCCTACATGTCTGCACGCAGCGCTTTCTTTTCCATGGAGTACCCTTGTGTGAGCAGAGGCAGGCCCCTCTCTTCCAGGCCTCACCCCTTCCCCTTTGTGTTTTTCCAGGTCGTGACATGGCGAGCACCACTCTGCCTGGTTACCCCCCTCACGTGCCCCCCACTGGCCAGGGAAGCTACCCCACCTCCACCCTGGCAGGAATGGTGCCTGGTAGGTGACAATGCTGCAGCTGCCTAATTTAGGTGGGAGTAGCTAAACTGTGGGTGAGCTGCTGAGTGGTCTGTAATCTGAGGCTGGGGCTGGGGGAGACCCAACATCTCCTCCCCTGCAAACCACTGCTGTTCTATCCCTCTCTCTCCCTAGAGGCTGCAGCCGGGGTCCCTCATCCTCCGTCATGAGTAATCTGGGGAGGGAAATTGCAGAAGTGCTTGCAGTAGTGTGTGCACCCTTCTGTACGTCCTGGCCCCTCCGCAGTGCCCACCCACCCCAGCCTGTGCCCGGGAGCACGCAGCCTCAGCTCCACACTCAGTGCCCCCGCCTACCCCCAGCCAGCTGACACTGCTTGGAAGGGTCTGCCCTGGTTTCCATGGAAACTTGGAGCCAAGAACCATTTCCAGGGGCATGTCTGTCACTCAGACAAAGCCACCCTGGTCCACACCAACCCACAGGGAAGACCAGTGTCGAGAGCCGACCCCACCCCAGGGAGAGAAGGGAGTTATTCCCTAAGGAAAGAGGAACAGAAGACAGACTGTAGCAGGAACCAGAGAGACTGGCTTCAGAGAGAGACAAGCTGGAGCACCTCCACATCTCCTGAGAGGAGCCCTGGGCCCTCATTGCTCCTGGGGGCTCTGACCCGTCCCCATCTGAGAGGAGCTGGGTGTGGGCTGTGTGCATCAGAGAGACAGAGGCCATATTTGGGGCCTGGTGACTGCAGCTGGAGGTTGTGCTCTCCCCAACCCCTCACCCCAGATTGGGAGCTGGGCTTGAAGCCAAAGAGAGTTGAAGTTCCTATTCACAGAAGCACCAAAAAAACTCTTGTCTTAAAGAGGATGAGACTCACTGGGCCTGCTTCCTGTCCTGCTGGCTGCCCTCCGTGTGCCCCTTCCCTGAAGCTCAGCTCTCATGGGGGGGGAGGATAGAGTAGGGTGACTGGCCCCATTCCTGGACCGTTCATTCAGGGACAGCCCTGGGTAAGCAGAGGTGGATGTAGGGGGCTGGCCAAGAGGGAGATTGCTGCTGGGTGTTGTAGAATAGGGGCTGAAGGGAGTTGGAGGAACTGGGTAAGGAGAGCTGCTGGTGTGTGTGAGGGTATCCCTGCCCAGATTTGGGGTAGGGCGAATGGAAGTGTTAGGTACCAGGAGATTCTTCAGGGAAGGTTCCGGCAGTGAGCAGGTGGAGGCTGGAGGAGGTCTTAGAGAGGCGGGGGTGAGGGAGGGGGGAGTCTGCAAGGGGATGGGGATGAGGGGAGCCTCAGAGAGCTCATGGTGGCAAGGGGGGAGTCGTTAAACAGAATCTAGTGCTGATGAGGAAATTACACTTGTTTCATTAGCGATGGGGAAGGAGATAGCTCAGTTCCTCTTGGTCACAGTTGAGCTCAGAAGCTCATTATCCTGCTGCACGCATGCTTTCCCTCCTCGTCAATAAACAGGCTTTCCAGTGGCTGCATCCCCCACCCCCACCCCAGCTCCCTCTCCGAGAGGGGCCCCTTCTCCTCTACTTAACCCGCGGTTAGGGATCACTGTAAACAGTCTGGGGTCATCACACAGGAGAAAGGGCGAGGGGGAAACCCGGAGGCCTGGCCTTTCTACCGCGAAGGGAGGGAAGCAGCTTCCGACGGCTCCCAGCCCACGGGGCCCTCGGCTCACCGCTTGAGAACCGGCGGGCCGTCTACCTGCCTCCCGCCGCCTCCTTCACCTGCTGCGTGGCCCACCTATCAAATCTCTAGAGGGAAAGGAGGGAGGGGGGTGTTTCCCAGCAGAGCCCCCAACCCTAGTACTGGCACCGTGCTGAGATGCCATTCTCAGGACTTTCTGGGACAAAGTGTCCCGAGGGCCTGTCTTCGCCACCCTCCCCCGCTTCCACCCTGTGGGGCTGTGGCTCCTAGAACCAGAGTTTCCACTAAAGAGGCCCTGGCCCCCAACGCAGCGGCGTAGGCGCTCCTGGACCCGGAACAAACCCTTCCTGGGTGGCCCGGAGCGCCTCCGCGGGGGGAGCCCCAGGCGGGCACCGCCCCGCAGTTACCTCCACGCCGGTGTGCGAGGCGGGTCGGTGCTTTTGCGCGCGCGCGCGCGCGCACACACACACACACACACACACACACACACACACCATGGGCTCCCCCCATTTGGACCAGGTGGATTGTTCCGCCTCCACCCTGCGGTCTGCCCGCAGTGGGCATTACCCTGCCCGCTGCACCTGAACCTCGAGCCGGGGGAGGCCGCTGGCCGTGCACGTCGGGTCCGCCCTGGCGTTGCGCGTGTCTGATCCCCACTCCCTCGCCCTCCCGCAGGGAGCGAGTTCTCCGGCAACCCGTACAGCCATCCCCAGTACACGGCCTACAACGAGGCTTGGAGATTCAGCAACCCCGCCTTACTAAGTGAGTACGCCACCTGGCTGGCCGGCGGCTCAGCGCTTCCGTCCGCCCGCCGGCCAGCTCGGCAGTGCTGCTTCCGGACGCGGGTCCGACTCCCCGCGACCCGCCCTTTGGGTTCCCAGCCGGGCAGGCTCGTTAGCATAGCACTGAGGCCCCGGGATCCCTAGAGGACGCCCGCGCCTCCCACCCCTTCCTAACTCTCCCCTCCGCACCCTTCCCCGTCGCTGGAAGGCTCTGCGCCGCCCCCACCCTCGGGCCCCCTGAAGGTCCGCAGTCGGGCGGCGGCGGTCACCGATCGGGTCCCTCTCCCACCCGGTGAATGCAGCTCTCCTGGGGGCAACCAGCCCCGCAGCCCAGCCAATGCCTCCCTGCCCGGATCCTGCTAGACCCCAGCCCGGGGAGGTCTTTGCTTTGCTTTTCTTTCCTTTTTTGTTCTCCTGTTTGTCCTCTCACCCAGCCCATTCTTCTCCTGTGTTAACTTCCAGGTTCCCCTTATTATTATAGTGCCGCCCCCCGGGGCTCCGCCCCTGCCGCTGCTGCCGCTGCCTATGACCGCCACTAGTTACCGCGGGGACCACATCAAGCTTCAGGCCGACAGCTTTGGCCTCCACATCGTCCCCGTCTGACCGCCCACCCCGGAGGGAGGGAGGATCGACGCGACAAGAAGCCTCCCGGCCACCGCCCCAGACCCACCCCATCCCAGGACCCCTACAGCCCTTCACTTCACCCCGTCGAAGGCCGGACAGGACGGGTGGAGCCGCGGGCGGGACCCTCAGGCCCGGGCCCGCCGCCCCCAATCCCGCCCGCCGCCCCTCCCCGCCTGCCTGGACTGCGCGGCGTCGCGAGGAGGGCCCGACCCAGCTCATCCCCGCCTCGCCCGAGCCGACCCGGGAGCGGACCAGCCACACCGCCGGACTCTGGCCGGGCCCGCCGCTGCGCGGGGGACACGTTTCTGTGACACACAATCAGCGCGGACTGCAGCGCGGCCCAGCCCCGGAGCAGCCCGCCTCGGACGCTCCGGCGCCGGGAGGCTTCGCTGGGCAAAGGAAATTAAGAACAAAACGATGTTCTGCAGAAGGGGGAAGAGCCTCCTGCCAAGCCCTCGGGAAAGAGTCCGCACCCCGGGGCCAACCGGACTGCCCCCACCTGTGCCCTGCCCAGAAGGTGGAATGGAATGGGGGCGTGAGGGCCGGCTCTAGGGACAGGGGCGGGGGGGAGGTGGGGTTGTCAGGTGTTTCCAAGGTTGTGACCCAAGGCACGCAGGCCCCAGCAGCCCGCACCCACGGAGCCCGACTCTTGGCTCTCCCCTACTCCACCTGAACTGCCCAGTTCCCCAGGGCCCAGGCATCTCCTACTAGTGACCAGACTCTCAGCCCCGCCTTGCCCCTACCTCAGCGTCTCTTCCATCTGCCGACCTCGCACTTCCCCTCCTGCCCGTCCTTTTCCCAGCCCACGACGCTCTGCATCTCTCCTCCCTAACTCGCTGTCCCGCCGGAGGCTCTTCCGTGCCTGCCTCAGGACCAGTTTCCGCAGGCCGCGGCACTGGTCTTCCCCGAGCGGTTGCTTGATGCTCCCCCACTCCCCCGACACAGACTCTCAATCTGCAGGTGGTGGGAGCAGGGTCTGAGCTGGCGTGTGAGCTGCGCGGGGTGGAAGGTGGGGGGCTGCCCACTCCACCCCCTCCCACCCACCTCCAGCCTCCTCCTCTGGCAGAAAATGAACAGGGCCGCAAAAAGTCTACATTTATTTAATATGATGATCTTTGCAAAAGAGGAAAACGAAAACAAAAACCCAACAGGCTGCTGCTTTGTAGAAAGACGGTGTGTGTCGTGTGAAGGCGAACCCCTGTGTATATAACCCCGCCCCGTCCCGCCCCGCCGGGTAGAGTCCCAGTTGCCCGCCCGTCCTGCCTGTAGATACGCCCCGCTGTCTGTGCTGTGAGAGTCGCCGCTCGCTGGGGGGGAGGGGGGGACACAGCTGCACGCCCACTAAAGCACAGCACGTCCTGGGGGAGGGGGGCTTGTTTTTTCTGTTACAAAAAATTACGAAAGAAAAGAAATCTCTATGCAAAATGACGAACATGGTCCTGTGGACTCCTCTCGCCTCCGTTTTGTTGGCTATTTCTCTGTAATTCCCTGTTTTCGCTCTCTCCTCCTCATCTCTCTCCTCTGCATCTCTCCACTCTCCATCTCTCTTCTCTGCTTCTCTCTCCCTGTCTCTGTCTCTCTCAGTCTTCGTCTCTCTTGTCTCTCTCCCTCGGCCTCTCTCCCCAGCCCTGCCCTGGCTGCCTTGCCCCCTGAGACTAGATCAGAGGTGGCAGCTCCAGCCCCCAGGCTCGCCCCTCGCGGCTGTGCCCCGCGCGCCCTGGGGCGCCGGCGGCCGGGCCGCCCTGCCCCGTAGTTTCTCTCTCGGTAGCGGCGATGCGCCCTGCATGTCTCCTCACCCGTGGATCGTGACGACTCGAAATAACAGAAACAAAGTCAATAAAAGTGAAAAAATAATAAATAAATAAAAATCCTTGAACAAATCCGAAAAGGCTTGGAGTCCTCGCCCAGATCTCTCTCCCCTTCGAGCCTTTTTATTTGAAAAGGAAAACGAGAGAAGAGAATAGTTAAGGGAACTGCCGGTGCCCAGCCAGGCTCCAGTGGCCCGAGCTGGGCAGCGAGGGAGCCGAGGTTCAAACTCCGAGGCCCGTCCCATTCCAGTCCCTGTGGGGCTGGCGCGACAGGGGACCCAGACCCAGGACCCAGCCGAACCCTCGAAAGATCCCCCGATGGCTCTGGTCTACTTGGCCACTTTCAGCGCGTCGGTTCGTTTTGATTCTTTTCCTTTTTTTTTTTTTTTTTTTTTTTGCACATGACAAATAAATAATAATAATAAATAATAATAATAATAAAATTTTGTATGTCACTCCCCATGGCTCCAGGTTTGTCTCTACCTGTCTCTGGGACAGGCCTTCCCTCACACTGGTCGATCTCAAATAAACCCTCAATAATCCTCCCAAGGGCACTTCCATTGCGACCCCCCTGCCACCCCTTTGCTGGGACCCTCCTCCCACCCCTTTGCTGGGACCCTCCTCCCACCCCTTCGCTGGGACCCTCCTCCCACCCCTTCGCTGGGACCCTCCTCCCACCCCTTTGCGGACCCTCTCGTCGGCAGCCGGCAGCCGAAAGCCGGCAATGGCCCAGACGAGTGTGCCTGCCCCCCCCACCCCGCCCTCGGGGCGAGTTTTCGCTTCGCAAAACTTGAGACTACCTTCGAGTGAGTGATTTGGTCGCCCTACCTCTCCACCCACACCCAAACTTAGGGTGCAGGCTCTCAGAACGCGACGTCGGAGGCCCTCTCCGCATGGGTGGGGGGTTGTCTGCTGTCCTGTCTCCTTCCTCCGCGCCTCAATTTTTATCCCCCAGGCCGCACAGATACCACAGACGATTGCCACCAGTTTCCTCGCTGCTCATTTATTTCCGGGCCGGGACAGCGTCCAGCCCCGCAGAGACCGGGGAAGAACCAGAGGGCTCAAGCGACCTCGCGCACTCCCTGTTTCTGGCGGAGTCCAGGCCTGGGCGACCAACCGCTGGGATTGGTGCGGTCTGGGTGTATCTTGAGGGCGCACAGGCACCTATATTGTGGGTCGGTTGGTCGGTCGCCGGCTCCCATTTCTGTTGGTCTGCGTGGGTCTACATGTCCCTGTGTGAGTCTGGGGGTGGGGAAGTGGGAGAACTGTTGGTTTTTTCAGGCACCCTTACTGTTCTTGTGCCCGGGTGTCCAGTGAAGGATGATTGTCTGTCCCTGGGTCTTTCTGTTCCTGTTTGGGGGAGAAATAGAGTGATTGTCCAGGATTGTCCAGGCTGCTTCTGAGATACTTGGAAGGGGTTTGCTCTCTGTCCCTTCAGCAACCTCCCAGTTCCAGCCGTCCCACAAAGGCCACGGCCTCCACCTGTTCTCCGCCCTTGGATACTTTCCTTCGCTGCCCCTGGGAAACCTTCCCAGCTCAGCTTCCATCTCTGTCTCCTCCCACTTGAAAGCCTTTTGAAGTTCTGAGCTGCCAGGGGTGGCTGGGCAGCTGCAAGCAGAGCCTAGAGGCAGACCTAGGAGTGACCTTTCCCACTGGCTGTGGGCAGTGTCTCCCAGGCACCTCCTTTCCACCACGATTCCAACAGGCCTGTCTTTCCCCAACCCTATTTGCCCAGCCTACCCACATCATGACACTGCAGAACCCCCAACAAATCAGCAAGCCCCTAATCAAGTCCATCCCCTTCCTTCTCCCTCCCCACTTGTGTCTCCTCCCTGTTCCCATCTTAGCAAATGACAGTCCCACCTTCCATCCCGCCCAGTGCTGCTCCTTTTAATCACCAGTCTCTTAGAAGAGTGGTCTTCAAACTTCTTTGATCATACACCCTATCAGTAAAAAGAAGTCAATGTGTACTTGCAATATAAGTATATTTACTTGTTTACAAATTCCATAAATGTACTACTAGACTAACATATTATGAATCTTATAAGACATAAAATAGAAAAAGGATGAGATTGGAATACATAGAAATTCCAGTGTTCTCTTCTCATGCATAAATAATCTTGCTCCCCCTGGAAGATGTGCACCCCACTTCAGAGAGCCTGCTCAGAACCCATGAAAATCCAGCATGGCAGAACTCCTGATTATTGCCTGGTGCCCAGCGAGTGAATTCCTGGAGGTTGTCAGGGCACTGGGTTGGCCCAGTCAATGCTGCGCTCATCACGTAGAGCAGGCTATCTGGCCCCCACTGCCTGGCTTTGCCTCCAGGTGCCCCCAGAATGGGAGCCCTGGCCTGCTCATCAGATTGGGAGCCAGGGCCTCTTACCGGGGTCCCACCAGAACTTCTTACCTTCTGTTCTATTTCTGGTCTCCTTCATACCACATTGGACAGTGAGGATCCACTGTCAACAGTAACCACCACGGCCCGGCTTTCATGCTGTGTCACTCCTGGGGTGCTGATTTCTGCTTGGAATCAGCCTGAGGGCCCCCAAAACATGTTCTACAATCTTTGACCAGTTGCCTGTTCTAACTGCAGTCCCATTTACCCACCCCAAACACAAACAGGGCCTATTCTCCAGCTTCGTTTTTCCTCAGAACTCACCTAATTCTGACTCTGCTAGCCCTGTCCCCCCACCCTACTCCCATAGAGTTCCCAGCTGAGGTTCACCAAGTATGACAGTTAGAAACTGTCCCGGGTTGAGGGAACAGCAGGAGCAAAGACATGGAGGCATGGAAATATACCAGACAAAATGTGGCTGGAGTATCACCTGCCTGGAGAAAGACAGAGGGGGTTGGGAGAGGTGACAGGAGATGAAGCTTAAAGGTAGTTGAGAGCCAGGACACTAGAAATGTCCAAATGGTATCCATCACTTGACAGCTACTTTAAGGAAGCTGCCCCACTCACACCCCTTCCTGCCCATGTATCCACCAATAACTCTGTTACTAGAATTGGACTCATGCACAAATCCAAGCTAAGCCAATTAGTCCCCCCTCTCTCAGGACACAGAACTAGGAAGTACAGAGAGAAAGAGGCCATTTACCATGAAAGTCAAAGCCCAATGGAGGCCCTGAGGGGACTCCCCAGTCTTCTTCATCTCAGTCAAGGACAACTCCATTCTACCAGTCACTCAAGCCAAAGCCCCAAATCTTCCCTGACTCCTTCTGTCTCTCCCATCACAAATCTGATCCACCAGCAAAACCAGACAGTTCTACCTTTAAAAGATCCAGAATTTGACCACTTCTGATGATCTGCACTCTACCATCCCAGTTCAAGCCAGTATAATCCTTCACCTCGATTTGCAAAAAAAGTTCTAATTGGCCTTCCTGTTTCCGTCTTTGCCCCACCTACCCCAGCCTACTCTCTCCCCATCAGCAGAGTGATCCTCCAAAATGTAAAGCAGAGCATGCTCCTCTGCTCAGAGCCCCCCAGAGGCTCCCCTTCTCCCTCAGAGTCAAAGTCAGAATTCTAAAACTGATCTATAAGGTCCTGTATGTTCTGTGTCCACCCTGTCGCCCCACCTCCACCCCTACAACCACCCCCAGCTCACTGTGCTCTGAGCCTGTTGCCCTCTGTGCCGCGCTTCGCCTACACCAAGCATGAGCCTTCTCAAGACATCAAGACATTTGCCTTTTTTTTTTTTTTTGGCTGCACCATGTGGCATGCGGGATCTTAGTTCTCTGACCAGGGATCAAACCCGTGCCCCCTGCAGTGGGAGCGCGGAGTCCCAACCACTGGACCACCAAGGAATTCTCAAGACATTTGCTCTTTTTTTTTTGAGGTTTTTTTTTTTTTTTAATTTATTTGGTTGCGCCGGCTCCTTAGTTGTGGCATGCGAACTCTTAGTTGCAGCACGCATATGGGATCTAGTTCCCTGACCAGGGATTGAACCCGGACCCCTTGCGTTGGGAGCGCGGAGTCTTAACCACTGCACCACCAGGGAAGTCCCAAGACATTTGCTCTTTTTTTTTTTTTTTAAGGAAGAGCATCCAGGGGGCTTCCCTGGTGGCGCAGTGGTTGAGAATCTGCCTGCTAATGCAGGGGACACGGGTTCGAGCCCTAGTCTGGGAAGACCCCACATGCCGCGGAGCAACTAGGCCCGTGAGCCACAACTACTGAGCCTGCGCGTCTGGAGCCCGTGCTCCGCAACAAGAGAGGCCGCGATAGTGAGAGGCCCGCGCGCCGCGATGAAGAGTGGCCCCAACTTGCCACAACTAGAGAAAGCCCTCGCACAGAAACGAAGACCCAATACAGCCAAAAATTAATTAATTAATTAATTAATTAATTTTAAAAAGTAACAAATGTTCAAGTACAATTGGTGTCTTTAAAAAAAAAAAAAGAAAGAGCATCCAATATTTTTATTTTTTTAATAAATTTATTTTATTTATTTATTTTTGGCTGCGTTGGGTCTTCATTGCTGTGCGCGGGCTTTCTCTACTTGTGGAGAGCAGGGGCTACTCTTCATTGTGGTGCACGGGCTTCTCATTGCAGTGGCTTCTCTTGTTGCGCAGCATGGGCTCTAGGCACGTGGGCTTCAGTAGCTGTGGTGCGCGGGCTCAGTAGTCGTGGCGCACGGGCTTAGCTGCTCCGCGGCATGTAGGATCTTCCTGGACCAGGGCTCAAACACGTGTCCCCTGCATTGGCAGGCGGATTCTTAACAACTGCACCACCAGGGATGCCCAAGACATTTGCTCTTGATGTGCCTTTTCCCCCTAGCAGCCCCATGACTGGCTCCCCAACTTCCGTAAGATCTCTGCACACCCCTTCCACTTGAAACTGTCCCTCCCCCATCCTGTGTAGTTCTTATGGGACTGTCAATCAGAACGCCCCATCAGCTCCTGACCATAGATGTGGGCCTGAGACCTATGTCTGGCCAATGGGGACCCCATATCCCAGTTCAAAGCACATAGATTTCAAGCTAGGAAGAGTCCTCTTAGAAGGCTTTTTATTGGGGACTGGAAGAGAGAGGGTCTCTTCTTCCTTTGGATTGTGAGCTGCAACAATGAGGGCTTTGGACCCCTAGGGACAGCTCCCCACCATGTGGAGAGTCTCTGCCTGAGAGCTCAGTGCAGTCACATTCAGAGTCAAGCAGGGACATGCAGAGCGGAGAGGGAGACAGAAGGAGAGCTCTGGCGGTATCATTCAAGACTTGGAGCCAGCTAGGCCTAAAGCAAGGCCACTTTGGGACTTCCAGGGTCGTAAGCCAGTACCTCCTCCTTTTTTTTCACTTAAGCAAATGTGTTGGGTGTCTACCAATTGTAACCCAAAAGTTCTGACTTAAACAGTTCTGGGGGGCATGGATGCCCTGTTAAGAACTTTGAATTTTTTTCTATAGGCAAGGAGAGTCATGGAAAGTTTTTGACCAAGAGAGAGTGGCGTAATAGACCAGCATTTCTGGAGGAGCTCTCTGTCCGTAATGTGAGGAGTGGGATGCGAAGAGAGACAGTGGGTATGGGGAGACCTGTACGAGCCCACGACAATGGTCCAGGCAAGAGATGATGGGGTCCATGCTAAGGATTAGCTCAGGGAGGACACTGACTTAGAGACACAACAAGGTTAGAATTTTAAGTAAAAGAAAAAAAGTACAGAACAGTGGACACATTGTGTGAGAAAGAGGGAAAATAAGGATTTTAACACATTGGCTTATATATACATAAACATTGAAAAGATTAATAATCTAATAAAAAATGGTTTTCTCTGAACAGGGAACAGTGTGGATGGGGACTAGGTAAGGGTGAGATTTCTGTGAGTACACTTTTCTTAATGTAGTTTTGAGTTTAAAAAAGTTTAAATTAAAAAAAAAGTAAAGAGACAACCAGCTCCTTGACACATATAAGCATGATTGTTTGATGAATAAGCTAGATTTTGCTTTTTTTGTTGCATGACTGAGGGAAAGACCATTGGATTTGGTGAATAGGGGCCACCCGGTGACCAGAAACCTAGTGCTTTCTGAAGGTGGAGGGAGAGCTGCTGGGGGAGGGGTGGCTGAGAACTGGGGAAGTAGATGGAGGCAGAGTGTAAACAATTCTTTAGAAAAGTTTGGAAGGGAAGGGAACACAAGAAGGGTCAGGAGATGCTGCAGTCAGTGAGCTCAAGGGAGGGTCCTTTCAGGCTAAGGGCTATGTGCCCGGGCCTGCGGGCTGAGCAGAGGGTGGAGACTGGGGGGGGGGAAGAGGGGCTGTTCAGAGATGGACTGAGGGGCTTATGGAAAGAGGCCTGAAAGAATGGGGTGGAGGCATAGGGGTGAGGGGTGGGGAGGAACCGAGAATTCTGCGGGGAGAGGCAGATCATGAGGGGTTAGGAGCTCCTATCGCTGCTCAGAGAGAGTGCAGGAGACACAATTGCTATCTGCTGAGAGTGGGGGGAGCAGGGCTGGGCCCTGCCTTGTGGAGGGTAAAGAGTTGTGGAAGAATCTTTCTGGGAGATTTAGAAGGTAGTCTGTGAGAGCAAAAGGAGTACTTTGCCAGGCTGCAGCAGGGAGAGCACACATGGGTGGTAGATCCTTGCCTTGATCCAGGGCTCCCCTTGCCCTGGCTGGCTCCATCTCTCAGGACTCAGGGTTCAGGGCCCGAGATTACACTGCTCTCCCCTCTCCCATCCCGCTCCTCCATGTGGCCTCCCTACTTGATTGAACCCCAGCAGCACCTTGGGCCCATTCCCACGGTCTGATCTTTGTGACTGTCCATCCCCCAGTGCCCAGGCTCAGCCTCAATTTCCTGGTAGAAGAGGTCTGTAGAAGAGCCACCCCCTCCCTAAGGAATTCTCAGCCCCCAGATGCAACCTAGAAGCAGGGCAAAAAGCATGTGTGTATGGAGGCATCTCCAAGCCGAAAGCAGAAGGGACCCAGAAGTTGGCTCACAAGATCACTGTGTGACCTTCAACAAGCCCCTCCCTCTATCCATGCCTCAGTTTCCTCGTGTGTAAAACCAGATGGTGTATAAAACCAGCCTCTAGGACTCCTTCCCACTTTGACATTCTAAGCTTCTGCAGTTGTATATGGTAGGTGGCCTGGCAATCTCTGTGGCCAGGAGAAGTTCAAGAAAGCTCTGTGGAAGTGGGGTGGATACATTCAGATGGGGAAGGGGACGGGGGACTTTTTAAGCTAGAAAAGGAGGCATGGATTTATTAATTTGTTGCCATCTCTCCCACCTGGGAGTCAGTACTTCCTTTTGCTATCTCTCTTCCCAGTATCTGCCCAGAGATCTCTAGGAGAATGGTGGGGACCATTGAGGGTGCAGGGTAGGGGACTATGGGAGGGAGACAAAGGAAGCAGCTATTTGGGGTCAACTACATTTCCTGCCTCCTCCCAACACCCCCGCCTGCCCAAACCATTCCAATACTCTAATTAGCCAGTCCCTTAGGCCCCTGTTAGCCAGGCCGGCTGAGCGCCCAACTCCCTGGGGACCAGCCCCCTTACCCCCCAGACTAATCAGTCCCTTTGCTCCTTGAGTGCACGAGCATGCACACACATGCATACGTACACACACACACACACACACACACACTCCCTTATTCTCTCCCAGAGCCCCAGGCCCCATTCCAGCCTTCAGAGGGTTAATGTAGGGTGGTGCTGAATTCCCCCAATGAAGATACCCTATTTGAGATGATTGAAGGGTCGGGAAGAAGTCGGACAAAGTTTGGAGGGTCCTCTCCAATTTAGTGTTTTCTCTCAAACTTGTGGGATCAAGGATGTGTATCAAAGCATGCAGCCATGATTGGGGGTGCTCTATGGCACCCCAAACCCTTGGGCTGGCACTTCTCAGGTCCCTATCTATGGTCAATACTCACCCCAACCCAGACCCCCTCCTCCCCTTCATCTCAGCCCCCCCATTCATCTCTCCACCCCCCTACCCCCCGACACCCGCACTGTCAGCCCAAACACATGATAAATTGCCCTGTCAACAGAATTCATTCAGGGACCAATTAATTCCACAGAAATGAACCAGGAGCCATCAGTTGCTGAAAAACTCAGTGCAGGGAGCAGAGGGAGGGGGTGCAGGCGGGGGGTGGGCGGCAGAGGAGGGGACGGGGAGGCTGGGGAAGTTAGTCTGACAGAAATTGGTCATTTAATGCTTAAGTGCACGCTAGACAGCCCTGTCATCGCCCGCGGCCCCCGTGCGGGATTAATTATCGGAGGAGGAGAGGGCAGCCCAGCCCAGCCCAGCCGTCTGTCACCAACCAAGGCTAGAGTCACCTAGGACTTGGCCACTCTACATCCACTTCCAAGTCTCCAGGCGTCCTGCTCCCTCAGCTTCCAGGTGCCCCCAGATCCCAACCCTAGGCCCAACCTCATGTCTTAGACCCTCAGCCGCATTTAGTCAAGGCCTTGCCATCAGCTGTCTTAATCAGGAAGGCTTCTTTGGCCCCTTGACTGTGTTAGGCCCCATAACTCCCTGTGCCCCCCATCATTACCCTCAACCATCTTGGGTGACTCTTTGTGCAGAGTCCAAGGTATGATTGTCCCAACCGTTGATCCTAATCTGAGGGAATGGCACCATTTCCCACTCAACTACTTAAGTCAGAATCCTACAAGTCGTCCTTGACCCCTCATCCCACTCAGCCCCTCATCCCACTCAGCCAATCAGAATCCAAGTCCTGTCAGTTCAACCTCCCGGAAACATAGCAAATCTGGGCCACCTGCTTCTAGCTCCCCCTCAACACCATCAGCAACTCTGCCTGCTCTCCTGATTTAGGCTCTTTCTTGTAGCTAGTGTTATCTTTTAAAATGCAAATAATATCCTGATGTACCCCACCACACTCATACGCATACACACTAACTTCCAGTTTAACACTCTTTGATGGACCCCCACGGGCCTGCAGGGGGTCAAGTCCAAACTCCTGATTCACAAGCCACAAAGCCCCGAACTCTGCCACTAGCCCAGCCTTGCCTCCAGCACGCTTCCCCTGCTCTCTCTGTTCCAGTCCCACTGAGCTTCCCCTCCTGCCTTTTCACACGCTGTTCTTCTCGCAGCCTGAAAAATTCTACCCTGCCACCCCCACCACTCACTTGACTAACTCCTATTCATCCTTAAGATTTCAGATTAAATGTCACTCCCTTCAGGAAGCCTTCCCTGAACCCATGAGGTGCTTTTACAGCTCCCAAACTTCCCCATTCATCAACATGTCACCCTACTTGTGCATTGTCTCTCTTTCCACCAAATGTTAAGTTTCACAAGAATGGAGTCTGTGTCTTTATCCTTCGAGTCTGGCACTTAATGGATACCAGAAAATACTTGGTGAATAAATAAATGAATGAATAAAGGCCTAATCTTGTCTTGGCTCTATCCCTGGCCTGACTCTGGGGCCAAGATCCCCAGAGTCAGATCTCTCCTGGCAGCCCAAGACATGCTGGGGTGGTTGGGAAGATAAGAAACCCTCAGAGAACACTCAGTCAACCTGTGAGCCCATGAGACTGACTTAAACCAGCTGTGCTGGGTGGGTTCAGATGAGGCTGCAGACAGTTGGAGGTTAGAATGGTAGAGAGAATGACCGGAAGGACTTGCTAGAAGAGCAAAGCCCAGGATCTGGAAGAAGCATGCTCTGTGCAGCGAGTTGGGTGCATGCGAAACATGGGGCTGATCAGTGGAGGAGAGGGAGAAATGGTTGGAAAACGAACTTTCCAAAACTGATTTTGATATATTTACCTAAGTTTGAACTGACAGGACGAGGATACTGATTGGATGAAAAGGATGAAGGAAAGGGAGACCAGTTTGTGAAGGGCAATGAATGCCAGGCTAAGTTTGGCCTTTCTCCTGCCCTTGATGAGGAAGGGGGTCACTGGCTGCTTCTTAAGATGGCCAGATGCAAAGTTTTGTTTGCAAAGGTAATTCTGGATGCCAGACAGAGTGGTTGAAGGGAAAGGTTAAGGCAAGGAGAACTTTAGGAGGCTGGTGCAGTTATGAGAAATGAGGGAGAGAGACTGACCTATGGAAGGAAGGTTTGTGATGGAGAAGTCTCCCATGAGGGACAGAGGGGGATGAGGTGAACTGAGTGGGCTCCATCAAGCAGCCCAAGAAGGTCTAATGACAGCCTCACTGGGATGGCATATCTGGACCTGGCTGCCAGTTGGATCTAAAGGTGAGGAAGGGAGATAGGGCAAAGATGACTGCTTCCAAGAAGCTGGGTGGCTGATTGGGCTATCAGCAGAGGTAAGAAGAGAGGCCACTTTGGGACTAGAAACAATGAGCATGACTTTGTATGCTGAGTGTACACGTCTGAGCAACATACGTGTGCATGATGTCCAATAGACAGAATTATAGGGAGCGAATCGGCTTTGGGATGTAAAATTGGGAGATATACTTTCCTGCTCCCACTCTCCTATCCTCCAAATTTGTATTTTAGTTTGGATGAGCCAATGTAATTTTGTGACAAAGTAATAGTATAATACTGAAACAAAGTGGTTCTACAATAATATAATGCAGTAAAGATGTGTCACCAGGTATAAGTGATAGGGTAGGGCTGTAATGGTGTAATCCAGAAACAGGATAACCATACAGTAATTTACTAATATCAACCAGGAAATGATGGGTTGATTTACTGGTTAACAAATGGGGCTATATTGTGGTAATGCGGTAACCCTGTAATCAGGGACACCGTAGGGCTGAAATGACTGTGAAAACCATGCAACCAAGCAACGAAACAACAAACTTACAGTGTAATCATGTTAACTCAGTAACAGTGTACTAATATAGTGACGTCAGAATGGTGATGATGTCACACAATAATAAAGCCTCAAGGACAGTGGAAGGGAAGAGGATGGAACACTTAGCCTGAGCCCAAGGCCCTGAGAATGGAGGGAGAGAGCTCTTTCTAAGTTTGAAAAGAAGCTTCCTCAGGAAACAGCAGAGGTCTGGAAGCAGTTTCTGCAGGGATGATGCAGCCTGGGACAAGAAAGAGCTGAGTCAAGAAGGGAAGTTGGGGAAGCAAGAAATAGTGGCCCCTGTCGGGTGTTGCAGGCCAGGACACAGCTCTCTGAGGCTGGCCAGAATGCAGGGGCCCAGGCTGGGGTCCGAAGGAGGCAGCCCCTGACTGCAGAGTAGTATCTGAGCAGCCCTGACAGCATTCAGTGCTCTGAGTACTCACGTGGCCCAAGTGGTATCTGCTTCTTCTGGAGCTAAAGGGATGGTAAATCACATTCAGTAATTGTAAGATTCTTGGAATCATCAAGTTGACAAAAATACGAAAGAAAACTCAGAGCTAATAATAGCATGATTGAAAACAACTCACATTTATCCAACCTTTAGTATGGACTAGGCACTGAGCTCAGTGTCCTTCCTGCATTATCCACAATAACCCTATTAAGAAGGTTTTATTATTTCTATTTTACAGATAAAGATAATGAGACCAAGACATATTAACATATTTGCCCAAAGTCACACAGCAAGTAACAAGTAGAGGTGGAATTCAAACCCAGGTCCATTTCCCTTTTAAAGTACATCCATGCCTTGACATTGGGTATCTGCTTTAAGAAGTGCATGCCCCTAGGTAAGAAGCAAAACAGGGAGCAGGCTGAGTCACAACATAAACATGTAACATATTCCTAGACATGTTTTATTAAAAGACCAATACTAAGGTGGATAAAAATGTGTATAATAGGCAAACATTTATCTAAGAAAGGAGGAATATGAATGCATATACTTTTTAACTTACATTTACAAAACGGAAAGATAAACAAAAAAGTTTTTTTTTTTAAGTTCATCTATTGAAGAAGGGAGGAAACAAAATGGAGAGGACAGGGTAGAAGGTTGACATCACTGATATCTCATATTGCAGATTTGACTTTAGAACCATGTAAATACTTTACATAGTGTCACAACAAAATTAGGTAAATAAATAAGCAATCCCCAAAGAAGCAAAAGCAAAATAAAAACAAATGAACCTAACTCTCTATTGAGCTGGTATCATAACCACATAGAAAGAAATTATTCCAAGTAATTTAAAACCTAGTAGTTGACTATATATACATTGCCTAGTGGGGCATACACCGATAAAGCAAATAAGTAATGATATTTATATTCTTGGAGTTTTTTTGGTGTGGGAGAAACAAACAAAACCAGATGGAAGATCAAGGAAGAGAAGTAAAATCCCTATAGTCCTGAATTTAATTGGATGTATTCGTAGTAGCTCTTGATGCATTTTACCTTTTAAAAAATGCATTTCCTGGCTCTGTGCACTGAAAAGGACAAGAAACTGACCAACTCGGTAGCAGTAAGCACCACTAGTTCCCAGACTGTGGTCTTTAAATACCACTTTGCACTAAAAGGAACCAGGACTCTTTGGGGAAATGGAAGATGTCAAGTCTGAAACAGGAAATGTACAAGATGATCCTGGAAATCTTGTCATAACAGAAAGCAAGGACTCTATTAAAGACGACAAGGGTCACGTCAAAAGGCCCTAGGTGCCAATTAGAGGCTCCCACTGACCAATGATGAGATAATTGAGCATCAATGAGAACAATAGCTGCAACTGGTTGAAAATCATCAAATATATCTAAATCATTAGTACATAATTATATTTAAAAGAAAAACCTTTTCGGTCTTCTTTAGAGGAGGGAGGGAACTAACTCATTATTTGGAAAACAGATAAATAAAAAGAATCAAGCATTTCTACTGCCTTTCTTATAAGAACTGTACCTCAGGAAAATCAAATAGTGGGTGAAGGGACATTTCTCTTTATAGAAGTCTTCCAACTAATAAATGAATAAGGAATGGGTAGAATTAGAATATCACCATTTTGCAACACCTAATGGAATAATAGATCTGGGCAATGATCATCAATGGCTGTTAATTTCACGAAAAGAGTAACGACAGACAACTATGTGCCTCTTGATGAAAATACAAAGAAACAAAAAACAAAACCAAAAATCCTTAAAAGTAGTATTTCCAAAAAAAATCAAACCTGAATCTGATCAAGGCTTTAGATGTAACTACCATTTTACAGAAAATACTATAAACAAAGAAACCACAAGGATGCAATCTGATCCAAGCTCTTGCTTGTATAGTTTCCATAGGTTGTGAGAAACTTTAGTGCAAATAATCAGCTTCTTCAATGAAGAAATTGCAAAGGGGAAAAATGGATAGACTAAAAGAGACTTAAGAAACATATCAACTAACTGCAATATAATTGAATCCTGCAAGTAGTTAAAAAGAAGAGGAGGAGCAGGAAGAGGAGAAGTTATGAGGTAACCAAGGAAATGTAAATACCACACTAATTGCACATTATGAAGTCTTTTAGCTGTGCTAGTGATATTACGATCATTTTAAAAAGTGATTTTATTTTAGAAATGTGAACTTAAATATTTATAGATTATATGATATGATGTCTGGGATTTGCTATAAAATAATCTGGGGGTTGGAGTGGTTGGGAACTATATAAAATAAGACTGGCTATTAACTGATAATTGTTAGAGTTGGGTTTGTTATAGTAGCCTATTTTTATATATGTTTGAAATTTTCAACAATAAAAATTTTAAACCATTGTTATATTAAAATGAACTAGTTAAATTTGGGGATCGCCATCACCCCCACCTTGACTTTCAGAAATTCAATTGCTTAGCTGTCCAGGATGGAGACAGTGACCAGCCCAAAAGAAAATACCTCTAGATTCTGGCAGTTGGGTCTTCCACAAAAGTCTGGGTCCCCACCTTACCACTTTTCAGTGATATCTACTAATCAACAGATCCCAAACATGCACTCAGAGTTTCCAGTCTTTTACTGCTTTACTTTTGTGTGTTGATGGACTGGAAAGGATACTAATGGTTTAAAATAAGCTTCTAACATGAAAAATAAAGGACAGAATTAACTACCACAAGAAAAAAAACTTGAAAGAATCAAAGCCAATTCAGGGAAGAGAAGAAAACTAAAAACAATCCCGCCCCAAAAAACCTATAATTAATAGCCTCAGATAGGAAAAGAAACTCATATCTATGAAACAAAAATGGTGTATTTTTAAGGTACATTCAGAGAATAATAATAATTTTTAAACTCCTAGAAACTAATACATATGTATATGTGCATATATGAATATGTGTATATGTATTGATATAAATATGACATCAAAAGTAAAAATATTTAATAGAAGGTTTTCAAGGTAAAGTTGAGAAAATATCCAGAAAGTAGAATGAATAATAGCCTCAGAGGTAAAATTAGAAAAGAAAAAAATAAGAAAAATAAGAGGATAGATACAGAAAGTATAAACATCTGACTAATGGAAGTCTCAGAAAAAGAGGACAAAGAAAATGAAGGTGGTCCAGCAGTTAGGACTCTGCGATTCCACTGCCAAGGGCTCAGGTTCAATCCCTCGTCAGGGAACTAAGATCCCACAAGCTGGGTGACGTGACCAGAAAAAAAAAGAAAAGAAAAGGAAGGTGAGAAAATTATTTTAAAAATAATTCCATAAATTTTCCCAAATTGAAGGGCATGAATTTCTAGATTGAAATGGACTATCAAATATCCAGCACAAAGGATTTACAAATTCCCACATCAAAACACATAATCATAAAATTTTAGAACACCAAAGGATAAAGAGAAGTTTCCAGAATGAGAGAAAGAGGGGAAATACAACAATTTGGAAATAACATTGGCAGCAAACTTCTCAACAGCAACAATGGACCTATTAAAGGAGCAATACTTTCACAATTCTTAGGAAAAAAATGATTTCAAGTTTAGAATTCTATACTCAGCCAAAATATCAATCAACTCTGAGATTAAAATAAAGTATTTTTCAAACTTTCAAATATCCCCAAAATTCCCACGCATTCTTCCTTTAAAAATTACTGGATAATGTCCTTCGTCAAAAATGAATGACTAAACCAAGAAGGAAGAATACTCGGGCCTCGGTAAACAAAAGATCTAACACAGGAGAAGAGTGAGGGGAATTCCCAAAATGATGGAGAAGGAAAAATCTGTAATGATAGGTGTACAACATATCCGTGGAGTAACCAGTACAGATAGGAACTAGAACAGGTATACCACATACAGTTGTGTAAATTGTTCACTGACAAAAGATGTCTCATTTGGGGGCCATAAATGAGAACCAAAGTCCATCTTGCACTCTGCTTGCCAAGCCACATCCGTGATGAAGGGCTGCATCAAACCTAGAGGAAGAACACACTCTCACTAATTGATCTTCACAAAGATAACACTATTCTGTAATTTGTCATCCCAGGAAGCTCCTTTTTACAATCCATCTGTCTA
This sequence comes from Eubalaena glacialis, assembly GCF_028564815.1. Taxonomy (NCBI): domain Eukaryota; kingdom Metazoa; phylum Chordata; class Mammalia; order Artiodactyla; family Balaenidae; genus Eubalaena; species Eubalaena glacialis. Next base: position 28,191,423 of record NC_083716.1, on the reverse strand, counting down.
GAGGGGGTGCCTTTTTAAAAAATTTACTTGAAAGGGACATTTGTGTTAGTGATGGCTCTGAATGGAAAAACTGTAGGTCCAAAAAGGATGCCACCAATAAAAATGTTATCAATAGATTACAAAATATGCTTGACAAAAATAAAATGTTTTATATTTCTGCTGGGAATTTGGACATGAATTAGGAATAAGTAACTAGGAAACTTAGCAAACAACTGGTGGGGGCGGGAGGGATGACCTGAGGCTATTATTAACTCCAGAAAAAACAAAAAGTTATGCAAGAAATAAAATGTAATGAAAGTCACAACATGACTCAGCTGTTTAAAAAAAAGAAAGAAAAGAAATATTTACACATTTATATGCATAAACACAAAATATTGATTTTACTCCAAATTGTGATGTAAGTATATAGAGAGAATGAACAAAGATAAAATGAATATAGATGGTGGTATAAGAGAGCCCAATTCTCATCTTCCATAATAGACTGTTAATAAAAGTATCTAAAAAATGAAAAGTCAAAAAAGCAAGATAAACATGATATTTTCATAGAAATAGGGAAGCAAATATCAGAAGATGTAGCTAAACAATTTTAAAATGGTAGCCTATGGGGAGCTAATAGGGGAAAGCTATAACCTTGCATTAGTTTAATTTTTGAGTTACATAAATAACTATCTTTAATGGAAATTTCAAAGATACATGAAAATAGAATAGTACAATGAATTCCCATATTCTAATCACTCAGAGCTAGCCAATATCAAGATTTTGCTACACTTGCTTCATGTAAGCATATTAGTTTAAATTTTTTAAATTAACAAATGTTTAGAATACACACAACAAATTAATAATATGGCTATCTCTGAGGCACATGACTGACATAGGGGATGGAAGGTAATGGGAAAAGGGAGAACTTCTTTTTATTTTAAACAGTTATATTTTTAATTTTATCTTATAAATTCTTATGCCATGCACTGTTCATTTAATCCTCATAACAGTCTGAGGTGGACACTAGTATTGTCCCCATTTGACAGAAAAGAGTTGGCTATCATTTGAATTTTTTTCAATGAGAAGATATTCCCTTTTAAATAATAATTTTAAAAAATAATAGGCCATAGAAATCTAGTCCCCTTCTCATACGACAACGATTTGGCTATTAGTATTCTTTTTTTTTTTCCTTTCTAGTACAAAAAGTCCCAGTTCTTCCAATGATGCCTCAAAAGTAGAATTATTATACATTGCAGTTGTTAATAACACTTTCTTTTTTTTTTTTTTATATTTATTTATTTGGTTGCGCCCGGTCTTAGTTGTGGCACTCGGGCTCCTTAGTTGTGGCATGTAAACTCTTAGTTGCAGCATGTGAACTCTTAGTTGTGGCATGTGAACCCAGTTGTGGCATGTGAACTCTTAGTTGTGGCATGCATGTGGGATCTAGTTCCCTGACCAGGGATCGAACCCGGGCCCCCTGCATTGGGAGCGTGAAGTCTTAACCACTGCGCCACCAGGGAAGTCCCAATGACAATTTCTTTTACTCTCAAATGTATCCCAGTTTAGGTATTATTTTATGGTCACTCTACTCATAGCTGTCACATAAACTCTGTCTTTTTCAAGTGATTCATTTCTAAACCAGGGCTCCCAGCCCTATATTTGTGCCTCTGATCTTTTTAACCTGCCTGTAGGACTCCACATCCACCCTCCTCCAAATGTCATTTGTTCATGTAGGATCCTTGTTCCAACCTGTCAAGATCATTTCTAATCACAATTCTGTCATCCAGTCTATTAGTGATCCTGCTCCTCTTTGTGTCGTCTGCAAGTGTGATGAGCTGGACGCCTACATCTTCATTTGAGCCACTGATAGAAACATCACATGACCAGGGCTGAGTCACAGATTCAAAGACCTCCTACTGGGAAGATATAAACCCTACCCTCATCACACCTCTTTGGGTACAGTGAGTCACCAGTTATGAATCCTCCAAGCAGGGTCATCATCAGCCCACATTTCTTCATTGTATCCACAAGGATAATATGACAAACTGCTTCGTGCCCTGTTGAAAGCAAAAAAACAGTATCTTCAGCATTCCCCTAAACTCCTCATTCAGTGTCCTTATCAACAAAAGAAGCATGATATTCTGCTCTTTAGCATGTGTTCTTAAAGAACTCATGCTGGCTTCTGCCAAAAGGTAGACCTATTTTCCTTGTTAGGCATTGCCGCACCCCGTATATAATAATCATTTCTAGAATTTTGCCAAGAATCAGTATCAATCTTGACAATCTTTAATTTCCAAATCCACTGTCTACTTCTCGCTGAGTATATTGGTGGTACTTGTCCATTTCCATCCCATAGCACCTCTCTGATCCTCCATGATTCCCCAAAGATCACTGAAAGCAGATTCCTGATCACATGTGATTTTGATACCTTTCTGGACCTGGATCTTTTTATCAAAATTTTTTCCTACTATTTCTGATTTGAAGTCATTCTTCTCAACACTCTAGAAAGAAGGAAAAAGTATAGGTAGCAGCTCTTTTCTCTGTATTTGGTTAACATCATACATGACCTTCTACCCCAAAGGTTGTTCTGGATATTAAACACATTTTTTTAAATTTATTTACTTATTTATTCATTCATTAATTCATCCATCCATCCATTCATTCATTTATTTTTACTCACACAAGTAATACATACTTACTAAAATGCAAATATTACAGATAAAGCTAAAGCTATCATTGATCAGTCCTTCTAATTTTAGTCCATTCTGTTTTTTATAATCATTTTGTATATTTCTCATTTTTATTTTATTTTATTTTTATTTTTATTTTGGGAAAGACATTTTATTTTAAATATAGCAGTGTGTACATGTCAATCCCAAACTCCCAATCTATCCCTCCCACCACCCTTCCCTCCTGGTAATCATAAGTTCGTTCTCTAAGTCTGTGAGTCTGTTTCTGTTCTGTAAATAAGTTCATTTGTATCTTTCTTTTTAGATTCTGTTCTTTTTTTTTTTTTAATTAATTAATTAATTAATTTATTTATTTATTTATTTATGGCTGTGTTGGGTCTTCGTTTCTGTGCGAGGGCTTTCTCTAGTTGTGGCAAGCGGGGGCCACTCTTCATCGCGGTGCGCGGGCCTCTCACTATCGCGGCCTGTCTTGTTGCGGAGCACAGGCTCCAGACGCGCAGGCTCAGTAATTGTGGCTCACGGGCCCAGCTGCTCCGTGGCATGTGGGGTCTTCCCAGACCAGGGCTCGAACCCATGTCCCCTGCATTGGCAGGCAGATTCTCAACCACTGCGCCACCAGGGAAGCCCTAGATTCTGAATATAAGAAATATCATATGATATTTGTCTTTCTCTGACTGACTGACTTAGTATGATAATCTCCAGGTCCATCCATGTTGCTGCAAATGGCATTATTTTCATTCTTTTCAACAGCTGAGTAATATTCCATTGTATATATGTACCACATCTTCTTTATCCATTCATCTGTTGATGGACATTTAGGTTTCTTCCATGTCTTGGCTATTGTAAACATTGCTGCAATGAACATTGTGGTGCATGTATCCTTTCAAACCATGTTTTTCTCCGGATATATGCCCAAAAGTAGGATTGCCGGATCATATGGTAGCTCTATTTTTAGTTTTTTAAGGAACCTCCATACTGTTCTCCATAGTGCTGTACCAGTTTACACCACCAACAGTGTAGGAGAGTTCCCTTGTCTCCACACCCTCTCTAACATTTACTGTTTGCAGATTTTTTGATGATGGCCGTTCTGACTGGTGTGAGGTGATATCTCATTGTAGTTTTGATTTGCATTTCTCTAATAATTAGCAATGTTAAACATCTTTTCATGTGCCTCTTGGCCATCTGTATGTCTTCTTTGGAGAAATGTCTCTTTAGGTCTCTGCCCATTCTTTATTGTTATTAACTTGGTGTATATTCTTCTATGCATTTACACACATATATGTACATGAAGAACATATACTTTGGTTTTTTTGTTTAACTATGTTGGCATATCCTGTAGAACATATTCCCCATTAACATTTTCCTGGCAGAACATCTCTAGGCTTTTAGTACCCAAACTTTATAGAACACGTGTATCTCACAATAATGTTTCTCAGTTGTTGTTTATATAGGGAAAATATATACAGTATTTGTATCCCCAAAGCTCGATATGGCATTCTAAACATAATGATGGATGGGAAAAATCCCAAATTACATTTCAAATAGAATTGGTAGGGTGTCAGAATCACATGACGTTTTGAAAAGTGTCAACAAAGAGAATGTGAGTCTGGAGTGTGGCTGACGCTGAGAGGCCTTATTATTGCTAACAAAGCAACCGTTCATTATAGCCTTGTTTGTTGTTTGGTAACCAGGAAGCAATATTCTGAGCATTTTACATCCTAACGTAATACTATGTTAATTCTATATAGGTATTTACTGGGACTTAGTTACATTTTAGGAAATCTGTTGAGAGATTCAAATTGACCCATAACCTGTTACAATTTTTCCCATTTTAAATAATGGAAAACAGGCTCCTAGTTAGTATTTTCACAAAGAATGTTTGATTTGAATAAATGGATTTCTGATTTAAGAGGGAAAATGCCTGTCCATCAACAGGCAAAGGGATAAACAAAATGTGGTATATCCATACAATGGAATATCACTCGGTCATAGAAAAGAATGAAGTTCTGATATATGCCACAACGTGGATGAATCTCGAAAACATCACGCTCAGTGAAAGAAGCCAAATACAAAAAGACAAATATTGTATGATTTCTTTTATATGAAATATAGGCAAATTCATAGAGACAGAAAGTAGATTAGAGGTTACCAGGAGCTTATGAGAGAGGGGAATGTGGAGTTATTGCTTAACAGGTACAGAGTTTCTGTTTGGGATGATGAGAAAATCTTAAAAATAGATAGTGGTGATGGCTGCATAACATTGTGAATATAATTAATGCCACTGAATTGTACACTTTAAAATGGTTAAGTAGTGAGTTATGTTATACATATTTTTACCACAATAAAAAAGGAAAGGTATATATTTTTTAAACTTTTCAGCACCAAGATTCTTATTTATATTGAGTCTTACAACATATGGAGAAATTCAGGGAGAATCTTGTTTTTACCTTCTTAAACTTTTTATTTTCCATGAAAAACAAAGAGGTATGATGCCTTTATATACACAAATGACAAATATTTTGTTCTGTAACTTGCTGTTCTCATTCAAAAATATACCTGATGAGCCCCCGTGTCAGTACCTGGCAATGCCTCCCTCTGTGATTGCCTATAGGATAGATGTACAAAGGGGTTATTATCAACCTCCGCTCTTTTCAAGCTCTAACCTTTCGGGTGCTTCTCACAGTGTGTTGCCAATCTGGTGTCCCTCTCCCTGGTCACTCTTCCTTCCTTCCATGCTGTATGCAAGGCCTTATCAATCTGACCTCATTAGATACCTTCCCAGGCAGTCACATTTGTATTCTCCCATACCTCTCTTGGATATGTGTTCAGGGATGTTCCTTACATTATTGTTTATAAAAACAGAAAGCATGCAAGTGTCCATCAATAACAGATTATTCAATAAAGCTATCCTTTATTATCCTTTATAGTAGACTACTATGCAACCATTAATGACATTGGTGTAGATTATAGAACTATAGCTATTGGCATGAATATGTATTGGGGTTTTTTAAAATTTATTTATTTAATTTATTTATTTTTGGTTGCATTGGGTCTTCTTCACTGTGCACGGGCTTTTCTCTAGTTGCAGCGAGCGGGGGTTACTCTTCCTTGCAGTGTGCAGGCTTCTCATTGTGGTGGCTTCTCTTGTTGCAGGCTCTACGCACGGGCTCTAGGCACATGGGCTTCAGTAGTTGTGGCACATGGGCTCAGTAGTTGTGGCTCGCAGGCTCTAGAGCGCAGGCTCAGTAGATGTGGCGCATGGGCTTAGTTGCTCCAGGGCATGTGGGATCTTCCCAGACCAGGGATCGAACCCATGTGCTCTGCATTGGCAGGCGGATTCTTAACCACTGCGCCACCAGGGAAGTCCCTGAATATGTATTGTTAAGTGAAAAAAAGTTTCCAAAACAATATTATATAATACCATTTTGTTTAAAAAATTGATTATATGTGTAAAAATAAAGTCCGGAAGGCTATACACCAAAATGTTAACAGTAGTAATCTGAGTGATAAGATGACAGATGATGTTTTTTTTTGCATATCTGAATTATCTAGGTTTTCTTCAATTAACATTCATAACTTACGTAATGAGGGGAAAAAGCTTTTTTTAAAGAAGTCAGGATTGACGTCCCAGACTCTGGTAACTGTACAGAGCTATCCTGGAGCAGAAATAACAATCCTCACACTCTCCTCTCTTTCCTCTCTTTCTCCCTGAGAGTCCCAGTCTCCAGTCTAAGGAGGACAGGGGCTGGGGGTGGGGTGTGGGGGGAGGGTAGAGGAAAGAAGTGGGGAGGGGAAAGGTGTGGGGCCTCCCACTCACAGGCACAGGGCTGAGCTTCAGCCGGGGGCTTTGTCTCTGTCATTGTATTTAATCCTCACAACAGCTGAGGGGGGTAGATATTACTCACCCCATTTTACAGATGAAAACCTGAGGCTCTGAAATGATAATCACCTTCAACCATGCAGCTAATAAATAACTAAGGCAAAATTCAAAGCCAGGTCTGCCTGACCACAGAGGCTTCCTCCTTTCATGAGTTCCAGTAGCATCCATTTTTACAGATTTATCTCAACTTTGCTTTTCCTTACAGCTTATTATCAACTTACGGTTTATGGCTCTTTTAATCAAGGAGGAAGTCTCTTCCCCAAACTTTCCAAACACCCCTGCACACCACTCCCAGAGCAAATCCCAGTCTTTAGTCTTTAACGCCATCTGTAAGCTCATTGCTCACATCTCTTCTTCATTCTTCCTTCCAGAAGCAGAGCTCCAAATGCCAGAAGAAATGAAAACTCATTCCTCACACAGCCCAGGGTACCCAGATTTCTTTAGGGTCTTTACCTAGGACCACAAAGTTCTACGGAAACCATCTGGGAGTCTGAACGTGTCTGGGCAGGGTTCTGCCAGACCTCAGATGCAAACCCCAGAAGGTCCTCCGGATCGCTGTCAGGGAACTTTCAGTACGTCACTCACCACCTACTCTGAGGGAAATTTCCAAGATTCTTACCACTTTGTTTCTGAGCTTCCCTACGTGAGACAACCTGGCACTTCCTCTCTTAGCACCTGTTCAGTGATGGTGGTGCGGGCTGTCTCCTCCTCGTTGGCTATTTCACCCTGGCTTTGCCTCCCTTTCAGAATCTTTTCATTACCAAGTTTTTCCTTCCTTCCTTGTTCCTAGGAAGAAGGAGTGCAGTGAGATGGTCTTTTAACCTTTTTGCCTTCTCCTTTAATAGAGACACCAGTTTGCATTTCCAGCACCCAGAGCTCATGAAAGCCTCAGTCAGGGAAACACAAGCTCTTATCTCTCCCACTTCCCTGGTCTGGTGGCCACTTCAGCTTCATGGTCCTGGGAGTCAGTCATTCCTGAGAATCAGCCTAGAGCTCCCGCATTCCCAGTATTAAATCCCTTTCCTGCAACTGAACTCCTTATGATACATAAGTAATAGTAATAACTTCCCCTTCTTAGGTCTATAGGCCTGATGCCAGGCGAAAGGCTAACCATCTGGTACCTCAGCTAATTTACATAGCAATCATGCAAATTAGATAGTATTTTCCCAATTTGTATGTGAAGAAATCGAGGACCAGAGAGGTTGCCCAAGTGCCCGTAACCAGTAAGTGGCTGAGCCTTGGCTCAAACCTAGGTCTGCAAACCCCAGAGACTGTGCTCCAAACCTCTACGCCATACTGCCTCTCCCATGGTTCCCTGTGAAAGGGACACAGGACTACAGAATGGACAATGTCCTCAACAGACTTTGTAGAAGATGCAGAGATGTTTTACAAACCATAAGCCATGCTTTATAATGACTTTGCATCACCTTTTCTCTTCTCTCTCTCTCTCTCTGCTGTCTCCTTCCCCCACTCTACCCGTCCAAGCCTCCACATAAGTTTACCTTCTCTTGACCCTGCCTCCCCCCAAGCCAGGACCCCACGGTCTCCTTTCCCATCATCACCACTCATTCTGGAAGAGTCTCCCCACTTGCTACTTTCCTTGCCCACCTCTAGCCCTCTCCCCCCTGTCACCTGGCCTCCATCCCCACTACCCCAGGCTAACTGTTCCAGCCAAGGTCTTTTTCTTTTTTTAATCTCATATTGCTTTTTATTTTTTCCAGTTTTTTTTTTTTTTTTTTTTGGCTGTGTTGGGTCTTCACTGCTGCATTCAGGCTTTCTCTAGTTGCGGCGAGAGGGGGCTACTCTTCGTTGCGGTGCACAGGCTTCTCATTGCGGTGGCTTCTCTTGTTGCGGAGCATGGGCTCTAGGCCCTCAGGCTTCAGTAGTTGTGGCTCACTGCCAGCCAAGGTCTTTATGTCCTCCCGTTGCAAACCATGAGGCTCTCTTTGAGGCCCCTTCCTGCCTGAAATCCCTGCAGCAGGTCACACTGTTGCCCACCCCCACCTGCTTGAACTGCTCTTCTCCCTCGGCTTCCGGGCGACACTCTCCTGGTTTCTTCCAGCCTTTCTGATGGTGATTCTCAGCCTTAATCACTGGCTCCCCTAACTCCACCTGACCCTCACATGCAGGTGCTTTCCACGGTCCCACCCTTAGCCCTCAGCCCAGACCCCTTCTCAGGCACCGTGGCCCTTCCCACAGCTGCAAAGGCCAAAAAGACACACTGACAACTCCTAACCTGTTATCTTCAGCTCGGCTCACTGTCCCCCAGTTTAGGCCCACATGTCCATCTGCCTACTGGACACCTCCCCTGCAGCCCCAACTCGATGTGTTTAAATAGTGCGATCTGTTCCCCCATAAACACACACACACACACACACATTTGCGGGTGGTAGGATAAATGTGATGTTTTATTTTGCACATCTGAATTTTCCAGTTTTTCTTCAGTTAACATCCATAACCCATATAATGAGGGAAAACAGCTTTAAAAAAAAAAAAAAAAGTCAAGGTTGACTTCCCAGACTCTGGTAATTGTACAGAGATATTTTGGAGCACAAATAATATTCCTCACACTCTTTCTTCTCTTTTTCCCTGAGAGTTTCAGTCTCCATTATAAGGAGGAGGGAGGGGAGGGGAGGGAGGGGAGGGGAGGGAGGGGAGGGGAGGGGCCCCTTTTAATAGGCACAGGGCTGAGACTCAGCCGGGGGCGGGGGGGGGGGGTGCTTGTCTCTGTCATTGTGTTTACTCCTCACAACAACTGAGGGGGGTAGATATTATTATGCCCATTTTACAGATGAAAAACGGAGGCTCTGAAATGATAAGCAATCGCCTTCAATTATGCAGCTAATAAATAGCTAAAGCAAAATTCAAAGCCAAATCTGCCCAAAGCATGCTTGCTTGCTTGCTCTCTTTCCCCACCTCCACACACACATTCTCTCTCTTTAGAAGTACCCCGGAGTTCTTGGTTAAAATTTTCCACCAAATCTCCCTCTCCTCTCCACCCCTTCACATCAAAGGCCTGGTGGCAGAGGCCAGAAGGTGGGTGCCTGGGGGCAGTAACACACACTAAAGTTCCTAACACTTCGCACAGTCGCATCACCCTCATTTCTGTCAGAAGAGTCATTTATTCTCTCAGTGACTCTATACTGAGCACCCTCTATGTCTCAGACAGAGAGCTAGACACTGGAGATTCTGTGATAAACAGGGCAAATGTGGTTCTTGCCTTCATGGGGTTGGTACTCTGGCTGGAAAATGCATCCCTGACAGTGCATGGGCACTAAACAGAGAACATTTGTGCACAGTAATAAGCAGGGTAGGTTCACCGAGAACCAGTAGTCAAAATGGAGAAAGGAAAGGAAAAAGTAGATGGGTGTAAGGTTGAAAAGAAATTTCTAGAGCTTGCTCCCATGACTCCACCATTGGCTCTCCTATTCTCTGTTTTTGTTAATGACCTCCAAGCTCATCAGACTATCAGAAGATATAAAGCTTGTTAAATGGTAGAGGAAAAAATTAGGGCCTCACAGACAGCTTGGAATAATGAATCAAAATTAACATAATGTAATTTAAGGGATAAATGTGAAGTCCTGGATTTGTGTTACGAATTGATTGCCCCAGTGCATCAAGACAGTCAGGGTTTGTCAGCGGCTCATGTGAGAAAAAGCAGGGAGTTGTTGTTGCCCTGAGCTTAATGTGGGTTCTCAAAGCCACTACTAAATTCAAAGCAACTACTAAAAAGCTAAGACGTAGGTGTGGGCAGCCCTGACGGAGTCCAGCAGAGGCAGGAAAGACACTCCCACCGTCCTCAGGGCTGCTCTGAGAGGGCCCTCCACCCACAAGGACTCTGGGGCAGACTACAGGTGTCAATAAAGACAGGCGGCATCCCTGCATCATCACATGTCAGGGCTGACCACTTGCTCTATCCCCGCATTTACAGAGTAGCCAACTGAGGCCCAGAGGGGGAAAGGGCTCAGTGGGGTCAGCAAGTTTGCATCAGAACCAGGACAACCCTTGACTATCTTGAAAGAATGAATGAATGAATGAATGACGTACATGGATGAGGATAAAGTACATGGAGGGGCAGCAGATGAGATCAGGAACATCCATTTCATCTTCTTTGAGGCATCAAAGAGGAGTTCATCAAAGTGATAAGTCTTCCCACTGACTGATACACAGATTTCTTTGTGCTGAATACATGAATGCACGTGTATATGCCCACACCATGCCCCGAGACTCTGCCGTGACCTCCCACTATGCTTTCCTCCCTGCTCTAGGCCAGTGCTAGAGGCAAGGGGAAAGGCACTGCTAGCCCTTGTCTAGCTCCCTGGGTTTTCTTTCCTCTTCCCAAGGCCCATCCTTCAGGAAGCCCTCCTGAATTGAGGAGGCAGTGGGGCTGGCCTCCCACCCAGTCAGAGAGCCCTGCCAGCTATAGCAGCCTCTGTTCAAGGCAGTTATCCTAAATTATCCTAAGGGGGCAGGAGCCTAGAGAAAGCCACCGTCTTGTACCTTTGCACCCTCTGTCTCCCCGTACGCTTCTGTGCCTCGGGCCCCTCATCCTCTCACCCTCGCCAGGGACCCATCCTCAGACCCATGTCTCCCTCAGACCCCAGACCCCCAGTTCCCTTTCCCTCCTCCTATCCCCTCCCCCAAGATCCTCTGTCATTATCTCTGGAAAGTGAGGCTTGTGCATCATCATTAATGGGCTAAACAGCAGGGTCAGCGAGGCAGGTAGCAGTAAACGCAGCAATTACGGCCGCGCCTCCATCCGAGCGCCTTCGCTCCCAATCCATCTCCCCTCATCACCAGGCGGTGCTGAGCCGGCCCTGCCTTCATTACATTAATCAGGTTAATTCCAAGTTAGAGCCCACATTCTAATCAAAAGGCAGTCAACAGGGGTGGGGTGCCAGGGGAAGAGGGAAGAGCTGTCCTCCCAAGGAATGGGGGTTGACAAGAGGCCCAGGCCTGGACACCTGACAGCCTGCCTCGAGGGCCCCATCCCTTCCAGATGCTGCTCCCATTCTATGTCTGGGCCTTGCTCCTGAGACCTCTTTTGCATCCTGGATTCAAGCCAGGGCTGAGGCTCTGGGTATATAATTAGAGGCTAAGAAGAGTCTCTTTCCTTGTCTCTTTAAACAGGCCAACCACGCCTTCAAGGACCTTTGTCAAGGTTATACACTGACAACTCTAAGAGGGCAGCATATTCATGTTGAAGTCTAGGCGAATGATGCCCTTAGAGTTGTGCAATGTACAACCTGCACAACAGTACAGAGTGGCCCTACAGGCTACCTCCTGAGAATCCAAGGGACTAGGAAAGGTGGGGGAGAGTGGAGGAGGAAGAGTAGAGGTCACAGAGCCGACACTGGAACTCAAAGAACTCGTTAAAAGGAAACAGATCAACAGACCTCCACCACCAGCAACAGTTTCATCAACTCCAACCCAGTGGCCTGTTCCCAATGTTCTGTCCTCATCCTCTGCCAGGTAACCTCATCCACTTCCACAGCTTCGAATATCACTACATTGATGAAGACCCCCAACCTCCAATCTTCCCTACCCTGGCTTCATATTTCATGTGGGTTGCTCCACATGGAAGTCCCTCCAGCCACACAAAGAGCATGGTTAAAATAGCTCAGAACCTTCTCTCCCAAATTTACTTCTCTTCTCTTTCTCAATGAATTCCTCCCTATCCGGCCCAAGCTAGAAATCTTGGAAATCATTTGAGAGTCCTCTTGCTTGGACCCTTTATTAGTTTTGTATTGCTGCTGTAACAAATTACCACAAACTCACCTTGAAACAACACAGATTTATTATCGTTCAGTTATGGAGGTCGGAACTCTAAAAGGGGTCTCACTGCATTCAAACCAAGGTGTTGGCAAAGCTACATTCTTTCTTGGAGGCTGTAGGGGAGAACCTGTCTCCTTGCCTTTTCCGGCTTCTGGAGGCTGCCTACATTCCTTGCCTCATAGCCCCTTTCTCCATCTTCAAAACCAGTAGCATAGCTACTCTCTGACTCTGACCTTCCTGCCTCCCATTTCACTTATAAAGGCCCTTGTGAGTACACTGGGCCACCCAGATAATCTCCTGGACCTGATTATCAACCTTAATTCCATCTGCAACCTTAATTCCCCCTTGCCATGTAACACAACATATTCACCAGTTCCTGGGATTAGGATATGGATATCGAGGGGCCATTATTCTGCCTACCACAAACCCCAAATGCCCTATCTTCAAATCCTATTAATTTGATGCATCTAAGATGATCCTTCCATCAGTTCCTAACTACATTCTTCATCTCTGATTGTCTATACATTGCAATAATCTCACTGGTATCTCTACCTCTAACCTCTCCCTCTTCAATCCATCTCCCAAGTAACTGTCAGAATAAAGCAGATGCTTTTATTGCTCTGAGCATCTCCTCCCCTCAGCCCACTTCTGATTTCAGTGCAGCTTGCCTAAGAAAGGGAATGCAATGGCCCAGGGGGCAACCTTCAACCAATGGGTCAACCAATCAGGGAATGTAATGGCCCGGGGGCAACCTTCAACCAGTCAGTCAGTAGATAAATGCCCAGCTTTCCATCCTTTAGAGGGACAACTCTGAAGTACATTCTACATGATTACTGAGAGGGTCCAGGATTGAGCACCAGTTGCCCACAGTGGCCACTAGCTTTCTTCCCCCAAGTAAACTACCTTTATCCAAGTCTTTGTCTCAAGCTCTGACTTGGGGGGAAATCTCTAGATATGGAGTGATATCTCTAAAATAAAAATCTGATCAAGTCATCTGCCTTATTAAAGACAGTCAAAAACTCCTGCCCTCAGATTAAACTACTAACCTGTAAATTGGTATTCAAAACCCTATATACTCCCACTCACTTCTCCAGTCTCATCATCTTCTACATCCATCCACTCATCCTATATGCCCGCCATACCAGATTCCATCACAAACTTTCACATCCCCAAGGTTTCATTCACGCTGAGAGCTCTGAGTGCTAAATCCTGCCCCCGGACACCTCCACGTGGATGTCTCATAGCAAAGTTCAAACTCAACGTTTCCAAAACTGAACTTGACTTCTCAACATTCTCCTCTCTTTCCTAACTTTGTCTCAGTTTTCCTCTGTTTTGTCTGATTCTTCATCATATTTCCCTGATTCTTTTTCTTCCTCCAGTCTCATATACGTGAGTGATGTCCAGGATTTTGTCCTTGACCCTCTTCTTTTCTTGATCTCCACACTTGCCCTGGCTAGTCTCATGCATTCTTATGGCATTGTTTGCTACCCACACATGCCGATGGTTCTTTTCTTTTTGTCTCCAGGCCAGACCTCTCTGCTGAGCTTTCAGACTCATATCCAGCTGCCTGCTGGATACCTCAACCTGGATACCCAATTTCATCTTAAACTCTACAAGTTCAAGACCCTTTCTCCCAACTTGCTCTTCCTCCAATATCTCCCTTTATGGAATCACCTACTACCAAGATGCTCATAAACTTTCAATACTTTCTGCCCTATCCCCCTCCCCAGATTCTGCCCATTCCACCTAATCTGTTCTCTCTTCCCTCTTCCCTCAGACCCTCACACCCTCACAATCTCTCCCCTGGATTTTGCAATGATTGTAACTGGTTTCCTTGCCTCTGGCCCTTGTCTTCTCCAATCCATCCTCCACACAGCAGTCAAAGAAGCCTTTCTAACACAAATCTGGCAGGGTTACTTCCCACTCAGTACCGTATGGGTAAAGTCCACATTTCTTAGCAGGGCCCAAAATCCTTCTTGCTCTGGGGTCTGCCCTCCTGGGAGGCGTGCCTTCCCGTACACGCCACATACTATTCCCTCTGGTTGAATGCCCTTCCCACATCACAATCCCATCAATTCCTTCTCTACTTGGAAACTTTCTTATCTTTAAGCCACCTCTTCTGGGAGGCCTTCCAGAACAGTGCTCCCAGAGCAATCCGTGCAGCAGTGTCCTATGACATTTATTTACGCGTCTGTCTCCTCTATTGGACTATGAATCCTTGAAGGCAGGGACTCTACCTTAGTATTCTTTGCCCCACAGCACTGCGTCTGGCTCTCAGTAGTTCATTCAGTGCTTGCTGACGAAATGAACTAATAGATGTGCAGCTTACACACAGCTCAATTCTTACCTGCAGAGTGACACACATGTAGTCACTATTCATCGTTACGCAGCAGATGCAATCATCTCCGTTCACACTGTTGTTTTCATGTACAAGGTATCTTCAACAGTCCGTCACCCACCTCTGCTGTCACTTACCTACATCCAAATACCGACATTCACCCACATTCCCACCTCCACGTCGACCAAGCCACTCACAGTCGCAAACACTCCCACATGGTCGTACACACAAAATCACATAGAGCCACACATACACAGCCACACACACAATTCCAAACACCTCGAGGGCACACTTCATCTCCAATTGTGAGCAAATGCTGTTGATTTTCATTAATCTGCAGACTCTGTGTTTGCCAGTCTCTCTGGCTCCCCCTCTCCCTCTTCCCCACTCTCTCTCTTTCTGCTCGGAGGCAGGTGAGCGCATCAATTTTCTCCTCGTCTGTGGCAGTTAAATTAAATGGAATCGGCCTGATTGCTGAAAATCAAAGGGAAGGCTGATAAAGCAATTAAATCCCTCTAATTCCTCGTCCTGAAAGGTGCAGCGGCTCTGAAGCTAATTAACTTCATAATGAAAATCCTTCTTCACCCTTTTAGGCTCTTCTCCCCGGGTCTCCTCTCCTCTTCTTCTCTCCTTCTGGGGAGAAGCTGGTTACTGAGGAAGAGCTGGATCAGCAGCATTAAAAGTCAGAACTCTGGAGAGGTCTCAGGGGGCTCTTTCCTGTGTTCCCAAATCCACCTCCCTCAACACCCAGGCCCCTTTCTCTGACACCCAGTCGCCTGCTCACCTCTCAACATTGCATTACTATCATCCATCCGGAACCCAAACGCTCAGCACTACACCGACACCATCCCACCCTCCAGCACCCACCCCATCTCAACACCAGCTCTGCGTCAACAACCACCCCATCTCTAGCACCCACCCACTCCACCTCTAACACTCAGCCCCTCCTCCAATACTCCGTTCTACCCCCAAACCAGCCCGACCCCTACACCCAGCCCCACCTCCCCATCAGCCCTACTCCAACACCCAGCCCTACCTCAACACCTAGCTCTACCTGCACATCAGCCCTCCCTACAGCAGTCCTGTCTCTAATACCAACCCTACTCAACACCCAGCCCCACCTCCAACTCCAGCCCTAGCTCAACACCAGCGCACTTCCAACATGCACAGCCTATAATTCTGAGCACCTATACTAGGTACTGGCACTATAAAGATGAACAAAAAAAGCAAGCCCTACCTTAAAGTATCTCCTTATCTAGAGGTAGGGACAGACAAGCAAATAGACAGTGACCATATGAGCTAATGAGATCTTCCTAAATAGAAGCCCATGACAGGGGCTCTAAGGGGGCTCTGGCAGAGAGAGAAAGCTCCCAGTTGGGAGACACTTGAGCTGGGTCACTGAGTTAGCGGGGCTGGCTGGATGAAAGAGGGAGACGGTGTCAGGAGAAAGAGCATGTTCAAGGCTTGTAGGTGAGGGACAGCATGGGCTGACCAGGGGTTGGGAGTTAGTTTGGGAAGATAGCCACTGGGGCATCTGGGAGGTTGGGCTGGAGATGAGGCTGGGTAACTGGGCAGAGGCCAGGTCACAAAGGGCTTTGGAGTCTCATTGTCTTTCAAACAATGTCAGGAGCTGAAGGAGGATTTACATACCAGCTAGAACTGGAGTCTGTTGGACTTATTTTCCACTACCCCACATGTGGGAGCAGGGCAGATGCAGGGAGCCTGGCTGCCTCACACACACATGTGTCCATGGGCACACTGTCAGGGAGCAGGCCTGGAGAATTGGGACCACAGGAGACATCCAGTCAAAGCTTATCTAAGAAGAAAATGGAGCGAGTGTACTGGATGGCCTTCCAGGATTTGTGGGAGATAAGAGACCCTGGTTCCATGGCTGCCACACTTCTAGCCCTGCAATGCTGGCACCTTCCTCTCTTCTTCCTCTGGGAAGTTCATCCACTCTCATGGCTTCAGATACCACCTCTCCATTGATGGCTAAGAGCCCCACAAGGGAAGGACACAGCCTGTCTCATTCACCACTACATCTCCAGCCCAATCTATCACAGACACTCAATAAATATTTGATTAATACATAGAAATGAACAGTGACTTCCAAATTTACACCCCCAGGCTCTAGACCTTTGTATTTCACTGCCAACTGAACATTTCCACGTGGATATTTCCATCTCACACACTCAGCTCCTCCCCCTCCCCCACCCCAATCCTGCTCCTCTTCTGAGTTTCCCATCTTAATGAATGGTACCAGCAGCCACACTAGTGACCAAGCCAAAGGCCTGGGCTTCATTCTTGGCTCCTCCCTGTCTCCCACGCCTACCCCCACACTGAACCAGTTTCCAATCCTATTCATTCTGCCATCCTTATGGTTTCCCCTCCTTCTTGCCCCACTGTAATACCCCAGTCATGACTTCTCATTGTCTCTCTTGGACTACTGCACTGATTTCCTAACTGGTCTCCCTGCTTCAAGCCTCAGCCACCTTCAGTCCATCCTCCAGAATAATTGTCCTAACATGGAAAATAGGATCACACCAGTCACCTGCTCTCTACTCTCCAGGGTGGCTCCTCATTGTGTATCAGACAAGGGCCAGCCCCCTCAGCCAGCCTACAGAACCCTACCTCTCACAACTACCAAACTTCACGGATTTATGCCAGGGTGCCTTGACTCATGCCCCCCCACCCCGCCGCCTGGAATGCCCTTCTCCAATACCACCCCCAGTTTCCCCATCACCACCCATCATTCACTTGGTAAAACTCCACTCATTGCTCAAGACACTCCACAATTTTCTTTAGAGGCTCTATTTTGTTTTTGTTTCCCTTTGAGCTTTCCTGTGCTTTCTCAGCATTCTGCATTGAGCAAGTGTTATTTTTGTAAGGAGAAAATGTTTTGAATGCAACTAAGAGCCTCCTTCTCTGTAATGGTTCTCCCCAGGCTTCCACACCCTACCCACAGAATTTTCAGCCTTCTTTGGGTCTCACTGGGCCCTCTCTCCTACCCGCTGGAACACCAGCATCCTGATCTGTTTGCACACCTGTCTCCCTCAAAGGCCTCCCTCCCTCAAGGGTCTATGAGCACCTTGCTCATGTTGGCTGGCACAATGCTTGGCAGATCAAATGTGCCCTCTGATTGTTGAATGAATGAATGACCGAATGGCCTGAGAAGGAGTTGAGGGTTTGGTCCAACCACAGCATTCTGTGGGGAGTAAGGGTGTTGGAGGCACTTGATCTCAGAGACATGAAGAGCAGCCAGCCTGCCCCCACCTGCCTTAGGGCCCTGTCAGAGACCTAAGCACCAACCACTGCTACCAGCCAGGACCCCTGTCTCCTTGCCATGAAGGGGACGTGTGGTCACAGAACTTCCCAAATGGAGAGGACCATCCTGGGACCCTCGGCCCCAGCCCCAGCCCAGCCTGATCTCCACATTCAGAGACCCCCAGAGGGAGTGGACAGAGGCACAAGGAGAGAAAGGTGGTGGGCAGAGAGGGGCAGGAATGTGGAAGAAAGGCAGAGACAGGCCAAGTGGCAGAGGGAGGGTGGTTCTTATGAAGACACAGGAGGAAAGGAACAAAGACAGACAGCAGCAGAGACACAGGAAGGGCAGATGGGCAGCCAGACCCCAAGCACAGTCCAGGAGCCCTGGGCACACAAAGCCAAGAGTGGAGTTGGGGGACAGTCTCCCAGGGAAGAGGGAGAAGAGAGCGGGCTCCCAACGCCCCCTGCAGGTGCCGTCCCCATCTTAAGCAGTCTCCCCGCCCCCATTCCCGAGCCAGCGGGCAGGCGGCACCCAGCAGGAGGCAGATGAGGCTGAGACATCGTGAGTGATGCACGCTGATTTGGGCCCAGATTCGTGGCGCTTGGGGGGCCTGGCGCAGCTCCGAGACTGGGAGTGGGGTGGACTGGACCAACGTGGGCCTGACCGGCCATCAGTCTGGAGAAGTGCTTGGCTCTCTTCTCTGAGAGAAGAACCAAGAACTCTTGGGCCAGGTGACCAAGGACTCCCGCACAGAGGAGCCTCTGTGCAGGGGCCCGACTTCTGCGTGCAGAGTACAAGGTGGGTCCCTGAAGGGGTTGTCACAATGGAGCGGGGAGTAGGGGTGTCTGTTGGTAGCCCTCTGTGTACACGCGCACACGTGCGCACGCACACGCACACACACACACGCACACTCATACCATTCCCCAGCCCAGCATTCACACTCAGAGCCAACCACTGTGAGGTGGCTGGATGGACAAACTCAACGACACTGTTTGAGCGCCTATGTGCCACAGCCTGTCTGAACCATTCACACACTCAGGCACACCCCACACAACTCTCAGCCCCACAGCCTCATGGAGCAATCCCACACACACACTCATCCCCCTACAGTCACCTGCCATCCCTCTCACGCACCCTCAGTCGCTCACATGTCCACAAGTCACAAGTCCCAGGCCCACCGAAAATGTAATACGCCCCATTCACTGTCATACTCTTACCCTATCACAGACAGCCACCAACACCCATTCATCCCTCTCCCAGTGGCTCAGAGAGAAAGTCAGGCAATCCACACAGACATAATTCATCACACAAGGTGTCTCACTGTCTCCCAGACCCCTCACACGTACCATAAGCAGGCAGGCACACGTGGGCACACATACATGCACACACACAAATTACTCAGTTTGGCAAAAGCGATGGGAATATCCCCAGAGATTGGGAGCTGGGTTTCTGGGTCTTGGTTTTGAAGAGAAGAAAAGACAGTCACAGGCTCCTGGGCTCATGGAGGCAGATGTGTGGCCACAGCCTTAGAGAGTCCAGTGAGGTCAGCCATGGGGTCCAGGTCACTTCGGGCCAGTCCCCTCTGTCCCAGCTGACTCAGGGCCGGCCCACACTGTCTCCAGACAGACGCCTCCACCCGGCCAGGGTCCAGCCCTCTCCAGTCCCTACAGTCACCCCTCCTGTCAGCTCATTCTCCTTCCATCTGCATCCCTTCTCCTCCCCCCTTCTCACCCCACTATCCCCGCCCCCCCAGCCTCGGTGATAAAAGAGCCAGATTGGAGCGGGTGCCACGCAGCTTCATTCCCCACCATATGGGCCCAAAAGCCAAATCGTCAGCTAAGCGATTAAATCAAGTATGTCGAACAAAATGTTATGAACTGACATTATGGGTATATAATTTTATGCCATTTGTTGCCATCTGTTTATCTAAACAGCCCCCATTCCACACAGACATACAGACTCACACCTTCCCTCCTACCCCCCCCCACCCGTCAGGATTCCGCTCCCCCCCGCACCAGCCTGAGCCAAGGGTCAGGGACAAGAAGGCATGTGCCCGGAAGTGGAGAGCTAGGGACTCCAGGGTTCTTGGGGATGGCAGAGGAAGGGTTAGGACCACCCACTGGCCTGGGAAGGGGCAAGGCCCTTGGGATGCAAGAGGTGAGGGAGTCAGGAGTCCTGGGCGTAAAGAGTGTGGCTGAGGCCCGAGTACAGGAGCCATGGACCAGGGCCAGGGGAGCCTCACTGGCAAGCCTCCAGCCTGGCACGTGGCATGTGTGAGTGAGTGTGTGTGCAGGGGCGGGCACGAGAGCAGCAGCTGTGCACATCAGCGGCTGTGGGAGCTTCCTCTCCCTCTGCCTCCTGTCTGCCCTGGGGCCTGAGGCTCTCAGAGCCTTGCGGGGAGGGCTGGCTCTTCTTGGGACCAGAGGCCCAGACCAGGGGTCCAGAGGCTTAGGCTGGAGTTAGTCATGTCTCCTCCTCAGCATGAGGCTACCAGCAGGTGCCCCATCAAGTCCAGAGGCTGGGGAGCCCCCCTCCTCATACCCCTCCAGCCCCAAACAGCTTCAGAGTCTGGAAGGGCCCCTTAATACCAGGCCTGTGGCCTCTGTGAGCTTAAGCATGAGCTCCCAGTCACAAACACTCAGCCCTCCTACCCCCTTCTGCCTCCCTGCTGCCTGGCCCCCAACCTGGGTCTGTCTATGGCCTTCCCTTATCCACCACCTCTGCTCACCTCTGCCTCAGTGCTCTGTGTGTCTCTCTTACTTCTGTGTTAGTTTTTGTCCCTCTCATCTCTTAGTCTCTTCTGTCTGCCTCTGGCTCTGTTTTAGCCTCTGACTCCCTTGGAGGTGCAGGTTTGAGCCTCAGTGATGTCCAGCCAGAGGGGTTGTGGCTCCACAGAGGGGTGCAGGCCAGAGGGGTGAGGAGCTGGACAGAGACAGAGCAGGACAAAACATTAGACCCCAGGAACTCCCATGGTGGACAGTTGGGTGATCCTGGGGCATTGAAGGCCTCGTGGCAATTCAGGGAGCTGGAAGGAGAGTAGCCTGAGGTTCATGAAGTGTGAGGAAGGCGAGGGCAGCCTCATGTCCCCTATAAGGCTGACGTGGAGGGGTGAAAGGAGGCCCCGCTGAAGGCTTCATGGGACAGAGGGTGGGGAACCTCTCCCAGGGATTATTGAAACACTACCCTAAACCCACACTCACATACACACGGAGGCAGGTCACATCCACACCTGCTCACAGACACACGTGACCACACACATGCAAACAGGGTCACAATGACACTTCCTGTATAAACATCTCAAGGTCACTCTCACACAGGCCCTCACAACCAGGGACAGGGTTGCTAGCAAAACAGTAATTCCGCAGCCGCTGAGCCCCAAGCCAGGCATTCCAAGGCCTGGCCTCTTCCAGGGGGCGTGTGTACAAGGGGTGCCCCCAGCCTGGGCTCACCATCCACTGCTGCACACAGCAGCCCTGCAGCCTCCTGGCAGCGCTCCAGGTCCCTGACCCTATTGCAGGAGGAGATGGAGCCACACAGAGAAGAGCTGAGGTGAGCAACAGAAACCCAAGCCCCAGAGAAAGAAGCAGCCAGAAAGACTGAAGAGAAGACTGAGAGACTGAGACGGAGACTGAGAGAGAAGAAGAGGACACAGAGAGAGTCAGAGACTCCGGTCAAAGGACAGAAAGACAAAGACAAAGAGAAGAAAGAGCCTTGAAGACCCACCGGGAGAGAGTGGGACAGCCCGGAAAGCGAGGGGACGCTGCGGGCGGGCGGGCGGGCGGGAGGGGGCGCCCGGGCCGCGGAGAGCCGCGAAGGCGCGGGCGGCGGCGGCGGCGGCTGAGGATGGAAAAGCTCATTTTGCTGGTAATTTACTCTCCTGCTTTTGGGCTGCTCCGCCTGCCGCTGCCGCCCGCCCGGGCTGCCTGTTCCAATATTAGATATAAACAAGTAAACTGTGTAATGGATCACATTAAGCAGGCCTTGCGTCTTGAGGCAGGATTTAATTTGCATGGCAGATTAGCTTGTCTTCCCAGCAAGGCACCCCGGGGCACCCCGAGCTGTAATAGGATCCCGCCTCTTAGAGCCCATTAAGGCAATTGAGAGCGCCTCCTAATCTGCCTCCCCGCCCTGCATCAAAATCCCCTCCTGCCGGACAGGGAGGGGCTTGTGTTGGCTGGACCCCCATCTTCCAACTCCCAGCTCAGGCCCCACCTCGCCCTTAAAACCGCAACCCCAAATCCCAGACTTGCCCCCTTCTCCACGTCTTGCCTCAGCACCCAACCTCAAACTTTCCCTCTGCACACCCCGAACTCTGCTTCAGAACCCACCAGCTGCCCTGAACCCACCTTTCCTATTCCTCCAAAGTCTCCCCAGACTCCAGGCCAGTGCTCTGACCCCAACTTTCTCTATTCTCCATGTGGCTCCCCTAAACCCTCGACCAATCAGTACGGCTTCTTAGCTGAGATCAGGGATTAGAATATGTTCCATCCTTTTCTTCAGGTTTTCATGTATCAATAACAGCTATTCATCAAGCTTCCTGTATCCTTAATGATATTGTTGCCAGGATGGGAATCAGAGCAGGACCCAGAATCTGTGTGAAGATTGATATTCAAGTCACAGTTTGGTTCCACACTGAGGGTGGGACAAGTGGTTATGATGACCCTCATTCGTGGGGTGCTTTAAAGTTTTTATGTGTTATACCGGACAGGTCATTAAACCTCATAGGAACCCTTTTATTTTTTTTAATTTTTAAAAAATAAATTTATTTATTTATTTATGGCTGCACTGGGTCTTCGTTGCTGCACGTGGACTTTCTCTAGTTGCAGCGAGCGGGGGCTACTCTTCCTTGCTAGTGCGTGGGCTTTTCATTGCGGTGGCTTCTCTTGTTGCAGAGCACGGGCTCTAGGCGCGCGGGCTTCAGCAGTTGTGGCGCAGGGGCTCAGTTGCTCTGCAGCATGTGGGATCCTCCTGGACCAGGGCTTGAACCCGTGTCTGCTGCACTGACAGGAGGACTCCCAACCACTGCGCTACCAGGGAAGTCCATAGGAACCCTTTTAAATCAGCCTATTTTTAAGATGAGGAAACTGAGGCTCAGGAGGGGAAATGACTTGCCCAAAGCCACACAGCTAGTAGGTATCAGCTCTAGGGCTCAACACAGGTCTTCCTGACCCCCAGTGCAGCAGCCTTTCTGATCTACCACAGTGCTGGGATCAACACCGGGGTCCAGAGAGGGTCAGGGCAGTCTTGGGGTTGAGGACCATAGCAGGGTGTGTATCAGGATTAGGACAGCCATGAATTTCCATCCCCTGCCCCACCGCTGGACCAGGATGGGTGGAGCCCATGCCCCGGCTCAGTTTCCCCACTCATTTAAGAGGAGGTGCTTCTGCAGTGGACTTACTGGATGCTTGTTAAGAGGACAAAACAACCAAAGGCTAGTATCATGAGAAAGTAGAGAAATTAGTGTTAGACAGAGACAAGGACTTTCAGTGTGTGGACACATCAAGCTGGGTTCTCTCAGCATTGGAGAGACCCTGAGCTGGATCCTGTTGGGCCGGGGAGGGGGGCTGTGGAGCCTGCAAGCAGGGCGACAGGACTGGGGTGGGTGGGTATGGGGCCAGGCTGGTGGAGAAGGGTCAGTTCAGCCCTGCTTAGCTCACAAAGGGTCCTTGTTGTGGGTAATGGGACTCCCCTGGCAGCTTTATTTGCTGTCAGTGGCTTTTATTAAAGTCTCCAGTTTCAGACCCTCCAACCTCGAGCCATTGTGTATGCTCCCCCAGGGCCCTGCCCCCAGCCCCTGGCTAGGTTGACTCTGAAGGGCCCCCTTGCCCCGTCTCCTGGGCCCCAGGCCCCCCAGCCACCAGCCTCTCACCTCTACCTCCCAGCGAGAGGGCAGAGAGGCTATGCATTCAAGGGGGAATGTCTCGGCCTTGGCCCTCAGCACCCAAACAGACTCTAATCTCGCAGATGTTGTGACTGGTGCCAGGGGGTGGGGCCATGAGTCAGCCTGGGCAGAATTCACAGAGTGGCACACATGTGTGCACATATATGTGTACCTATGTGTGTCCTGGAGGGGTGTGCACCCATCTGTTCCCTCAGCTCGTCTCTGCACACACACACACGGACACTCTAGGAATGTGTACTGTCTAGGGATTGAGGTGGGGGGGGCTACAGTTTGATTTCATAAGCAGTTAGGGACACCCACTGCCCCCATCAGGTACCATGTCACACTCGGGGTTGGGAGGATGGGGAAGTGTCTCCCAGCCCAGACTGTCACCTGGGGTATTGGCTCCCCACTCCCTTCTCTCCTTCTATACAGGTGAGAGTGTTTGCCAGTGGAAGGAAGGGGGCAGACAGAGGTAGGCTGGGCATTGACCCTAGATAGGGAGGAGACTGTCAAAGGCACTGAACATCAGCACGGAGTTTAACCTCACTTCACCCAGATCCAGACTCTTCCTTTCTTGCCCAGAGCCCCAGCCCTGAACTCACAGCCTAGAACCCAAGCAGCTGAGGTCTGGTCCTCACACACTTCCTTCCCAGAGAACACATTTGGGGTTGGGGCATGGAGAGACCCAGGCCAGGCCCTTCAGGATGATCCCCCTGAAGGCAGAAGTCTGGAGTGAAAATGGGCACTTGATCTCAGAAAATTCTTGCTGAGCAGGGAGAAACAGAAGAGGAATAGAGAAGGAGGCCAGAGGGCCAAGAGGGGGGCTAGAGGGGTCTCAGATCTCACACGTGGGCTTCTGTCCCATGCCCTGCCCCACCCCTCATGGAGGAAGAGGGAAGAGGTGGTGATTTCTCTCCATTACCCATGAACGTGAGAGCTGAGATCGGCATAAGTGCACAACCAGTGACTGTGTCTGGGTGCAAAGGGGCATCATGGGCCACAGGAGTCTGTTTGGACATGGGTGTACATTGATGTTGGGACCAATATCTGGAATCAGCCAGGGTATCAATTTGTGTGTGTGTGTGTGTGTGTGTGTGTGTGTCTTTCCTGGGGGTGTCTACTCTGAGGGGTGGGGTGCGGATGGCGCAGCTCAGTGGGTTTATGTGAGAAGAGAGTGTCTATGTTTGAACGTGACTACAAGTACTTGTTATGGGATGTTTGTCCTGCATATGTTCTCATGTATAAGAGAGAGGGAGATCCAGGGGGTTCACAGCCCTCCCCGGGGTCTTCAGAGCTCCTGGGCTCGGCCTGTGCCAGGCCCTTTGGGGAGCTCCCGTGCTTTATGGTGCGCGGGTGAAAAATGGAAATGCTAATAAGTAGTCGTTAAGTTGTCTTGCAAAAATGTTAAATGATAAATTGGGTAATGTTATTGTTGAAATGAAATATGTAAAATAAATGAGTTATTTATTTCTAATAAATATTTTGTTTACGATATATTTGTAGGGGTGTTAATTATTTTCCCCCGCAATCGGGGCAATGTATAAATTCTAATAAAGTGCAGGCCATGGTGAAGGCAGCCGTGATGGTGGTGGCTCCTCCGGGCCGGGCAGCTGTAGGACCTCGGCCCTTGATGGATGCTCGAGTCACAAGCGATTGTTCTCTCTGCTGTTGCCAGCTCCCCAGTGTGGCCAGTTTTCTTTCTTAAAAAAAAAAAGAAAGAAAGAAAAGAAAAGAGAGAGTTGAGGAGGAAAACAAATAGGCCAGAGTCTCCACGATGAGATGATTAAACACCCCTAGGCCAGGGTTTGCTCCTTAGGTAGCTGCACAGGCTCCGGGCACACACAGCGCTGCTGGAACCAGCTTCAGGGAAGGAGAAATAAATACGTAAGCAAACCAAGCGGCGAAGAAATGACATCCCCCAGACCCATCAGCAGCTCTGAGCACTCGGTCCAGGCTAGACGTCCTCAGCCATTCCCACTCTCTCCTCTCCCGGCTGGAGGATCCTCAGGGAGGCAGATGCCCCCACTCCCCACTTCCACCTGTTTTCACCCCTGCCCGACCAAAGCTTCCTCCTTCCTCCTGTCAAGAGAAGGCTCCCTTTCCCCCTGACCCTGACTCTTCTCCCTCGGTTGCTTCCCCTCCCCCTTCCCATGCAGGGACCTCCAGGACTATCTACGGCCTCTCCAGGGGAACCCTAGCTGAGCCCCCTCAGGATCCATCAGACCAGAAATTCAGCAAGGCTCTGGCCCAGCCCCTGAGGCTGGATGGTGGGGGGCGGGGGGGTACATTCCCCTTCAGAACAGGCTGCCTCCCCCCAGGGCGTTATCTCCCCATGGGTAATAAAACTGCTGAGGCAGGACGGCCTAGTGGGCAGGGACAGGGGACACAAGCACGGGATGCAGGGCCGTTCTGTCCCTGCCTCAGGCACCATCCACACTTGACCCCCCTCCCCCAACTCCTGGGGCTGAGCTGGGTTCCAAGTTCTCACCAAAGGACTCTAGACCAACCTCCTACCAGGGATCACAAGCACTTAGCATGCCTTTCTTCAGGGTGGGGGGGGGGTCTTGGGGGGGACACTCCCAAGGGAGCTGGGATCAGGGGGTTCCTATGAGTCCTTTAAAGTTGAGGTGGGGGGTCATAACTTGAGGTAATGCCTTCCAGGCTGGGGTCCTCCAAAGTCTGCCAGAAAGGGGTGCCTGTATCTATTCCAGCCGCCTACCACTGCCCACCACCCCAAGCTAAGCCATTGGGAAGTGCCTTTCAAAAAGTGGCCCTCTGCACAGGTGTAACATGTGTGTGTGTACATGCACGCACACATGCCAATGCGTGTGCAAGAGAAGCGAGCCAGGCTTGTTGTAGGATGGCGAGGCCTTCAGCGTGGGACTAAGAGGAAGGTAAATAATAGAGGAAACCATAGGGAATGACTGGGAGTGTGCGATTAGCAGATGTAAACTATTATATATAGGAGGGATAAACAACAAGGTCCTACTGCATAGCACAGGGAAATATATTCAATATCCTGGGATAAACCATAATGGAAAAGAATATTTAAAAAAAGAATGTCTATATGTGTATAACTGAGTCACTTTGCTGTGCAGCAAAGATTGGCACACCATTGTAAATCAACTACACTTCAATAAAAAAAATAAAACTAACAAAAAATAATAGAGAAAACCAACAGACACGCAGGGCATATCTACCACATGCATGCATGCCCACACTGACCCATATGCAGATCCTGGCCTGGCACTCAAGGTCACACGCAGCGCTTGTGTCATGCAAGTCTAGGTGCGAAGCCCAGTCCCACACAATCACAGTCCCACAGACGCACATGTCTCACAACTACACTTTCAGAGGAGTTTGAGACAGACCAAAAGGGACATCTGTGGGGGCTTTGATTCGGTGGAGGGAGGGGGGTATCAACTCTGGAGGGAGGGCGCCCCCTGCTGGACAGAACTGCTGCAACTAACCCCAGGTCAAGCCATCCAAGCCTGCCCCAAACCTTACCCTCACCCCGCCCCTACCAAGACATCCCCAGTGTTCACACTTGTCCATCACACTCTGGATAAGCCCCCAGCCGGGCTGCATAACTCTGGGTTCTTTTCAAAACGTGTAAAATCTTTGATCATCATTTGTTTAAACTGTATAAATAATCCACCCGGTTTTAATAGGATTTTTCCATGAATCGGCAACAAAGCATGAAATGTGATATTTTCACCATGAGTAGTTGGGAAATTAGTCACCTCTGTCCATGGCTCTCTGCTGGCTGGAGACCCCCATTCTGTCTGCTCCCTCCCTCCCCTCTACCTCAGACCATCCTGGGCCCTTCAAATGCTACCCCCTCACCTCCCACCTTTTGGGGGTAGTGGGGGCATTCTATGGCATCACTCTGAGGAGCCCATGCTGGTAATCTCTGGGTCTGAGAGCAAAGACCAGGCTGGCCTGGGTCCCTGTTTCCCAGACTCCTCATCTGAGTCAGGGTCTTTCACTCTCTAAGTCCCACTGTGGGCTCCAGTGCAGGTTGGGGTAGCGTTCCAGGATGGGTGGTGGGTTTAGGGAATTACTGGGGGCAGGGTGGTGGCGTGGTACAGAGAGTTGGGGTCATTCGCCATTTCCGCCAGTCTCCCAAAAGGGTTTCCACACTTTCCAGTTCCCTAGGCACTCATGTGCTGTTACACACTCACAGAGGCACAACCCAGGTGCATTCTCAAGGGTGCTGGGCCTGTTTCCTGAGGCTGACAAGCTGTCCACCCAGTCTGGGAACAGAGGACGCTGAGTCTGAGAGAGGAGTCACTGTCGGTGACAAGGAAAGATCAGAGATCTGCAGAAGCAGGAGACGGGGCATCAGAGATGAGCTTCAGGGATGGCAGCCAGACTGGAATCAGAGATGGAGGAATCAGAGATCAGGCCAGGACTGGGGAGTGATACAGCCGAGGCAGAGATGGTGGAGATTGCTCAGCGTGCAAGAAGGCCTTTTGGGCCCACTTCCGTACGACTCCTGACCCCAGTCCCCACCAGCGCAAGCAGCCCTCCCCGGCCTCCGTGCCCTGTTGGGAGAAGCCAGCGGCCAACACCAGTGACGGAGGGCCCCCAGAGCAGGCAGGCCCTGAGCCACCCAGCCAGGCTTTGGGCCTCCCAGGTCTCAAGCCGTAGCCTGGTGGGGCTCAGCCTCAGAGCTGGCACAGCCGAGGGGGTGGGGTCCCCGCCCACACTGCACCACAGTCCACGCGCTCCAGGCCCAGCAGCCCCCTTCCTTTCTGCCCCCCGCCCCTGGCCCGAGATGAATAAAACTCGGGGGGTGGGGGGAGCTATTCATGGAAGCAGAGAATGTGTGAGCCGCCCCGCGGCCCCCTCTCATTAGGGGACTCCCGTCAGGTGGCGCTCATTAACTTCAAGTTGTCTCTTGTTTTAAAACTCGGGTGAGGGGGGCGGGGCGGAGGGGCACATTGTCTGGCTGCTGCCCCAGAGAGATTAGGCGCCCAGGGGGAGGGGGCAAGCAAAGGCCCTTTAATTAGTTACTTTCAAAGGTTCCCTGTCCCCTTTCTCTCCGTCCTCCTCCTGCCCCCGGCTGGGCCCGGCTTCGAGGGGGGCGGTCTTTTCTGCATGGCAGAGCCGCCTGGTCACTCAGCTTAAATCCGCAGGCTTTGTTCCCGCCTGCACAATGGGCCCAGCACATCAGCCACGGAGGCCACGGAAGGAGCCGGCCCTTCTTCCATAAGCCTGGAGCCGGCTGAGTGGAGTGCGCCCTGGCGTGGGGTGCAGCCTGGGGCCTCTGACAGGGGTCTGGGCACCATGGGCCCGTTCTGGGCCGAGAGGAAAAGGGGAGACACGCACACTCACACTCACCCCAACCTCAAGACCTAGCTCTAGCAGAGGAAAAAAGAGGGACAAACCTCACGTCAGGGTGTCCTTATCATAGGTAGTTTCTAGGGGGGATACCTGGAACCTAGCTCAAGGATGGGGGCCCCCTTCCTTCCTCAATAGCTGAAAGAACATGGTCTTAGAGGCAGACAGATCTGGGTCCCACTCTTGTCTCTGCTACTCATGAACAAGTGCTTACTCTCTCAAGCCTCACCTTCCCTCATCTTTAAAATGGGGGAAATAATGCCCGCCACTTGGGTTGTGAGGATTAAATTATTTACCTGTGTAAAGTGTCCAGCACCGTGCCTGGAGTACAATCAGCCCTCAATACAGTTCCATGTCGGGTTCCCACAGCCAGAGCCTGACCCCACACCCTCCACCACTAGGTTGTAGGCACACGGACTAATTTCCTTACATGCAAAGTGCTGGTGTTCACGCGCAGGGAAATACTTGGAAACCGGTGAGTATGAGGACAGAAATGAGGAAGAAGGAGGATTCCATGTTGGAGGTGATACGTTTGCGGAGGCCTTCAAACAGAAAGGGGTAACCTGGAACAGGAAGAGAAAAGGAGAGTGAGCCAGCCCTGGGGGATGCTTAGCAGATCCTAGGGGGTGGTCTTGAGGGGAAGGGTTTAGAGACTGGGTTGCAGGAAGAGTTGGTGATTTGCCTGGGTCAGCAGATTAATGGCACTAACAAAGTTTCCAAGAGCGTAGTGAGTTGGGGGGTCGGGGGCGCCCATGTGGAAAGGCACATGACTAGGGATTGATCAGGCTGAAGATGAAACAGAGAAAGCTTCCCGGGCAGCAGAGGTAGGAAACGCCAAAACCAATTACTCCCCAACCCCTCCGGCCCCCAGATCCCTCCCCCGGGGAGGAGGGAAGGGGCTGTGACCTCTCTCTGTTGGTGCATGCACTCCAGGCACACACACAGACAGGCCACTCACGTGGGTAGGTGTGTGCACGGGAGAAGGGCCACACGTGGGAGTGAGTAGACCCAGGATGCGATCATGTTTCTCATGTTGGTCTATGTGCTCTCCTCCTTGGGCGTGGGTCTTCTCACAGATGTCCCCACATCCCACCTAAGTGTCCCCACATGGCAAACACATGTGTCACCAGGAAGAGTCAGGGGCCAACGGGTGGCAGCAGAAGTGAGGGGGGTTGCTGAGGATCCCCTTCGTTCAATTTTGGCCTTAAATTGCCAACTCTACAAATTTGCTAACTTGGACTCAACCCTAGTTTCCAGTAGAGGCAACCCTGGATTACCATTTAGGTGGCTAATTCCCCATGCAGATCATTGACAACTTATCAGCCCCTGGTTAGTGGGAGTGTACCCCACTTAGGGAAAGCCCAACCTTTCGGAAATAATCAATTACCCACAGGTCTCTTTTAATAGCCCCTGATGTTTGTTGAATGAATAAGTGTGGCAGATTGGGCAGCCCTCTTCAGCTTAAAGAATTCACAAAGGATATCAAAGAACTAGATCAAAGGGCAAGCAAACATCTCTTATAGGACCTAGAGAAGCCCTTAGTTAAAAATCAACAGTTAAGAGGTGATTAGATGTAAGATAAGGACCCTTCAAACTCCTAACACTAACTCAATAGTTGTCCACATTTGGGATCTTTAAGGGAGATGGAGGTGGGGGAGGGAGAGCAGGAGGCACAAGGAGGCCTGGATTTAGCTCTTGCCTATGGAGGGACAGCTCCCTTCCAAGCAGTGTGTGTTGTGCAGTGTTTGCCCCTCCAGATTCAGGACAGAATTTGTGTGTCATGCCATATGTTGAGTGGTATTATACAGTTATTAGCAATTATGTTTTATCATAAAATCACTTTGCCTTTGAATATGTGATTAAAAATCTGACTGTTCCTAGAGTAAGTTCTATCCAATCTATTCCTCTTGGAAATTACTTCTAGTTTTATAATACAAACCAATAGGCAAACAGGATGGGAACCCTGGACATTTGCATGCACCTAACCATTTCACACAGGGAGCTGTCACCAACCCACCCACCGCACTGCTGGGTCCAGATGGCTGGGGCGATAGGGGTCATGCCCCAAAGGTACTGCAGAGAGTCTGTGCCCCCAGGCCTGGCCCCTCCCCCAACCTCCAACCCAGTGACCACCTCACCAAGGCTACCACTGGGGTGCCTCCCCATTCTCAGTGCCCCCATACCCACCCTGTGCCCCTACTGTAATGTCTACGAGGGAGACCAGCTCCTTTTGGGGCCTGTAAGCTTTTGTTAGCGTTATGTGAGCCGCTAGTGACAAGGGCCCTGAAACCCAACTCGACCAAACTCATAAAAGGGGTCACTGTCTCTTTAATTAAAGTTCCCTGTTTGGAGGTTAAAGACAAACCCGTTTGATGGTGCAGGTGTGTGCAGGGGGGGTGGGGGAGCCGGGTGGAGGGGACTGGAGGGAAATGGAATTCTATCCTTGGAGGGGAGCAGGGAGGGGCCTCACCAGGGCCAGACTGGCTGACCATGGAAAGTCTGATGGGGGGCGGGCCTTGAGGTCCCCAGTGCGGTGAGGGTCACAAGGGGAGAAACTAGCTGGAATGGGAGGCCAGGGGCCAGTGCAGTCAGCTCTGACTGCCCTGCAAGCACGCCCTGCACATACTGCCTGCCCTCAGCTCCCCACCTCCATTATGCCTGCGGGCCACTCCCCTTGTCCACTCTCCAGTTCCTCCTTTTCCACCCAAAAGTTCTCCGTTAAAAGAGGGTCCAGGGCCTAATCCCATCTCCACACAGATGCGACTTCATCACAGTTTAACATAAAAAGATCAGCTGGTATCGACTGGTAATTTGGACCCACGCCACGCTATTGGCAGGAAGACAGAATAAGTTAGGGTGGCCATGTTTCAAAAATTCTCTGTGTGCACTCAATCACGGCCCAGGGAAGGCGGGTGGGTGCGTAATAACCCAGCCGCGCTCTCCATTTCCCCTGTAGATCAATGCTAATACCAGGAGGCCCCGGAAGATGGATGGAACCGACAGGAACCTTGAAATCCCAACACGGGGGCTGGTGCCTCAACCGATAAAGGATTTTGCTGATGCTGGGGCAGGGACACAGAAACCCTCGGGGCCGTGGGAGACAGTCAGGTGGGGGGCAAGGAGGTGGGGAAGAGGGAGAAGCCTCTCTTTCACGAGCACACTCATGTCCCCACTGACACCCACAGTTGCTCACGCAGCCGCTAACAGATGCATGCGCCAGAGTCACTGACACACACACCAATGGCTGGCACACACCATCACTCGCACACTATCCAGCCCACAGCACCAGCACCTCCCCAAGAGGCCTTGACTCCCAGAGGCCGCTCACACAGGTCCTAGCACACACGTGCGCACACATGCACACGACTCAAACCTACACACCAGAATCAGGGTCTGTGACACAGACACTTGCGTTGACATACTGAGATGCAGACACACTCACCCACTGGCATCCACGCGCTGCCACAGTGAAGCACAAAGATACCCACACCCACACATGTACACACCCCCGCCTTGCCTTTCTTCCTTTCCATTCCATCCCTTCTTCCTTTCACCTTCTGAGTCTGGTCAGAACCTTGCTGGCTGACAGTCAACTGGGGAGCTTCCCAGGACCTGTTAGAAGTAACTCACTAAGACAGAAGTAGACCAAACACACAGCCCTGGAGACACAACCAGACAGGAACCCCACACACACACTGGGCTGGAAGGCAGGAAACCTGGGTTCCAGGCACAGCCTAGCCAGAATTGCTGCATGGCCTTGGGCAAGGGTTTGCTCTCTCTGGGTCTCTATTTCCTCATCTATAAAACAAGAGGTTGGACTGGGTGACTTCTAAGATCCCCTTCCAGTTCCAAATTTCTGTTTGTGGCAGATATAAATCCTTGTGGAGTCACACACATACAAACACACACACACACACACAGAGGCAGCCCCAAGCAAGCACACCCGGGCTTTTAAGTGCCTGGTGGCCTGAAGCCACACCCACGCTGACGTGCAGGACCACACATGCACGGGCTGCTCTTCCCAGCAAGGGTGCCTGCAGCAGGGACAGCAGCTCCTCATCCTCCCCAGAGCTGGAGGTCAGGGAGCTGCAGAATTCACTCTTCTGGGAGCAAAGAATTGGGGGCAGAGCAGAGAGATGGAGCATTGCCATGAGTTTGAGGGAGTAGGTGGAGTGGTAAGACAGTGATTGGGACCTGCAGAGGGGACAGAGAGGGAAGCACAGGGGTGACTACCAAGATCCCCCCACCACCACACACACACACACACACACACACACACACACACACACACACCCCTCCAGGCTGTTATCTGATTTCCTTCCTTTTGAGTTCAGCCCCAGGACAGGAGCCATTTCCATGGCCTCACACTGACATCTTGTGGCTACCCCTAGGATTGTAGGCAACGCCAGGCGGCACTTGGTATCCTGTGGAGAAGCACAGCCCTACCTAATGGGGACCATCATGAGCAAGAAAACATGTCTGATCCTTGGGTGCCCTGTGCCATGCACAGCAGCCAGGAAGTACAGCGGGGGCTAACGCACCTCGAGCAGGGACAGGTGGAAGAACAGGTAGCTGCTTTGGGAAGAGGCTTCAGGGGCACTTGGTGACAAAGGGGACTAGAGAAAAATAAATGCTTAAGGGAACTCCAGTCTGTGGTGGAGATGTAACCCTGTTCTCCCGCAGCACCAGTATGAGGTAGGGAAACGTGACCCTGACTCATGGGGCTGCAGTCTAAGGAGGAGATTCAGCCTTTCCCCAGGGATCCCCCTCCTGAAGGAAGAGACTCAGCCCTGGCCTCACAGAGGTACAGTCTGATGGGGAGCATTTGGCCCCCTCACAGAGAGCCTACTTATAGGGAGGAGGGGTAAGGTATCGCTCTGCCCTAAGTTATACTCTAATTTTGAGGAGGGAAAAAACCCAGCCCCCATCAGGGACCCCAATCCTATCTGAAAAGCATGCAATTTGGGGGTTCAGAAGCTCTCAGCTATCCCAGCCTCCCATGCCAAGCCCTAGTCTGAAATTCTGAAATAGACATGATTTCTGTGTCTGAATCTGTAGCCTAGGGCTGGGAAGAGGGTTGAGGAAGGAGTGTGGGGGAGGTAGATCCTCCCCAACCAGCCCCATCCATTCTGAAGAGGTCTGGTGAGTAGTGGGGGAGGTCCACGCCTCCCAGATCTTCCCGGAGGTAGCCTTGACTGAAGTCCCAGCCCTGTCCCAGGACTCTCCTGCATCCGTTCCTCCTTCTGGAGCCACTCTGGAGCCAGGTCTCAGTCGCCCAGAGCTGACAGATCACACGCACACACGAGGCAGAGGCTATGGGTTCCCAGCCTGGAGCCAGGGAACCCTGGAGGTGCTAGGCTGATGAGTTTGTTATAAATTAGAGACTCATTAAGAGAAGGTGAGGAGGGTTCAGTAACAGCTTTCGGGGCCCATCTTTTCGATTTCTTGTTCAGTTTGTTTATTGCGATTGTTCCTGTCTCATAAGCTTATTGCAAAACCAATAAAAATGATCTATTCAGAGAGGGGAGCTGCTCTTTTGACTGGTAAGCTGCCGCTTGGTGCTGGACCCCACCCCACCCCCTCCGGGTGGCTGCAGCCCCAGCCTGGTTGACCAGCTGTCTCCCGCCGCGGGGTCAGCAGAGGGTGCCAGATTCCTGCTCACCAGAAACTGTGTGCACCTGCCATGCAGCCACCCTGGGCTGGCCTCAGGCCTCCAACCTGGCCCCATCACCCCAATGACCGCTGTACCCCAGCCCTCCAGCTCACCTCTGATGGACACACCAGGTCTGAGCTGAGCACATGTCAGGGCTCAGTTGTGGGGAAATGGGAGGCCAGGATGGGGACCCAGGGATGGTCACTGGAGCCTGGAATTTGGGGTGGACTTTGCCTCAGTTTCCTTTTTTGTGCCTTGGCAAGGCTATACTTTTAGCATGGGGTTCCCTACCCTGAGGTAGCCCTGAGGGGTGGTGATTAGAGCAGAGGAGGCCACAGAGGTTCTCTAGTATCAGAAGTCCTGGCTTTGACCTTGATGACAGAAGAGAGGCCCATGGCCTCTTGCACATCCAGGAACCTAGTCCCAGTTGGGGTCAGGGGCCCAGGAACCCCTCTGCTCAGTGAGATGGCTCTCATCCCTATCCCTGTACCACCAACGACATCAGTCCATTTAGTGACTCTAATATTCCTGAGACATCATGGATTTTCTCATGCTGCTGGCTCCTGGTTTCAGAGGCTTTCGGTTTTTTATTGTGGGGAGTGTAGGGTTGAGGGGAGTCAGAGAGATGCCAACAGACTCCTTCACTGACCATACAGAATTTCAGAGTGTCAGAGCCAGGAGGGACTCCCGAGATCACTCTGTCCAGCGCCTTCATGCTTTGGGTACAGAATTAGGGTCAGAGACATGCAGTGACTTTGCCCAAGTTCCACAGCTAGTGAGTGGCGGAGCTGGGCCTAGAACCCAAGGGGACAGACCCTTGCACCATTGCTCTGTGTCTTTGCTGGTTTATCTTGCTCATGTCAGAGAGCGCTGCCTCACGTGTCAGGCCCCACAGCCAAAACAGATAACAGGCTTCCTTTTCCTCCTCGCTGCCTAACAACAGGCTTGTTTTCTCTAAAGCAAAATCAGTGTCTTTCCTCAAGGCCGACGCACTGGCTCTGACCAAGGGCCCCGAGGAGGGGAAGAACTTTGCACGGAGGCCTTTAGAGCTTCTCTGACATTTCAAAGAGATAGCATCAATGGACTCTTCCTCTGTTTATCTTGGACAAGGAGGACAAGAGGTGAAGGTGGGTAGGAAAGAGCAAACGTTTTCAAGCAGCAGAGTATCTCAAGGACTTGGCACGTCTTCAGAGAGAATCACATCAACATTTTCCCTTGATCTCCCTGCACTTGTCTATTTTAACAAACACTATATAGCACTTCCTATGTGTCAGGCGCTGTTCTAAGTGCTTTACATATTAATTTATTGATTTGATTTTATTCATATTACGTATTTATTGAATCCTCTTAATACCCCTATGAGGCAGGCACTACTATTAGTCCCACTTTACAGAAGAGGAAACCAAGTCACAGAGAGGTGAGCAGCTTGCCCAAGGCCTCACACCTAAGAAGGGGTGGCGTCACCATTCAAAGCCAGGCAACCTGGCTCTGGTCCACCACGCTGTGCACCCTGTCTTTACAGAAGCCTCAGCACAACGGCTGGTGGGACTTCTGTGACCTGGGGAGAAAGGCTCTGAGCATTCAGAAGGGATAAGACATCCTTGGGGTCCAGTGCAGTGTCCTCAAGTCTATCTCTTGTTCACCACCACCCTGGCCACCTCTGCCCCTAGCTTACTTTACAGCCAATGTTTTATGGTTGGGCAGGCCCAAGGAACCATAGGCAGCCTGGACCATGGGTCCCTCCCACACCAGCCCTGTTTGGGAGCCTTCTGCTGGGTTCTGGAAGCCAGAGCTCCGGGTGCAGGGCCGAGCACCCACCGCCCAGTTGCTGCCTCCCACGCAGCCGCCTGTCCTGACATCTCTGAGAGGGCCTTTGATTAAAGAGACAAGTGACTTTGCCCATTCTATTGATCAGAATAAATTACTAGGAACTAATTTATGGGCCTCCCCACAGCCGATGACATGGTGGATTGTGCGCTCTTGGTCAGTAAATTGGATTGTCAGGCTAGATTATTGGTTCGTATACAGTTATCTCTCATAGCAATATCAGGCAGCCCAGGTAGAGGAGTGAAATCCTTTCTCTGCTGCCAGATGCCAGGATGTCATGAGGCCTTCTCGAAGGCTGGTGGGGAGGGGCAGGGAGGGAAGAAGAGGAGAGGGGGGGAGAGGCGAAGCGAGGCCTCTGTGCAGGATGCTTATTAATTAGTGCAGCATCACAGCATTAAAAGAACATTAGTGTGGAATCGTCTGCAGAGTGATGGGGAAATGACATTGTGGGCCTCCTCCTGATTCTCCAGCTATGGCTCTGCTGGGTAGAGTCAGGGAGGGGCTTGATGAGCAGACCGGGGGATGGGAAAGATAAAGGGTCGGGGGGATACGGGGCCAAGAAGAGGGGAAGGGAAAGAAGAGGCCACATTTGCTAGGAGTTGCAAGCAGAGCAGGTCTGCCAAGTGCCAGCGTCGCTAAGCCCCACGCAGGGGAAATGGAGCTGCCGTTCTGCTCCGTACATCACAGCCAACGATGAAAAGTTCTAGAGCTGGGATTTCTCAGGCAATTTGGCCAGTGATGCATGGGGCAGTAGATCCTCGCGCACTCTTCCATGCTTCTGCCAAGCCAGCAATAACAAAAACTTATTTTTTGCCAGGGAAACGGATATGAGTCAGGCAGCCCATCAGGAGTAAGAGGGGCTTTACCACGCCGCTGCGATTTGTACCGCTCGGCTGTTTCCCCGAGCTCTAAAGACCTGCCAGGAGGTGACAAAGGCGAGACAATTTCGAGTTCACAGTCCTGTGTCCTCGAAGCATAACAGCATGCCATAGATGGGGACTTTCAGGGGCTGTGGGTAGCAAAGTCAGCGGTCTCTTCCCCCAAGCCCACTGAGGAGGGGGAAACAAGGTGAACAGGAGGAGTGCAGCAGAGATGAGACACTGGAGAAACCTGCAGCCCGTTCCTGGCCGTGAATTCCTAGGAGAGGCACCCACTGCTCCTTCCTCACGCAGGGCGTGGCAGGAAGCAGGGAAGGGGGTGGTGTTGGTAAGCCAAGCTGGCCGAGGGCATGAGAGCATAAACATCCCCAGTGAAAGCGCTCTGTGCTCTCCTGCCATGGGCTGCCAGCGTCTTCCCCATGCAGGGCCCGGGGTCATCCAGTCCCTGAAGGGGTGGGTATGGAAACCCATTTGGTCTTGTTTTTTCCCTTTCACTGTTGAGGAATGAGCCCTGAGGAGGCCTGCACTTTCTTTGAGGTGTGATCAGGAACACAGAGAACGCTTCTTTGGGCTGCAAGCCTCAGGGGAAATGTTCCAACAGCGAACGGAGCCCTTCTGACTCCAGCTATCACTCATCTGACACCGCCAGTAACCCCGCAAGTAAATACCCACTGGCAGGGACCCAGGGCCTCCAGCTCGCTTGAGTAGCCACTGAGAACAACAGCCAGGAGGTCTCATCATTGTCCCAAAGGTACCGAGTTCATCCCCCTCACCCCTTGTTGCTGCTTAGCAGACAGGGGGCAGGCAGACGTGTGTCCTCAGAAAACACACAGTACCATGGACTAAAAATATTCTGCACATTTCAAAAGATAAAGGTCAGAGGTTTAAAGGGTGAAAAACCCCTTCCCCAGCCTCGAGATGCTTTTTGTTCCCATCCTAGTCCCTGGGCTCTCCAAAAGTTAAATTGTGGTCTTTGGTCATTTCAGCATGAGTTTTTATCCTAGTTACTCTCCCTTTCTGCCCTCCATTGATAAATATGAAATGAAAAAGGGCAAACCCTCAAAGACAGAGGAAACAGGGCTAGGACCAGAGCCCCAAGCCCCAAAGCTGTGCCACCCGCTCCTGTCTGGCTCTGCTGTGTCCTGGCTTCCATTACAGCAGCTCTGCAGAAACAAGCACGCAAGCCACCAGAGCACACCAGCCTCCGAGATGGAAAAGTTTGCAAAGCTTGGAAAAAGAAAAGTGGGCCTTCTAGCTGGTCTATAAATTAGAGACTCATTAAGAAGAGGCGTGAAGGGCTTTGGGGGCCTGTGCCTTTCGATTTCTTGTTGAGCTGGTTTATTGCTATTGTTTCTATTTCATACGTTTATTGCAAAACCAATAAAAATTATCTATTAAGAGCAGGAAACTCATCTTTTGACTTGTTGGTGGAGGTCTCTACAGAGTAACCTTTAACTGGTCCAACATGTCTGCAGGAGAGGAGCAGGCCTGGGTAGATGCCTCCCGAGGTCAGCCAAGCAGCGTGTAGGAACGCCCAGTCTTGGGGGAGGGGAAAACACCCCCTCCAGAACCTGCCAAGAGCAGAGGGTGAAACTCTAACCAGTGGAGAGCTATACAGTGTTTCATTCATCCCACTTTAAAATGTTTCGATTGGTTGAAAGCATTTAAAATTTGAGACTTTTCACCAAAATAGGCTGATATCTAGCGTCTCTTAAAAACTGGGAACATCATACTGGGCCTCATTCTCACTGTTTCCAGCGGAGAGACAGTGTCTTGTCTTCACAGGGCTCATACCCTCCTTTCACCCACAGTGCTCAGCCAGATTGCTATATATTTACATTACCTGCCGGACACCTGTAATCGTGTAAGTTTGCAACTGCTACTTTAGAGGATCAGGTTGGAGGGGGGAGACAGCTAAAATTTCATTTATGGACCTACTCCTGAAATAAAAATTTCTGAGAATGCTTTGAAATCAGACTGATAAAATTTTTCTTCCAAGATTCCCAACAGAAGGCCTGAGCCTTGTCCCAGGTGGATGGGAAGGGAGCTAACATGTGTTGCAGGCCTGTGTGCTTGGCTCAACACTCCTTTTTTTTTTACGTGCATTATCCCCATAAGTTGAAGCTGGGAGATGTCCGTGATGTGCCCAGGGGCAAAGGATAATATAACCCTCAGCCCAAGAACACCAGCCCTAGAAGAACCCAGAAACCATCTCCCTGGTTTTGAAGAAGGAACAGAAGGTCCACAGTGTTATTCTCCCAGGCCTTGAGAGGATGCCCTTAGGGAAGATTCACAACCAATTGCGGGAAAATCCACCCAACTGTGACTCAAGTTAGAACTTGCCTCCAGAATTACCAACACCCCTAAATCTAGTGAAAAGGAACCACAGGGTCTTTAATAATCACTCTGTCAGGTCACGGGATGGTGACTAATGGGCCTAGAGGAGGAGACGCTGAAAAACACTAGAGGAAATAAATTTGGGTGATTAAATTTCAAGGCAGTTCATGGAACAGCAACCGTAGCCCTAAACTAAGCCATCAAGTTACCAAGAGAATCAAGATTTCAATTTAACCACTGCTGCCCAGGAACCAAGTCTGAGTCTGCAATATATTAGTGGGTTAGGAGAAGGTACTCCCAAAACTTTCAGAGTGACCCTGACATCTTCCCAACTCCAGCCATTCCTTCCCAAAGGCCAGCCAGTAATAAGTCGAGGAAAGTATTGCCTTTCCCCAGTTATTACATAATTCTGAGTCTTTAAGGAAAAAAATCATCTCTCTCCTGAATAAGGGAGATGGGGCTTGGGGAGGGCCTCCAATCAGGCACAGGCTAGTGCTGTGCACAAATCTCTAAGAGACTCTCAGTTTACTAAACTAACAGAAGAGACCCAAATTCCTCCAATTCTCTGCTATTTCCGTTGAATGCAGTGTACCCTGATTGGATCTCATCCCCAAACAGTCACGGTCTAGTGTCTGGGGCATAATCCCCCTCTAGCTGAATCACACCCCAGGTACCCTTAAGCTTTGCAGGTGAACGCACCCCGTGCTCTAAGGTAAGAGCCCTAGTCTGATTCACCCATCAGATACTGGCCATGCCCGCTGTTTATAGTCCCCAGGGCATAACTTTAACTTGTTTGTTTATTTTTGAGTAACGCCAGGGTGGAGAGCCTTAGAGCCGAGCTGGCCTCCGTGATGGAGGAGCCCAGGCGGGAAGGCTTAGCTACCGCAGCTGCTCCCATCTCTCTCTCTTGCTCAATCTCTTCCTCTCTCGAGGTTTCACCTCTCTCTGCCCTGGCTCTACCAGCTGTTTCCTGCAAATCCAGCTGAGACAGCTGCTGGCCTACCATGCTAAATTTCCAGGGGCCCTGGAACCCCTTGACTCTCTTGGCCCAAATGTGGGCAAATCTCAGGCGTCCAGACAAGGCTAAGATTGTTCAAAAAGTACTTCACTAGGAAACTGGGGGGAACGCCAAAAAAGTAAATTACAAAAGCAGAGAAACAGACAGCTTATAGAGCACAGATTCCTTCTCCCGGAATGACTCAAGTCTAGACACAGGAAAGTTTGTTGTAAGAATACGTGAATAAGAAAGATGGGGGGAAAGGGAGAGAAGAAAAGCTACAGCTTGTTGGACACCCACGTCTCCTGCCTGTCACTCCTTCTCAGTTCTTTTATTTTTTTTATTTTTTTTTATTTTTTTTTATTTTTTAAAATTTTGTTTATTGTAATTGTTTACCAATGGGGAGACGCAGTTTATTTACACCAGCAGCCATGGGGCAAGGGGAATACACAGTTAGTTAGCAACCTGTATAGGATGGACTACTTATGCAAAAATAAGACTCTCCAAAACAAAGGACAATGGTGAGCTTCACTACACTTCCCCCCGATGATCCCAGCATGCGATAATGCCAGGCAATGGCCCCTGGGCATGCGGTGGTGGGAACTAATGTATGGAAGAAAAAGCCACAAACCACAGAAATTTGTAAAGAACCCCTTCCCCCCCCCCATACACACACACACTCAGATACATAATAGAATTACAGGGTGATCAATACACTTAATTGAGGAGATTAGGACAGGAATTCTGCTGTTAAGAGGAAAGATAGGGAAAGGGAGAGTTCCTAACCACTGTTAACTATATGGTAGGGAGCATTCTCTCCCCCCAAAAGAAAGGAGTTAGTTTGTCCCCTCAGGGCACCTGTTGGACCTAGCCCACCTCATACCCAACCAGGACCGGGGGCTACTGCCCTAATTATGGGGAGCAAAAAACAAAAACACAAACCAAGAGGGAGGTAATATGAACCAACCATTACTCAAAACTATTTCCACTTCTCCCTCCTCTAACCAAGAGAAAAGGCTAGAAAAGAAACAGTAATGTCACAATCTGAGCTCCCTCTCTGAAGGAGGAACGGACCATGGCCTTACCTTCAGCCTGCTTCCCAGATATTATCTTTAAGTAGGCCAGAGTCTCACTTAGACCCTCCTTTCCTTCTGCATCCCCTCAGAAGGAGATGTCTCTAAAAAAGGCAAGGGCAGATAACCCAACATTACTTCAGTTCTTGCCAAGGTTTGACTTTTTAAACAGTTAAACAACTCTTGGATTGAAGACCAATCTGTAGCTAGGCCCTCAGCCTGAGCAGGACAACTCTATAGAGGGAGAATGCAATAATAAACAGTCTCGAGGCCCTATTACTATGCTTCCCTTAACCCTCTAGAGTATGTAACCCAAATCAGTCCATACAGTCCAAACAGCTCCTCCTGGGATAAGGACGGATACATGCACAGCAAGGGTTAGAGAAAATGGATCAGAACCTACACCGTCCCTGTGCCACTCGGCCTTGACTGCTTTTCTGCTTAGGTCCTAGGGGGCAGTATCCAAGTGGAGGTGGGAAGATATAACTCCTCAGAAACTAAGACACAGCAGGAAGGCATACCAGCAAGGAGTCCTACAGGAGAAATGCTTAGGCATGACACTGCTTTTCATATACAAAAAATTACTTTCTCTTCCCATCCTAATCCCAATAGAGGGAGCCATAAGAAAGATTCTGCTCTCTCTCACAAAAACAAGAAAACAAAACAAACTTAAGAGAACCAAGGAAAGGGAAACTGGGCAGGCTTCAGAAGTAGGAGCATCAAGAGAGAGAAACTGAAACTGGTCAGCGCGAATGTAGAGCGGCAGGCAGCACCCGGGGTGATGAGCTGCACCAGATCGGCACGGAGCAGGGGGCTGGAGGGACATGGGGCCAAGCCAGACAAAGGAGGCTGGGCCCCTTACTGGGGCACAGAATGAGGTAAGAAAACATTTCAAATAAAGCAGCACCGTTCCCGCTCACCTTGGGGCTCCCACCCCTATACACTTCATCAACTTCAATCAGGGAGTCAAGCGGAGGGTAGTTTTTGATACTCAGCTCACACTTCCCATCCTCCCCTATCCCATTCCCTAAAACCAGAGGGTTTCTGGGGGCCATTTCCTGACTTCCAACAACAAAAGGACAGCTCTTGTTGTCAAGAAGGTCCAAAGGGAACTGAGTGGAAAGGGCTGTCCTTTGTCCTTCTCAGTTCTTTAAGGCTTGGATACAGAATAAAGATGCTCACACTTTAGCCAGAGATAGAGGTTAACAGAGATAGAGGCGTTGGCCATGCCTGATGGAGCTCTTAGTTGCTTTCAGAAACTGCCATCCAGGCCCCTTTCTCTCTCTCTCTCTCTCTCTCTCTCTCTCTTTTTTTTTTTTTTTTTTTGGCTGTGCAGCGAGGCTTCAGGCCCCGTCTTGATCCAGCTCCCAGATCCAGGCTATCTGCACATCTGCCCTGCCGTTTCGTAGGGGCTCCTGACCAGGCCCCTGGACAAGGAAGGCACTTCTCTGTCCCCTTCTTCTTACAGGGGCTCCAGGCTGCCCCTTCCAGGAAGCTCAGTGAATACCACCTTCTCCCCAAGGCTGCTTCTACCTGTCCTTAGAGTTAAGATCTTGGTCTCTTGGTCTGCTGAGGTACTGGGCCTCTTGAGTTAATGGCCAACTGGCAAGATGGTGGTGAAGCCACTATCCCAGAAACCTTTCTCCTCTGAGCTTCTAACCCTGGCAACTCCCTCAGGTGCCCTGTCCTACCCTGTTCAGATGCCTACCCAGCACAGGTGACCTTCCTTCATTCTATCACTACAGTGGAGTTAAAAAGCACAAATACTTATCCATTATCAATAAGAATTTAAAAGCTGTTCTCTCAGAACACTTCCAGAAGGGGTGTAGCATATGTTGGATGGTGCTTCTAATTTCCACCTCAAGATCTAGGCTCAGCCGAGCTCCACTTCTGAAGGTCCCATCACTTAAAGGAAATTTCCATCTGGCTGATTCATCAGCACCTCAGTATCCATTATCCAACTCGCTCCCAACCTAATTTGTCATCTCAACATTGCCAGGGAGCTGAGATCTATTAGTTCTACAATAGGCTGTGGGTTCCAACCCTGGATTTGTCACCTATTAGTTGGATGACCTCAGTTAAGCAATTTAACCTGAACTGCTTTCTTTCTGTGAAATGGGGATGAGTGTTTGTAGCTCCCTCTCATGGCTGATGTGAGGAATTAACAGAATTACATCTTTAAAAATAGATATACAGATATAGATATATATAAATACACTCCCTTTCTTAGGCAAACTGGTGCTTCATATCAACTCTCCAATATCCTTCAGTGACGCTACTGTTTCCAGAAAAGTCGGCCTCCTCCGTGAGACAGTGATGCCTGCAGGAGTATCCTATCTCCATGTGACAGACTTCTCATTATAAATGAATAAATTCACATTCTCATTTTAGGCATCAGTCTTTCAAGCCTGATTAATATGCTTTTGCTACCAGGACAGATCTGTTTCTAGCTGCACGCAAAATGAGTTTTCTGAACCTGTAAGGTTGAGGGTCAAATCTTGGACCAGGGAAAAGTCTTCAAGTTAATGTCTGTCCCCTGAGAAACCTCCCAGAAGACAGCCGGATCACCACCCCCAGGACAACTGGTCACCCCTATCTCTGACAGCCCTGGGCTTGCTGCCTCTTCTCGGTTTGGAACTGTTCTACATTGGGCACGGGAGTTCACGTATAGCAGGTGTTTGGGATCGACTTGTTTTGTCAGCGTGTGGCTAGGTGGGCGGACGGTTGAGTGGGTCACAGGGAATTTGTGCCTCTTTCTGAGGGTGGGAAGAAGCAGTGGTGGCCTAGCAACAGGGGAATCTGCCTAGCAACAGGGGCGGGAGGCGGGGCCTGCTGGAATCGTGTAGAATCGCTGACGGAGAGGCCGACAGAAAAGGAGACCTTTCTGGATCTTGTCAAGCTGGGGTCTCAGGCCAAAAAGAGAAAGCAGA
The DNA here is from genome assembly GCF_028564815.1 of Eubalaena glacialis. NCBI lineage: Eukaryota > Metazoa > Chordata > Mammalia > Artiodactyla > Balaenidae > Eubalaena > Eubalaena glacialis. The sequence goes on along the minus strand of NC_083716.1, from coordinate 28,146,571 downwards.
TCCACAGACACCAGGAGAGAAGCGTGGGAGGCAGGGCAGGAATAGAGGCAGCCTTTTTGGAAACGTTAGAAACCCAAACTGGAAAAAGCCGGGTGCCTTTCCCAAAGTGCGCTGAAGCACGGAGAAGCCCTCCCCACCGCCACCCGAGTGAGCTGATGTCCCACATGGACACATTCTTTGGAGAGGATAGCACCTTTCCTGCACTCCAATTTGCAAGGGTACAGCTGGATACGCTTTCACATGTGCTGTCAAGTCTGGAATTTGTTCAAGTCAGAAGGCCACAACCCCCTGGAAGGTATAAAGACCTATATTCACTTAAAAATCAATCCGGAGGCAGAATAAGCAACTTTCCAACACAGTCTGCCTGGGGCAAGGAACCATTAAGAACTCAGACCGTTCTGGCATGAATCGCTTCCCTCTTCCCTCTTTTCCACCCATCACAGGACAAGGGCTTGGACAGCCCCTCCTGTGAACTTTCAAGACCCTCCCCTGAAGAGAAGAAAAATTGTCATCAGCCTTTGACCTGATTAATAATTAAAACTGCTGAGTCTGAGCTGCCCCTAACAGCGAGGTGCTCCAAAACCCCAGCAAACTTTAACAAATAACCAGCCCACTCAGGGGATAGAGGAAGCTTTTTTCACTAGACAAACTGACAATTAGCCACTATTCAGATCCCCCTCTCGTCTTAGCATATTGGTTCTCCTTTGAAAGTGGCTCGGCATGGGGTAGAATTTTTGGCCTTGAGTTTAGAACTACTGTGCATAAAATCAAAGCAAGGAAGCCATCAGTTGAGAGAATAGAGGCTGTTTGGGGATTAGTGATTTCGGAGTTAGATTTCTAATAACTTGAGCGGTGGGTTAGGAATGTCCTCCAGGAGCATCAGGCAGTCAACACTGTGGGACATGTCCCCACATTGAACTGGAAAGCAGTGAGTCACTGCCCTAGAGGGCGGAAGTACAAAATGGCATGAACTGCAGCTCAGCAGCGCTAGATGGTAATCTGCCTTTTGTAACCGCTGCAGGCTGCATCTGACGCTTACAATCTTGGGGTTACATGTGAACCCCCAAGTTGGGCTCAAAGTTTTCTCCCCAAAGAGCCACAAATACAGGCATCCCCACATCGGGGAACCATTCATCGAGAACAAAGGGAGGAGAGTGGGTGAGATGGGAGAAGGGAGGAGGGGGCAGGCATTCAAACTGCTCATTTTCCCCTAGGAAGCATAAGGCCCAGCCACTACGGTGGGTGAGCAAAGCAAATTGGTAATGGGTGATCCAGATTGCATCGCAGAGTCTTGCCTGCTTTCCAGGCACTTACTGAACTTTATAACTCTTTTGGGGGTAAGGCACAAAAATCCAGGGTTTCTTATTGACCAGTGGGGGAGAGGGAGTTTGAGCTGGCTGGTCCAGGTCTGCTGCTTTTCCACAGTACTGTACTGTATTCCATCAAGAGATTTTATTTTTAATATTTTTTTAAAAGGGGGGAGGGAGCTGGAAAATCACGAAGTGAACAGCAGCTGCAGGCACTTCAAGACTGCAATAGCCCAGCCTAGAAAGTACTAGAAATATCAGTTTTTCAGCGATGGAGAAGGCAGAAGATAGAAGTGGGCAGTTGGCTGCTCACCCTAGGCACGTGAAGGGGAGGAGGGCAGTTCTGTGAGGATAAATTTCCTTTTTATTCCTTTTCGTTTTAATTGAAGTATGACTTACAAACAGTAAAGTGGATGGTGCATAATGTATGGCTTGATGAAAGTATATATGTATTCGTGTCATCACTAGTCAGACCAAATGTAAAGTATTACCACCACCCCAGAAGCTTCCCTTGTGTCCCCTCAGTCAATATGCATCCATCCTCTAAAAATAGCCACTGTTCTACCCTATCTCAGGATAAGGTTTGCCTGTTTTTGAACTTCATATAAATGGGACCATAGAGTATGTACTCTTTTGTGTCCATCTCCTTATGCACAACATAATATCTCTGAGATTCGTCTACGTCGTTGTTTATTTATCCATTCTACTGAAAGGACATTGGTGTTACTTCCAGTTTTTTTTCTATTATGCGTGAAGCTACCATGAGTGTTCTTATACACGTCTTTTGGTGGATGTTAGCACTCATTTCTGTTGGGTATATACTCGAGTGGAATTGCTGGGCTGTTTATTTATTTAAAAAAAACAACCTGAACTCAAGGAGAGCAAAGACCACATCCGTCTTTTTCAGTGCTATATCCCCAGAGCTTGTCACAAAGTAGGTACTCAGTAAATATCTTTGGAAAGAATATTGATTAAAGTGTCATTTTGGGGTTTCCCTGGTGGTACAGTGGTTAAGAATCCGCCTGCTAATTCAGGGGACACGGGTTCGAGCTCTGGTCCGGGAAGATCCCACATGCCGTGGAGCAACTAAGCCCATGCGCCACAACTACTGAGCCTGTGCTCTAGAACCTGCAAGCCACAACTACTGAAGCCTGTGCACCTAGAGCCCGTGCTTGGCAACAAGAGAAGCCACTGCAATGAGAAGCCCGTGCACCGCAACAAAGAGTAGCCCCTGCTCACTGCAGCTAGAGAAAGCCCGTGCGCAGCAACGAAGACCCAACGCAGCCAAAAATAAAATAAATAAAATAAATTTATTAAAAAAAAAATGTCATTTTTTTCCAAAATTAATGTACAGATTTGATGCAATTGTAATTAGATAACAAGAAAGTTTTGATTTGGGAGGAAAATTGAATAAAATGAACTTAAAGTTACATAGAAGAATAAACGCTTTAGAATGGCAAATAAAAACATGAAAAAGAAAAAGGGTGAGATTTGTCTTACCAGATATCAGAATGTACTATAAAACTACTGTAATTAAATCAATTCAGTATTGACATGGGAATAGATAAATGTATCATTGGAATAAAATAGAGAACCCAGGAATAGACCAAGTGTGTATATGTGAGAATTTACTGCATGACATAGTTGGTATTTCAATTCCATGAAAAAGGATGGATTATTTAATAAATGGTGCCAAGACAACTTCCATCTAGAATAAGATAAAACTGGACTCCTATTTTATACCACATACAAATATAAACTCCATGTAGATTAAAGACAAATATAAAAAATAAGACAATAACCTTGAAAATTTAGGAGGCTACATGTTCAATATAGGGGTGGGGGTTGGGTGGCGGGGGGCTTTGTAAACCAAGACTGGAATCCAGAAGCCATAAAAGAAAATATAGATATATTTTACCTTGTAACTATAAAAAAAATTTGTATGGCAATAAATAAAAAGTCAAAAAGACAAACAATAGATTTGGGGGAAAATATTCATAAGGTATAGGACAGACAGATAATTAAAAACAGCAATAAACAAAAAGGTTTTATAAATGGACAAGAGGGAGACAAATAACCCAATAGAAAAATGAGCAAAAGCTATTAGAAAGCACCCCACAAAAGAGCATATTTAAATGGTCAACATGCTTAGGGAAAAAAGCTCAAAATTATTAGTATTCAAAGATGTGCAAATTAAAGTACAATGAGATACTATTTTATACCTTTCAAACTAGCAAAAATTGAAATGAGGCTAATTTCCATTGCTGGCAGGGATGCACAGAAAAAAGTTTTTACATTGCTGGTAGAAATGTAAATTTCTACAATCCTTTATAATCGGGCAACATCTTTTGAAATTGAAAATATGTATTCCCTTGATCCATCAATCCTACTCTTATATCCCACAGAAATGAAGACACCAGTACATAAGGAGATATAGGTATATACACATGTATGTATGTATGTGTGTGTGTGTGTATGTGTTTCAGCATTGTTTATTTGTACTATCAGCATTGTTTATTTGTACTGGCCAATTCTCCCCCTACACCTCCACCCCAGAAAAAAAACTAGAAACAAACTAAAACCCATTAATAGAGATCAGTGGTTTGCTAGTTAAAACCATTGGAAAAGCCCTGATTTGTAGCTTTTGCATATTCCTATCATGTAAATATTCCCACCATGCCCAATTTCAAGCTACCATCCTAGTGTCACTGAATGCCAAGCTGGAAAGAGATGTGAGCAATCGACTCTAGAAAGCTGGGGGCTCCAGCACAATCCCACCGTGAATGAATTATAGCAAAGCCACACCTTGAGCTACTCTGCAGCCATTAAAAATAATAAGATCATCCTGTAGAAGTTTACTTGGTAGATTTCCAAGAGGTATCGTTGAGGAAGAAAAGCAAGGGGCAGAAAATGTTTAAGACGACATAATTATATTTTTGTAAAACATCTATCGACAAAAAAAAAAAACCTCTGTGTGTGTGTGTGTGTGTGTGTGTGTGTGTGTGTGTGTTCTATTTATATATGGTCGTAAGAATATGAGAAGAGGGGGAGGGCAGAGACAAGGAAAAACAGTAAACAAAAAGGACACACTTATGCATTATATATCTGTATAAAAGTAAAATTATTTTTAATTTACAAAAATAAAGATATATTGAGCCTCTGATACATGCTCAGTTTATACAAGGCTCCTGATAATATAGGAACATGTGAGACACGGTTTCACTCTAGCTGGAAATGTAAAAGCAAAAGTCACAGGGCAGGTTATTTTCTCCCATGAGGTGCAAAATAAGTGCCACAATAGAGGGATAAGTAAAATGAGGGTAGGGGTAAGAAAATCCCACAGGGAGAGCTTTTTTTTTAAGTTAAGGCCCTCCTTGGCACCAACTTGCTGCCTGGTCCAGGTTTCCTCCACCTTCTTGCAGTGGGCCCTGGGGACCGGTGGGCTTTTGTCTCCTTAGGGAGGTGCCTTTGCCAGCCTCCCCAGCTCCCCCATCCTTGCTGCCCCCAAAGACAAACCCATTTCATTTTAAAGCTTCTGCTGCTTTACTGCTACTGGTTTACGGCTAATCACCATGGAAACTGACATGGAAAAACATAAACACCACAAATGCGGAAGCCACACAACAGTTAAGAATCACACAGGTGGGACTTCCCTGGTGGCGCAGTGGTTAAGAATCCGTCTGCCAATGCAGAGGACACAGGTTCGAGCCCTGGTCCGGGAAGATCCCACATGCCGCAGAGCAACTAAGCCCGTGCTCCACAACTACTGAGCCTGCGCTCTAGAGCCCGTGAGCCACAACTACTGAGCCTGCGTGCCACAACTACTGAAGCCTGCGCACCTAGAGCCCGCGCTCTGCAACAATAGAAGCCAGCGCAATGAGAAGCCCGCGCACCGCAACAAACAGTAGCCCCCGCTTGCCACAACTACAGAAAGCCTGTGCACAGCAATGAAGACCCAACACAGCCAAAAATAAATAAATAAATTTAAAAAAAGAATCATACAGGTGTCACCAGGTTTGTTTCCCAGGCCTGGCTGTTGACTCCTTTCTAATATGGGAGCTGGAAGTGCTCACTGGGCTGCCTCTGTCCCCTTTCATCCGCTTTCCCAGTCTTTCTCTCTCAGACACTCTGTCTTTGGGTGGCCAACTATTCACCAAGCAAGGCCTACTGACTTGCCATCAGCTTTACCTTGGGGAAGGATCCTTCCACCTCAGAGGAGTTCTGCTCTTCCACCTCTCTTTTACTGGGTTTTGTTCTCTGTATGACACACCCACAAATAGGCCAGACAGGTAATCTGTGTGTCTCCAAGCCCAGGATTAGCTAAAGCCCAGTAAATCCCAGTTGGCCCCAATAGCCTTTGCCTTCAGGAAGTTCCAGACCCTGATGAATTCTCCACCCAGAGAAGTCTCTCATCTGTCAAAACCCTTCATCGCCACCCAATACCTCCACCTCCCCAAACTCTGCTATCTCCTCACTGCCAACTAGCCACCTCTTGTCTTGCTCTTCTCTTCCAGTGGTTTCGCCTTCATCCCTAGACTGTCAGGAAACTGGTGAGCATCCTCTGCCTGGTGTTGGCCATCTCCCATTCAAGCGCAGCTTTAAGAACTTACTGTGCTCAATATCTTTAATGGATCACGTCCACATTTTACATTCATCCAGTTGCCAGAGCATTTACAGAAAGTATGACTCATGCATGAAAATGGCCAGAAGGCCTGTTTACATAGGAAAAAGAAGTAGGGTTTCATTTGAAGGTCTGCAGTAATGTCAATCCCAGGGGGTCAAGCCAAGCTGGAAAAGAGAAAGAGTTGGGAATCTTAATAGTTAGATGAATACCCACCAAGCCCAGCTGGACAAGGGGACAAGAAGAATGTGGCCAGAGATCAGAGGTGGCAGCAGAAAGTCACAAAGAAGTCATGGGAAACTGCAGTGAGTAAGTGTAAAAATGTTAAAAGTTATAGAAATATATAATGTAGAAATTAAAATTCTATCCTTCAGAGGTAACCACTTTTAATCAGAGGTGTATTTATCCAGATTGCTTTTTCTTCATAGATGAACATTTGCTATGTATGTAAAGTTTTACAGAGTCAGTATCATTAAATCATGGCCAGACTTAGAACTTAGGCAACCCTAAACCTGAAAATGGTTAGGATGTCCCCTACGCCACCCGTGTTTCATTCAAAATAAAAATACTAAACAGTAAAATAAGCATATGGAGGTCAAAGTTTTTATTTTTCCTTTAATTATTATTTCAGTATTTTTTAAATATATATACATATATATTCTTTCGAAACTGCTTTTTAGCTTTCTTGGCACCCTAAGCATATGCCTGGTTTACACATTGTCATCTAATACTACATATATTACACATTGTCTTGTAACTTGTTTTTCTTTTTCACGTAAGATGTATCTTGGGCATCTGTCCATGTCAGTATCTAAACGTTATTGTGACTGGCAGGTGTGGGCTCCTCTCCAGAGAAAAAAAGGATCTTTCAACTGCTGGTGCCTGTAGCCAAGGGTTAGGATCTTGGAGGAATTTTATGGCTTTAATACACTAACATTATAACCAGTGACAAAGAAGATTCCTCCAGATTCAGAATTGAGTTCAAGCAACTGAACTGCCTTCAAACCTTTATGGAAAGAGAAGAGATATAAATAAATAAATTGACTCGTTCATTTAGTCACAGCGTAGATCAACTTAGGAGCAGTGAATATTCTCATCATAATTAAGGGTGAAGGTAAAAATCAGAGAAAGTTCATTAATAGAAGTTTTTCCCTATGTTATCACCGTTAGAGAGAGAATTTAGAATTAGACTACATCTTGATTTGGTTATTTAACTCTTGCTTAAATATGGTGCTTTTGTTACTGATTTCTAATATTATTGCACTGTGGACAGAGAATGTTATTTACATGCTATCAGTTCTTTGGCATCTTGTTGAATCCTGCTGTGACTTAGAACATGGTCGTTGTAAATATTCCACATGTGCTTGAAAAGAATATATATTAAAACTGCAAGTTTGTCCACCATCCTGGGTGAAGGAAGAAATCAGGAAACTAAAGTCCACATTCCTAATTTGAAATTAGAACTGAGGGACAGGTTTCCAATAATTGTAAGTCCTGAAATTTGCCTGGCTGAAACCCTCAAAAGATTTACAAAAAAGAATTTTTTTTAACTATAAATGCTTTTTAAAACTTTCAAACAGAATAAAAATTATAAAGTGGAAAGTAATAATTCCCTAGTACCTCTCCTAAGTCTCAGTCCCAGAGGGGGGAAGTGGGGCAGTGTTAACTTTTTTATGTATTTCCTTCCAGACACTGTCTATATACATACAAGAAAATGCAAATACATATTAACATGCCTCACCTTAAAAGGAAACAGCATATAGAAATGGGATTTTACATATGTATATTGTTATGCACTTTGCTTTTTTCACTTAACATACCTCAGGCATCTTTTTATATCAGCATATTTATATCCTCTCCATTCTTTTTAATGGCTGAATGGTATTCCATCGTAAAGCTGCTCCACAATTTGTTTAGCAATCCTCTGTTGATGGACACTTGGGTTGCTTCTAGTTTTCTATTACAGACAATGTTGCTATGAGCAACCTTGGTTCACACACGAAATTGCTGCTGCTTGGCTCAGTCCTTTCTCAGGGCAACTGCTCCCTTCCACTGTGTACCTCACTCAAAGCTCTCCTCTTTTTTCTTTGTTGCAGACTCAGGTGTTCAACCTGCTACCCTCTCCTTTGGGGGCTGCCATTCCACCCACCCGTCCTAAGCCTGGCTAAGGAGCAGCATGGAGTTACCTAAGCTCCCTGTTTTGCTGGTGCTTCTGATGACTAGCACACAGGCTTTTTTGGTTTTTTGTGTTCTGTGCCATCACTCCAAGAAACAAACACAGAATAACAATAAGAACAAATGTGGGATGGTACAAAGCTTGTAAAGTTTTTACTTTAATAGTTCCTGGCCCTGGTTTCTGTCTACCTTAAGAAACAGTAAATGGAATACCTAATTTCCAAGGTTTACCAACACCATTTCTGATCCCCTAATTAGGAAAAGTCATACTGATTCTTTTTCCATAGTATTCCTTCTTCCCCAGCCTGCAAATGTCTTATTTCAAGACAACACTTTACAGGGACTTCCCTGGTGGTCCAGTGGTAAAGAATCTGCTTTCCAATGCAAGGGACACGGGTTCAATCCCTGGTCAGAGAACTAAGGTCCCACATGCCGCAGGGCAACTAAGCCCTCGCGCCACAACTCGTGAGCCCGCACACCACAGCTAGAGAGAAGCCCACACACCACAACGAAAGATCCCGCCTGCTGCAGCTAAGACCCGACACCAAGAATAGATGTGTCCGCCAGAAGACGCGGCTGGGGGCTCAGAAGTGGTAGGGGCCATGGGAGGGGTTGGTGTTCATCCGCTTGCGGAGGAATGCCAGGTACTTCAACTTGTTTCTATAGAAATTGCCAGAAATGTTGATGCCCTCACAGCTCACAACCACCACCTTTCGATCCAGAAGCACCTGCTTAGCCACGATGGCCGCCAGGCGGCCCAGGAGATGGCCTCGGCCATCAAGAACCAGGACCTGTCCCTCCGCCATCTTCGGCAGCCGCCTGGGAAAGCCAAGAATAAAATAAATAAATAAATATTTTTAAAAAAAGACAACGTTTTACGGCCCTGAAGACCCTAGACTGGGTTCCCAGTTCCACAGTTCTCTGTCCTGTCAGTTGTGGTCACCCCTGAGCATTTGCTCCAACTATAGTTTTTCATTATTATGCAACATCTGTAGGTAGGCTGCAACATTCTATGACTAATAAACAGCTTGAAAATGTCAGAACTTTTAGTCCTAAAGCCAGCTAATCCTGGGTGGGTCACACATAGCCTCCTGGTACCTGTAATGTAAAGCCAGCAGAATGCATAATTTCCCAAGCCCTGCAGAGATTAGGTGATGGGGGCCGCACAAAGAGGGGGCAGATTTCAATGAGAGAATTCAATCCCAAGGCGAGCTTTGGGTATGAGTGCCTCATGGGTCGGTACATCTGTGGACACCTGTTGTTTTGCCATTTGTTCTGCTGAATTGGAGACACCCAGAATCCCCCAGGCTGAGCCCTTGACTTTCACACCTGTCTACATCTGAATTTTTCATTTGTGATCTAAGCCAGCAGCACTCCAAGGGCCTCTAGAAAATCAGGCATGGCATTTCTAGGCTGTGCTCTAAAAAACAAAAACAAAGCATATTTTCCTGCTCCCAACTACCCAGGAAAGGTTTGTTTCTATTCTGGTCATAAGAACACAAAGTGAGAATTTTGTGCTTGAAAGACTTCAAAAAGAGAACATTATGGTAAATACCATCTGAGGCCCCAACATGGGAAATTGGATTCTGGAGGAATCTTGGAATGGATGGTTTGGGTTTACCACATGTTGAGACCTCAGAATGAAGCCTGCATCTAGGGTGAAGAGAAGAGAGAAAGTGCAGATTTGGTGAGTGGCTTGGAGAGGACTGGAGTGGAATTAGCACAGGTTTTTAAAGTGCTAAGAATGTTCTCAGATTCATTTAATGTAATGTATTTTTCTAATGCCTCCACTTATTTCTGGTATGGTAGCTAGGTGGCTGGGATGGATGAGCTGGGGAAAGAAGGAAGGAAGCGGGGGTCACTACTGACCAAGAACTCAAGCCAGGATTAAGTGAACAGTGGGAGTTACTCCTGAAATTATAGTTGGGGATGCCCAAGTGTCACCTAGGCTAGCATTGCTCCTACACCAAGTACATCCTCTTGCCCTAGGAATCTCCTTCTGAGGAATTGGCCTTGTGTCAGGAAATCAGAGGAAGTTAGGACTGGACAGGAGACATACTGGGGGAACTGACCCAGCTGTAGGAGCTAGCCCCCTTGGAGGATGCAACACCTCAAGGACAGTGGAAAAGTGTTTCAACATTCTCAGTCCTAATTCTGAAAATAGCATTAAGATATCCAGAGTGGGTGGACAAGGCATTCATGCAAAAATACTATGTGCCTACCATGAATAAATAATGGTTATTAATAATGGGTTGTTAATAGAGATAATCAGAATTAACCTTTACTGAACACCTACTATATACTGGACACCATTATAAGCACTTTTTTTCATTTATTGTGATAAAGAATACATAACATTTACCATTTTAACCTTTTTTTTTTTTTTGACTGTGCCATGCTGCTTATGGGATCTTAGTTCCCTCACCAGGAATCGAAACCGCACCCTCGTCAGTGAAAGGGTGGAGTCTTAACCACTGGACCACCACGGAATTCCCTAACCATTTTTAAGTGTACAGTTCTGTAGCATGAAGTATATTCACATTGTTGTGCAACCATCACCACCATCCATCTCTAAACTTTTTCATCTTTCCAAACTGAAACTATACCCATTAAACACTAACTCTCCAATCTCCCCTCTTTGCAGCCCTTGGTAACCATCATTTTACTTTCTGTCTTTATGAATTTGACTATCGTAGGTGCCTCGTATAAGTGGAATTATACAGTAATTGTCCTTTTGTGACCTGTTTATTTTACTTAGCATAATGTCTTCAAGGTTAATCCATGTTGTAGCACGTGTCAGAAATTTCCTTCCTACTTAAGCCTGAATAACATTCCATTGTATGTACATATATATCACATTTTGTTTATCAATTCATCGATTAATCAACACTTTAGTCGCTTTCACCTTTTGGCTAGTAATAAGCACTTTATATTTATTAACTGATTTAATACAAGCGGATGAGATAGGTACTATTATTATCCCCACTTTACAAATGAGGAATCTGAGACATGGAGAAGCTAAACAACTTCCCAAACAGTAACAGAGCTAAGATTCAAACCCAGACAGTTTGGCTTCAGAGCCCACATTCCTAACCACTCTGCTATACTGCCTTTTGAGACCAAGAGACAGAGCCCTGTTCTATCGACACTTCCAATCTAGAGAGAAAACATATATACAATAAATCATGTCAATGCAAAGTCATAAAGACTATAGCGGAGCTATAGTGCATACAACAGTTGAGCAAGGAGCAACCAGGTCTCTTTAGGGATGTCAGGGAAATTTTTTCTAGGAGGACAAGATAGCAGTACGAATTGGGGTTCACAAAAGCCCAGAAGCATGAGTGAGGCTGATGTGTTCAAAGAATGGCCAGTACCATCGTTCTGAATGGGTGGATGTAAGATGTATGGGGAGGAACAGCGTGATGGCCTCGCACAGGTAGAGAGGGATCAGATCATGGAGTAGCTGGTATGGTATGCCAGAGAGTTTAGGGCTTTAAAGTTGGTTTATTTGGTAATTCTGTTGTTGATGATGATGTTTTTGTTTTGCCTTGTTTCCCTGTAATGAATTTGGGAGTGGCATGCTCAGATTTGCTTGTTAGAAAGATCATTCAGGCTGCGGTGTGGAAGATGGAATGAAGAAGGGCAAACTGAAGTCAGAGAGATCAATTTGGAAGCTGTTGCAAGAGACTTTGCAAAGGATGATTAAGACCTGTACTGGGGTGCAGCAGGAGGGATGGAAAGGATTTTTGAGTATTCAAAATATGCATTTTTTAAATTCTACAAACCAATAAGAAAAACGCAGGAGCTTATAAAATGGGTGAAATATAGAAATAGGCAATTAACAAAAGAAGAATCCAAATGACCCACTCCCAAATGTATGAAGAGATACCCAATTAAGGGAATGCAAAATAAAACAGTGAGAAACCATTTTCACCCTTCAGATTAGCAAAAATAAAAAAGGATGACAATATCAAATATTTGAGCAGACATGAGGAGAACAGTGCTCTCATATATTTCTAGTGGGACTGCAAATTAACTCAGCCATTCATGGAAAGCAATTTGGCAGCATACAATAAACTTGATAATGCAAATACCCTACGACCCAGCAATTTCCCTCCTGATTATATAACCCATAGAAATTCTTGCACATGGGTGAAAAGAAACATGTACAGAGATGTCTGTGACACTATTGTTTGTAATGGACAAATAAAATGTGACATATGAACGGCATACATAAATAAAATGTACATGTGTGCATATTTTTTAAAAAACATATACAAAATAATCCTCTATATTCTTTATGACGAGCTATACATGTACGTAAAAACTGAGGAATCTGAGGCTTGTGGACTTGAAAAACCACAGGAGTAGGGGAGAAGGGAATTAAACTGGAGTGTCAATAAAAAGAGACTTAGCTACGCCTGTAATGTTTTATTATAAAAATAAAGAAAACCAGAAAAGAGAAGTAACTGGTTAAAATTTTAACAGTCAGTTGTGAGTTCAGAACGGTGAATATGTGTTTGTAATATTATTCTTTGTATTGTCTATATCTTTTACATTTCTAAAAAGAATCAAATATGGGTGGATGGGTAGGTGTGTATATGTGTTTTTAAGAGAAAAGAAAGGACACAAGTGATATTTAGCAAAACCGTTGACTTGATGACATAACAGGTGGGGGTTGAGGGTGACGGAGGGGAGAGATTAGTAAGACTCACAGGTTTCTGGTTGGAGTGACAGGTGAGAGAAGATGATGACACCATTCACTGAGATAAGAAATACAGGAATAGAGAACATCAAATCTGGAGGTCAGGGAGGGAAGATAATTAGTTCTATTTAAGACACGTTGAGTTTGAGAACCCAACAACAAATGTTTGTACTACCAAATCCCTGGTCAAGCAACATAACTTAATAGGCTCCACGCTGCCTGAAAGGGGCAGGTAGGAATAGGGGTGTCAGTGGCAAGGTTCCACAGAAGGGAGATGAAGGAGAAATGAGCAGATGCTAACAGAAATAGTGGAACGTATCTGGCGAAGTCTTCATGGAAAGCAATTAATGTAACACAGTGTAACTTTTCATCAAAAACCATTGACCTTTTATTTTATGATAGATAGATAGATAGATAGATAGATAGATAGATAGATAGATAGATAGATAGATAGAGATAGACATATGTGTTTCTTTGGAAAAGTAATATATGCACCTGGTAAAATATAAATTTCACAAATAGGGGAAAACCTCTCTCCAGAGGCAACTGCTGTTATGAGCTTATTTACCTATGCTCAAGTTAGACACTTAAAAGGACCAATGGCTGATGTCTATCAAAATACAAAATGTATATGTCCTTTGACCCAGCAATTCCCTTCCCAATGTATCTTAGAGATATGCTTCTATGTTCACAAAGGTGGATGTATAAAGGTATTTGTTGCATCATTATTAATAACATAAGGCTGAAAGGGAACTAACTAGGCCAGCAATGGGGGACTAGTCAAGTAAATTATGGCAGATCCATACAGTAGAATACTATGTTGCATTAGGAAGTTATTTGGAAAGCACAGCATCCTTCCAGAGATAGTCTTGGCATAAACACGCAAATAACCCCTTTTATTTATACAAGCAATAACATAATATATGTATACACTGTAGCATACACTGTTCTGCAACTTAATTTTTCACTTAACATATTTTAGAGATTATTCCATACCAGTTTATATTGTTTACAAGTGTTGAGAGTTCAGCTAAATTACTCCATATATTGCTGCCTTGGCATCCATTTTCTGTGGCCAAGAAGCCTGCAGGGTCCTTGAACTGACCTGATTCGCGTACTTATATTGTCTACCTAGCCCCTGTAGACATAAATGTGAGACCCCTCTTTGTAATTCTTGAAGCCAGAAATCTAGAATTTTGTGGGAAATCTCTTGATTTTTAAATGTTACCCCACATCTTTTAAAAAAAAACAAAACCTCTTTGGGAGCTAAAAGAAGGAGATGAAAGATGGCTCCTTCAGGAGGCCGTGTTACCATGCCTGGCATAGAGGGTTCAGTATTTTGGTGCTGTGGAAGTTTACAGGTTAAGGACAGTGGTGGTAGAATGACTCTGAAGAGGCAGGTCTGAGCCCGATAAAGAAAGGTTTTATGGGTCATGATAGGTGTGATGAATTCTGGGAAGAGCATTGCAAAGGTGTGAGATCAGATGTACAGACTCTCTTCTTTCCAGGGTGGTGGAGTTTTATGTGAGGGGCAAGTTGATCAAGGGATATAAGGTCTTTCCACCTCTTTTGTATCGTTCTCCCTTCTCCCATTTCTCCTTCGCAGTCTCAAGATCACTGAGGACAAGGAGGGATCTGATAGGACCACTTCAGCCGCTCCTCCCCATCTTGAAGCTATTACAGCCCGGGAGGGGTAAAGGAAAGCTTCTTTGGAGAGACAGTCTGCCTCTCTCTACAATCCTCCCCCACTTCTGGAGGGTATGGTCTTAAAAGGGCATAAGGAGAGCTGGAGTTATGTCTCCCCACCAGCAGGAGTGACCAAAGAAAGCCCATCTTTTGCCCCCCAAGCAGCTTCTGCTGTTCATTGCCACCAATACACAGAAGTGTGAAATATGAATACAGATTACAGCAACAACTTTCAAATGTTTACGCCACCACCTACAGTAGGGCCACAGGAATACCTTTTACATCACTGCCATATAAAATATACATGTACAACTGAATAAGTAAAAGTCTTGCAAAACACATACTCATACACTGTATGCAGTGCATCAATACTCTCTATTCCATTGTCTCTCTTTCTTTTTTCTTTTCATGTGGTCTGTGACCCATTACACCAATTTCAAAACCTAATGGGTTGTTAACCCAGTGTGAAAAACACCTGATTCCAGGCTGGAATTCCCAAAACCAATATTTCCCAAAGAGTCTTTTATATTTCAGATGTATGGGTAATATCTATACCTACCACCAATAGAAAACAAGAGGTCTCTAGAAGAAACATGGAGACTTTTTTCTAGATATTATTCAGTTATTTGTTAGTTTTGAGAGTTAGCTTCCATTTGAAAAGATATCCCTTTCCAAGTGATACTGATTTTCCACTTGTGGAAATGATTTTTTCTTCTAAAATAAATGTATTTAAGTTTAAAAAGTGATTTACAGAAAAATATTAATTAACTATTAATATAGGAAACATTCAGGTATGTCAAAATTTACAAATATGTTACTCGTGTCCTAAAGTGTGGGAAACTCTATCTTGCACCATTCCATAATGAAATTAACAAGAAACCTACTTTCCTTAACATTAGATCTGCTTCTGCACAGTTTTACTAATTACTCCCAGGAAGTTTAGGTTTCATGACATGACATTATGTTATATTACATTTGGCTTTTCCCCAGCAGCCCCTAAGACCCAAGCTAGTGCTTTGTCCAAGCACTTGTTAGGCAGTTTTGAGTTCAGCATCCATTCGCAAAGTGATTTGTGCAGATCTTGAGATGCTGGAGCTCGCCTTCCCTCCTTCAGATCATCACGTGGTCTTTCTCTGTCAGGCTTTCAAGTTAATTATTTCCTGTTTTTCTGAGTCTGTTCCTTATCCCCTTTCCCAGGTCACCCTCTACCCTCCCCTCCACACACACATTCTTGGCCACCATCAAGGCAGCTCTGCAGCAAACCCATCATTGTCTCTCGCCTGCCGTGGAGCACCCTCCAACAAGAGCCTTGGGCTTTATTCCAGAGTGCAGCAATCTCAGAGCAAAAGTATGTCATTACTGTTGAATCAAAAGGTAGAATTCCCTGCTTATTAGTAACATTCTGCGCAACTTACTGACCTTTTGTTCTCTTAGCCCCTGCCTGCTAAGGTACAGCTTGAGCCAATCTCCCTAAATTGTTTTCTCTCTTTGTGACTGCTTGGATCTCTGGCATCAGCTATACTGTCACTCCTCTCAGGACTCCCACGTTGGGCTTGAGGCTCCCAGCAGATTTGATCTGTCGTGCATGTAACATTGTTTCTGCGGCTGCCCCATCCCTTCCCATCAAGGCCAGAGTCTGTGCTTCTCCTATTGTCTTTAACAGCTCAGGGTGCTAAACTGAGCTGAGGGGTACCCCATAGAAGCCTCAGGCCTAGAAGCCACTCCATTCCTGTGATCTTTGCTTCCTCATCCCCATGCCCAGAAATCTTCTCCAACTAGCCTTTTATGGTCATCCGGCATTCATTTCTCTAAATTACTTATCCAATCCTGGCTGAAGTTTTGTCTTAAGTCTCTAATTCAGTCTTGTCTACTTTATTCATCATCTTCTTCCCCCAGCCCCACCCCAGTTTTTCTCTCCCCTGGTCTCCTCACGTGCAAATACCTGGTTCTTTAACATCTTTCACCTAGTGTACAGATTCCAGGCCATCTATTTCCAGCCCACTACAAAGTAATGTGTAAAAATCCCTTACATTAACCATGTGTGTGCACACAGTGTATGTACGCGTGTGTGTATACACATACACAAACACACACACAAATTCAAAGTGAGAGAAGGGATATAAACACATAATAGACCGACCAGCACTATTTGGTGGGGGGGGGGGGGGAGTCGGGAAGAGCCTTAGAGGCTCCCGGCAGTTCCGGTTGGTATGTTGAGCATATTTCACCCTGCAACCCAAATCTGTATCATTCTCAAACACAGTTAAAACAAAGAAGAGCCTTAATGCTTATTGAGGATTTGGATAACTACTTCACTGTTAGGAAGAGATTTTTTAAATTGTGTTTTCATTATGACTCCATCTCCATTTATTGATCAAGGGATTTCTTGCCTCACTTAACTCCATAATCTGTTGCTCAGATTAAGAAAATCCGAAAACTATTGTTTGGTAGCACGAGTATAGACTTTAAAGCGACACCTTGGAAGCTGGATGATTCAAATACTATAATCCAAGAAAAGCAACTAATTGATTATGCAGAACGTGTTTTTATGCATCTCTTTTTTATGATCCAAGCATGCAATGAAATGAATCAGATTAAATGTTTTGTAGATGTGCTGTTATAGAAACAGGAGCTTGCTAGTGTAGTAACATCCAACAGAACACAATAAGACAAGAGATTGGAAATAATATGTGTGAAAAGCCCTTAATAAACAAACATATAAGTCACTATTCATTCAACACATTTTGAGCATTTATTATATTCTTTTTTTATCTAAGAAACAATGCTAGGTACAGTAACTTCTCAAGTATTAGGAGCAGAAAAATGCCCCTTATTTCAGTATTTCCTTTGTTGCATCCCTGCTACCTAGTATATACCTATGGATATATACTTTGGGGATGAATGAGAGACCTGTACGTTCAGTTTACCTTCTATCCTCCACTTTGCCACCCTGTTAGCCACTTTGTTCCTCATTAATTCTTCCTCCTGAAGGCTAACGGGGAAGGGAAGGAGGTGAGCTTGAGGCCAGTCAGGCATGCTTAGCTAGCAAAGCAGTTAAATCTTGAGTACAATAAACTTTAAAGACCCGTCTAAATTCTGTGTCATTTAAGATTTTGTTCCATCCAACTGATTGAACAGGCCTGACAGTTAAGGCTTGAACAACCTTGAGATTGATATTTTGGTTAATAGTTATTATAATACCTGATCTGTCTCTGGAAGATTTTGTAGTAAGTTAAAGTGTAAGAGTCTGTCTAAAGAATAAGGGAACACTAATTTGCCCAGTACTTATTACATGAGAGACTCTGAGCTGTGCACTTTGCATTGCTTACCATTTTTATGGTTTACAATTGCCCAGAAAAGTAGAATGCCCATTTTATAGATGTGGAAACAAGCTCAGAGATACTCTGACCAGCCTCTCAGTTTGTAGGGAAAACGCTAACAGCCTCCAAAGCACAAGCCCTTTGCAAAGGAGGATTGCAGGCTGCTGGCAGTTTTCACTAACCTATGCTCTCCACACTTAACATGGGTAATTGAAAGCTGAGTCTATGTTCCTTTCAGAAATCTCCCAGGAGTCTGGCTGCAGAGGTTTTATGGATAACTCATTTCAGCAACTGAGAAACAAAATGCGTTTGTGGAATAAAAATAGTCTTTATTTCAATGAGGTTTTTTTTCTTCTTTAAAAGAAAGAGAAAAAGGAGCCACCCCCAGCACTTAGCAAGAACCCTCACAAAATGAACAAGTCTTCAGATTGGGCTCTGCGGACTACCGAGGAAATGGTGACAGCATCAGGGCACTTTGGCCTAAGATGTTAAAGAGAAGATGTAATGAACAGCTGGGGATTTCTGAGGCACAACTGTGTGACACTGGAAGCCCAAATGTTGGCCATCTTCATTGAGGTCAGCTACCGAGCTCGGGGTTTGCCTCCCCCCTCGCCCTCTTCAAGATGGGTGTCGCCAGCTGCCGCAACGCGCTCTGCTACCCGCGCCTGCCAGCGCCTGCCCGCCCCCACGCGCCCGCCGAAGCCGACGCGGCCCTGAGGCCGCGGCGCCCCCACCCCACCCCACCCCACCCCACCCCCCGGGTCCCCGTCCCTGTGCACGTGACGGGGGGCAGTCTTCCTTCTCTCCTCCCCCTCCCCGAAACCCCGCCTTTCCCTGAGAGGCTGCGGCTTTCTATTGCGCCACGACAGGAATGACCGCCGTGTCAGCCAATCAAAACGCGACGCTTCAAGTAAGACCCGCCCCCTGTTGGTCCTCAGGTTCCTTCCCGCTCACACCGGAGTCACTTCCGAAGAGAGAGAACCGCCATGAAGAGAGAAGGGGGTGCCGCCCACCTCTGCTCCGACAGCCTCCCCGAGTCCCAGCAGCAAGACGGCAACCACGCACCCAACTTCTCCAGCCACAGCACATGCCGCCGTCGCCAGCGGCGCCGACATGACAAGGCGCTGCATGCCCGCTAGGCCAGGTTTCCCCTCATCCCCAGCCCCGGGGTCGTCGCCCCCGCGCTGCCATCTGAGACCCGGTAGTACCGCCCCTGCTGCAGCGGGAAAGAGAACAGAGAGTCCTGGGGACAGGTACCGTGCAGAGGGCTTGAGAAGGGGCCGGGTCGCGGGGGCAAGGGTATGAGGGAGGACTGCGGACGGCCGCTCTTCCAGTTCCCGCCATCCTCCGCGAGCTCAGGCCTCCGCGTCCAGGGCCTGGCAAACCACCGCCCCGCCTCCGCGGGGGGGGCTGCTGGGAGCTGGAGTCTCCTTTTCTGTAGTTGAGACGCTGTTCTTGGTCTAGTGACCACAGCCTGGATGGCTACGGACCACTCGCCTTAGGTAGAACGTGATTTTTGTCCTTTACTTTAGCTGGACCCGGGGCCCTGACTGCTAAATGCATATTTAAGTGGTTTTCTGTACGCTGTCAGTTTTACTGATCCTAGTGGTTGAACAGTATAAGCCTTTTCTGTATTGTGGGTGAAATTATGTAAGATGTGATGAGGGAAACCCTTCCACGAATTGCTTTAAAGTCCACTATGCACGATAAGTCTTAATTTAAAAAACATGCAGATTTGGAATGTGATATGTTTTCTCCTTCAGTAACTTTACGCCTCTCCAAGAGGCCAGGTTTTTTTGTAAAGATTTTGTGGGAGCTATGTAATGAGATGGGGAGTTTAATCAAATGAAATCCTCTGACAATAAAACATGTTTAAATTCTCTACGCACTTGGTACTGTCTTTTTTATTTTAAGTTTAAAAGCTTGTAACATAAGTTTAACAGTAAATTTATCTTCTAATATTGTGGTACAGGTCCACAACCCCTTATCTTAATTCAGAAAGCTATGAAAATCGAAAGTTTTCAATAAGTTTGGCACCACATCTAACTTGGCAGCCAAACCTGACCAGAACTAATGGAAGGCTATAGATGGTCTTTATCTCATTAGGTGTGAGTGTTCGTTAAGTTTTGCTGGAGAAATATTAATGTGTTTGCTTACAGGGTGCAGTCTCAGACCCCACTGGGGGCTTTACATAATGCATCCAAAAAAAAAATTTAGAATTCTAAAACACATTTGGCCCCAAAAGTTTCAGATAAGGGTTTGTGTGCTGTTACAAATAATTTTTTAATTAGTTATAATTAGTTTAATTAGTTATAAATAAGTAATGGACCTTTCTGTGCATATGAACTTAGGGGACTGTTCTTTCTTGAAAGTCACATTCATGGTTATTTTACAGGTTTCTTGTATGTTTTACCCAAAGCCATTTTTCTCTCAGGTGTATTAACCAAAAAGATGTAATACTTTACGGGAGAGATACAGAGTTACTTTTAGTAATTAACAAAAACATTCAGTATTGTTTTAAGTTAATTAGCTGCTTTTTAGTCCTTTCTCATCTCTCTTTACTCAACCAGTAACTGAAGGCATCATCCTTCTCCCCTTTGCAGACCTTTAGTATTTCTTCTTTTACCCTCTGATATAATTTATTTTATGAAAAAAATGCATAGATTCCCACTCATTCATTTCATAGCTGCTTAGCTTTTCTACCAGCATCTCAAACAAACATTGTGGACTCTCAGTAAACCATTAAGAATGGGCATTGCTATTCTAATGTGGCAAGTAAAGACTACAAGATGTAGAAGAAGCATAACCTTCAAAGGACTTGGATTGTTCAAGTTTCCTCTGAGCATTCCAAGCTCATAGTGGACAAATATTTAGGGAAACTCATCTACTGCTTATTTTCTTTCAGCTAAAATGAATACATTTTAGCAAAATTTGCCAGAAAGGTGATTTGTTGCTCAACATACAATAACATCCCTCTATGCAGTTGACAACTCCAAACACATGAACAAATCAGAATACAAATTATGGTAATATGGTCCTACTTCACTTTGTGTTCATTGTAGGATGCAGAAACCCTTAAAAATTAAAACAGTTTGGTTTTTGTTATTCTTGTTAACTTTATCCTTTTTCTCTGTTTTGTGTTTTTCCCAGGCAACGCATTATTTTCGTAAATATCTTAAGAATTCTTAGTAAAAAATTAAGATTTTGAAACACTATTCATTCCAGTTTTTGCTGTTACTTAGATTAACATCTAACTGTAGTGTATAAAGAGTATAGTATAAGGTTAGAACTTGATCCTTTCTTCCTTTTGCCCAGTACACTCTTCATCTGCCTCTCCAGACCAGCAAAATCACCCATATTTGCCATTCTACCATCTACTCTTGTTATGAGTCTGTTCAGGTTTTACTTAGTTTTTATAATCTCCATTATTTGTTCAGCAAACATCTATTGAGCATTATTTTGTACCTGGCACTGGAGATATCAAGGAATAGGATCAGATCCCCTCAAGTTCTTTTCTTCTCCCACATAGCAGCAAGCTTTTCAGTCCTAGGAAATACTCTACCAATTCCTTAGATCCACACTCCAGTCTTATTATTTTAGTACTATAGAGTATATAAACCTCAATACTGCTTTTATAAATTTACTCTTACAGGAAGTGCTGAATTTAATTTTTAAAATTTTTTATAATCAGCTTAGCAAAGCATTATTGTCATTGTCAGAACTTGATTAAACCAGATAGTGAAATTCAGCCTATAGTCTATAAATCTACTAATATTCTCCACTTAATCTGAATTATTGAAGTTTTAATATTTGCTAATGTGATCCCATATTAGTTGTGCTTTTATTTTCAGGAAGCAGTCAATTATAGATTTCTTCAAACCAGCTTCAAAACAAGGTATGTATACTGTTAATGCATCTTTTGTGGGATCTTTTGGGGAGGAAGATGGAGTCAATTTTTAAACTCTTATGAATTTGATTAAACATGGTATTCAAAATAGAAAATATTAAGAAGATGCAGTGTTGTTTACAAAGATAAGTTCTAAACATCATGAAGAAACTTTTTGCTGTTACGCTTTTTTAATTGAAAATATTCCAGTCAATAATGTTCATAATGTATACTATTTCGATTCTGTATTAAAGTAACTTATTTCATAAGTGGAGCTATAGGGAGCTTACATGATGTAACAAAAGGGAGCTTTGTGAAAGTAAGGCTATTAAATCATGTCTTAATTTCCCCCCCCCCAATAATATGTGTATCATTTAATTATCAATTTGAAAACTTTTGTGATAGCTTAATATTTTAAGTATAATAATTTATAATAAATATACAAATGTAATAGTTTGTGCTATTTTTAATAACATACAATGTGTATGTGTTTTAATTGGCTATTTAGATAGACATATGTTGGATTCTCCACAAAAATCGAACATCAAATATGGAGAAAGTGGATTGTCCATCAGTGGGACAGAGCAGTTTGAAAGGAAACTATCCTCACCAAAAAGATCTAAACCCAAAAGGGTGCCATCAGAAAAGAGCCCCGTCTTAGAGGCATTCATGAAAGGTGTTAAAGAGCACCATAGAGATCATGGTGTACATGAGTCACATCAGCCTTGTGTGTCACTGGCCACCAAATGTCCAAAGGCAGTTACAAAATACGTTCCTCCTTCATATCTCTTGTCAAAAGAGACGAAAAAGAAACATCAGTCTCCAGAGGGAAGGAAGTCACATTTCATTCATGAAAATAACAGGGAGAAGAATGATGGAGAGCGAGGCAAAATCAGTGCAGATTCTAAAAAGCAGGCCGCGGTGACAGAAGCTGACATCTTCAAGAACAGCTCCAGAAGTCTTAGCAGCAGGAGCAGCCTATCCAGGCACCACCCAGGAGAAAGCCCACTGGGAGCTAAGTTCCAGTTGTCTCTGGCTTCTTACTGCAGAGAAAGAGAACTAAAGAGGTTGAGAAGGGAGCAAATGGAGCAGAGAATCAACTCAGAAAATTCTTTCTCAGCAGCAAGCACTCTTTCCTTAAAATCCTCTAGTATAGGAAGAAGATGCAAACCAAGGCAGGAACAGAGTAAACAGAATGATGTCACAGCCGGAAATAGTAATCTTTCAAACCTGGTATGTGCAATAAATGCTGAATTAGCTTGGCTACTATTTTATCATATTTAGAATACTAAATCTAAAAATGTTTGATAATTGTTAAGAAACAATTTGGTACCTTTTGTTAGGGAAATACTGATACACAGTTTGTATAGAAGCTAGTTTCATTAAATTTCCTCCAACTGTCCGTCGAACTTAGTAAAGCATTGTTTTTTGCCCATAATTTTTTCAGACCAGGAACAAAGATCTTTCTTAATCAGGAAAGTAAGCATTTTTTTTTAGACAAGTACAGTCATTTTTAAGTTAGGCTGCACTGAAGGGAGATTCTTAAGGGAATGGAAAATCTAAAACAACAGGAAATGGTTTAGAACAGAGGTTCTCAAAATGTTCCTGTACTAGCAACATCAGCATCACCTAGGAACTTGTTAGAAATGCAGATTCTCAGGCCCCACTCCAAACCCAATGAACCAGAAACTGAAGTAGAGTCCAGCAATCTGCAATTAACAAGCCTTCCAGATTATTCTACTGCACTTTAAAGTTTGAAAATCACTGGTTTAGGTTATATGTCTTAAGTAGTTGAGTATAGGTCTTAGAAAACTTAGAATATGATGAAAACTATCCAGATACATCTTAAGCTCATCAAACTTCTGTTTTGGGAATTAGCATAAAAGGTGTTCCTGTCCCCTGGAAAGTCAAGTTGTTAAGTACATCTGTATCAGAAAGCTTCTCTACATACAGAGCAACTAAAGGAAGATGAGATATCAAGAAAGTGCTATGTTGATAAGATACTATGAGATTTTAAAACCAGATGGACCAAAAATAAACCAAACTATGACATTCTAAGAGTGAATGGAGTTGTATTTTATACTGCTGGAAAATTATATTTGTAAACTCATGGGTTTGTTTGCAAGGAATTTGGTGCCTTTACCAGTGAGATTTGCTAATGATCAATAGAAGTTAGTAACATTTGGTCCATTTTCATAACATTTCAGTGTTTGGTGGTGTATCAGTACCTAAACAGAAGTGTTGAAGAGTGAGTTGTAGCCATTTGATAGGCAAATGTTAGGCTATTTCTTTATTAAAATAATAGTACAGTGCTCTAATATTAATCTTGAGCTATTAATAAAAATTTCTAAATTTACATTATGAAAACTGACATTTTTACATATGATACAAATGTACTTCATTTTTATGAAAAGACTTAAGAATTTGAAATATTTTATTATAGAAGTTTGGGTTTACCTCCAAATTTCGTGCTTGCTTTATTCAGTCTAGAAATCTGTGTTTAAATATTATGAAGAAAAGTTCACATTCTTGACTGCTCCCAGCTCCTAATTAATTTTTTCTCATTTTGCTAATAGGAAAATGGACCTCTCTCAAGAAAAAGATCCTCTTCTGATTCATGGGAACCTGCTTCAGGTAGAATCAAAATTAAATTTCAGAATTTTAAATAAATTTGCATCTTAATGGCACTGTTTTTTACTTAAATTTGTTTAAATATGCAGTTTCCTTCCTAGAGGTAAATTGGGTGTCTCAGATTAGTTAAAAGTTTGGTAATGTTATATTCAGAAGGAATAGTTCTTGAATTCAGTATGTGTAAACAGTGGTTTGTCTTGACTCTTCTCTGCCTTCTTCAAGAGTTCCTCACAATGTGCTTCTCATATTGGTACTCAGTGTTCTACTTCTGAATCCTTGGCTACATTAAGAAGCATAATCTTAAATTCTTGGAATTATGGACTGAGGTCTTGATATTATAGATGCTTTGTTTAAGTTTGAAACTGTTATCAAGGTCCAAAACTGT
This sequence comes from Eubalaena glacialis, assembly GCF_028564815.1. Lineage (NCBI taxonomy): Eukaryota > Metazoa > Chordata > Mammalia > Artiodactyla > Balaenidae > Eubalaena > Eubalaena glacialis. The sequence goes on along the minus strand of NC_083716.1, from coordinate 28,121,855 downwards.
TTCTTAATATTTCAAATACAAAGGTCCCTTTTTAATATCAAATTCAAGGACACCTACATGATATTAATTTGTACTTTCAGTAACCGTTGATTGAGAAAATACATAATAACAAACAGCTACTGTTAATTCAGTAATTCTTAAAGTATTCTTTTTAACTAGAAGATAGAACAGTGTAAAATTCAAACACTGCAGAAATGTATAACATAGAAAATGAAAGGCCCCCAGAAATGCCAACTGTTCAGAATAGTCTGGTGTATCAAATTTCTTTTTCTGCTATAACTGCAGACTTTGAAAAATGGACTTTACAAATTTCCACAATCAGTAAGATACATTGGACATACTGATAATAGCCAACATTTATTGAGCACTTACTGTGCACCATGCTTTTAATCATTTGATTCACATCCTTATAAGGTGGTTACTTTTAGAGATGAAAAAACAGGTACAGAGAGACAGTTCTGACTCATTCTTCTTCAGGTTTCATGTAAAACTCTGTTTTTTATACATTCTAGAGGTGTACTGCATTTTGACCAAGTGATCTTGAGTCTTAAAATCCATCTGCAGCCAAGGCTGAAATCATATTTTACTATTGTAGAAGGACCTTCTAGGATAAAAGAATAAATTTGAGGTTTTATGTGTTTTTTTTTTAATTTTTAAAAATTTTACAGTATTGTTGGTTTTAGTGATCAAATTTTAGTGGATTTTGACATTATAGTACAAGAACAATAATTTCTCAGCCATGAGCCGTGAGATTGCTCCTGTACTGTGTTACATATTTGTAAAACTAAATAAATGATCACTTTGCACTGAGGTGAATGGAAAACAAAATGTCTTTAGGCTAGCTCTGCTAGTATAAGGGACCACTGGTGGTGGTGTTGCCACCAAGCTGTTCAGCATTTTTTTCTCTGATAATGACTAAGATAAAAATTCTCTTCAGTTCATGGGTTTGCAGATTTCATCAGTGGTGACTAAAGTAGTTTCCCATATACTGTTTCCCGCATTCTTGAAGACTGCTTGAAAAGGATGCTTTCTACATATTTTCAGAGGCAGGTTTAAGATAATTGCCTTCACTTGTATTTTTATTTCTAATATGTTTGCATGTTTTCATAATCCTCATTAATAATTATGGTGTTGTAACCTTAGTAAACATACATTGATACTTCAGTTGAATATCAACAGAATATAAAGGGCATAAGGGGATTTTTCACTCTAGATAACATGAAGAATGTTTATCTTTATCTGATAGATAAATAATGAATAGATATTAATAATCCAAATATTATGTTATATTACTGCTAATTACACTTAACAGTTGTGGTGATATACATAGTCACACATTCATTAATCACACACAAGTTCAGGGATTTCAAAAATGTTGGTAGGGTGGGCATTTAGCTCTTTGGTCTTCCAGAGCCCTGTCCTTTGGCTGAATTCTGAGGACCAACTTAACCCCTCCCTAGTTTATTCCATAATTTATTAATAACCAATCCCCTATTGAGCATTTGGATCTTTCCTTTTTTTCTTTTTACAAATTCAGTCCCTATCTTATCTGAGTATTTTATATATTAATAGATATTTGAAGTGTTATAAACAAACATTCAGCCTATAGGTTGTACAAGAAGTATGAAAAGAATCATGAAATGTTTACAGTTACATTACTGCCCTAGAGAGCTTGCAAAAGGAGACCTGTAATACCAATTCACCCTCCTCTTAACACTAGATGTTAAAAGCTCTTAATAAGCTGATTTTTCGGGCTTCCCTGGTGGCGCAGTGGTTAAGAATCCGCCTGCCAATGCAGGGGACACGGGTTCGAGCCCTGGTCTGGCAAGACCCCACATGCTGCAGAGCAACTAAGCCTGTGCGCCACAACTACTGAGCCTGCGCTCTAGAGCCCGCGAGCCACAACTACTGAGCCCGCGCGCCTACAGGCTGTGCTGTGCAACAAGTAGAAGCCACAGCAGTGAGAAGCCCGCGCATGGCAGTGAAGACTAGCCCCTGCTCGCTGCAACTAGAGAAAAGCCCACACGCAGCAACACAGACCCAATGCAGCCAAAAAAAAAAAAAAAAAAAACACCGTCACTTTAAAAAAATAATAATAATGAGCTGATTTTTCCTAAACTTTGCACACAGTTTTTCTTTCCTCCTAGGTAAGTCTTTACTTCTTAAACAAAGCAGGAATTTCCCCTCATTACTAGCTGTGTATAAATGGTCTGACTTCTCTAAGGAAATGGAGCAAAACTCAAATTAGCAGCTCTGTAGCTTTTTTGTAACCCCCAAACTTAAGATAATCAGTGTAAGTCTTCTCTTTTTCTTAGTTATCTCATTTCTCATCCTGCCCTATAAGGGACCTCTGTCCTTTTTTATAAGACATTTAACTCCAGAAAACTTAGTGGGCATGGAATGATTTCTCAGGTAATAAAAGTATCTGTAGAAGAATGTAGATAGGAGCATTTGTTTATTAATTGATTTTTCATTCTTATAAATTGAGTTTTCCAGAGTATGTATTGATCAGGTTATGCAAATAATTGCTTAACTCTTGAGGTTTTTTGGTTTTTGTTTTTTAAATCAAGCTGTTAAGAATTGGGGACATCTGTCCATGTGCAGAAAGAACTTGATTTAGGGAAATTTGATTTTGAGAATACTAGTTATATAAATAGTGAATTTTTAATGAATAATAAATTTTAAGAGTGAATTAATGAAACATCACATTTTTAAACACAGAAATTTTAAAAAACTGGTTAACTCAAATATATGTGCTTCTGGATGGAGCTCCTAACACAGAGACAGGTTGTATTAGTTTCCTAGGGCTGCCATAACAAAGTACCTAAACCTAGGTGGCTTAAAACAACAGAAATTTATTGTCTCATGATTCTGGAAGCTAGAATTCCCAAACTAAGGTTATCAGCAGGACCATGCTCTCTCTTAAAAACTATAGGGGAGACTCCTTTTACTTGCCCTTCCAGCTTCCGGTGTTTGTCTACAATCCTTAGCATTCCTTGACTTGTAAGTGCATCACTTCAGTCACGTGGCATCTTCTTCCTATGTGTCTTCATATTATCTTCCTTCTGCATGTCTTTCTCCATGTCCAAATTTCCTCTTTTTATAAGGACACCAGTTGTATTGGATTAGGACTTACCCTAATGACTTCATTTTAATTTGATTGCCCCTATAAAGACCCTATTTCTAATTCAGGTCACATTCTGAGGTTCTGGGAGTTAACACTTCAACGTATCATTTTGGGAGCTACAGTTCAACCCATAACACAGCTGAAGACTAGAGGGATACATGGGAAAGAATAAACAATTTAATTGTAGGGAAAAAGACTTAGGGGAATTTTTTTTAATTGAGAAATTAAAATTTTTCTGCCTTCAACTAGTTATTGTATATGTATTTTAAGGTACTATAAATTTAGATGTAAAAGTGTTACATTTCTAGAACCAGGTAGGCTTTAGTCTAAGAAAGAGTATATGCACTTTGAGGAAAAGTGCCTTTAGGATCCTTTCCTTGATACAGATAAGCAGTTTTTTAGTGTTTTGGGGTGTAACACCTCTAATTCTATTTAGGTGGTAAACTTTTAATAGCTTTTGAATAAAAATGAGCATTTGTCATTAGCTTTGGACTAAATTTCATGGACACTACTATTTATCAGTTAATAAATAAAATATTAACTCTGTTTCCTCATTCCATATGTGGTTAATAATCTCAGCCTAAACTTTTAGAATTTAAACATTTTGTCAGGGTATTCTAGACACTTACTGAATAAACTTTAATAAGATAGGAAAGTATACTTTTCACTAATCTGGCAAAAATTAAATTTTAGCAGGCTCTAAGCAGAATAAATTCCCTGACAAAAGAAAAAGGAACTCTGTGGACTCAGATCTGAAAAGCACAAGAGAATCTATAATGCCAAAAGCAAAAGAGTCCTTCCTTGAGAAGCGTCCTGATGGACCACATCAGAGAGAAAAATTTATAAAACATATTGCACTGAAGACACCTGGTGGTGTATTGCGCTTGGAAGATATATCCAAGGAACCGAATGAAGAAGCTGATTGCTCCTCTGCAGGCTTGGCACCTTCAAATTCTGGGCACCATTCTTCCAGGAATAGTGACCAAATTCGTGTGGCAAGTACCAAAGAGACTAAGATACAGAAACCCCACTTATCTTTACCTCAGGAAAAGTCTGCAGTTAAAAAAGCTAGCAACCTTCAGAAAAATAAAACTGCTAGCTCTGTGGCATCACAGGAGACAAAACTTCTACCTTTACTTTCCCATGTTCCAAGTGCTGGTTCCTCTCGGGTTCCGTTAAATGCTAAAAATTGCACTCTTCCAGTTCCTAAAAAAGATAAAGAGCGTTCCTCATCTAAAGAATGTTCTGGGCATTCTACAGAGTCCTCCAAACACAAGGAACACAAAGCAAAGACTAATAAGGCTGATTCTAACGTATCTACAGGGAAAATCTGTGGGGGATCTTTGCGTTCAGAATATGGCACTCCTACAAAGTCTCCCCCGGCTGCTTTGGAAGTTGTGCCATGTATTCCGAGCCCAACAGCACCTTCAGATAAAGCCCCTTCAGATAAAGAGAGTTCAGGAAATTCCAATGCAGGTAGCAGTGCACTGAAAAGAAAACTAAGGGGTGATTTTGATAGTGATGAAGAAAGTTTAGGTTATAACCTAGACAGTGATGAGGAAGAGGAAACATTAAAATCACTGGAAGAAATAATGGCTTTGAACTTCAATCAGACTCCTGCAACTACAGGAAAGCCTCCTGCTCTTTCTAAGGGGCTTAGATCTCAGTCATCAGACTATACAGTAAGTAGTTTTATGACATTTATCTTTACTTGAGAGAAAGATGGATTGACTAGTGAAAGAGGGATAGATTGTTAGAATTTACTTTAAAATTCACTGTTACAACTTATAATTAGACTGAAAGTGGTATAGTTCTTTTTTGGTTAATGAATTTCCCATATCTTCAGCTTTTAACTGTAAATCAGTGGTCTCCAAACTTTTTTTGATCACACACACTTTTATTAGTAAAAAAAATTTTGAGCATGTACCCCAATATATATGTATACCTATAGATTATATACATGTACTACTATACTACTATGTACTTTCTAAAGCATATGAAGAAAACAGAATTTGAAAGGAAGAAGAAAAAAGTATTTTCCTATATAAGTTATATAGAAGTTACAATAGAGTAAGTTCTACTGGAGTTTCTATAGAAGTTCCATATAAATAGAAGTTCTATTATTTTCTTCCTGCACCCCAATGGATCACCTTGCACACCCCCTGCTTTGGAGACCACTGCTGTAAATGAAGGTAGAGTGTAGAAATGTTGTTAATTGTGGTGTGCAATTTTATTTATAAAGTGCTTCATTCTATCTTGGGAATAAGCTGAATTAAATTCTCATGTGTGTAAAATTTGGTGGGGAAGGTGTTAATGTTTCATGGTAACACCTAAAAATTAGTAGTTTAATTCCACTAAAATAGAATTTAAAAATAAAGACAGGGTAGCTGTGGAGCCCTTGGGTGTTGACAGTCAGTTCCTAAGGCTAGCACGGTTTTTATAAGTAGTGCCTTTCCTAATAGATGGTAAAATCAAATTGCCTGCAGTACAAAATTCTAGATTTAAAGCATGATGGTGAAAATTATCTTTTTAAGAAAGATATCCTCCTGGCCCAGGTTATTGAAATAGAAAATATTTTTTAGTGTTCTGAATAATTTAAAACATCCCAATTCTTCTACTAAGATATGTTATAAAGTATTCCCAAATTTTCTTCTTGTTTTAGGAACATGTTCATAGTGGAACTTATACAAATACTCTAGAGCGTCTAGTGAAGGAGATGGAAGACACACAAAGGTAGGTTAGCATCGTGACTATCTTGCTAAATTTAACATACTGTTTGTATGGCTGGCTTTTAATTTACCTTAAAAAAACATGAGAAATGAGCATGTATTTTGTGCTAGTGCTGTTATAACAGATTTGCTGTCAACTATGTTAGAAATAAGGTGTTCTTATTTACAGGCTGAATCAGAAGATCCTGGTTTTTATGGCATACCGCATTAATTAATAGTATGAATTCTTTTCTGCTTACCACAGCTGGTATCTGGTAGCTGAAGTTCTTGATCAAAAGCATGGGTAGAAATTTTTTTTTGTATTTTTTTATTGTGACAAAAATATATAACATAAAATTTACGATTTCAATCATCTTTAAATGTATAGTTCACTGGCATTACCATACATTCGCATTGTTGTGCAACCATCATCACCATCCATCTCCAGAATTTTTATTTTCCATCTTCCCTAACTGAAATTTTATACCCATTAAACAATAAATCCCTATTCTCCCCTTCCCTCTAGCCCCTGGCAACTACTATTCTTTCTGTTAGTATGAAATTGACTATTCTAGGTACCTCATATAAATGGGATCATACAGTATTTGTCCTTTTATGACTGGCTTATTTCACTTAGCATAATGTCTTCATGGTTCATCCATGTTGTAGCATGTGTCAGAATTTCCTTTTTTTTTTCTTTTGAATTTTTGAATTTTATTTAGTTTTTTATACAGCAGGTTCTTATGAGTTATCTAGTTTATACATATTAGTGTATATATGTCAATCCCAATCTCCCAGTTCATCCCACCACCACCACTCCCCCCACCATTTTCCCCCCTTGGTGTCCATATGTTTGTTCTCTACATCTGTGTCTCTATTTCTGCTCTGCAAACGGTTCATCTGTACCATTTTTCTAGGTTCCACGTATATGCGTTAATATACAATATTTGTTTTTCTCTTTCTGACTTCACTCTGTATGACAGTCTCTAGATCCATCCACGTCTCTACAAATGACCCAATTTCGTTCCTTTTTAAGGCTGAATAATATTCCACTGTATGTATGTACCTCATTTTATTTATCCATTTATCTATTGAAGGACTTTCTAAATTTGGGTTGCATTCTGTTTTTTGCTTCTGTTTTTTGTTTTTCTGTTGTTGCTTCTGTTTTTTGACTACTGTAAATTTTGCTGCTATGAACATGGATGTACAAATTATCTCTTCAGGTACCCACTTTAAGTTCTTTTGGGTATATACCCAGAAGTGGAATTGCTGGATCATATGGTAATTCTATACATAATTTTTTGAGGAATTGCTGTACTGTTTTCCATAGTGGCTGTACCATTTTATATTCCTACCAGTAGTGCACACGGGTCCAGTTTCTCTACCTCCTCACCAGCACTTGGTTTTTCTGGTTTTTTAATGATAGCCATCCTAACAGGTATGAAGTAGCATCTTCATACTTGTTAAACATTTGTATGCCATCCTAGTCCAAGTTTTGAAATGAGTATAACCAGAAATGGTATTTCTACATCAAATTACTCTTTTGAGGAAGAAGTTTAGAATTATTACTGATACCCCCCCACACACACACATACAGAAATCAAAAAGTTTGGGGATTATAATAACCCCAATGAAATTTATGTAACTAGTTGCAAACTGCTTTTGCTTATGAAAGGGGAAAAATAATATCCTTATTAGTTCAAAGACTGTCCTTGAAACGAATGCAGAGAAATTCACTGAAACCTCAGTTGGCTTGAAGTTGGTATATATGTGTCTTTAAGTAGCTAAGCATAGGAATTGCAGACAGTTAGTAAGTGAGGAGTATTCCCCTTTCTGAATTTAACTAGAGCAATTTGTCTCTACTATAAAATTATTATTATTATTATTTTTTAGCCGCACTGTGAGGCATTTGGGGTCTTAGTTCCCCAACCAGGGACGGAACCTGTGCCCCCTGCAAGGGAAGCATGGATTCCTAACCACTGGACTGCCAGGGAATTCCCGTCAACTGTAAAATTCTTTAAAAGTTTCATGAATTCATGTGATTTGTGATGTCAGATCTGAAGTTGCTTATTTAAAATTGAACATTGCACAGACCAAAGGCAGAGGTTCTAGTTTGATCTGATGATTAACTCTTTCCTGTAGTGATAGAGCAGTGCCTTCACTGGTCATTTACTGTTGTATTATACTCATCTACTGTGGGGCTGGAGCTGGGAATAAGGACCTTGGTTAAAGTAACTTAATCTTGGCAAGCAATATAAGCAAGGACTCCAGAGCTAAACTCTCTGGCTTTGAATCCCAGCTCCTTACATTGTGAGCTTGAGCAAGTTAGCTTTTCTAATGCCTGTTTCCTCGTGTATGAAATGGGTAATAATCTACCTCATGGAATTGTGAGGGTTAAAAGAGTTAATACATGAAGTCCTTGGTACAGTGTCATAGTAACTGCTTAGTAAGTGTTGGGTGTTGTGATAATCACAGTGACAATGGTGATGACTACTGCTTCTAGAAAGCCTAGTTAACGTTATCAGGTTGTTGGTCTACTGGAAGTCCAGTGAGCATTAAAGATTAGAGGGATAATCAAATCAGTGGTGTTTATTCTTTGTGATTTTTCCTCCCCCGATCTCTAAATGATTTGGACATCATTCTTGAAGTCCTAGCCGTAAAGAAATATTCAAATCTTTTAATAAGAGTTTTCTTTGGTGCTGCTTTTAGATATACCTTAAAAATAAAAAAATCTTTAGTTTAAGCCATTTATTATAACATTCTTTCGATTCTCAGGCTAGATGAACTGCAGAAGCAACTACAGGAAGACATAAGGCAGGGCCGAGGCATTAAATCCCCAATCAGAATTGGCGATCAAGACAGTACAGATGATGAAGATGGCCTCTTAGAAGAGCACAGGTATGTGGGGAATATAGTAAATAACTATATAATAGCTTTGTAAACGGTGGTGTATCATAACTAGACTTTTCATGATGATCATTTTGCAATGCATAGAAGTACAAAATCAATATGATGTTGTGTAATAGGAACTAACAGTGTTGTAGGTCAGTTATACTTCAAAAACAAACTCAAAGAAAATGATCAGATTTGTGGTTACCAGAGGCAGAAGGTTTGGGGGAGGGAGGGATTGAATGAAGGTGGTTAAAATGTACAAACTTGAAGTTATAAGATAAATAAGTACTAGGGATGTCATGTGCAACATGAGAAATATAATTAACACTGCTTTATGTTGTGTATGAAAGTTGTTGAGAGAGTAAATCCTAAGAGTTCTCCCCACAAGAAAAAAAAAAATTTTCCTATTTCTTTAATGTTGTATCAATATGAGATGGTGGATGTTCACTAAACTTGTGATAATCATTTCATGATGTATGTAAGTCAAATCCTTACGCTGTATATTTTAAACTTAAACAGTTCTGTATGTCAGTTATACCTCAATAAAACTGGATAAGTAAATAAATAAAATCAGAGGAAAAAAGAGCACAGGTACAGCATTTTTCATGATGTATGCTGTATTAAAAATACATTTTAAAATTTTGTTTTCGTAAAATAAATGGGCCATTGATGGTTATTTACTCTGAATAATCTATGATGGGTTTTTAATCCATCTGAGGTGGATTTGAAAGGCAGATTTTAAGGCCAAGTTACATTTTTTGTCTTTTCTCCTATTCTTTTCACACAGACACATTTAGTGGCTTTGGACTATAACTATGCAATACTAGCAAAAAGTGGGAGAGCAGAACGTGTGTTCTCATGTTCGTCTTCTAATGTGGGATTAATAGTGGTCCTAAGAAAAGGGTTTTTTGCACCCAATCTTTAAATACAAAATTATATGCAGTATAACTGTTCAGTATTCAATAACTTCTTTTTTTCAGAGAATTTCTAAAGAAATTTTCAGTTACAATTGATGCTATTCCTGATCATCATCCAGGCGAAGAAATATTTAATTTCCTTAATTCTGGAAAAATTTTCAATCAGTATACCTTGGATTTAAGAGACTCTGGTTTTATCGGACAAAGTGCTGTAGAAAAGCTTATTCTTAAGTAAGTAGGAAAATAGACATTTTACTTTTTCTTGTATAAAAATTGAAAGATTTCTGACTGATGTAATCTTCTGAAAGGTTAATTTCTATTCTGACCTATCCAGTTTCCTCATCCTCTTACTTATTACTGTTGCTCTTTGTGTTTTATTATTTAGTTATAGGAAGCAGTGTAAGATAGTCGCTTGGCATATTACATGCCTTTATTAGTTAGGGTTAAGATCAGTATCTAATAACAGGGACTGTCAAAATAACAAGGCTTAGGAGGCGCAAGAGGGAGGGGATATCAGGATATATGTATACATATAGCTGATTCACTTTGTTATACAGCAGAAACTAACACAACATTGTAACGTAATTATACTCCAATAAAGATGTTAAAAATAAATAAATAAAGTAAAATAACAAGGCTTAAACAAGAAGTATATTTCTTTCTGATGTGGAAGAAGTTCAGAGGTAGGAAGTCCAGGGCTGGTGTTTCACCATATAATCTTTCTTCCCCACCATCCTTAGCACCTGGTTGCTTCAGGTGCTACTGGAGCTCCAGCCTTTAAATTCCCAGAAACCCCACACAACATTTCTACTTATGGTTAGTTGGGTAGAACTTAGTCAACATGGCCACACCTAGCTACAAGGAAGGCTGAGAAGTGATTTTTATTTCAGGCAGCCAGTGTGCCCAGCTAAAAACCCCAGGGTTCAGTTACCAAGAGGAAAGACAAGAATAGATGTTGGGATTAACAGTCTCTACCACAATACCCAAACTGGTCTAATTTCTCTCAGTACATGATAGCTCAGATCCAGAGAGATCACATTAATTGTGGTGCTGAGTTTTATGGAAGTACAAACCCAAGCTGGCAAAAGCAGACGATACTCGGAGACTTGATAGGCTCTTCAACACTGCCAGCTACTGTAGATTTGTCCACCAGATAAATCTGGAGCCAAGCCAACAGATTGGTTCAGCTTTAGGCCACTGATTGCATTTCTCATGAGTAACCCATCCACATTGGGGTAGAGTCCACCTCCATGGACTGCGATGGTTTGCTTGCTCATTTCCCTGATTATGTCAGATGTGGTGGTGGTAGAAGTTTCTTGCCATTGAAGATAACAGTCATATTGATTTCACTGTATTTTTTCAGATCAGGGAAAACAGATCAGATTTTTTTGACAACACAAGGCTTCCTTACCTCTGCTTATCACTATGTCCAGTGTCCTGTACCTGTGTTAAAGTGGCTGTTTCGGGTAAGAGAAATATTTGGGGGGTATAGTTGCCTCTTTCTATATTTCCCAGTCAAAAATAAACTTTTAAAATATAATCTTATTTGCACATTACTAGAGAAAAAATCTAGCATATCAAACCCATGATTTTAGTGGGCTAGAATGAAGCAAAAAGAGTCAGTATAAAGAGATTATAAAAGGAATGCTAATGCAGATAGTGTGCAGGATAGGCAATAATGCTAGTTGTGCCTAAGACATTTCATCACACTGGTAAATCACTATTGTAGTTTGCTTTAGAAGAAGTCTTCTAATGCTTGCGTAGCTGGGGGGATTTTTTTCTACCTTTTCCCCCCATTTTTGTGGAGGTGCCTACATACATTTTTAGGATTTGACTTGTATACTGATATTTCTCCATTCATAACTGGGTGCGGGGAGTGCAAATCCAACTGAATATTTGTTTTCCCCATTCGTATTTAACTTTTAAATCCACTTAAATAATTAATTTTATACTATCTACATGGTAACTTTATAAATATCAGTGGTATCAGAGAACTGTAACTACTATATATGTGAAGTGAGAAGTGGGGGAAATATATGCAGTTTCTAATCTGGGCTTTAAGGTTACATTTCAGAGAATCTCATATTTGCAAGAACTAGATATTCCAATATAGTTTTTCATTCATTTTTCATATAGCTGCCATGTTTGAGTGCCAACTGTGCCAGGTGCTGGAGAGAACAGCAATTTAAAAAATCATTGTTTCTAAAAAAAAAAAAAAATCATTGTTTCTGATTTCATGAAACCCACATTCTCGTATAGAGGAGATAGACAATAAACAGGTGTGTGTATGTTTATAGATATGTCAGATGGTAAATGGGAGAAGGGCATTCTAGGCAGAGAGAATAACAGGTGGGACAGACTGTGGGGCAGGAGCATTTGCTTCCAGTGGTTAGGAGCTCACTACTTGGATCCCAGTGATTTTTTTTTTTTTTTTAAACAGTCCTAATTAAATCAAAATTTGCCTCCATATGGTTTTTTAAGTAGTAGTACTAATTATCTTTTCTGTAGCTTCCCGCAGTATGCCTCATCTGTCTAACAGTCCTTCAGTTAAACAACTATCATGACCCTCATCGCTCCCCACACTAAACTTTCTCGAGTCACTAAATATCCAGTCCCTTTACCGATCACCTTTCTGAATGACCTTTAGCTTGTCAGTTTCCCTCCTAAAGTGTTCCTCCTTCCCCCCAGTAAATGAATATATGCTCCAGATAAGGTCTTTCCTACCAGCAGTTTCCAGCAAGGCTCTTACGCATCTACCCCCGCCCCCACATACTTACGTTTATTGCGATTCAAAACTTCATTTGTTGTCACACCAAGACGTCATTATTCTCTAATTATGTAATATATCTTTTCTTAAATTTACAAGTAGGACTTTGCATTTATCTGTGTTTTCATCTTGTTGGTGTGGGCCCATCATTATAGCCTTTAAAACCCTAATGATGACATACAAGTATATCTTCATGTAAGCAGCTTTTTATACTCTTTATATTTATTCTTTGAAAAGCAAACTAATAATCATTTGTTAAGTGCTTTTTCTGTGTAAGACACTTTGTCTCATTTCTCCTTTTCAATTCCAAGTCCATTTTTCATGATGGAGAGACTTACCAACTAATAAGTTTTTTTTTTTATAAAGTATGTCAGAATTCATTTTAATGCTATAGTCCTGATAGTTTGAAATTTAATTGTTAAAATGTAATTGAAATGTTTGCATCTTCATGATTTTATCATGTGTCTAAACATAGTTGACCAGAAAGACAATGTGAACAGAATATGTGCTGTTTTATAACTTTTTTTTCAGGTAACAATAAATTATTGAGTATTTTCATCTCAGTATAGACATGTTATCATTCTTTTTCATGGCTTTATATTGTATACTATATTGTAATAGTAATAGTATTCCTTTGTAGTGCTGTACCATGATTTATTTATTTATTTAACCCAATCTCAATTGACAGACATTAGATTGTTTTATATGTATGTATGTATCTTACATATTTATTTATCTTCATGTACTGTATTGCCCACCTTAAAATTCATCACCCCCCACAAAAAGATTCTTATGCAGAACTTGTCCTGTGTCCAACATGCTTTTGAATGGTGCTGCCCCTAGTGGCAGAGTGTAATGACTCAAACATCATAGCAAAGACATTTTTTCACATAGGTTGACTTCAAAATGACACAAGTTTTATGCCTGATTGAAACCAGAGTTTGGACTATTCACCCTTATATTTTAGATTTAAATTTATTATAATCATAATCCGTGGTTTCAAAACAAAAGAGAAATAGAAATACAACATGTTTTTCTCTACAAAACCACTTTAAAATAACTTTCAATATGTTATGATTTTTTAACGTCTTTTAAACTTGAGATTTTGTTCCCAAAAAGTTGTCTTGTAAAATTACATTAATTATATGCTTCTGTATATAAATTCCTGTATGTTAAAAAGGCTGAGTAGATCAAAGTGTAAGGACAGTGACTTTGCATAAATATTACCAAATGACTTTACAATTTTTACCAAATTACACTCATACTGGACATACTCCCTCTTTCCTAGTACTCTTGTGAACACTGGGTGTTATGAAAACTCTTAATCTTTACCAGTCTTGAAGTCAGCTGATGATATCATGTCATTTTTCTTTGCATTTCTTTGATTACTAGTGATACTGAATAGCTCTTTAAAATATACATTGGTCTATTAATTTGTATATTTGTATCTTTTCAAATATTTTTACTAGTTTGTGGTTTGATTTTTGCCTGTGATGTGATCAATTTAGTAGCCTTCTCCTTTATGGTCTTTGGGTTTCATGGCATAATATGAACTAGAAAGGTATTTTTGATAGTTTTTAAAGTTATATTTATCTAATTATAGATGAAAGTTGTAAAAAAAAAAAAAAAAAACAAGCAGCATGTTAGAATGGAAAGGGCTCTGACTTACAAATCAGACCTGGATTTAAATTCCAACTCATGTATTATGTTGGGTGGAGTATGTTCATCTCTCTGAGCCTCTTTGCTCCTTCTTCTCTCTTAATACTCTATCATTTATCTACTTTGGCAGATGATGTCAGTTCATACAGACTGTATTGTGTCTGTGCAGATTTTAAGTACATTAATGGAAATAACAATAAGAAATGGTGAGTTGATAAATTTATTGTGATTAACAGTGTGAATTATTGGTTGCTTTGTACATGATCTCTTTCATATTACTAAACAATTAGGATATTTGGGTATATAGAATAAAAAATTATTTTTGTAATATAAAGTCTTTAATAATGAAATTAAACTCCAATAAAAAATGAGTGCATTTTTCTAGTTGCATTGAGAAAAAGGGTATAAGATCTTGCAAGTGGCATCCCTTACCTAATTTTTACCAAGACATAGCTTACTGTGCTGGATAAGTGGAAATAGTTGCAAGTTTATTTAGCCAATTAACTTTGATGGCTTTTTGGTGAGCAGCAGTATTGTACTGATTATGCACTGAGAAGATTGAAAGTATCCACTGCAAAACTATGACACTTGCATTCTTGCCTTTGAGATCCCTTATAATGAAACAAGCATTGTGATTTACCTTTTTCACTTGTTTTAAGGCTTGGGACTATATAGGCACTGAACATGGTAAAATCTTTGTGTTAGCAGTAGTTGGTTTTTCACTCTTGTTATTTTCCAGTCTTTTGAAAATGTTGCTCCTGAGTTACACCCTTTTATCCATCACTTGCAGGTATTTTGTTCATAAATGTCTTTTCCTTCACATTTATTTGAAAATCTGTAATTCCTATATGATCATTCTAAATAACTATATGGTTAACATATCATTACCAGCTGCCATTTCTATAAAATCATAGTAATAATCCATGTTTCATGTGCAAACTGTCATCTTGCAACTATGGGTTTGTGAACCCAGGATTTGGGATAAAATATTTTCTTCTGTTAACTAGATACCTTCAGTGATTCACCAGTTTGGCCTTGGATTCCATCATTGTCTGATATAGCTGCTGTGTTTTTCAATATGGGAATTGATTTTAAATCTTTGTTTCCTCTGGAGAATCTTCAGCCAGACTTTAATGAAGATGATCTAGTGTAAGTGTTCTTTTCATAATTAACTCCAAAAATTGTCTTTTAAACAATTTATATATAAACAGTTAATATTCATTTGATAAATTCAGTATTCATTCTTGATTTTTTTTAAATCTTAAAGTTGAAATGGATCTTGAATTAGATATATTCTTTTTTTTTTTATTTTAATTTATTTATTTATTTTTGGCTGTGTTAGGTCTTCGTTTCTGTGCGAGGGCTTTCTCTAGTTGCGGCGAGCGGGGGCCACTCTTCATCACAGTGCGCGGGCCTCTCACTACCGCGGCCTCTCTTGTTGTGGAGCACAAGCTCCAGACGCGCAGGCTCAGTAGTTGTGGCTCATGGGCCCAGTTGCTCCGCGGCATGTGGGATCTTCCCAGACCAGGGCTCGAACCCGTGTCCCCTGCATTGGCAGGCAGATTCTCAACCACTGCGCCACCAGGGAAGCCCCTAGATATATTCTTAATATCTAACTTAATCTAAATGCCATCAGTATGTTTAACAGGGAAAACATGGGCACATTTTTTAAATCAAAAAAAATTTTTTTAAATAAGACTGCCTATTGTTATTTACCATTATTTTGGAGCTACTGACCAAAACAATTAGACAAGAAAAAAAAAAGAGATGTAAAGATAGGAAATGAGTTGGTGAAAGATTCATTATTTGCAGAAAAAGTGATTTAATGTATACATAGAAGCCTAAGAATCAACTGAAAAGCTATGGCAAACCAGTAAGAGAATTTGGTATGGATGCCAGGGTACAATGTTAATAAAGAGAAATTAGTAACCTTCAGGTGTATGAACTGTAGCTAGTTAAAAGATACACTTCATTTGTAATAGTAAGAAAAATATATTAAATACCTTGGAATAAACTTAAATAGAAGTGTGTGTGTGTGTGTGTGTGTGTGTGTGTGTAAACATTACTAAGAGACAAAAAAGAAGACCAGATAGGAAAATTCAACATCATAAATACATTAGAGCTACCCCTAAGGTAAACTGTGAACTTGATGAGATCCTAATAAATGAAACTAACACAACATTGTAAATCAACTATACTCCAATAAAATTAAAATAAAATAAAGAAATGCCAGTCAGATTTTTGTGGGGACGAGGGGAGTTGGGGACTCTACAAGTGATTCTAAAGTCATATAGAAAAAATAATACCCAGGAAAGTTTTGAGAAAGAAGAGTTATGAGGCGGGACTGACCTTAGCAGATAATAACATGGGACAAATGCAGGTATTCATAGCTCCATCAGTGGAACAAAATAAGTCCAGGGCCAACTATACTTTATACGAGGATTTTGACTTTGCAGCAGGTGGGTGCCCCGACCCCTGCATTGTTTAAGGGTCAACTGTAGGGGCTTCCCTGGTGGCACAGTGGTTGAGAATCCGCCTGCCAATGCAGGGGACACGGGTTCGATCCCTGGTCTGGGAAGATCCCACATGTCGCGGAGCAGCCAAGCCCGTGCACCACAACTACTGAGCCTGCGCTCTAGAGCCCGTGAGCCACAACTACTGAGCCCGCGTGTCACAACTACTGAAGCCCACGCACCTAGAGCCTGTGCTCCGCAACAAGCCACTGCAATGAGAAGCCCGTGCACCGCAACGAGGACCCAACACAGCCAAAAATAAATACATACATACATACATACATACATACTAAAAAAAGGGAAAAAAAGGGTCAACTATATAAGAATGGAACTCTGGTCACAGACAAAGGCTTAATTTCAAATTAATAAGATCAATAACCTATTAGAAAAAATAGACAAAGGAAATAGGCAGAAAAAGAAAAGAAATTAAAACAGTTTTTAAACTTTATGAGAATATTCTCATCTTCACTTTTTCAAAAAAAAAAAGCAAGTTTTTGTTACTTGGTATATCCAGAACCAAACTCTTCATCTCTCCGTTTCTTTCCACCCCATACAAGATCCCTCCTTGTTGCTCAGATGTAACCTGTATCTGAAAATATGTTGGACAGCAGATTTTCACATAAAGGCTGTATTCCATCATCCATCCTATTCCATTTAAATAGGAAAAATAATGCTTTCTCAGACCATTCAAAAACCCCAAACATGACCAAAATACTCAAATACCTATATTTAGAAAGTTAAAATACTATTTTATTATTTAACATTTAATGAACTGAATAGTATGTGGTGATTTTGTATGTTGTATGCAACAGATTTGTTTTCCTTTCTTCACTGTAGTGAACAGGTACTGTAGTGGAAATAGTGAAATAAAGATATATAATTATTTCATTAAGACATAATAAATGCAAATAATATTTAGCAAAATTGTTTTTTTGATTGAATATTTACCAACTGAAGAGTTGCCTCAGTCAGGTTTGGGAGCCGGGAGGTGGTGGCTATAAGTCACCACCGTTGCTGTGTAGTGGTAGGCGAAGATGAACACAGGTAAGCAAGAGTAAGCTGGTGAAGGGATGAGCGAAACATAATCAAATACCTGTTTAAACAACATGAGCACAAGAGTGAATTCTGTTGAGATATCACAACTCACTCTTTTCTCACTAGGACTCACATGCAGCTTATCCATTTTTGCTGGTATATATGTGCATATTCACAGTAGCAAGTTTCTATCCAAATAGGAGGTTTGGAGTGAAAAATGTTTAAAGGTTGTTAGAGTAAATATTCAGGTGGGGAGAGTAAGATGTTAAAGGATACTAGGACAGTTCTTTTCTTTACCATTCTGCAGGAAATACAGACCTAGTCCTAACCTCTTTCTAGTCTGTATTCCATCAATTGTCACATCCCTGTGTTCCTCTTCCTCTACCTATCTCACAGCTATTCTTTCCTTTTCGTTCCCGGTGTCAGTCTAACTCAGATCCTCGTTTCATGCCTAGCCTGGCAAAAATCTCCTTTCCCGTGGGGGCTTTCCACCTCCAAGATATTTATTCCTTTCATTGTTAGAGGATTCCTTTTATGAAAGCTTTTTTCTCCACTATTAAACCTTTACACCTGTATTTAAGACTCTACAGTTGACTCTGACCTGTTTTCTATTTTGTTCACCCTTTTGTTCTAACCAAATTGATTCTGTTGCTGTTCCTCCACATTTAGCCATTGCTGCATTGGATCTTCCTCATGCTAGTCCCTCACCTCCATCCTCAGTGTCTACTCACCGAAATATTATCTGTCTCACTTGTTGAAGCACTGTTTATAAGAGTAGAATTACCAACATTACATATTGTTTACTATGTGCCAGACATGGTTCTGGGGGCTTAATATATAGTACTTCATTTAATAGTCACTGCAACTAGTAGATAGTATTTTCATTCCCATTTACAGGTGAGTGAGGCACAGAAAGATTAAGTAACTTGCCTCAGGTTGTATAGCTAGGAATGGACACAGGACTACTGAGCAGATATTTTAAAAAATAAGAAAGTTCTTCCCATGTAGTTATAGGAGTATCTGTAAGACATATTAAGTGACAAAAGAGAGGTGCACAACCGAGTGTATAGTATGCTACCATTTGTATTAAAGCAGTGGGGAGAGGTGTATTCATATTTATTTGTATGTATATAAAATGCCTGTGGGAGGAAGGACTAAAACTAGTAGTGATTGTCTGTGAGGAGGGGAAATGAGTGGCTGAAGGCCTAGACTGGGAGGACAATTCTTTTCAGCACACTGTGCCTTAATTTCTTTTAACTTTTTTTTAACCATATGAAAGGGTTATTTATTCAAAAAAAATTAAACAAAAAAATATTATCTATGTTTTGAAGGCCACATTCATGTGTCTCCTCTTCCATGAACCTTCACTGATTCCTCAACCAAAATTGGGGTGCTTAGAATTGTTTATATTGCTGTGGAAGTTTTGTTGGGCCACTTATGAGGCCTTTAAATATTATGAGTTCTTTGTAGTCAGAGCCACCTTCTACATAGCTCTCTGACACCAAGAGCAACAGAGAACGCCTCATAAAAAGTAGCTGTTCAAGGGAAAACTAATGCATAGAAATAGAAATCAGATTTACCTGGAGTGGAGATAGCCAATTGACTCGGATCTGACATGAAGGGACTTTTGAGGTATAATAGAAATGTTCTATTTCTTGATTTGGATGGTGGTTACACTAGTATACATATCATCAAAATTTTAAATGTGTGTATTCCTTTTATTGTATGTAAATTATACCTCAGTAAAACTTTTGTTGTTCAGTACTTCTCACAATTTTGTGCCTAATTTCACATTGCTTTATTCACTCTTCCATAGTTCTGAAACACAGATGACACTGGGGGTGAAAGGAAGTGAAGATTCATCTTGTAAGCCAATATTTTCATCTCTCCCTGAAACCAACATTTTAAATGTGGTCAAGGTAGGAGAAAACTCTTTTTTGTATGTCTTTAGCACAGAGCTGGAACCACTTAGTTTTTTGCTTAATGGTTTTAAAACAAAATCAGGGACTTCCTTGGTGGTCCGGTGGTTAAGACTCCACGCTCCCAATGCAGGGGGCCCAGGTTCGATCTTAGTCAGGGAACTGGATCCCCGTGTGCCACATTGAAGATCCCGCATGCAGCAACGAAGATCCCGTGTGCCACAACTAAGACCCAGCACAGCCAAATTAAATTAAAAAAAAAAAATTCACTAGTGTTTTACCATGGGATTTCTAGTCTCTGAAATTTCTTAGCAATAATCTTCATATTAAAGGTTGTTTTTGCTGTTTTATTTTTGTTTTATTTATTTTTTTGTTCTGTTTTTTGGCCACACTGTGCGGCATGTGGGATCTTGGTTCCCTGCTTGGAGTCTTAACCACTGGACCACTAACCCTAACACAAACCAGGGAAGTCCCTTATTTTTGTTTTAATATTAGGAACGAAAGGGAACTTTGAATCAGTTATGTGATTAAAATAGTTCTAGGAATACCTTTACCAAGAAGCTTTTTGCTACTAGTAGTTTTGAAACCAGTAATTTTTTAGAATTAGAATATATGAAGAAAAAAATTGTTACTTACAGTATAACTTAGTGACCAAGAATTAATAACATTGTTAAAACATTTTTAGTGGCTGAATCAAATCAATGATATTGAACTGTTAAGAAAATTTTGAAAATTAAAAATGGGGAAGAAAATACTTATCAGGTCAACTATTAACATGAGTATTTCTTGCCTCCTTTTTCCTAGACAACTGATGTTTCAATTTCTATATAGTTCTCTTTTGCATTTTTTGTTAAAAAGTTTTTATAATGTAAACTCTTCAAGCAAAATATATCTCCTTAAGTTGTTTTGTCTCTGATATGTGTCAAAGTTTCTAGGCTTGTGTACATCTATACATCCGGAAGGTTACCAGGATTGTGAAATAATGTTACTGATTTTAATGTTGTTTAAAATGAGTCTGGAGAAACAACTGAAACAGATTCCTCTAGTGGACTTTCAAAGCCTCCTGATAAACCTGATGAAAAACATCAGAGATTGGAATACAAAGGTAACATTACTTAAAATTTTAATATTGTTTTTTGTATAGCATCACAATTTGACTTTCATAGTGCGTGCAGAATTGAAAGTTTCTAACCTTAGTTAAGATCTTCAGCAGATGAAAAATAAACTGAAGAAAGGACTGTCTGTGCTGGCACTGTATTTAAATTCATGAAACTGAATCTTTTCTAAAACTGCAGTTAATTCATTCCACAAAAAATGTGTTATGTTTACTGGGGATTTACTGTGGGCCAAGCATTAATGCAGGTGCTAGAGATAAAGCTGTGAAGAAGACAAAGCCCTTGCTCTCCCAGCACTTCTATTCTAGTCAAAGGGTTAGGTTATAAACAATGTAAATGTAGATTATAATATCATGTTAAGTTGTAATAAGTGCTACAAATTACAGTAAAGCAGGACAAGGCAGGGATGCTCTACTATTTCATATGAGGCAGTTAAGGAAGCCCTTTCTGAAGTGACCTTTGAACAGAGACCTAAATGAAATGGTAGAGTGAATCATACATACAGCAAGAATTTGAGTTGAACTTCTGCAGCCATTGGTGGTAAACATGTATAGTTTTTGTTAGGTTTTTTAAAATTATATTTTTCAGCCTTTTTTGGTGGAAAATGTCAAACATGCAAAAGTAGAGAGAAGAGTTTAATGAACCCCTAAATACTTGTCACCCAGCTTCAACAATTTTCAAGACATAATCAATCTTATCTCTTACCCTCATCCCATACTTCCCTTCCCTACTCAGGGATTATTTTGAAGCAGTTCTGTTAGACTTTAAATACTGGAATAGTTGAGGATTCCTAAAATTCAAGAAATCCCAGGTCAGGAACATGTATTATCTTGTGCAACTCTCATTATATACCTTTGGAAACTGGTATGTGTACTTAGATTACTTTATTCTTCGAAGGACTGTTTAAATACAGATAGATATGATGTAGCACAAAACACAAAAGCCAAATGAAATTCTGGTAAATATCTATTCAGTCTATTCTAGAGTTTAAGATAAAACTGAATATGTGTACTCCATGCTGTTTCTAAAAATGAATGCTCTTTTTATAATAATGCTTCATTAAGAAGGGATGTGGATGATCTGTTAGATATTTGATTCCACTGACCTATTTGAAAAATCTTGCTCACTGTTTGTTTTCAGGTGCCTGAACTCTGTCTGGCCATAAATGAACTCTCCAGCCATCCCCACAACCTTCTGTGGTTGGTACAGCTGGTCCCTAACTGGACATCACGTGGAAGGTATTGAAAAGTGAGAATTAAACACTAAGAAAAATGTATGTTTACATTAATGAAATGCTTTTAGGTCCTTTATTTCCTTTAATCATTCCTTGAATGTTAAATCAGAGTCTTTTATTTCATATTCAGTTGTGGGAAAAGGCATTGACAGCCTGATTCTGATACTTAGATCAGTTTGTAATATTCTTGATTTTTGATTTTAGCTTATCTGATAACTTAATATAGATAGCATATACCATGAAAATGAATCAGTTTGGGTTTTTTTGGGGTTTTTTTTTGGCTTTTTTTTTGGCTTTAGTAAAAAGAAATCCCAGCAGTAAAATAGATTTTCTAATCATCAGGGTCAAAGATAAAGGCTCTTAATGGTTTTCCTGAGCTTCAGGCAACTTTAACTTTGTGTACAAATATTTTACATGAAAATTTTACTGTTCTAGTATAGCTTATATATTCTTGTATAGCCTTCTCTTGAAACATTAGCTGTTTCGAATTAGAAGAACTTCTTTTGGCAAACTTCATTTGCTTCTTAAGCAGTATTGATTAAACACATTCTAAATATTTTAAAATTCTAATTCCAGGCAACTGAGACAGTGCCTCAGCCTAGTGATTATTTCAAAGCTTTTGGATGAGAAACATGAAGATATCCCTAATGCGAATAATCTGCAGGTATAAATAACATTTTTGTTTTCTTTTAATAAATGGGAGAGCTAGTGATGTGTAGAGAAAATTGATGGATCCTACGTCAAAAGTACTGAGGTTAGAGCCTAACTCAGGCATAATACTATTCATGTAATCTTTAGCATGGTACTTAACTAATCAGACCCAGTTTCTTTATGTGTGAAATAGAGACAGTATCACACCCTCTACCACATAGGATGGTTGTGGACAATTAGATGAATTAATGTATAAAAAGTACTGGGAAAGGGCTTCCCTGGTGGCACAGTGGTTAAGAATCTGCCTGCCAATGCAAGGGACACAGGTTCAGGCCCTGGTCCGGGAAGATCCCACATGCCACGGAGCAACTAAGCCCGTGCGCCACGACTGCTGAGTCTGTGCACCGCAACTACTGAAGCCCGCACACCTAGAGCCCGTGCTTTGCAACAAGAGAAGCCACCGCAATGAGAAGGCCACGCACCACAACGAAGAGTAACCCCCGCTTGGCACAATTGGAGAAAGCCTGCACGCAGCAACGAAGACCCAATGCAGCCAAAAATAAATAAAATAAATAAATTAAAAAAAAAAAAAGTACTGGGAAAATCATAATGTGCTATATAAATATGACATTATTTATTTAATTAGTTCACCTTGTCAATGTTAGCAGTTTTATCACAAGATTAGAAATTGCAGAACTATTAAACAATTGCATCTTGTACCTATTTTAATATTAAACAGTCTTTAAATTATAGAGCTTAAATGTGGTTGCCCAGTAGTGAATATATCATGTATATGTGAGTGTGTATAAACATGTCCTATAGAAACCCCGCAATGAGAAGCCCACGCACCACAACGAAGAGTAGCCCCCGCTTGCCACAATTAGAGAAAGCCTGCACGCAGCAACGAAGACCCAATGCAGCCAAAAATAAATAAAATAAATAAATTTTTTAAAAAGTACTGGGAAAATCATAATGTGCTATATAAATATGACATTATTTAATTAGTTCACCTTGTCAATGTTAGCAATTTTATCACAAGATTAGAAATTGCAGAACTATCAAACATTAATTGCATTTTGTACCTATTGTAATATTAAACAGTCTTTAAATTATAGAGCTTAAATGTGGTTGCCCAGTAGTGAATATATCATGTATATATGAGTGTGTATAAACATGTCCTATAGAAACCCCACAATGAGAAGTCCTGAAGGCTTTTTACAAGCATAATAGCACTAATGGGGTTATTCATAGTTGAATCTGAAAATTCAACACAGAACCTGATCTAGATGTGGTGTTCTTGTTTGAATTGCAGTTCAGTACAAGATAATCCGTTAGGTCCTACAGATTAAGAAAAAAAAAGTGAATAAGATAGAGACTCTGACCTTGAAAACATAATGTAGTGGTTGAAACAGAATTAAGCAACCATTGTGGTACAGTGTAGCAAGAATTGTGATGGAAGTATGCACAAGGTGCTGTGGGACGGAGAGATTGAAAAGGACAGCTGGTTTCTACATTAGTAGAGTTGATGTAGATTTCATTCTAGATTTTTTGGGGGACCACACCTGAGCCACCAGGGTAATTAGCAAATAGCTCTCAGTCCTTTCAGTGATATTTACTGCCATCAAAAGAGAATTCTTGGACTTCCTTGGTGGCACAGTGGTTAAGAATCCGCCTACCAATGCAGGGGACACGGGTTCAAGCCCTGGTCCGGGAAGATCCCACATGCCGCGGAGCAACTAAGCCTGTGCTTCACAACTACTGAAGCCCGCGTGCTTAGAGCCCGTGCTCCGCAACAAGAGAAGCCACCTCAATGAGAAGCCCCGTGCACCGCAACGAAGAGTAGCCCCTGCTCGCTGCAACTAGAGAAAGCCCGCGTGCAGCAACGAAGACCCAACGGAGCCATAAATAAATAAATAAATTTATTTATTTATTTAAAAAAGAATTCTTTGCAGAATTCAATAATGCTACTCACGGGGAGGAAGATTCAGCTCTGCTGCCTTTCAAATAATTTCTCAAAGGAAGTCCTCCCTTTGACCTCTATTGTAATGCCATTTGGTCTCCTCAAGTTTTCACCCTCAATTACAAGTACTAAATCTTTAATATCCCTTTTAGGGAATTCCCTGGTGGTCCAGTGGTTAGGACTTAGCGCTTTCGCTGCTGGGGCCTGGGTTCAATCCCTGAACAGAAATAAGATCCTGCAAGCTGCATGGCACAGCCAAAAAAATAAAATAAGATCCCTTTTAAGCAACTGGGGACTTTTTTTTTTTACTCTCATTTTATTGCAGTGAAGTTTAATAGTACAGAAAAGTCACATGACCTTGGTGGGTCATTTGGGGACTTTTAAGTAAAGAAGTGAATATCACTGGACTATAAGAAGCTAAAGGGGCAAAATTAGAGAAGGCAAAATGAACAGAGGACACACTGAAAAAAAAAATAGCCTAAGAAAGAGCAAGTGTATTGCCTAGTATTATTCAGTGTCTCCTCTTTCTTTTGATAGATATCAGTCTTGCATCGCTATCTTGTGCAAATGAAGCCTTCAGATTTGTTGAAGAAGATGGTCTTGAAGAAAAGGGCTGAACAACCAAATGGCACTATTGATGATAGCCTTCATTTGGAACTTGAAAAGCAGGTATCCACGGCTAGATCATCTCAAAAGAGTACATATGAGCATAACCAATGACAACTTCCTAACCATGGACGTTTCTGGGTTTAGAGACTAGATACATTCTAGCAAACACAGTTATATAGTGAATGACATTTTTGTTTATTGCTGTCATGAAATTCTTCAGTTAACTTGAGGATTGAGGTAAAAGGATGGTTGTTGGTAATTTAATACTGGGAGTATTTTTTGTAGCCCTTTACTAGGGCAGTCGTGAGGTGGTAAAAGGAATGCACTTGAGTTAGAAATCAGAAACCTGGGATAAATGCTTGGCTTTTCCTTACTAACCAGCTCAGTTAACTTTAGCAAATCCTTAATCCTTCCTAGGCAGCTTTCCTAATGTATAAACTGGGATGACATGTATTCTAGCTAATTCATGGGTGTTGATTTTATTCATTTCTCTACCAGGCATATTACCTGACCTACATTCTTCTTCATTTAGTCGGTGAAGTTAGTTGTTCTCACTCTTTTTCTTCTGGACAACGGGTAGGTATTTTTTAGTGTTTTTTGTTTTTAATAAGTGTCACTGTTGATGGAATAAATGAACATTCTTTATATAGGAGAAAACTTAATAAAATAACTTTTATCAAGTTACCTTTGGATTCACTATAGAAATCCCAGTGTACACTGGAAAGAGAGAAGTAATAGTAACCTTGCAGCCATGTCACTGACAAAAATTATTTGTCTACACATGTTAGTTCTGTTTACTGGAGTGGAACTTAACTGTGATAACTTGGCAGTAGTGTAATACATCAATAAGATATCAAGATCACCAAATACCAAATGGGCTAGCTCTTAGCTGGTTTCTTCCCATCTCTGCTCCCACTCCACTTCCTGTTTCTTTAGAAATAATGTTTGCCTTCAAAATTAAACTGATGGTAAGTCAGGCTACTTCAGATATGCATTTCTAAATTATCTCCCCATGTTAAGATTTTCATTTTGAATTATTTTATTCTTCCTGTCCTATCATGTTCCATACTCCTGGGGAAAGTTCTTGTTTAATTCTTCATGTTTCACACCTTAGGTAATCCAACCCCTGTTTAAAACTTTGTATCTCCTTAGGCATGATCAGAAGGACACAAGACTGGTTCATGTCTTTTTATAAACACTGCTGTACATAGAACTATGTTTGCTCTCCTGATTGGAACCTAACATAGTCATCTATCTGTTCTTATATATGGTCTTTACATTTTTAAATTATTTTCTGATTAGAAAACAATCAAGGATTATTGCTTTAAAATTCAATTATTATAAAACCATATAAGGTAGAAAGTGAAAGACTTTATTATCCAGTGCCCTCCTATAAATTTCTCCATAATTTATGCATATACTAACATAATTTTTTTTTTTTTAATTTATTTATTTTTGGCTGTGTTGGGTCTTTGTTTCTGTGCAAGGGCTTTCTCTAGTTGTGGCAAGCGGGGGCCACTCTTCATCGCGGTGCGCGGGCCTCTCACTATCGTGGCCTCTCTTGTTGCGGAGCACAGGCTCCAGACGCGCAGGCTCAGTAGTTGTGGCGCATGGGCCCAGTTGCTCTGCGGCATGTGGGATCGTCCCAGACCAGGGCTCGAAACCGTGTCCCCTGCATTGGCAGGCGGATTCTCAACCACTGCGCCACCAGGGAAGCCCCATAATTATTTTTTTAATGAGGTCATGTTATTCATATTATTTGCAACTTGTCTTTCTTTTTCTCCCACTGTAAATTACTGGCACGTCTATCTAATAACTGTAGTATTTCAAAACCTTTATTGATGAACATTCCTTTCTGTGTGATTACATGAACCTTTGGAACCTTTGGAAGCATTACATGAACCTTTGGAAGCATTTCTGTAGGGTAAATTCCTAGAAGTAGAAATGCTAGATCAAAGGTTATAAATTTTTCAAATTTTAATTATTTTAAAATGGTTGTTATCACATTTCCCTTCCAAAAAATGTCCATTTACATTCTCACCTTAGTATATTCAACCTTAGTATATATATATATATATATGAGTGTGACTGTTTTGGACCAGACACTTAATTTTTCAGGGAACTACCACTAAACCTCCTTTTGTTCATAGAGAAAAAAATAGGTTAGCTGTTACTTGAATATTTCATTAGAGAATGTGTTAATGGAAAGACTCTTAAATTTCTAGGCACTACTTCACAGTCTGAATTCTAGGGTTGATTTTCATTAATGTGCCTTAATACATAGCAAAACAACCTTTATTTTTGTGTATATTTTATGCATTAACTAGCAATAAACCATAACAGTCTTATTGTGTGGCAGTTAGTACTTTTTACTGATATGACTGCTATTATGTTGGATGGTTAATATCAGAAATTGCTAAGGTAGATTTTTTAAAATGATTGTTAGCTGTTCTAGCTACATGATCTTTTCTTTGTTAATTTGTAATGCTTCAGAGTTGTTTTCATCCCTTGCACTTGTTTTACACAGAAACACTTTGTGCACCTCTGTGGGGCTTTAGAAAAGCATGTTAAGTGTGATATTAGGGAAGATGCAAGACTGTTTTATAGAACTAAGGTAAGTGTGTGTTTTTCTTACTTATTGTTAGTTTTTTGTTTGTTTAACCTTGGTTTCATTAATACTTGAGTAAGAAAAGCATATAAGCCTCTCTTTAAGAAGGAACATATAAGATTAGAAATATGACTTTCTCCTTTAATAACAAATTAACTTCTACTAAGTACTTCTAGCTAGATTGAAAGTAAAGGGGGGGAGAAACTCTCAAAGCAAATACATTTTAAGACAAGCCAAATAGAAAAGCTGAATATATGAATATGGAGTTAGGAAAGCAACTTTGGTATTAATAAAACAATTTGACGATTTTTCCTGAAACAAAACAGGTTTTTCTGGAAACTTTTTCTTCTAAGGATTTTTTTTATTCTAAACCATCTTTTAGCTTTTGTAGTGTAGAGCCGATCCATTCTCGCCATTTGTGTTTGGATAGTTTCAGCTTTGTAACTTTATATTTTACATTAATTAGCTGTAAAGGTCAGATATTTCAACAATGCTCATTTAGATTTAGTATCTGTATTTATTTTACTAGATTTAAGTTAAATACAAAAATGAGCAACTAATGAAATTGTATCAGATTGCAGATTTTCAAATACATGTAGGGGATAGCTCTTTGCCTTAGAGTGGAAACTAGTTTCAGAAGCACATTCTTTTGAACATTAACTAGAGTTACTGGCCCATAGAACTTGGTGGTAGTGGCTACTGCTGACAGACGTGCTAAGGGGGACCACCCAAGGTTTTTGTTTCTTAAAGCCAAGAGGCTGGGCATAGACTGGTGCCAGGGCTCCTCTTACTTAGAGCAGAGAATGACACAGAGGTCTGTGGCAGTTGCTTTCAGGGGATGGTCCTGCTGAAATAGATGAATTGCATGCCTCTCCACAAGCATCTGGTAGAAAAGGTGGTGATTGTTTTAGAGAAACTGAATCTGCTGAACTCTAAATGGAGAAAAAAGCAGACCTTGAAATTTACTTTATAAACTTAAAGCAACTATAAAATTCCTGACCTGTTTAAAACATTTTGTTGTGACTTCCCTGGCAGTCTAATGGTTAAGACTCTGCGCATCCACTGCAGAGAGCATGGGTGCGATCCCTGGTCAGGGAACTAAGGTCCCACATGCCGTGTGGCACGACCAAATAAATAAATTAATTTAATTAAATAAAATATTTTGTCAAGCAATTATGCCCAGGAACTAACTGAGAATCTCTAATGTGGTAGGAGTTTAACACAGAGACTTGCTAAACCTCCAAATATAGGAATAGATCAGGTATTTAAAGAGGATTCATAGTGTAGTCTACCTTTGAACAACACGGATTTGAGTACTGATTCTGTCCAAATTGTTTCAGCTTCCTGCCCTTGGGTGAGTCATTTATCACTTTCTTTGTTTTTGAGGCAGAGAGAGCAGTATGATTTTCTGCTGTGCGGGGGCTTGGCACCACTAACCCCCGCGTTGTTCAAGAGTCCACTGTACTTTGCAAAAACGTAGAGAGGCTTAGCATTGAATTTTGGATCTCCTAATAGTGTGAAAAGGAACAAACGACAACCCTTTTTTGTGGCCTTGAGTCTTTCAAATAGAACTTGGAAGGCAGGGAACAGCCAAAGCTTTGGGTCCTGTAACAAAGGCCACTCTTCAGCATCCCTTTGTGGGTGTTCAAAAGACAGCAAGTTGAAAATATAAGTGTCTTGAAGGCAGGGAGTATGTTTTTCTGGATGATCTTTAATAACTAAGGGGAAAATGGAGCATTCAGTATTTTAGATATGATGATGAAGGAAGGTCTTAGTAATCACTATGACTTGAAAGCCCCTCCAGAAGTTGAGTTTATTCTCTCTTTCTTAACAGAAACCACATTGAGTTGTTGGGTGTGGGTCTGTCACAGCTATGAGGTCTTTTGTATCAAGCATTAAATTGTTTTGCTCTGATCCCTTTTCCCCTTCTTGATATTTTTAAGGTAAAAGACTTGGTTGCCAGGATACATGGAAAATGGCAGGAAATAATCCAGAACTGTCGGCCTACTCAGGTGTCGTTTTATTAAACAGTTTCATTTATTCTCAGTAGTTTTGCTAAATGTTATTTCTTCATACTGTTCAAAAAAAGCATGACAGAGCACTTGCTTCTAGGTATCCTAAAATGAACTGAAAGCCCCAGTATAATATTTTATGTATGTTTTTAAATTTTTGTTTGCTCTTATATTCATTAATTTATTTCCAAAGGTGTTTGACCCCATTTTAAAATGTTACATTGCATCAAATGGAGGTTATTTCACGTGGAGTATTTTTCTTAATGTCTTTATTAAGATAAAATTCACATATCATTCATTTCACCCAAAGTGTACAGTATTTTTTAGTATATGCACAGAGTTGTGCAATCATCACCACAGTCTAACTTTAGAACATGTTTGTCACTCCAAAAAGAGATCACATACCCATTAGCAGTGACTTCTCATTCCCAACCACCTGCACTCCCGTCCCCACTCCACGCCCTAGGCAACCACTAATCCACTTTCTGTCTGTATAGAGTTGCCTGTTTTTTATATTTCATACAAATGGAATCATATATGATGTAGTCTTTTATGACTGGCTTCTTTTATGTAACATATTGTTAAGTTAGTCCATATTGTAGCATGTTGTATGTCCTTTCTATTGCCAAATAATATTTCATTATATGGATATATCACATTTTATATATCTACTTATTAAATGGACATCTGAGTTGTTTCCGCTTCCTGGCTGTTATGAATAATGCTTCTATGAACATTTGTGTATAGGTTTTGGTGTAAATGTATGATTTCAAATGAAAATATTTTGGGCATATACCTGGGAGTGGGATTGTTGGATCATATAGTAATTCTGTGTTAAATGTTTTGAGGAACTGCCAGACTGTTTTCCAAAGTGGCTTCACTATTTTACTTTCCCACCAGAATGTATGAGGTTTCTAATTTCTCCACATTCTTGCCAACACTTGTTATTATCTGTCTTTTTGATATAGTCATAGTAGGGGGTTGGACATGGAATGTCATTGTGATTTTAATTTGCATTTCCCTAATAACTAATGATGTTGAGCATCTTTTTATGTGTTTATTGGCCACTCATATAGCTTCTTTGAAGAAATGTCTGTTCAAATCCTTTGCCCATTTTTAAATTTTCTAATTGTAAGAATTTTCCATGTGTTCTAAATACAAGTCCCTCATTAGGTATATAATTTGCAAATATTTTCTCCCATTCTGTGTGTTGTCTTTTATTGTTTTGATAATATTTGTAGAACAGAAGTTTTTCGTTGTGATGAAGTTCAGTTTTATCTTTTTTTTTCTTTTGTCACTTAGGGTTTTGGTGTTATATCTAAGGAGACTTTCCTTAAGAGGGGCATTGTTTAAACACCTGATATTAAGTTTGCCATCCTGCTTATTTACAAACCAACTAATATGGGATTGTCTAAAATGCTTCTCAAATTTTATTTATTTTTAATTTGGCCACGCCGTGTGGCTTGTGAGATCTTAGTTCCCAGACCAGGGATTGAATCTGTGTCCTCGGCAGTGAAAGCACAGAGGCCTAACTGCTGGACTGCCAGGGAATTCCCTGCTTCTCAAATTTTAATGTACATAGGCTTCAATAAGGAACTTGTTGAAATACGGATTTTGATTTAATAGATCTGGAGTGTAGCCTGAGATATTCTGCATTCCTAACAGGTTCTCAGACTGATGACAATGCTGCTGATCCGGGGGCCATACTTTCATTAGATAGGGCCTAGAAGTTGCTCATATTTTATATAAAAGTAGCAGGAACACTGAAGATTAGTTAAGAAAAGCAGTCTCGCTGTGTTATGACACTTTGACTCTTTTGCTGTTGGTGTTCTTCATAAGATAGAGAAGTCTTTGAGAAATCTTAAGTTAACGTTTTGTTGTTCTTGTTTTAGTTTTTAATCTCAGTAGACTTTTTTTTTAGGCCTGCCATTTTTGTTGATGTAACATTAAAACAGAAAAGAATTTAATACCAAAACTTTGTATTAATCAGCTTAACAGGGACTTCCCTGGTGGTCCAGTGGTTAAGACTCCGCACTCCCAATGCGGGGGCTCCGGGTTTGATCCCTGGTCAGGGAACTAGATCTCGCATGCCGCAACTAAAAAAGATCCCACATGCCGCAACTAAGACCCAGCACTGCCAAATAAATAAATAAATAAATAAATAATTTTTAAAAAAATCAGCTTAACGTTTTACTTAATCTTTTTAAATATGTCCCTCCACATGTGTGTGTTACTGAGGAAAACATCTTGTACTTATTTATACTTTAAAAAAATTTTTAGACTATAAAATGTGAAACTTGAATCTGATTACCGTAAATTTTCAGAGCAATGTATAATATCAAGACTTTATTACTTTCATTATCAAAGCCCATTGTCTGATGATTAGTGGTTTTATAAGGATTAATTCATAATCTGATTTTCCTTTATTCTGTTTTTTTCCCCCTTCCCTTTTCTAGGGGCAGCTTCATGACTTCTGGGTACCAGATTCTTAACAGGAGTTGCAGCAGCAAAATTATGAACCAAGAGAAATTCAGTAAGAGCCTTTCCTAAAGGAGTAGAAAGTAGTACAGAACCCAGTGGAAGGCTAAGAAAATGTTCAGCAAATGTGCTACTTGAATATCTAGTATGAAGCTGGTAATGAAGAAATTGCCATTTCTGAAGCAGATACGAAATGCGATCTGCTTAAAAAGGCAAACGGCCTTTTAAAAGAGCAGAATCCCATAACAAGAGGGGAGGGGTGGAAGCAGCTAATAGTTGCATGTCTAACCTTCCCCTGTTAACTCTTGTTAAATTGTAAGCCAGTTATCTTTTTTGTTTGTTTGTTTGGATTGTATTTGCCGCACTTGGATAATCACAGAAAGGATGTAAGAAAGGGTTTGGATGAACTTGAGGAGATGGACATGGAAACCAAGATCAAGTTCCAGTTGGTTTAATTTTCCATCTTGGTTATTTTACGACTCAAAGGGAACGCTTAGAACTGAGTTTACTAATAGAAAGGATAAATCTCTTCTGTTACTCCTGTAAACCACTGGCGGGTTTTAATCCATGCATTTTTCTTGGCTATTCAAGATTATAAATCTGTTGGGTTTTTAAAATACATCAGAACAAACAGTTGAGAAACAGAAGTTTGGTATATTGTCAGATCCCCTTAAGGGGAAGAGTTTAAGCTATAAAATAGTGGCTCTGTTTTTATTCCAAAACATACATATGCAGTTTGTTTTGGATTTTCTTTAAGTGCATATATATATATATATATTTTTAATACTGGTTAAATTTTAGAACCTTGGCTAAATCTTAGAATTCTGGCCCTTTGTAGCCATATTACAGAAGTCTATATTGTAAAAGCTTAAAGATCTGGACAAGTTTCCAAAAACCTTACTTTCATGAGTATATAACCTTGGCAGAGACCTGAATGGCATTTATTCTTTGGTACACTACGCACGCGTGTGTATGTGTGTGTGCGCGTGTGTGCTTGTATTTTAAATTTGTTGCACTTGAAAACCACAGCTGCTCTAAATTCTTAAACACTGGAAAGCCATCCTTTGGTTTAAATGGTGGAGGGTTAGTAGAAGTGCACATGCTGGTCTTAGCCTGAGGGCCTTTTGAAGCCTTTGGTAGTAATAGCCTCTTACTAGCTAACTGAAAAATTCTTTTGTTGACTGAGTGTCCCTTTTAGGAGGGTTTGTTTCTTGAAAGATAATGCCAGCTTTGTTTTCCTTTCTTTCAATATTGACTTGGATGACACTGCTCTCCTGAGCATTTTGCTTCCTCCAGTTGTGAGGGAAGGATGATGGAGGGGAAGGGAATTGGGCTTGACGTTTATGGTTTGAGAGGGGAGAAAATAAATTTTTAAAAATAGCTTTCTACCTCTAAATTGAGGCTTAGGAGTAAAAACCATTTTATCTTAAATTTATCATTTAAAATAGTATCAGTAACTTTTGAGCCCATGTCAAGCATTGAGCAGTTAGAGACTTTATAGGGAAGACTAAGTTAATCCAGTTCCCAAGAACCCGGGCTGAATGAGGCTTCAAGAGTCGACCAACAAAAGTTTTATTCTGTGTTGAGTTTACTGGTAAGAATATTATTATCTTGATACTACCTCTCAAGGGTATTGTTAGAAAATGCCACTTATGGTTAATGAGATAGATACAAAGAGTTATATTGACAGAAGCTTGAAACTCTGGCATCTATCTGCCCTACAGTGGGGGCTTTCATTCTCTGTAATTTAATACTTTGTAGATACATTATTTGTGTGTAATTTTATAAGTGTCCATATTTTTCTCATTTTGCATTGTGTAAAGTGTACAATATCTCAAAGTATAAAATACTGCTTATATTGCTTGTAATTACAGTGTGTAAATATTTTCTAATTGTGTACATTGACAGGGGGACAAGTGGGTTATTCAGGTTTTTTTTTTAAGTGACCCTTTTGTATTGCAGTTTCAAAGGATAACTGCCCATCAAATTTAAAACCACTTTGATACATTTTTATTTAGCAGTTCCAATAAGAAAAGTCTCTATTTTTAATTGTCTTTCTCCATTAGAGAAAAATACTTCATCTGTCCCTTTAAAATCAATGGCCAAACATCAGTTTGGACCCTTGTATTTATGACTTTGGTAGGTGTCTTTAGTCTCCAGGTCATATTCCAGCCAGTATTTGCATTGGGGTTCTCAAAAATTTTTGTGAGTCTCTTTAGCACAATTAGCCCATGGTTTTTCTCCCAAATTAAGTGTTATCCTTTTCCCTCTGAGTCCCCATGCTTTGTCTCCCTCCTGCTGCTGTTGCCCAGTGAATGGGATGGTAGTGGAGGAGAATATGTTCATTGCACAGAGAATGTCAGGCCACTTTTTTGGACTTGGCAAACAAAGCTTGCACTGAGTGGTGGTGTGTTTGGCAATATTACTCTGCCAAAAATCACCTTGTCTAATTTTCTGGATATGTATGTCAAACTTATTACCCTTACTGCAAGCTGAAAAATAAGGTACTTGTGTTTATGCTTCTGTGTGTAACTGTTTGCCTTTTCTAAACTGCTTTTCTTGTTATCCTAAAATATAATTCTGTTGGTTATATCATGTTAAGTGAAGAGGCTTTCCATGCACAAAATGCATCTATGTAGCAGTAAAGTAACAGCATTTGTACATTTTCTGTCTATCTCCTGAGGGCAATGGTGCCTTTATCACCTTTTAGAAGGCTGGCATTTTGTTTTTGTTTTGAAGTACAAGTAATAGCTTGCTTTGGACTTCACAAAAATCTCCCCAGATGTAAAAGAAAATGGTGTGTTGTCATCCAGGCTCAGTTGGAGCATTTGTATTTTTATTTCTGTCAAAACAAGTATAGTTGGTGGGGACTGGCCAGTAATAATGTGTGGAGTCTTTAAACCAAGAGTAGTTTTGAAATTTAAAAAAAACAAAAATTTAAGAGGTGACCCATTAACAAGTGACTGAGTTGGAGAATTAGGGGAGGACTGTTCTGGTTTGTCTCTAAGGAGACAAGTTAGGGTACAGGTGGCTTGGGCATGTAGAGCATGATCTGCAGTTATTTCTTATTCATTAACAGTGTTGGTGCACCTCCTTATCCGTGTGTTTGTTTTCCCTGGGCAGTCCTATCAGCCAGTTAATCCACCAGCTTTTATGAAGTTTACAAGTAAATGCAGATTTCCTTTTTCTTTCCTCTTTTTTTTTTTTTAATTTTATACTATTTACATCTTGTTTTAAGTCCTATGAATGTATGTGTCTGTTATTAAAATGGCTTTTTCTTCACTTTGGACATGTGTTTAGTAATATTTGTTTGGGAGTGGGGATGGTTAAGTATCTGGAATGTCCTGATTCTTCCCCTGCCCCACCTAGTTTTTAAACTGATTTCTTCCTTTCTTCCTCTTGCATTGGATTCTCCAGTCAGTTTTTTAGCTTGATGTTTCCTGTTTCTGGACTACATAAAGCCATAGTTGTACATAGTTCACTTTTATATAACCCAATTAATAATTTGCTGCATACTTTGCAGTCAGGAATTTGGTAATCTCATTTTTAGATTACCTCATTCACTATGTCCATTCAACAACTGTTGAGTACCTACTGCATGCTAAGCACTCTTTTTAGGATTCGGTGGTAAACAACACAAACAGAGCTCTCATGAATCTTACTTTCTGAAATCCAGGTGAAAATATTTTCTGTTACTAGGCAAAGGGGACTGGAAAAGAATTCCCTCGGCCTGGCTCCCTTGTTCTAGAGCTCAGGGCAAAGAAAGGGGAAGCCATACAGTGCAGAGGCAGAGCTTAGGACCACTTCCAACCTGCCAGGCAGATACAGCTCTGGATATGCCAGCTGAGAGAAGACATAGGTTGAGACCTCCTCACAGGAGAAACTGTTCTTACGAGCTCAAAGAAGGGCTAGGCATGGTTGCCAGAGGCTTGAGTTCCAGAACCATGCCAGTATTTCTTTCTCCCTTCTGACAGGCTGGTTAGGAGGAGACCAACCCGCCTGTGAGCCCTTTTCTCCAGACGTGGGATGGAGGAGTAGGGGGCAACAGCCTAGGCAAAGCAGAGAAATTGCCTTAAATACTTACTGGGAGACAGGCAGTATAGCCTTTACAAGTTAAGGGCCTTGACCTTGCCCTTAGTCCTGACCTCAGATCCCAGATTCACCATACCAGCCATGTGATCTTTGACAAGTTACTTAGCTCCTCTGAGCCTTAGTTTCTTCATCTGTTAAAAGGAATAATAACAGTGTCTACCTCAGGATTAGTGAGGGCTAAATAAGCTAACTCATGAAAAGTGCTTAGCAAAGTGCCTGGCATATAGCAAGAACTCAATAAATGATAGCTGTTATTATTTAGCTCTACTTTGAGGCTCTTCTCAGATGACAAAATTGATCTTGGCACTTTGGGGTTCACTGACATCTGAGCAAACCATATCTCTTAATATTATAGTGTATGTGTGCTTATTCCTTCTGATACAGGGACCTCCAGAAGCTGCTCTGTCCAGCTCTGTCTCTGCTGGCAAAAAATTGTGATTTTTTTTTTTTTAAACCCAGCATGCTAAAGCTAAGAAAGGGATGGTGGGTGGTGATTTTCCATCATTTGTGGACATGTCCTAACACTCCCTTTTCCTTGCTAACCATTCCCCAGGCTGGGGTCAGGAGAGGGCAAACCAGAAGGCCCAGCTTTGGGTCTGACTCCAAGACGACTGGCTGGGAGGAAAACTTAACAGGCAAAACAGGCTTCTGAGGCACAGTGGGACAGT
The DNA here is from genome assembly GCF_028564815.1 of Eubalaena glacialis. Taxonomy (NCBI): domain Eukaryota; kingdom Metazoa; phylum Chordata; class Mammalia; order Artiodactyla; family Balaenidae; genus Eubalaena; species Eubalaena glacialis. The sequence goes on along the minus strand of NC_083716.1, from coordinate 28,084,891 downwards.
GAGACTACAGCATTATTGCACTGGTGACAGTGCCTACAGAAGAAGCACCTCAGCTGTATGTGTGGCCAAAATAAAGATCACACCACCTAAAGGGAGAGTACTGGGCAGACCAGAGCTGGAGATGGCAAAGTAGGAACAGAAATGCTGCCACAGTGAACAGGAAGCAGGACAACTTGACTAGGCCAGAGTTCTCTTGCCTCAGGGAACCTCTGCTCAAGTTTCAGGATTTCATACCTACCCCCTTCACCTAGGATCTCTGCTACAGTGAGTAAATGCTCTGTGCAAAGCCTGGAGCCAAACGCTGGTGTGTAGGTGGCTGAGGACAACCAGCACTGCCCTCTGCCACTCTCTTACAGCGGAGTTGGGGAGAATAGCCTAGCAAAAATAAAACCCATATTTGTGTTCTGTGTTTGTGAAGTACACCAAAAGGTTTTCAAATGGGATCCTCTCATAGCCACCCTATGAAGCAGCCAGGGTAGTGACTTTAGGGGTAAATAACAACCCACTCAAAGAACGACCTTCCTATGTCCCAGGATACAGATTCATGGCTAGGTTAGGATTAACTGCTTGGTTTGATTTTGAATCTCTTTCACTGTCACTATCCCCTCATTCATATTTTATCAGCTTGATTTGTAGAGAGGAGTATTGTCAATCGAAGGGGCTTCCTATAGAAAGTTCCATTAATTGCTGTTACATCTGATCATTTCATTAAGTTCAGAGATTGAAGTGGGAGGATAGCAGAGAGAAATGGATTTGGTCTGAATCTATATTATCAGAGATAGCGAAGTAACTGGCCAGCTACAGTTTAGCAAGTGCCATGCTGGAACTCAGCATTGTGATTTGTACATTCCGTTCATTTGAAAATGTGTGAGGTTCTGAATCGGCCATCAGAGCACCTTCGAGGAGAAAGGCTTGCCTCGTAGAGTGTACGCAAGTGGGATGCCAAACCGACCACCAAGTCACTTTGGCCTTCTTGCCACCTCCTGAGGTATCTGAGGTTGGCACTGAGTTCTGTGAGAACATGAGGAGCTGTGTCCCTTAGCCCACTGGCCCCCTGCAGTTTAATTTCTCTCCTGTCTGGTACCATGGGGCTAGCAGTCTTCCTGCCCTCCCTCCAGTGTCCCCCAACCCACTTTCCCACAAGGACTGCAGATATATTTTTCATAGCCATGTCTCTCCTGGTCTTCCCAGCTTGGACTTCCTTACTCAATCCATCAGCTCTTTTTTAGGATTTTTTTCTGTAGTCTTTTCTGCACTACTTGCTGACTTTTCCCTTCTGTTTCCTACTAGGAACCTTCTCATCTCATCAAATCAAACTCACTTTCCTCTTTCATGCCCCTTCCCTTCTGCCTACTCCCCCAGCACTCATCTGTGCACAAACTTGCACACTTCTGCCTTTGCTCTGACAATTCCCCTTCAGGCTTACCCAGCTTCCCTCTTCTCAGGCTTTTCCAGTCCTGATTTCACGGCAAGTTGCTTAACCCCTTAGAGCCTGTTTTCCAATCTATAAAATAGGGCTATTAATCCCTCAGGGTGGAATGAGGCTACAATGAAAAAAAAGAATTTGGACACTCTTTGTAAAAGTTTGTGTACATTTTATTTATTTATTTTGGAATCTTAGTTCCCCAACCAGGGATGAAACCTTTGCCCCCTGCAGTGGAAGCGCAGAGTCCTAACCACTGGACTGCCAGGGAATTCCCTGTGTATACTTTAATATAAACATCTCTCCCCAGCTATCTCCCCCTCCACATACACACACATCCTATTTACAGAGTGCTGGGGTGGTGGAAGTGTGACGTGGGCCCTGCTGTCTAGCGGTCTGCAGTCACACACAACCGCACAAACTACGAGACTGTATGTGATGAAGTGCCAAACTGAGCTTTGGGGAATTCTGAGAAGAGGGATGACATGTCTTTCCCAGGGTCCCTTCAGTTAAATAATGGCAGCTACTTTAATCCTGTTCACTCTCTCTCAGGCCGGTGCTCATCTGCCTATTCCCCTACCCCCTGCTCCTCCAGAGCTCAGACTCTTAGGCACATGTGATACTGTTACCTATGACCCTGTGGCCCTCATCATTTTGGTCTTATTCTTGGGCCCATATCAATACTGTCACGGATGAGAGAGGGAGGATCAGGCCAGATCATGGCTAGAGCTCAGGTTTGATTCAAACCCTAGAGGGGGATTTAATAGGTGGTGGGAAGGAAGCATGGCCTGAGTTGAGGGGAAATTGCAGGGCCAGATGGCATGGGAGGACTACCCTAGCTGAGTTTAAGGGAGTTGGGGAATTGATTCTGAGGAGGCTTCCTAGATTGTTGCTGGGTAAGATGATTAAGCCTAGGCAGAGCAAGATATTTGCCTAGGAGGAGCTCACTGTAAGATCTGGAGTAAGAATGATATTCAAGATGAGCTGGAAGGGAAGGAGCTGAGTGACCCAGTCCCCGAGGAGGTGAACCCCAGTTACAGCTAAGATCTGGTTGAGTGGACGGGTGCAAATGGTTGTGGCTTATTTAATCAGAAAAACAGCATTTTCTGTGTGCACTTCTGGTCAAGCTGTTACTTCATCCCTCCAAGCCTGACCCCCTTCACCTCCTCAGACCTCAAGCTGAAAGAGCAGGCGGCTGGAGACCCTTGAGCTAGGAATCAAGACACTGTTCTGTGGTGAGAGCTGCCCCAACTCTTGGTCTCCACCTACTCTGGCCCTCTGCCCTAGGCAGAGAGCAGAAGGAGGTGTCAGGAGCACAAGAAGTGAGCTCCAGATTATAGGACTGGCCAGAGGGCCTTCGGAGAGTTAAGCCCCGAGAGGAGACGTGTGCACATCCCCAGGAGCAGTCAAGTCCAAGGGGTTCTAGGGCTGAGGAGTGGGAAGGTAGGATCAGCCCTTCGAGGGCGCACGGGGTGGTGAAGCCACTACCAGGGGGCGTTACCAGGGCCGCGGCCCTAGGGGGCGGGGCACGCCTGACACCCGAGGGCAGTGTGTGAGCCCTGACCTATAGTGTAGGGTGAGGAGCGCCCTTCCCCGCAATCCACCCTGTTGGCCCCGCCTCCCTGGTCCCGCCTCCCAGGCTCCCGCCCCACCCACCCCGGCTCCGCCTCCACCCCTCCCCTCCTCCGGCCGCGGCCCCTTCCTTCAGCCGCTGGTGCTGTGGTGCTGTGGTGCTGTGGGGCCGCGGAGCCGCGCACCGCCGTCTCTATGGCCGGGGATGTGAGCGCAAAGGTGAGAGAGGCGTGGAGTGCGGGCGGCGGCGGTGCCCGGACCGGGGGGCGGGGGCCAGGCCAGGCCTTCCCACGTCTATTAAACCCGCCAAGCTAGGCCAGGCCTTCCTCACCGCCAAGTCCCCTGGTCCCGCGTAAAGGCTCTAGAGGGGCGCGGGCCAGGCCTCGGGCCGCGCTGGGCGCAGACCCGCCACCGCAGAGTCGGGAACTGGCGTGGGGCGGGGACCCGCGTGGCGAACAGTGTTCCCTGGGATCTGGGTCACGTCTCCCAGCGTCTGGCTGCATCGAAGGAGAGCTTGTCCTCGAGCTGCAGCAGTAGAGACTGAGGTTAGACCTGAGGAGAGGAGAGAACCGCGGACTGTCCAGGATGGAGGAGGGAGGGGGTAGCGGGGGAGGGGCTCTCAGGCCAGGAGGGACCGCCAGCCTACTGGGCAGAGGGAGATACCACCTACACTAGGCAGGTGGACATCTGGGATGAAGGTCGAGAGCCTGCCCATCCTACACTGATCCTGTTTGCGGGGTGGCTCCCCTCCTCAGTTCCCTCCGCCCTAAGATCTAATAGAGGGAAGGTGGTCAGAGTTCAGGGGGCTGGCCCTGGGGGAGGAACCCAAGCTGTGGAACCGGGGGTGGAGTGTGAGATGTGGACTGGAGACCTTGAAGCCTCGTTGCCACTGGGGGAGGGGGGTGGCAGCTCCGCCCCCCCCCCCTTTAGCCCCATCCTCCCCCCCAACAGGTTAAATGGGGGCTGAGAGCTCCTGCCCAACTCCCATATCTAGAACTGCAGTATACATGGGAGTAGAGGAGGACTAAGTTACACATTCCATTGCATCTTTACTTTGCTAAAACTAGGGGCCTCCTCCTGCCTGGGTTAGGTAGCCCCTCCCTCCCTTACAGAGCAGCCTTGACCCATGCACCCATCCTATTTGAGCATGTGAGGTCAGAAACTTCCCCCATCACTACACACACACAAACACACACACTCACAAACACATACTTGGATTCTGGCCTTAGAATTGGGACTTTCGGGAAAGGAGGTAGGGTTCTGCTCTGCATCTCACCCCCAGTGGACACTGGCAGCCTCCAAGCCTGCAGTGAGAACTGGACCCCTGTATGTACATATGTTTGTCTCTGCATAGATGTAACTGTACATATGTTTGTCTCTGCGTAGATGTAACTGTGTGTTTGAGGACTGTGTGCATACGCATGTAGTTGATCCTTTTGCAAACATGACGGTGCCTGACCCACTATATCAATGGGTTTGTGTGCATGTCCCTACATGTACATGTGTATGTGCAGGATCCTCCTGTGAATAGGTGTACAATCCTTCATAGGGACATGTGTGGGTTTATAACCCTCCTTGTTAACCCCATAGGCTGGGTGACTTGCTGAACAAATGGGCATGTAAATACAACTTTACGTGTAAGTATGTATAAACATGTGGCAGGCCCTTTAGGTGAACAAATGTGTGCACAAACCTCCCTGTGAATGTGTGTGTGCATGACTCTCCTGCAAGTACACGTGCTCACAGCCCTCTGATGAATATGTATGTGTGTGTGTACCTATGTGCACACACATCACCCTCCTCTGGACATATGTGACTCGTTTAAACCTGTCTAAGTGTGCCATGCACCACACTCTGAGTGGCTCCTCTGACCTGGGCTGTGTTCTTCTTGCCCAATTCTAGAGGCTGATCCCTCCTAGCCATAGGGCTCCCCCGCACCCCCGCTTCTGCACTAAGCAGACAGGAGGCCCAAAGGTAAACAGGTGTGCCTCCACAGTGAGAGGTGGGGCATGTGCTGTTTGCCTGGGGCCTCTTGCTGCCCCAGGCCCCACACCAGGGGCCCATGCCCCTTCTGTGAGCCCGGCACTCTCCTCAGTCTACTCATACTCCATTCTTCCCTCTCCGGGCTCTGCCCACCACAGTGGTGACCTTTACCTCTTGAAAAAACCCTCCAAATTCCTGTTCTCCCTCTGGCCAGTTCCCAGTTCCTCCCCTCTCTTCAAGGCCACATAGTTAATATTTGACCTGGAAGGAAAGGGAGAGGCCAGTTGCCCCACTGGCCTTGTCTGATGACATTGGGTGGGTCAGGTTTTTCTCCACCCCTAGCCCAGCCAAGCCTCAGGAACTTCAGAGATCAGGCCTATTACAGAGATCATATCAGACCTGCCACCTATCCCAACCCCACCCCCAGCTGGTTGGCGTGAGGGAGGGTCCAGGTGTGGTAATAGTCTCCAAGATGTGCCAGGAGAGGTGGCCAAGAGCTCAGGGATCCTATCGTTCACCTCTTACATGTTGCTCATGTCTCAATTAAGTGACCTTGCACACTAGAGGCTCCTGTACAGGTATTACAACTGTACAGCGGCGGAGGGTGGAGAGCAGAGGGAGGCAGATACACCCCGAGGTGCCTGTAAGTGCCTGTTTGCAGGTAGGGGCACGTGTGGATGCTTAGCCAGAGGGTATAGTACAGACTCGCATGGGCAGGGCAGAGATGTGCACCCCCTTGTAGAGGAATGCCGAGGAGGAGAAGTATCTAATTAAAGAGAAATTCCAGAGGGAGCTTTCAGGCCAGGGAAAAGAAAAAACAAAGGAAAAACAGGACAAAATAAACAAAGGCCCATTAAGCATCTCTGCCCAGGCCTTCCTGCATAAGGCACCCCCGCAGGCGGCAGGGGCAGCTGCTGCCCGAGTTGGGTCTCCCTGCTGGGAAAAGGCACTCTCCCTAGGAACCTGAGCTCCACCAAGATGGAGGCCTAGCCAAGCTTCTGACTTGGTCAGAGGAGGGCTATTACCTTGGGTTTGGGGTGAAGGGAGTCTAGGGTCTTGAAAGTGGACAAGTTCCACCCAAATTCCTGCATCAGAACAGCGAGGGGGACAGAATGGCTGAATCCATCTTCTTGTGGGAGTTTCGTAGATGCTGGGCCTCCTCCCTTTGGTACCACCTGAAGTCTGAGGATAATGCTATCTACTTTCCATCCACACACAGATGAAAGGGCTTTTTTTCCTGTTTTTTTTTCTTCAGAAAACAGACCTCAGAGAACCAGGACTAGCCCTGCTGTCGGGGCAGGGTGACCCCATCAGTGACCTACAACCCCTCTGTGACCCCACAACTCCCTCTCACCATGGCGTTTGTATTTGATGCCGACAGGCAGCGTGTAATCCATCCCTCCTCTTGACCTCTTACCTGGGATTCCATGGCCACACAACCCTGTGATTCCATGTCTCCCCAATTCCAGGACCCTCCCTGGCCCCATGACTCCTGACCTTCTAAGTGACCTCCCTGGACCTTAACCCCTGTGACTGTTCTTCCCATCATCCCCTTAACTCTGGCCCTGGCTCCCCTTGGGGGTCTCGTTGGTCTGGGCCTCCCCAGGAAGATGTGGGGGAGGCTCTGGCCCCTCCTCCTGAGTTTCCTCACAGCAACTGCAGTCCCTGGACCTTCGCTGCGGAGACCATCCAGAGAACTAGATGCCACCCCGCGGATAACCATCCCCTACGAAGGTTAGACATCCCCAACCTCGAAAGGCAGCAGGAGCCAGGGCTGGGCGTGGGGAGGCAGCCCCAGAGCTGGGCTTATGGCTCCCCCTCTCCCCAGAGCTCTCCGGGACCCAGCACTTCAAGGGCCGAGCCCAGAACTACTCAACGCTGCTGCTGGAGGAGGCCTCAGCAAGGCTGCTGGTGGGAGCCCGAGGCGCCCTGTTCTCTCTCAATGCCCACAACATAGGAGACGGGACTCACAAAGAGGTCAGCCCCTGGAACCTGGACCACCAGAGGGTCTCCAGCTTCATCCAGCTCCTTGGGACCTCAACTTCCTGGAAACCCTGTCAGCCTTCCATAGCCTCCTGGTCAGACAGCACTGCCCTTCCGGGCCCAGGTCTCCCTTACCTCCAGTACTCTTCCTGAAACTTACCCCCGCCCTGGGGTCCTATCACCTTGTCCCACAGGTAATGGGGAAAGGCAAAGGCATTGGGTTCAATGCATCAGCCAATTCCCTTTACTGCCCCCTCCAGATTCACTGGGAGGCCTCCCCAGAGATGCAAAGCAAATGTCATCAAAAAGGGAAAAACAACCAGGTATGTGGTTCGCCCTCTCCCCAGCTCCTTTCCTGTTTCTTTTCAGTGGGGGATGTCAGGGTTGGTGGGGACACAGATGGAGAGGTATAGATCAGCCAGTCAGTTGCAGCAACCACAGTAAGCACTGTACGTGCCACTGGAGTGGAGGCCCTGGGAGCAGTATTTTTAATCCAAACGTCTGGTGACCTACTAGCTTGGTCTGAGACAGCATCTTAATCTCCTCTGGGCTCCCAAATAATAACCATGATAACAATAAGTAATCTCTAGTAAGTGCTGACTTAGCTATTATCTCATTTAATTCTAAAATAACCCTATGAAATAGTATTATCCTCCATTTTACAGATGAGAAAAATGAGGCTTTGGTCAAGGAATAGCTCAAGTACCCAGTTTTCCGTGGAGGTGTATTAGTGAAGTGTCAGCCCTTTCTGGCTAAAGAACAGGGTGTCTGCAGGGGTCCTGTGTCTGGCTATGTAACATCCATCTGGAGAGCTTTTTACACAGTGCGTTGTTTTTTGTTTTGGTTTTTTTTTTTTTTTTTGGTTTTTTTTCTTGGCCACGACCAGGGATCAAACCCACACCCTCTGCAGTAGAAGCACAGAGTCTTAACCGCTGGACCACCAGGGAGATCCCTGGAGAGCTTTTTAAAAATACACATTCCCAAGGCCCACTGGCCTGGGGATTCTGATTCAGTGGGTCTGTGGTGGTGTCGAGGCAGCTGCATTTAAAGAGGCGTCTCCAGGAGATTCCATCAAAGGCTGCCTCTTAGTATAACATGGGTAGAAAATGGGGCTGGTGAGGCAGATGGAGCCGAGTTTATGGAGGGCTGTAAACACCCAGCTGGGGGTTTGGATTTTATTCTAGGACAATGGGCACCCTCACCATTTGACACTTTAGAGAGTCTCAAACTTTAATGTGCAGTGAATCACCTGGGTGTATTATAAATGCAGATGCTAACACAGTAGGTCTGGGGAAGGGCCTGAGATTCTGCAATTCTAACAAGCTCCCAGATGAAGCTGACACTGCTGGTCCCGAACCACACTTTGGCTTTAGAACATTTCCCAAAGCATGTTCTGAGGAGCATTAATTTTCAAAAGAGATGTTTAATATTTAGATGAGTTTGGGAAATGCTGCATGCTCAATCCCACAATGCACAGCAATACCCTTAAGGCTTTGAGGAGTCCTCAGTAAAGGTAGGTTTTACCTGTGGTTTCCTACTTATTTGACCACAGAATTCCCCCTCCCAGCTCCCCCGTTTTTTTAATGTAAACATCTTGGGGAAACACTATTATAAGAATATTTATCTGGTCCCAGGCACTAGATGGCTTAAAATAGAGTGAGTCTGGAGGCACGAAAGGCAGTGAGGAGGTTGGGGGCATCATATGGGTCAGAGGAGGGAGGCCTGAGCAGGCTTGTGGAGAGGAGGGATGGATGCCAAAGTACTGCACCTAGTGAGGGAGTGGGATGAGACAAAGAGGCCTGCATGGACTCAAACCCTGGGTAATAGGCAGGAGGAGAAATCATTAACAAGGCAAAGAAGTCAAGAGGGTGGCAGCTTAGGGCATTTGATGGGCAGAGGAGGCCAGTGTGGCTGCAGTAGGGTGAATTAGGCCAGAGGAAGGGGTAGGGCCCTATCATGTAGGGCCGGGAGCATATGGGACCCTATGTTCAGGACTCTGGTGAGTCACTGAAGGGTTTTTAAATACAGCAGTGACATGATCTGGTTTACATTTTTTAAATATGCCTTGGAAAGTGGGTTGCAAGAGGGTGCTGACTGGTAGAATCTCTCTGGAAGGAAAATCCAGACATTGGTAACAGCAGTCTCCTTTGAAGGCAACAAGGATAAAAAGGAGACTGTTTACAACATATCCCTTTCTACCTTTTGAATTTTACACTGTGTGCATGTATTCCTCATTCAGTGAATAAATAAATGGTTTCTGTAAAGAGTGGCAGAGAGTTGGGAGAACTGCCAGGTGGTCGTGTAGCTGCCCAGGGAAGAGGTGATGGTGGTAATTTGGACTAGGGTGGTGGTAGTGGAGGGGGAGTAGATCAAGTCATGAAACATGTAGGACAAAAACTTAATCACAGAGAGAGACTGAATGTGGGGGTGAGGGAATGGGAAGCAGCAAAGATGACGCCTGGTTTCTGGACTGAGTGATGGGATGGACTGATGAAGTGAAGTGGGAAAGACTGGATGAACAGTTTTAAGAGGGAGGATGCAGGTGAGGGAGGGGAGGGGATGAGCTTGGTTTCTGACAGCATGAGTTTGACGTGTCTGTGGGGTATCAGGTGGAGCAATGGCTGGAACCTGTGGGTAGACTGGGTAGTGCCACCCTGAAGCAGGTGTGGGAGCTCCATGACTGGGGGACAGTGCTGAGGAGATGTAAGAGAGAAGCATCTTAGGGTGGTGAGAGCCCTTGGAGCCCCCAAACTGGGGGGTGCAGGGGACTACAGAAGATGCAGGAGAAGCCAGCCAAGTGTGTCAGGCAATCTAAGAGATAGCCAAGGGAAAAGGGGTCACGCCCCTGGGAGACCAAAGGACAGTGAGTTCCAGGGAATAGTCTGTGTTCTGGGCAGTGAGAAGGCCCACCAGGCTCTTGGAAAGAACTATTTGTCCTGTGGGTGGGGGCAAGAGGCAGACCACAAAGCTGGCCTAATGGAAGCAGTCTCTAAGGAGGCCCAGGGCTCACAGCCCTCCCCCACCTGTCCCACAGACCGAGTGCTTCAACCACGTGCGATTCCTACAGCGCCTCAATGCCACTCACCTCTATGCGTGCGGGACTCACGCCTTCCAGCCTCTCTGTGCAGCCATTGTGAGTATGCCTGTCCCTGCCCTGATTGCTGGTCCCTGACCCTGGACTGGTCTGACCTTCGGCAACAACCCTGGCCTATCCTCAGGATCAATGACTTCTGGCCCTTCCTTCATTCCCCCAGGATGCTGAGGCCTTCACCTTGCCAACCAGCTTTGAGGAGGGGAAGGAGAAGTGTCCTTATGACCCAGCCCGTGGCTTCACAGGCCTCATCATTGGTAAGCATGCCCTCCTCCCCACATCGGCCCCTCATCCACAAGCATGCTGTTTGTGGGACATGGATCTCGTTGCTAGGACTTGCCACCCATGTGTTATGTGTCTTGTTTTGTGTGACATGTCTCTCATGGCTGGCATGTCCCTGCCTCAGATGGAGGCCTCTACACAGCTACTCGGTATGAATTCCGGAGCATCCCTGACATCCGCCGGAGCCGCCACCCGCACTCCCTGAGGACTGAGGAGGCACCAATGCACTGGCTCAATGGTTAGGAGGACGAGGCACAGGATGATGGGGGGCAGGGTACTATTTCTTCATCTTTACTCCCTTGGGCAGTTGACCATCCCATCCCCATATCCCCAGGTGATGGTGTCTATTCCTGTGTGTTGTTGAGTGAGGGCGGTTGGGGGAGATCCCAGCCTATCTCAGAAGCCACCTGAACTGCCTGACCCACAGATGCTGAGTTTGTGTTCTCTGTCCTGGTGCGGGAGAGCAAGGCCAGTGCAGTGGGTGACGACGACAAGGTTTACTACTTCTTCACGGAGCGTGCTGCTGAGGAGGGCTCTGGAAGCTTTGCTCAGAGCCGCAGCAGCCACCGTGTGGCCCGTGTGGCCCGTGTGTGCAAGGTGAGGAGGACTGAGGGCAGGGCCAGGGTGTAGAGGCTGAACCTCTGACCCTGGCCCCTGACCCCATGCCCCTACCTCCCCAGGGAGACCTGGGAGGGAAGAAGATCCTGCAGAAGAAGTGGACCTCCTTCTTAAAGGCGCGTCTCATCTGCCACATTCCACAGTATGAGACACTACGTGGTGTCTGCAGTCTGGAAGCTGACACCTCAGCCCGCACGCACTTCTATGCGGCCTTCACGCTGACCACACAGTGGTCAGTGCAGGGACAGTGGGGAGGCAAGGAATGGGGACAGCATAGGGGCTGGAGCAGAGGTCAGTGAAGATGAGATAGGATCCACTGGGGGGAGGCTGGCTGCAGACAGAGAACTTCAGGTACATCCAGTGGCCTGCTCACCCTCAGGAGAGGCCCTGTGGGCCTGGAGCAGGGATTGGTCAGGGTAACAGTGGGCTCCAGGCCACGCAGGTGGGCAGGCTCCATTCAGTGTGACTCAGCCCCCTCCCCTATGTCCCGTCTCTAGGAAGACCCTGGAGGCCTCAGCCATCTGCCGCTACGACCTGGCCGAGGTGCAGGCTGTCTTCGCAGGCCCCTACATGGAATACCAGGATGGTGTCCGACGCTGGGGCCGCTACGAGGGAGGGGTGCCGGAGCCCCGGCCTGGCTCAGTGAGTGCCCAGGCCTGGGGTCAGTGCTGAGCAGACGGGACCCCTGAGAGGGGCAGGAGGTCTAGCCTTGTGGGGAGGACGGGCAGGTGGCAGAGTCCTGAGGTTCACCACCCCGTCCCCCACCACAGTGCATTACAGATTCATTGCGCAGCCGAGGCTACAACTCATCCCAGGACTTGCCATCTCTGGTCCTGGACTTTGTGAAGTTACACCCACTGATGGCTCGGCCCGTGGTACCCACACGCGGACGGCCCCTGCTGCTCAAACGCAGTGTGCGCTACACACACCTCACGGGGACACCTGTCACCACGCCAGCTGGACCCACCTATGACTTGCTCTTTCTGGGCACAGGTGCTTCTGACCCCTGGCCTGAGCCCTTTGGTGACTGCTGGCCTGAGTCCTTGATCCCTGTTGACCTCTAGCCCCCTGGATGACCCCTGATCACAAAACCCTGATGACCATTGATGTTGATTCTTCAATGAACACTCACTACCGGTCCCCAATGACCAATAGCTCTTGGTGATTGCTGACTCCTGTCACCAACCACAGTGACATTTGACCCTAGTCACTAATACTTCTAAATCCAATAATTCTTGCCATGACTAGCTTGGAGTTCCCAATGTCCAGAGGGCCCACTGCTACTGGCCGAATCCTTGTCCCTGACCTCATGACTCCAAGCTGCTCCCATTAGGCTATTGCAGGGGGCTGAGAGTAGATTCCACTGTTGGAGTCTGACCTTCTGCCATTTCCATACCAGCTGATGGCTGGATCCACAAGGCAGTGGTCCTGGGCTCTGGGATGCACATTATTGAGGAGACACAGGTGTTCAAGAAGCCCCAGTCTGTGGAGAACCTGGTCATCTCTCCGACGCAGGTAGCCCCTGACTCGTGACCCTCAATATTCCGGCCTTGCCAGAATAAGTGGAGGGAGTGGGGAGGCTGGGCAGTGGCTGTGTGTGTGTGTCTGTAAGTGGGAGTGGGGTGTTGCCGACCAGCTGTCCTCTCTGGCTCCTAGCATAGCCTCTACGTGGGGGCCCCTAGTGGAGTCATCCAGCTATCACTGTCCAGCTGCTCCCGCTACCACTCCTGCTACGACTGCATCCTGGCCCGGGACCCCTACTGTGGCTGGGACCCCGGCACCCATGCCTGCGTGGTGACCACCACCGGAGCCAACAGGTCCCAGGGTAGCAGGTGGGAGGCCATAGGGGGGTGTGAGGGTCCCCTTTGCCCAGGGGATCAGGGCCTGAGGGGTGGAGGAGGGCCTGCCAGCTGCAGGGAGTAGAAGCCAGTTGTTGGTAACAGCTTTACTGACCCTTCCACTGGGGAAACTGAAGCCCAGTTCTCCTTGTTCATAAATCCCAATCTTCTGTCTCCAGGACAGCACTGATACAGGACATAGAGAGAGGAAACCGAGGCTGTGAGGGCAACAGGGACACAGGTAAGTGACGTCACGGATGTGTGTGCGTCTGGCTGCATAGCCTGTCCTCTTTACCATTTGATGCTACTTGTATGTGCATGTATGTATCTGAATGGCTGTGTCTGTGCTTTCAGCGAGAATGACCCAGCACAGAGTAAATACTCGACAAATATTTGTTGCAAAAAAAAACTGTAAATAAGGAAACAAGTTCAAGATGTGAAGTTTTTTGTCACTTCTGGAGCTTACAGCCAAGTATATGCACAGGCAATCAAATGATCACACAACCAATTAATTACAATTATTTTCTTTGGTTTTTGTTACAAAAGGAATAATTACAACTATGACAAGGGCTTGCCCCAAGGAAGATGAGATGACCGAGCTGATAACTGAAGCAAGAGCAATAATCATAATAATAATCATAGCTAATATGTACCGAGTACTTACCATGCGCCAAGCACTGATCAAACACTTACATGAACAATTTCATTTATTCTCAGAGCATTCCTATGAGAAAGGTGCCATTATTACCATCTCCATGAGGGGCAATCTCTCTGGGGCACAGAGAGAATAAGTAAACTACCCAAAATTAAATCAGCTATTAAGCAGTAGGGTCTGAATTTGAACCTGATCCCAAGCAGGCTGCCTGGAGTTTGCGCTTTTGATCACTGTTATGTTCTCTCCCCCAAGTTAACCGGGCAAATAGAGGGCATGGGGAGGGGGATGACACCCAAGTAGAGGGAAGAGCAGGCAGAGCAAGCTTGGTGTTTGAACAGCAAGAGAAGAGGCTGGAGAAATGGGCGGGACTGTGTTGAGGCAGGGGAGTGGCATGATCAGCATAGTGTTTTTAAAAGGTTACCCCACTGCTGCATGGAGAATGGATTAGATGGGGGCCAGCAGTTGGGGAAGGAGAGACGTGAACAGGTCTGAGATAGATTCTGGAAGCAGAATCTTAGTGAGGGTTAGACAGAAAAGTGAGTGGGAGAGAGAGCCAAGGGAAACTCAGGTTTCTGGGAAATGGCTGGTAGCACCATACATGGTGATGACAATTCAAGAAAAATACCTGGTGTAGGCTGGGAGGGAGATTTTGGCCTTAGTTCCTGTGACATGTCCAAGAGATGCCCAGCATGTGGAAGATATTCAAATCTGATGCTCAGAAGAGAACTCTTTGTTGGAGGTAGAGATGAGGAATCATTGGCAGACGTCAGGAATTGAAACCACTGAGAAGGGCCAACGTGAACCTTATGTGGGAGCATGAGCACAGAGAGCTTAGTCAGTTGTCACCGTAATTCCAGATTCTGTGCTTGGTGCTGGGGACCTAACAGTGAACCAGCTGGCTTGCCATCTCCAATGCCTTCCCAGGACAGGCAGGCAATGACCACTTCTCCTGTCCCCCGCTCCCTCCAGAGCCACCACCACCACTGAAGACCCGTTCTGTGCTCCGGGGTGATGATGTCCTATTGCCCTGTGACCAGCCATCCAACCTGGCCCGGGCCTTGTGGATGCTCAATGGGAGCATGGGCCTGAGTGATGGGCAGGATGGCTACCGCGTGGGTGTGGATGGGCTGCTGGTAACAGACACACAGCCTGAGCACAGTGGCAACTACGGCTGCTATGCTGAAGAGAATGGCCTCCGCACCCTGCTGGCCTCCTACAGCCTCACAGTGCGGCCAGCCACTCCTGCCCCTGCTCCACAGGCCCCTGCAATGCCTGGGGCACAACTAGCGCCTGATATGCGGCTGCTCTATGTGTTAGCCATTGCTACACTTGGTGGCCTCTGCCTTATCCTGGCTTCCTCCCTCTTCTACGTGGCCTGTCTTCGGAGAGGTGGACGAGGACACCGACAGAAATACTCACTGGGTCGGGCCGGCCGGGCAGGGGGCTCTGCTGTGCAGCTGCAGACAGTGTCAGGCCAGTGTCCTGGAGAGGAAGATGGTGATGATGGGGAGGGAGCTGGGGGCCTGGAAGGTGGCTGCCTCCAGATCATCCCCGGGGAGGGGGCCCCAGCCCCGCCACCCCCACCACCCCCACCGCCACCGGCTGAGCTGACCAACGGGCTGGTGGCACTGCCCAGCCGGCTGCGCAGGATGAATGGCAACAGCTACGTGCTCCTGAGGCAGAGCAATAATGGAGTGCCGGCAGGGCCCTGCTCCTTCGCAGAGGAGCTCAGCCGCATCCTGGAGAAGAGGAAGCACACACAGCTCGTGGAGCACCTGGATGAGAGCTCTGTCTGAGCCCAGCCTCCCAGGACAAATGCTCTTCCAAACCAGCCTGCCTGCCCCAGGCTGGGCCGCTGCCTCCCCAGCACAGACACCCTACCTTCATCCCCGCAACTCCAGGCCCTTCTCCCAACTTTTTGAGGTCCCTGTGGGGCTGGCCAGTCAGGCCCAGCCAAAGGCCCCTTCTCAGTCTCCACGGACCCATCTATGAGCAGCCCAGGCCAACCGGTGCTCCTCAGAGGTAGGTGCTCCCTCAGGCTCTGCAGACCCAGACCCAGCTCGTTCCCTTTTAACCTAAGCACTTGGGAGGAGAGGATGCCATCCTCCTGCCCCATTCGTCTGCTCAAACCCTTCTTCTTTCTCCCAGGCAGGGCTCTGCAGGTCCAGATGGCCTCAATGTCACCACCCTCTGCATGGCCCTATGTGCTGGATGGTCCTGAAAACAGACAAGACCTCTGCCAGCCACCAGAGCCACCTGAGCCCTGTGTACATTCACCTGTGCACGCGGAAGAATGTCTATCAGCTGGGCTGCAGGGCCCACACCCCCACCTCCTGGTGCATTCTTGTTTCATCCCTTCTTCTGGACTTTGGGTACCCTCCCAATTGCCACATCCCATCCTACCTAGTCCTCTCCTGCAGTCCCAGCCCCGTGTGATGACCTCTTTGGCAAGAGCTTGCGAACAGGCCAGCCTGGGGAGGTAAGACTACTGCATCATTCCCTCTTCTCCCTTAATGTGCAGCCCTTGTAAGTCAGCCTCCTTACCCCCTTAGTCACTCTCAAGAGTGACAGAGACAGTTCCAGGCATGGTCTTCCTCATGCACATGTGCTTACATTTCCACTCACATGCACCTTCTGAGCCTCCCCTTGCTGCTTTGGACCTGTGTCTGTTGGGTTTGGTCCATGAACATTTCAGAGGGAGAGCTCTCTCCCATTTAGCTGTCCTCACAGACACTTCCTTAGGACGGGTGACCAACACTGCACTCAATGAGCCAGCCGCCCTTTTGGGGACCAAACATTTGCTACCCCTAGACCAGAGCAGGCGGAGAAGAGATCTGATGTCTCACCTGGCACATGAAGCCCGTTCTTGGAACTATGCAAAGGAAAGAGGCTGGGAGTTTGGATGCTTGGCTCCCACCCCTGTCCTACCTCACCGGGGCACTTTCAGGGTCCAGGGGCCTCTGAAGTCTCCAGGCCCATATGGGACAATCAAAACCTGACTGAGCTCCCCCATTCCCCTTGGGTGAGGATGACTGTTATTTTTGTAGCTGAGAACGTGGAGTCCCACGGATTTTTACTGCCCTTCACCCAACCTCTCCCCCCTCTACCCCACAATGAATGTATTTATTGTAAACCGGCTACCATTCTTTAGGGATGCCCCCGCTCACGACCCAGGGAGGCGGGAGAGGCATGTGACAGACTGGGGAGGCTGGGCTCAGTTCCTCCCCCCACTGTTGGTTAATAAATACCCTCTTTCCCCACAGCTATGAGTGGTCTGCTTGGTCTAGACTGGTCTCCTGATCACCAGGGGACAGGCTTCTGAGCCTATGGTAAAGGTGCTACAGGGTTGGCTTTGCTTCCCATAAAACCATTTGCAGAGGAAATTGGGATCCTCAGCTTCCATCCTGACTGTCCTGGGCAGGTACAGTCCTTTTTTAAAGGCTCTCACTATTTATTGATCACGGTGATAAAGGGATGACAAACAAAATTACGACAGTTCAAGAATTCACACAACAGTTTCTAGGTTTTTACCTCCTGGCTCTTTTTCTCACCATCTCCCCCTGTCCCTCACCTCATTTTTAGCTAAGCCTACAAGATGCTGCCTATTTATCAGCTGGCCTGAGAATCACTCTCTCCAAGGGTCAAGCAAGCCTAGATTAATCACATGGCCTTTGATACTACACCATTCTGAAGAGTTATTATTCATTTTGCTTCTGGTTTTAAGACAAAAAATGGCATTATAGTTTAAATATGCACATATTTTGAAGTAGACTTCAAGTGTGACCTTGACAAGTTTATTAACATCAGTTTTCTAATCCCCACACAAACATTCACAGATATAAAGGGCCTAGCCCAATGCCATGCTCACAGCAGGGTATAAGGTACTAGCTCTCTCTTGGTCAATGGCTGCAAAAACAGGACATAAGGGATTCTTCAGAAGCCAGCCTTAAATCCTCTCACTGTGATTTGAGATCACTATTATCAATTTGGATTTAAGAAATGAAGATCCAGTAAAATCTGAAGACTCTCGGGTTTCAGAGATGTCAGCTGGATCAGAATTAGGAGACTCACAGTCACTGCCCCTCACAGTGGACATCAAAAAGAAACAGGCAGCTCTTCTTTATCCCAAGCAAAAGCTTTGGCGTCAGCTTCCCCTTTGGTGGGCTCCATCTGTCTCCCGTGAACCAAACCAGAAGGAAGAACCACCTCTACTGGGGTCAGAGTCCAAACCCTGGGACTGGAGTAGGTGGAGCAACTCTTCACTGTGTTAGCCGCTAGGCTGGGGCAGGATCCTGGACCTCTCGAGGGCGCAGCCCGCCCAGCGTTGTCGGTTTGTTGGTGAACGGATGCCACTGGCCCTGGATGCTAGGGCTGTCCGTGTGGAAGGGCTTGCGGATGCGGATCACGTCCAAGCCCGACTGGTCCGCCAGCTTCTGCACCAGCGTGGCGATCTCCTCGACCGACTTGCAGTGGATGCTCTCCTCGCGCACAGACCCGTTAACTGGCCGAAGGGAGGTGGGGATAAGAGGAAGCGGGTCAGGGGTCACACGAGCGGCAGGCAAGCGGGCCGAGCCCCACGACACCTCCCTCCAGCCCTCGTCCGGCCCCACTCACGGTATTCGGCCACTACTCTGGGCACGCAGCACGGCCGCGGGTTCACGTATATTACGACCCCGGGGTTCCTGCGGGCGAAGTCGGTCACCTCCCGTTCTACGAACTCCCTGAGGGACCGGAGAAGGGTGAGCAAGGTGACCCCCTGACCCGGGGCAACGTCGGCCTGGAGTCGCACCTCCGCGCCCTTCCCCGGCTCACCTGGCGCCGCGGGACGAGGGCGCGTCACGGCTGAGGCTAAAACTGAGACGCTGCAGCTGCTGCACGTAGCGACCCAGCCCGTTGTGCAGGACACTGGTCAGGAAGCGGCTCGCGCTCCCGCGCGCCGTCATGGCCGCAGCTCCGAAGCCGTCGAGCCCGGCCTCGCGGTGTGGGGGCGGGATTAACCCGAGGCTTCCTCTTCCGGGAACACTGGCGCCGCGGCAGTTTTGTTTCCGAGGTCGTGGCTAGTGGCGCGAGTGACACATGTTGCAGGCGACAGGGGCAAGACGAGAGTGGTGACTCGGGGCCGGGGTCAGGAGCGGCGGAGCTCCTAGCAGTGGAGCCGAGAAAGCCACGCGGCGGAGGCGCGGCGGGCGTCCCTCTGAGCGCGGAGCTCGGCGGGAGCGAAGGAGTGGCGCTCAGGTTGCCTGATGTCCCCTTGAGTGAAGGAGCGGCGGAGCGGTCCTCTAGCAGGGGACCCAGAGGAGAGGGACTACGGAAGGGACGCAGGCGGCCGCAGAGATGAGGACGACGAGGAGGGGCAGTGGAGGGGCGGTAGTGGCGAGGAGATGATCGAGAAAAACCGCATCGGCGAGGGGCGGCGCGGAGGGGAGGCGGCGGGGGGAGCAGCTGTGGAGGACCTCAGAGGTAGGGAACCGGCCAAAGGGACGCGGACGTGAAAGGGCCGTGTCCTCTGGCATAGATGTGAAGTGGCAATGTAGAGGGGCTGAAGAGGATTCAGAGGGAGAAGAAAGCTGCGTGCAGGATCCCTAGGGTCTGACCTAGTAGTGAAGACACCCGAACCGGGCACCTAAGGCATTTCAAGCAGTGACTTCCCCCGCTTGACTAGGAATGTGGGTCCTCCTCCGAAGTGGGTACCCCCTCCATATCCTGCTGCCACTGCGTGGGCCGTGGATGGGGTGGAGGGGCCTGCCACGAAGCTTGGCCCTGGGCCCTCCTCGCAGACGGTACAGGAAGGAGGCTCTCGCCGCCTTGGAGGTACCAGTGTTGCCTGTAACTGCAACTGAAATCCGGCAATATTTGCGGGCCCATGGGATCCCCTTCCAGGATGGGCACAGCTGCGTGCGGGCACCTAGTCCCTTTGTGGGGGCCTCGAAGCTCAAGGACGAGACTGGTGCTGCCACTTCCTTCAGCCTCTTCATTGACAAGACCACAGGCCGCTTTCTCTGCATGACCAGCCTAGCAGAGGGGAGCTGGGAAGACTTCCAGGCCAGCGTGGAGGGGCGAGGGGATGGGGCCCGAGAAGGGGTCCTGCTTAGTGAGGCCCCAGAAGCTGAGGACAGTGAGGAGGTCCAGAGGATCTGGGACCGAGCCGTACCTCTCTGGGAGCTGCCTGAACCAGAGGAGGCCCAGCTGGCTCGCGTGATGTTTGGCCTCACCAAAGTGACAGATGACACACTCAAGCGTTTCAGTGTGCGCTATCTGCGGCCTGCTCACAGCCTTGTCTTTCCTTGGTTCTCCCCTGGAGGTTTGGCATTACGAGGCCTGAAGCTACTAGGGGCCAAAGGCAAGGGTGACAGAGTGCACTATGTGGAGACCACCATTCCCCAGCCTGGTGCCTTCCACAACCTGTTTGGGTTACCACTGATCAGTCGTCGAGATGTTGAGGTGGTGCTGACGAGTCGTGAGCTGGACAGCCTGGCCTTGAGCCAGTCCACAGGGCTGCCCACCCTTGCCCTACCCCGAGGGACAGCCTGCTTACCCCCTGCCTTGCTTCCTTACCTCGAACAGTTCCGACGCATTGTGCTCTGGCTGGGGGATGACCTTCGGTCCTGGGAAGCTGCCAAGTTGTTCGCCCGGAAACTGAACCCCAAACGATGCTCCTTGGTGCGGCCTGGGGACCAGCAGCCCTCTCCCCTGGAGGCTCTGAACCAAGGCTTAAATCTTTCTCGTATTCTGCGTACTGCCCTGCCTGCCTGGCACAAGTCTATCGTGTCTTTCCGGCAGCTTCGGGAGGAGGTGCTAGGAGAGCTATCAAATGTGGAGCAGGCAGCTGGCGTTCGCTGGAGCCGCTTCCCCGACCTCAATCGTCTCTTGAAGGGACATCGGAAGGGCGAGCTGACAGTCTTCACAGGTGACCCTTTGGGAAATCACTGCTTGGCCGGTTTGGGGGCAGAGGGTCAGATGACTGAAGCATGTGGGTTTGGGCTACAGTAAATGTTGAAGAGGCGCCTTCCCCTCCCAACTTTGAAGGCTCCGTGCGTGTCTTGGTTTCAAGGGTAGGGCTTTACTCCTCACCCGGGTCTGTGTTCAACCCCCCATGCAGGGCCGACAGGCAGTGGAAAGACAACATTCATCAGTGAATATGCCCTGGATTTGTGTACCCAGGGAGTGAACACGCTATGGGGTAGCTTTGAGATCAGCAACGTGAGACTAGCCCGGGTCATGCTGACACAGTTCGCTGTGGGGCGACTGGAAGAGCAACTGGACAAATATGACGAGTGGGCCGACCGCTTTGAGGACCTGCCCCTCTATTTCATGACTTTTCATGGGCAACAGAGCATCAGGTGAGATTCCCAGGCCTGGAGCTTTCAAAGAATAGGAGGGTGGGAGAACAGACTCCCAGCAGTTTTCTGACTGCCATGGTCTGGAGATGACTTGTAACTGACTCTTGAATTCATTGTCTCTTCCTCTTCCCAGGACTGTAATAGACACGATGCAACATGCAGTCTACGTGTATGACATTTGTCATGTGGTTATCGACAATCTGCAATTCATGATGGGTCATGAGCAGCTGTCCACAGACAGGTGACATCCTCCTCTTGTCTAGCTGTAACCCACTTAAACACACATCTTCTCAGGCAGCTGGCCTCTGGGCAGACACACTGTACTCTTGTTTCCTGACATATGTGCAGGAACATACCATCCCATATGTATTTCTGTCTTTGTAGAGGTGTGGGGTGTGGCAGTGGGAAGCATGGACAGGGACTTAAGTGTGAGTCCTTGGGTAGAGGGAAGTAGAGTGAGGTTGTGATGGTTTTTTGGGAGATGTGAACGAATCAGGAGTATGTGTTTGTTCTTGTCCTTCTGTGTCTGGTAACCTCTTTGTTGGGTAGGATTGCAGCTCAAGACTATATCATCGGGGCTTTTCGGAAGTTTGCCACAGACAGTAGCTGCCATGTGACACTGGTCATTCACCCCCGGAAGGAAGATGATGATAAAGAACTACAGACAGCATCCATTTTTGGCTCAGCCAAAGTAAGTGGGCTTTAGAGGAGCTCAAGCTATGGAAAGTAGAGGGGGCAGGTGTGACCAGGGACAGCCCTCATTCGGCCTTAAATCATCTTGACTGTCCATCTGGAACAGGCAGGAGGCAGCTTGCCTCTGGGGCCATGACATGAGGAACACATGTGCTAGAATACAAAGGCTGATAATGGTTGGTCCTTTGCCCTCCTTGACCTCCAGGAACTCACATATTCTATGGGGAAAAGAGGGAGACAGTGAGGGACTTCCCTGGCGGTCCGGTGGTTAAGACTCCGTGCTTCCAATGCAGGGGGCGCGGGTTCGATCCCTGGTCAGGGAACTTAGATCCGATACGCCACGTGGCGCAGCCAAAAAAAAAACGGGGAAAAAAGGAGACAGTGATTACAACTCAGTATGATAAGAGCTATGATAGGCAGCACAGGTATTGGGAGAAAAGAGAAAAGGCATCTGAGTCAGCCTCGGGGGAGACTTCCTAGAAGACGTGTCAACAGAGGTTGGGTTGGGTTTTGTCAGACAGTAGCTGTTAAATAAGCAAATAAGTGGAGGGCCTTCTGGGCAGCGGGACCAGCCGGATCCTGGAGCTTCCAGTGGTACACTGAGTGCCTATTACACGGCAGGCCTGGGCTGGGCACGGGGAATACAGGGCAAGGAACACAAACTATGTGCCACAATGGAACAGACATGGGACTGGGGAAGAGAATAACACAGAAGTGGAAAGATGGTAGTGCCTTTTTTATTTACAGGGATCAAGAATGGTCTCTCTGATGAAGTGTAACATTTAGACCAGGACCTAAATGATAAGGAGCTCGGGTTGAGTGAGCTGTGGAGCCAGAAGTGTTAGCAGCAGAGGGAACAGCGTGTACACAATCTGGGACAGCAACAGGGTTGTCAGGGAACTAAAAGACTCAAGTGGCCCCAGCATTCTGGTCAGTAGTTCAAAGAGCTTTGGTGATGGGGGAAGTACTTTTCCCTTCCCCCATTCTTGATATTCCTCCCTGCACCCTCAACCTTCCTTTGTGCTTCTCTTATATGTTTTCTCACTGCTTCTTCCTCCTTCTGCCCCTTTCCCCCCAGGCAAGCCAGGAAGCGGACAATGTTCTGATCCTGCAGGACAGGAGGCTGGTAACTGGGCCAGGGAAACGGTATCTACAGGTGTCCAAGAACCGCTTTGATGGAGACGTAGGTGTCTTCCCACTTGAATTCAATAAGAGCTCTCTCACCTTCTCCATACCACCAAAGAGCAAGGCCCGGCTCAAGAAGATCAAGGATGACAATGGGCTAGTGGCCAAAAAGCCTTCTTCTGGCAAAAAGGGGGCTGTGCCCCAGATCTCTGAGACTCACTCTGACCAGGCCCCCAACCCCAACAAGCCAGACCTCTCCAAGCCTTCAAGGTGAAGGCATTGCAGAGCTGGACGCTGAAACGAGCCTGCCAGGACAGGCTGGGGTAGAGACTCTTTCTTAGTCCTCTGCTAGGGCTGCCTCTGTCCTGTAGTTGTGAGCTATGGGCCCTTCTCAATCTGAGGGGCCTAGCCTAGGGCAGAGTTTCATTGCAAGAGAATTCAATTTAGCAAATATTTGAGAACCTACTGTGTGCCAGGTTTTGTTCTACATCCTGCGAATATAGCACTGACAAGACAGATGGGGTCCCTGCTTCCACAGAACCTGTAATGTGGTAGAAGAGACAAGATAAGCAATGAACAAATACATGCAAAACATAGTTTTAGATAGTGAAAAATGCTCTAAAGGAAAAAACAGTACAGTAATGTGATAATGCTTACAGGCTAGTTTAGATTATGATCTGAAAAGGTGTCTCTGAGCAGAGGACATTTGAGCTGGGGCCTCTGAAGAACTAGGATTGAGCCATGTGAGCATCTGGAGAAAGGAATCCAGGCAGAGGGAAAAGTAAATACAGAGGCCCTGAGGTGGGAATGAGCAAGTTGAGGTAAAAGCAGTGGGGTCAGGCCCCCTGAACCTGGAGGGGGATAGGGCACTTCTTGCCAAAACTCCAGCCCAGGCTTTCAGAGCCAAGGGGTGACATGGTGGATACCAATCTCCTCTGCTCCCCACTCTGGAGCCTACCCTGAGGTGGTGCTTACTACCATTGGATCTAGGTGCTCAGCCCTTATAATACCAGGGACAGCCACAAAGGTGGAAGCCTGGAAGAGAGCCATGGAAGGGAGCTGTGAGCCCAGGGTGCCTGCCATCTAGACACTCATTCCATGGTATGCTGCCTTGGACTGCTGGAGTGGCTGCAATCATGACTTTTTGTAGAGCCTTTTCCAGTTTTACTGAAAAAACTTTCCATTGCCTTTGTTTCTGTGCTTTTTCTTATTTGACCACTAGGTGTCACCCCAGTCTTTAACTGGATTTTCCTCTCACTTTGAATTGGGAGCAGATAGGTCCCCTCCCCCACCCTGTCTGAGCTGCGCACTCCCAAGAAAGCAGGGGTATTAAAGGGTCTTCATGCATGCACACCTTTATATCTCTTTGTGGCCTAGGGAAGACTGGATGGTGCTTCTTTATCTCTGTCTTCCCAGAGGATCTCCATGTGATCCCTGGCAGAGGTGTGGGTCACTGGGCCCCCATGCCTAAGGCTTTGCCTGACCAGCTGTCCCTCTGTGACATGAGCCACTCACTGACCTCTCATCGTGGACCCAAGCTCAGCATATTCTTATCTGGCCACCCCCCCAGTACATTTCCCTCCTCTTGTACCCTCTCAGCTTTTCTCTTATGTTAGTGTGTGTCAGAACTGGGGCTCTTGTTTAAAAATGCAGAACCGGGGCTTCCCTGGTGGCGCAGTGGTTGGGAGTCTGCCTGCCGGTGCAGGGGACACGGGTTCGAGCCCTGGTCTGGGAGGATCCCACATGCTGCGGAGCGGCTGAGCCCGTGAGCCACAGCTGCTGAGCCTGCGCGTCTGGAGCCTGTGCTCCGCAGCGGGAGGGCCTGCGACGGTGAGGGGCCCCCGCACCGTGATGAGGAGTGGCCCCCGCTCGCCACAGCTGGAGAGAGCCCTCGCACAGAAACGAAGACCCAACACAGCCAAAAATAAATATAAATGAATAAATAAATTTATTAAAAAAAAATGCAGAACCTATTTTTTTAACATCTTTATTGGAGTATAATTGCTTTACAATGGTGTGTTAGTTTCTGCTGTATGACAAAGTGAATCAGCTATATATATACATATATCCCCATATCTCCCTCTTGCATCTCCCTCCCACCCTCCCTATCTCACCCCTCTACGTGGTCACAAAGCACCGAGCTGATCTCCCTGTGCTATGTGGCTGCTTCCCACTAGCTAGCTATTTTACATTTGGTAGTGTATGTGTGTCCATGCCACTCTCTCACTTTGTTCCAGCTTACCCTTCCCCCTCCCTGTGTCCTCAGGTCCATTCTCTACGTCTGCGTCTTTATTCCTGTCCTGCCCCTAGGTTCTTCAGAACCTTTTTTTTTTTTTTTTTTAGATTCCATATATATGTGTTAGCATACGGTATTTGTTTTTCTCTTTCTGACTTACTTCACTCTGTATGACAGTCTCTAGGTCCATCCACCTCACTACAAATAACTCATTTCTTTTTATGGCTGAAGGACTCGTCATTTTTAAGAAACCCTGCCGGAGATTGTAAGATAACTTACCCAGAGACCTGTCAGAAATATTGCTAAGGGACTTACCTGGTGGTCCAGTGGCTAAGGCTCTGGTGCTTCCAATGCAGGGGGCTCGGGTTCAATCCCTGGTGAGGGAACTAGATCCCACATGCCGCAATTAAAAAAAAAGAGATCCCACCTGCTGCAACTAAGACCCGGTGCAGCCAAATAAATAAATATTTAAAAAAAGAAAGAAAGAAATCTTGCTTCTAATGAAAAAAAATTTTTTAAAGAAATATTGCTAAATGGTGACACTTTCCCAGCTCACTTCCTCTGATATCCTAAAGTCTGTTTCCCTTTAGATTTGCCTGCAAGCGTGATGAGAACGCAAGATGTTCTAAGGGGGCTGGGGAGAAGCCTTTTGTAAAGGGTGGTGGGGTCAGTGGGGTTCCTGCTTCCTGAAAGCAGGGCTGCTTTATCAAGGTTTCCCTGTCAATCTAAGAGGGGGTTCTGGAACCCTGTGGAATGGTCTGGGGTCTCTGGTCTGTGGTGTGTGAAAACTGTGGCTACAATTGTCTCCTGAAACACCCTGGAGCAAAGCTGTTCTCTGGGGGGAGGGAGGGGGGACCTCCTCCAGGGCCTCCCTTCTTGGGGGGTCTCTCCCAGACTGGCTGGAGCCAGGCCTCTTAATCCTGCAGTAATCATTCCCAGCCGCTGGCTGGTCTAGGCCTCATCCAGGGTCTATAACGTTGAACATCAGCCATGCCTTCCAGAGGCACACCACCAGGTCAGTCCTACCTATAAGGATGTGGGTTCCATATTCTGGTCTCCCTAGGATGCCTGGTGTGTTCTCAGGAAATCCTTTAGGGATTTCCATTAGGGGACTTTTGTGAGGTCTCTGTGTGAATTGGAGTTAGAGGGATAGATACACACGTGCCTGTCTTGCCCCACCCTCCTAGCAGATACCCCCCACACTGCACAAACCAGAATGCTAATGATCCCCCAGCCCCACCCCCTATACAAACACATTCCATTCCACACCTGCCTTGAACTCCTCACATCAAAATTAGCCCAAAGGGTGTTCAGGAGTCCCTGGAGCCTAGAAAGCAGTAGTTAATCCCTGGGTCCTGTGTAAGATCCCTGGGAGTCACTGTCCCTGTATGTAGCCAGAGTGAATTGAGGCAAATTGCCTGTGCCCAGCTGGACATTAAGAATCTTCCTGAGAGCTGAGGAAGAGCCTGGCCCAGCAGAGTCCAGCTGGATTTGCAGCCTTGTCCTCAGATTCATTGTCACACTTGCCTGTGAGGGGCAGCCTTGGTCCTCCATCCCTTTACTGGGAATGGGTTTGAGAAGGGACTAAACTCACAGGACTCCTGCTGCCCAAGTACTCAGGCTGCAAATATGGCCCAGATACCTGTAGACATCACAGGCTGCCTTGAGTGCCGTGGAGGGTGGGAGCCCTCGGTGCCTCCCTGCAATACAGGTTAACTTCCTGTTTGTGCCTGTGGGTGGAACTTTATGAGCCTGAGAGAAACCTGGCCATACTCCGTAGGGGCCAGAACTGGCAAGCCTGCTCACCTGGGCAGACACCTACTCCAGGGGAGGGGGAGACGCTGGTTCTGCTCGGGCAGCCCCAGCCCCGAGGTGTGTGTGAGGAAGGGCGGGGTCTGTTTTGGTGAAACCCGAGCCTTCTTTGTCTGATTCCCAGGGGTTTCCCCTGTGTCTGGGGGGGTGGGCTGAGAGTGGACCAGGGTGGGCTCCCTACAAAGCAGAGGAGGGTGGCAGTAAAGCCCTATAGCCAACTTGGTTAGGGCAGCCAGGTAGTTTAGCTTGGCTGTCGCACCACTGGCCCCTTCATAAGTCAAAAGCCAAATCCAGTAAGCTGTGAAGTCAGAGGCCAGAGGTGCAGTCTTGGGCCACCGTCGAGCCACAGGGGGGCTGGGTACTGGGTCGGCTGTTGAGGGGGTGCTGCGCAGACCACTCCCCTGCCGGGGTCGGGGGCGCGGCCTTAGCCGCCCCGCCCCGCTCCACCAAGCCCGGGCGGGCTGGCGCTGGGAGTCCGCAGCCCGGAGCTGGCTTGGGAGCCGGCGGGTCTGCTGCAAGGAGCTACCGGCTCTGGAGCAGGAGCCGGGCGGAAGCTGGAACGGCGGTGCAGGTGGCGCTGGGTGAGTGAGTGGTGGGGCCACGGAGGTGCAGGAACTCTCGCCTGCCGCACACACCCGCCCCGGAGCGAACTTTCCCGATCTGGGGAAGCTGGGGATTGGGGTTGAGGGGGGGGGGGTTCCCGGTCCGGGGGCCGCAGGCCAGGACTCTGAACAGGGAGCCTACACGGAAACTCACACTGACGGGCCCACACACGCGTGCACACAGACACACACGCGTACTGGAGACACGAACACACGTGCATTCCGGGGCGGACGCGCCCAGTGAGTTAACGCTAGTAGTCCGTGGAGCAGCGCCACTGGCCCGCGAGGACCCCCAGCGGGCAGGGCGCGCTGCTGTCGCGTACTTGACGGGAGTGGGAGAAAAGGGCCGCCCGGTGACCGCGGATGGGGGCGGGCCGGGTGGGACACCTCCGGAGGTTCCTGCTTCCCTGCAGCCCGCAGGTGAAGACTAAGACGTAAACAGGCACTGAGCACGTGATCGCTTCGCGCACCAGCGGGCTGTGCTCCCCCCACCCCAGCCTCGGGGCGGGAACCTCCCGCCGCGGTACTAAGCAAGTGTGCCAGATACCTTGCCGGACTGTATTTCTTTCTCCTGGAGGTGATAAGCCCTCCCCTAGGAATGGGAACACAACGCTCCCTGGAGTTGGGGTAGCGCAGGAGGACCAGAGACTGTTGCGCTGGGGTGGGGTTACCTGGGTTCCTCGTCTTCCTTCTCCGGAACATGGTGCCCCCATCCCTGAAAGTATCCCTGAAGGGGGTGCTATTCTGGATGGTAGTGTACAGCAGCCCCCGCCCGGTCCTCCAGCCCAGGGAGCAGCTGCGGGAGCGCCTGTGGGTCCCCTTCCTACTACCACTCCTCCTTGCAGAACTGGGAGCTCCTACCCCCAAAGTAGGAGCAGAAGACCCACTCATGCAAGAGTGGGAGGTTCCCTTCCCCAGAGAATGCATGAGCGTACACATCCCCTCAATACCAGAGTGGGCCTATCTCCCTCCGGTAGAAGGGAGGACGGCCCCCCTCCCCCCAGGGAATGAGGTAGTGGGCAGCGGCCCTCGGCTTCCCTCCCTGCCCCACCCCCCACCTCTACACACACGCTGAGCCCAGCTGCTGCCTGAGCTTCCGGGCAGGCTGCCAGAAAGGGGAGGAGGCTCCTGGTGTCCCAGGAGGCTGGGATCAGGGTAAGACCAGCAGAGGGGGTCTCCACGGGGGGGGGGGGGGCTCAGTCTGTTCTTGTGAGGCAGAGGGTCTAGGGTGAGCCTGAGGGTGGCTGGGCTATGTTTCCCTTTCCAGGGAAAAAGAAAGAAAAACAACCCTTTCCATAGAGTTAAAAATAGAGCTGAGAGCCGGCCAGGGCTGTGGCCTGGAAGGGGGGGAATGCTCCTTCCTGGGGCAGAGGAGCTCTGGCGGGCCTTGGCCCTGGGGGGCGGGGTTAGGGGGCAGGAGGCTGTCCTTGCCCTGGGGTGCGGGCATCAGCTGACCTGACTAGGTCACAGAGACCCCTACGGGCAAGTCTATGTGTTAAAATGTTTGTGAAATACAACGTGTATGTGTAAGTAGTTGTCTTTGTGACTGTGAATAAGACTGTCAGTGTGAAAAATGCTTAAGAGACGAAGTGTATTTAAGATTGTGACTGGGTGCGAAGGAACTCGAGCTGTGAAAGCTTGTGCACAACTAGGCGTGTGACACCGAGTGTATCTCTGTGAGTTGGCCTGAAGATTATGGATAGAAGGGACATGGAACCTTGTGATGGACGAGACAGACTGTGTGATTGTGGCTGTGTGAGACTGAATGTGGGAAAGATCGTGTGGGTGTTAAGACAGTCTTGTTTGCCAGAGGGTGAGAATATCCCTGACCCTGAGAAGACAGTGGAATGTGTTGTCGGCTGTGAGGCTCGTGTAGGCTTGGCCTGTAAGTTTGGACCAGCTCACCCCAGTGACTTTTGGGGGCCCAGGGGCTGCCTCTCGAGCAACGACCTCTCTCTTAGCAAATGACTCGTAGGGAAGGTTGGGGAGCACAGAGCCGCGCTCGGGGAAGGCCTGGGCTCTCGTGGGAGAGGGCACAATGCTGGGGAGTCGGGTAGGGACCCCCCCAAGGGGGGTCTTGGGGGTGACTGGGCGTGTTCTCCGAATAGGCCGCTAGGTGGCGCCGCCTCCGCAATCCAAGCGTGCCTCCTCCAACCCGCTGCGGGTGGGGCAAGCACCCACCAAACCTCGGCCCCCGACTTGTGCTGGGGCGCAAGGCCCAGAGTGGGGGGCAGCTGACCCTCGGCCTCCCTCTCTGGACTCCGAAGCCGGAGAGTGTGTCGGGGGGGGCGGGGTTGGCATCGACTAGAGGAGCGGAGGGGGAAGGGCGGCCGCCGCGGCGCCTGGCCCTTTGTGCTCGAACAATGATCAGCAGCCGCTGGCCCCGGGGCTCGGGTAGGGGTACAGGGTGACCCGCCGCCGCCTAGTCCTGAGCTGACCGAGCCCCCAGACACACAACCACCGCGCCTCGGAGGCAGGGAACCTGAGTCCCGCTGCGTAGCCCCTGCGTGCGTGCGCCTCGCCGGACACGCGTGACGCGGGGGGCCTACGCTTATCCGCGCCCCAGGGGCGGGGTCGCCCCTCGGACCCTCCCCCGCGCTGCACCGCCCACTTGGGCCGGGCGGGGCCTGGGCCGGGCCGGGCCGGGGGCTGCCCGGAGGCGGGGCCGGGCCGGACCGGGCCGCTCCGAGTAGCGGCGCGCGAGCTGGAGCAGGGCGGCGCGCCTGTGGAGCGCTGGGGGCGGCCCGGGGCTGAGCATGGAGCAGCGCGGTGGAGGTGAGGGGGGGCCGGGGCTGGGAGGCGACCTGGGGGTGACCCCAACTTATGCACGGCGGAGGTCCCGTGGGGAGGCGGCATTCCACAGCTGCCCCCACTTTATGGAAGCGGCGGGGGTCGGAGGGGGGGATGGATTCCGGAGGGTGGATTGGGGGCTCCCGGCTTCCGGTCTCGGAATGGGAACTCGTGATTCCAGACTTGATCCCGCTGGATGGTCCTTGGAGTTTGGTGAGGGGGAGACTTTCCCGAACTCTTCTGCCCCCAAAACAGGTCTGTGGGAGCTCGGACCTAGGCCAGACCTCCCTCGGACCCCGGCTGGACCCAGCCCTCAGCAGTCCCCACTGGGCGGGGGGAGTGTGTGCTGTGCCGGAGCGGTTTCTCAAGGATGTTGGGGAGAGCTGGGGGTTCCCTGCCTACAGCCACAAACGCACTTCTCAAAATGGAGCCTCCACTTGCCCCTCCTTCTCTCTCGGGCTCCAAGAGCAGGAGACGGGCTGGCTGGGCCTGGCTTTCCAGACGCCTGGCGCTGGCTCCCTGGGTGTCTGGCTCTCAGGGCCCAGCTCAGTGTCTCTTCTGGGTTTAGGGGCTCCTGGCTCCGTGGGGCGCAGGGACCCCGGCTCACTGGGTCTGCCTGACCCTGGGGCCTCTCTCAGTCTTTGTCTCTTGTCTTCTGGGTCCCTGTCTGAATCCCTCTGTCTCCTCCCCTCAGTTTCCACTTTCTCTGTGCTCACAGAAGTGGGGAAAGGGAGACAGAGATGCCAGCCCCCATGGCCCCCTAAGAAGCCCCTTCCCCACTGTTTCCTCCAGGCCCTGGAGTGGTCTGGGAGAGGGCAGAGGAGGGGGTGTTCCATTGGCTTTGCTCAGGGCTGGCGCTTGTGGGGTGGACTCAGCCCCTGCCCCTGCTCCGTGGACACCAGTCACCCCCACCCCCAGCTCCCACCTCCTCCTTCCTCAGTCTGGACACCTCCCTGGTTCTCCAGATCTTCTGACTTGAGCGGGGAGGGGGGGTGGGGGCGAACTTAACGGAACACACGTAAGAATGAAGGAGAGCAGATCAAGCAAAGACTCATGTGTCTCTCCTCTCCCCACAATCCAGTGAGTGACAAAAACCAGGCTCCCACTCTCCCAGTTGGCCCTGCGTGCCACCCAGGCTCTCACCCTCTCTCTCACGTACTCCCATGCACACACGGTGCTCTACACACTTGTGCACCCTCATTTCCTACTCACACACTTGTGTAAGATACATAAACTCATGTATATATGAATGGACATCTAACCAAACATATTCTCTCACATAGTCACAGTCATACATCACAAATTCACTTATGTATGCATTTGTAACTTTTACATACTTTCTGAGACACCCTATTTACACACATACTCTTTTGTAAGATATGCACATATGAGTTCACATACATATGCATGTATATCTGAATGTACTAATGCATCTATCCAAACATATATACTCACACATTCATTCATGATGTTTTCAAACACAGTGCTCAGATTCATGCTCTTGTGCACACAGTTTCACACGCACAAATAAGTAAGATGCATACACTCCTACTCCTACGCAATTCTCTGTCCACTTCTTGGCTCCCGTTCTGCATGATGACTTCAGCAGATGCCTGAGTCCTGGTCTTCAGCCTCAGGACTGGGGAGGGAGTTCCGGGTGGAGACTTGCTGTCCCCTTCCAGGAAGGAGCAGGGCCTGGGGAGGTGGAGCCCTCTTCCCTGGGCTCCAGGGAAATGAGATCTTGGAGCAGCTGCCAGAGGTGATGGTAGAGCTTCTATCCTCATCCCCTTGGGGTTACTCTGGGGAATGTCCAAAGCTAGAAGGTTTCATAGGGGTTGGCAGTGGGTCTGTGTAGGCTTCTTTAGGCCTGACTGGGTGTGGTGAGGCTAGTTGTCATGGAAACAGGCATGAGCCTGCATCCACCTCTTGGAGGCAGGAGACCCCAGAGGGTACCTGTGGGCTCCCTAAGAGCTCTGAGTTCTTGTTTGACCAGCTCCACCCTTGCCGCCTGTCTGTCTGGGAGAAACTGAGGCCCAGCTTGGGGAGGCTGGGCACTGCCTGGCCTTAGCTCTTTGTTTCCTAATTACCATCTGAGTTGCTGACTGCACCCCTGAGGTTGCCCAGACTGCCTCTAATGAGGCCACCTGTCCCAGGGGACCAAGGACTGGTGCTGGGAACTGGTAGAGAGGGCTCCCTCCCTAACTTGAGTCCTGGCCTCTGTGGGGCCCCATTCCTTCATCATCCCTGCTTGGTATATTCAGTCCTCAGCCCTGTTCAGACCAGAATTGGGCAGTGGCCTGGGGCCCAGGGATAATTGAGGTTCTTGCCAAGACTCGGAGGGGATGCATTGGGGGGAGGGTATCAGTGCTTGTTACTGATGTCAGGGGGCTGTTTGACCTGGGACAAAGGACCAGGAGGGACTCGAGACCCTATATAGGGAGGGAGCTCAAGATGGAGAGACTGACACCACTGCCCTGCTCACAGGTTTCCCTGGAGGCCCTTGGCCAGGCCTGAGCCTCTGCTGCCATGGCCATTGTGCAGACGCTGCCAGTGCCACTGGAGCCCGCTCCTGAGGCCGCCACTGCCCCACAAGCTCCAGCCATGGGCAGCGTGAGCAGCCTCATCTCAGGCCGGCCCTGCCCTGGGGGGCCGGCTCCTCCCCGCCATCACGGTCCCCCTGGGCCCACCTTCTTCCGCCAGCAGGATGGGCTGCTGCAGGGTGGCTATGAGGCACAGGAGCCGCTGTGCCCAGCTGTGCCCCCCAGGAAGGCTGTCCCTGGCACCAACTTTACCTACGTCAATGAAGACTTCCGGACAGAGTCACCCCCCAGCCCAAGCAGTGACATCGAAGATGCCCGAGAGCAGCGGGCACGCAATGCCCATCTCCGCGGTCCCCCACCAAAGCTCATCCCTGTCTCCGGAAAGCTGGAGAAGGTGAGGACCAGCCCTTCCTTTGGGGCCTGGGTGGAATCAGGGGTTCCCTGGAGAAGCTGAAATTAGGAGACCTATTTAGAGGAAGGAGTGTGGGCTCCAGATTCACCAGACCTGGGTTCTCATCCCAACTCTGCCTCATTCTGGTTGTATGACCTCAGGGAAGTCATTTAACCTTTCTGAGTCTCAGTTCCTATATCTGTAAAATGGAGGTAATAGGTCAACTCTTATAGGATTGTTGGGAGAATTACATTTAATAATGTGTGTAAAGTGTTTAGCCTAGTGCCTGGCATGTAATATGTACTCGATAAACGTTAGCTGCGTAGAAATACTGTTTTATACTTAAAACAGTGTGTTTGAATTTGAGCAAGGCCCGTAACTCTGCTGAGCCTCCATTTCCTCATCTGTGTATGAGATAGTGATAATATTTTGCTTGTATGGCTGTTGTAATGATCTGAGAGGAACGTTTTAAATTGCTTGACATAAAGCTGACACTCAGGAGGCCCTCAGCCAGTGGTAGCAATTGTTATTAATATATGGGGATTGGGGACCCCGGATGGGAGGGCAGGGAGTATGATAAGGGCTTTGAAAGATTGGGCGGCCTTATCCCCATTGTCAAGTGGCACCTCATTTCAGAACATGGAGAAAATTGTGATCCGCCCAACAGCCTTCAAGCCAGTGCTGCCCAAACCTCGCGGGGCACCATCCCTACCTAGCTTCCTGGGTCCTCGGGCCGCCGGACTGTCAGGGAGCCAAGGCAGCCTAACGCAGCTGTTTGGGGGCCCTGCCTCCTCCTCCTCCTCCTCCTCCTCCTCGGCTACCGACAAACCCCTGACACTGAGTGGCTGGGCCAGCAGCTGTCCATCGGGGACTCTATCCGACTCCGGCCGAAACTCACTGTCCAGCTTGCCCACTTACAGCACCGGGGGTGCAGAGCCAGCCACCAACTCCCCAGGCGGGCACCTGCCTTCCCACGGCCCTGGGCGGGGGGCACTGCCTGGGCCAGCCCGAGGGGCCCCCACTGGGCCCTCCCACTCAGACAGCGGCCGATCTTCCTCCAGCAAGAGCACAGGCTCCCTGGGGGGCCGCATGGCCGGGGGGCTCTTGGGCAGCGGTCCCCGGGCCTCCCCTGACAGCAGCTCTTGTGGGGAACGCTCCCCGCCACCGCCTCCACCCCCTCCACCCCCTTCGGACGAGGCCCTGCTGCATTGTGTCCTGGAAGGAAAGCTCCGAGACCGGGAGGCAGAGCTGCAGCAGCTGCGGGACAGTCTGGACGAGAGCGAGGTGACCATGTGCCGGGTGTGGTCAGTGGCAGTGTCGGGGGTGGCATGGCAGGACATCCACAGGTGCTGGGAATACAAGAAGCATTTCTGTCTGTGCTGAGGGGCAGGTGTCGGGCTGTTGCACTGTGACCCCATCCCCACCCCAGCTGTCTGGCTTACACTGTAGAGTGGTTGACACAGCACCACCATTTACTGTCCTTCAGACTTGAGCAAGTTACTTAGTTGTACTGAGCCTCAGTTTCCTCATCTATAAATGGGGATATTCCTGGCCTCAGGGTTATCATGAAGATTAAGTAGGGTGAAGGGTGTAAAGTGCTTAGACTAATGCCTGGCACCTGGGAAGTGCCACATAAGTTCTTGCTATTATTATTGTTGTTGTGTCGCTTTTCATAAAAGTAGTTGCTACTGTTGGTATTGTAATTATTGTAATTATTGAATGGAATCTACCTTCCCTGAGCCCAGGACGGGGGCCAGGGAAGTCGGTGATTGGGGAGCTGGGGGTGGCCAGGGCTTGAGGTTTGGGGGAGCCACCAGGACCCAGGCCTGCCCTCTCGCCCGTAGGTGTACGAGGAACGGCAGCGGCACTGGCAGCGCGAGCGCGAGGCCCTGCGAGAGGACGGCGCGGCCCAGGCACAGCGGGCGCAGCGGGCCCAACAGCTGCTGCAGCTTCAGGTGTTCCAGCTGCAGCAGGAGAAGCGGCAGCTGCAGGATGACTTTGCACAGCTGCTGCAGGAACGTGAGCAGCTGGAGCGGCGCTGCGCCACCTTCGAGCGGGAGCAGCGGGAGCTCGGGCCACGGCTGGAGGAGACCAAGTGGGAGGTGGGCCAGACCAGGATGGGCAGGGAGCAGGGCCTTTGGCAGGCGGTGGGGGTGGGGATGGGAGTGGGTAAGCCTTGAAAGGAGGGGCCCAGCCACACCCCCTCACCTGCCACCCCCAGAGGGCCTCCCCTTCCTCACCTTTGTGAGATGAGGCTCCCCCTTTGACCTCCCTTTCTGGGTGCGAGTCTTCTTGGGCCTCCACATTTGGTCTCCTCATTGGTCTGGTCTAAGTGCTCACGTAGCCAGTAACATTCCCATCCACTGCCTTCCCGCCATACTAAGAGTGAGAATGTAGTGCTTGCTGCTCAACAGGCACTGTTCTAAGCATGTAATGTAGAGTGTATCCTCTAATCCTTGTAACAACCCTGTGAAGTGGGTGCTGTTAATATTCTCATTTTATAGGTGAGGAAAGTGAGACCCAGAAAGGCTAGAGCCAGAGATCACACCTAGTCAGTGGCTGAGCTGAGATCTGAACCCAGGCAGTCTGGCTCCAGTGTCTCTGCTTTTCACCAAGATACTGTAGTGCCTCTCAACTGGAAATGTGGGCACTGCCCTCAGTTGCTTCCACTCCTACCAGACCCACCACCACCCAGTCCCCAGGGCGCTACTGCTTCGTGATGGTTTAAAGACCCCAGCTTTGAAAGCAAAAGATCTGGGTCTATATTCCACCGTAGCCAATTAATAGCTGTCTGAGTATACCCATCTGTAAAATGGGTATAATGATCAAACCACCTCTCCCCAAATGCCCAGCATGATGTCAGGGCCTGACACCCTGGGAGAACACTTCTCATCATCCTTTCTGACTATCTCCCACCCCCAGGTGTGCCAGAAGTCAGGCGAGATCTCCCTCCTGAAGCAGCAACTGAAGGAATCTCAGGCAGAGCTGGTGCAGAAGGGCAGCGAGCTGGTGGCCCTGCGAGTGGCGCTGCGGGAAGCCCGGGCGGCGCTGCGGGTCAGTGAGGGCCGGACGCGGGGCCTCCAGGAGGCAGCCCGAACACGGGAGCTGGAGCTGGAGGCCTGTTCCCAGGAGCTGCAGCGGCACCGCCAGGAGGCTGAGCGGCTGCGGGAGAAAGCTGGGCAGTTGGACACCGAGGCGGCCGGACTCCGGGAACCCCCTGTGCCTCCTGCCACTGCTGACCCATTCCTCCTGGCAGAGAGTGATGAGGCCAAGGCACAGCGGGCAGCAGCCGGGGTTGGGGGCAGCCTGCGGGCCCAGGTGGAGCGGCTCCGGGCGGAGCTACAGCGGGAGCGGCGGCGAGGCGAGGAGCAGCGGGACAGCTTCGAGGAGGAGCGGCTGGCCTGGCAGGCGGAGAAGGAGCAGGTGATCCGCTACCAGAAGCAGCTGCAGCACAACTACATCCAGATGTACCGACGCAACCGGCAGCTGGAGCAGGAGCTGCAGCAGCTCAGCCTGGAGCTGGAGGCCCGGGAACTCGCGGACCTGGGCCTGGCGGAGCCAGCTCCCTGCATCTGCCTGGAGGAGATCACTGCCACCGAAATCTAGGGCCTTGGCATCCAGCTCTGCGGGGAGGTCTACTGAATGCAGATGGTAGCCTCAGATCCACTGAGGGCCCCGGGGCCACTTGTCTCCTGGGATCCAGGCCTCTGGGCCTCTGTCAAGGACTCAGGGCTGCCCTATGACTTGGATGAGCAAGATCAGACTCCTTGAAGGTCCCTTTGTTCACTGTCACCCAGAGGCTCCTACTCACTCAACCTATTTCACTCACCAACTACTGCCATTGCCACTCTGCCAACCCCGTTCACCCCCAGCGCTCCAGCCCACCCGGCCAGGGGGCTGGGAAGAGGAAGGGGCTCCCTCATCTCCACATTCTCCCCATCACACAGCCAGAGTGAGCCAAACAGCGCCAGCTGCTCCAGATGTGCCTGCCCCCACCCTGCCCATTTTGGGGGACAGGGCTGGGAGTCGGGTCTGATCCCCAGGTTCCAGCTCTGCAGCCTCTCTCCTGGGGTAAGGGGGCTGTAGTCAGACCAAAGGAAGAACTCAGAAATGTCTTGTTTATTTGTATTTGTGACCAAGTGGCCCCTCCCCCACACCCAGGTTTATGGCCTTGTTTTCACTTGTATATTTTTCACATTGTAAATTTCTTGTACAAACCCAAAGAAAAAAATTAAAAAAATTTTTTTTGTTTTTAGAAAAAGATGAGTGTGCTGGGTAAAGATTACGGGAACTTGTTTGACCCCCACGCCCTCTTTATTTGCTGGCTAGTCCCCTACCCCTCATGGAGGTCTTCCGGGGAGAAAGGGTGATGGGGGAGGGACAAATCCAGCAGAAAATCTGAGGTCCTAGTGGACCACAACATGAAATGGGCTCTTGGGGTTTGAGAAACTAGAAAAGACTCCCATCCTGTCCCTTGCACAGAACACTGCTTGGGGCTGGGGGCTGGATGCAGTGACCCCCTTGAGGGCCCTATCTGAGCGTGCCTGTCCCTCACTGGGGGAATCATGAGAAAGTGCACACCAATCCTAAGCTCCAGACTGTGGGTTTCCCAACCCCCTTCCTGTCTTGGGCGGTTGGGGGTAGTGAGCTGGTGACAGAGCTGCCCAGTAGCACATTGTCCTTGACACCAAGTTTATCTGGAATGGGCAGAGCCTTAGTGACAACTGGGGAGGGAGAATGTGGGGGGAGAGGACCTGAGCCACCAGTGTGGAGCTTTGGGAGTAGGCAAGGCAAGCAGGAGTGGGAGGTTCTTGAGGCCTGAAGAGGTTAGTAGGTGAGGTCCAGGGGATGGCAGGAGGATTCTCTGGGGTCAGTGGGAAGAGTTATGGGATAGCCGGGAAGAGTCTGGGATTAGTATCAGGAGGCTGGAAGACTGGAGAGGGCACTGGGCTGGGGGTCAGCTGGAGAAGCCTGGCATCAGTGGGAGGGGTCTGGGTATGGGTGGGAAGGGCATTAATGGGAGGTTCTGGGAGCCAGTGGGAGGTAGCTGGAGTACCATCAAGGGGTCAGCGGGCAGGGGAATGGTCACCAGGAAGCTGCTGTTCAGTGAGGGCTGATGAGTCAGAGGGTAAGGGCAGTGGGTCGGGCCTGGGGACCCTGACCACAAGCTCCATGGGCTCCCGAGCCTTGTTTCGATAAGCCCGGCGGATGGTGTCTACTGCCCGCTGGTGGGTCACCTGCTCCAGGCTCTCTCCATCCACGGCCACAAGCTCAAAGCCAGCCTGGGATGGGGGTGGGAGAATCACAGACCTCCCTCCTCAGGTCAACCCCACACCACCACCCAACCTCTCACCTCCACCAGCTAGGACACTCCTCCCCATCTGGGCTCTGGGCGGAGGCGATGGACAATGGGACTTTTGTGTCCAGAGCCGGTTGGGGGCAGGGTGGGGTGCAGACAATTGCCTTTTGTCCCTTGGGGCTAGCGGTGTAACAGGATGGGCCACCCTCAGGCGCAGGCTGGCATGAGGGGACAGATTTTTCCCTAGGTCTGCTCATCCTTCAGGCCTAACCCCGCTGCTCCCAAGCCTCCTCCCATGACCTGGTCTAAATATGTCTGGCTGGAAGATGAGCATGTACCAGCCCCGCCCCCTGCCAGAGTTCAGCTCTGGGCCTAGGGAGTGGGCCTGGGTGCCCTTCACCCACCTGAAGGGCCCCACTGAGGAAGGCGGCGCCCCCAGGGAAGATCTTTTCTATCTTCACCATGGGCTGCACCTTGGACTCAATGCCCCCAGAAATGCTGATGCCTAGTGAGAGGGAGAAACACTGGGTTACCGTGCAGCCACACCCCTAAAGCCCAGAGCTCCCAGGAGAACCCAGGACCCATCCCCAAATAGAGAGCCCCCAACTTCTCCCAAACCCCCAGATTCTATTACTACTCAATCCTCAACTCACTCTAGACCCCAAACCTCCCAAATATGGACCCTCCCAACTATATCCTAATACCCCGATTCTTTCCCTAGTCCCAGGTCCCCTAGTTATACCCCAAAACCAAGCCCACCAACCTCACCCACACCCAAGAGCCCCCGCCCCCCAGCAGGTGCAGTCCCGCCAGGACTCACCCAAGGACTGCTTCATCTTGGATAGCGTGACGGTCCTCAGCTCCCCACTGGGGACCTTCGTGGCTGCCTCCTCGGCTGTCCCACCAGTTCCATTCTCAGAGGGCCCTTGACTGCCCCCTGCCTTGGCCACCTGCCCATCCATAGGTCGTGGCAGAGGAGGCCTGGCCTTCCGAGGCTTGTGGTAGCGCCCACTGGCTGTGCTGGGAGTGGCGATAGGTGCCGGGGATGGGGAACGCCTGCGTCCGGGGGACTTGCCTCTGCCCCGGCTGCGGCTGCGGCTCTGGCCTGGGCCCTGGCTCCAGCTCTGCCGAGGGTCCTCTAGGGTCAAGGGTTCTGTCAGCAGCCAGTTAGGCCTCGGGGGCCGGGGAGCCACGGGGGGTGGCTGGGGAGGGGGTGTGCAGGCGCTTCTGCGTGAGATGAAGGCATCTACTGGCACATCCTGGAGAGGGGGTATCCCTTTATGAGGGTGGCGGGAGGCAGAGGCACCCAGGGAGACCTGGAGGCCCCCCAGACGCCCCCTCAGCTCCCCATCATCTTCCTCCTCTGAGAAGCCGTTCACAGGAAGTAGGTAGAAGCCTCCACGACTGTCTGGGGAAGAGGGCCAAGGTCAGGCTGCCTTCTCCTCAACAGCCCAGACCACCTTGCCAGACCCCAGTCCTTGCCTTTGTTGGTGTAGGGAGACCCAGGCCTGGGTTTGCTCAGGCCCTGTGGCAGCGTGCCCGGGTTCTATTGCAATAGTATTTTAAAACTTTCTATTGTAATAGTTACAGTTTTATTTAACTATTACAATAGAAAGTAAAAATATGACTCCCACACCAAGCTGGTAATTTCTCAGAGGTTATTGCATAGAATGAGATGATTTTAAAAAATGAGTGGGTTTAAAACCAATTATTAAGGGGCTTCCCTGGTGGCACAGTGGTTAAGAATCCTCCTGCCAGTTCAGGGGACACGGGTTCAAGCCCTGGTCCGGGAAGATCCCACATGCCTTGGAGCAACTAAGCCCGTGCGCCACAACTACTGAGCCTGCGCTCTAGAGCCCGTGCGCCACAACTACTGAGCCTGCGCTCTAGAGCCCGTGAGCCACAACTACCGAGCCCGCGAGCCACCAACTACTGAAGCCCGCGAGCCACCAACTACTGAAGCCCACGCGCCTAGAGCCCGTGCTCCACAACAAGAGAAGCCACAACAATGAGAAGCTCGCGCACCGCAGTGAAGAGCAGCCCCCGCTCGCTGCAACAACTAAAGAAAGCCCGCGTGCAGCAACGAAGACCCAACACAGCCAAAAATAAAATTAATTAATTAATTTAAAATTTTTTCTTAAATTATTAGGTAAATAATAGTACAGATGGTGAGTGGACATGATGAAAATGGTTCTGGCAGACGAGGGATTTCCTTCAGGGAAACACACGTACCTCTGAAGCCGCGACAGCCCACACGGGGACAAGGATGGAAGGTTCATTCTCCCTCCCCCAGTCCCCCTGGGGTGTGCCCCCTCCCTGGGCTCTGGGACTCTGACTGACCAGGCACAGGAGTGATGAGGTGACGCTTGGGCGGTGTGTCCTGCCGGGCTGGTCGCAAGGCAGGAGGCCAAACTGATTGGAGAGGAGAGCAGGTCAGGAATAAGGCTCCCTGATGGACCCAGCTGAAAGGGCCCAGGCAATCTCTGCCCCTCTCCACTGGGAGGCCCCGCCCCCAGCCCCACCTGTGGCTCGGGATCCACAGCCCTGCCCCCTGGCTGCTGACCTGCCTGGCTCTTGAGGGCCTCAAAAGCCTCCAGCTCCACAGGCATCACCATGCTGTCGAAGCGACCCAGGTCTGTGGGGGCCACCACACCCCTGGGGGAGGGCAAGAGATGAGGGGTGGTCAGGGCTCAGTTCTGGAGGCGCCTGGAGGGACTTCAGCCCTGGAGAGGTTAGGGGAGGTATCGGGGATCCCCTTCCTGCCCCCAAGCCCTCCCCACCTGATGTCCCTCAGCAGCAGCATCTTCGCAGGCCTGTCCAGAATGGCCAGCAGGGGCCTCACCAGGTCCTCCACGCTGCCCTCATGCACGTACTGCAGAGAGAGGCACCACAGGTCAGATAGCAGCGGGGACTTCCAGAGCCCGGTGAGGGGGCATGCCTGGGCATGGAGGGACCCCATGTTTAGGAGAGGTTCTCCCCACCCCCGGGCTGTCTTATCTTGGTGACTGGGTGGAAGCCTGCAATAATAATGACGGAGCTGTAACAGCAATAACAATAACAGCTTTGGGCCTTTTTCTAGGCCTCTTACACATGGTCTCTCATTTAGCAACCACTCTGAGAAAGACGTCAATTATTCCCGTTTCACAGATGAGGGAACTGAGGCTCAGAGAGAAGGACTTTGCCCCAGGCCACACAGATGAGGAAGTGTGAAGAGGGACTGGAACCTGAGAGCTCTGGCTCCTGCCTGCTGTGGTACCGGAAAAGGATATGCAGGGCGTGGACTCTCCTCCCCACCCCACCTCCCGGGCTGAAGGAAGGAATTTGAGCCAAAGTCTAGGCTGTGCGCCTGGCTGTCCCAGCTTGTGTCTGCACAGACCCACAAATTAGGCTTTGTTCAAGGCTGGAATGGGGACTCTGGGGAAGGGTGGCCCTATAGAAAGTCTCTCCAGTCAGTACCCAGGGTGGTGGAGGCCTTTCTGCCTGGCACTGCCCAGATGCCACCAGCCACACCCCACCGACGCAGACAAACTGGCAAACTGTATACTGGGAGCCACCCAACTTGGACAGCACACTGCCCCCTAGTGCCATGAGGGACACACATACTGATTCCGGGACACACACAGAGCATCCCGGGCGTGCACAGATACAGGGAAACAGCACACCCTGGTGGCCAGAGTGAGACATTCATAAATATCTGGAAATTCAACTGTGTGTGTGGCCCTAAACCACACACAAAATTACAGGGACCCACACTTACAAATATGGACAATATACCCCCTTTCGTCTGGAGAGAGATCCACGTAATTGCACAGAACCAGTCACATATGTGCACACACTTCAAGTCCACAAACCTGTGTTCAGCATCCACTAAGTGCCAGGTCCTATACTGGGCAGTGGGGACACAACGGCAGAGAGCCACATGCTCCAGTAAACTACAGACCACTGGTGATGGGGCAGAGGGAGTCTCAGAGGAGGGTGGGAAGATCAAAGGAGGCTGCATGGAGGAGATGGCCTTTACACTGACTCTTAAGGATAAATGCAGGGAAACAGCATGATAGCTGGCAGGAATAGTGTGGAATAATGGGTAGATAGAGGTTGAACTTGAACATGGGGTACATGGAGGGCCTCCATATAGGCTGTACAGTTTGTGACTACAGTGTGAGTAGTGCCCCTAGAGTTGTGCAATTCATAGGCTGTATAAACCAGTGTTACATGTTATACCAAGGGAAGAGGATGTGATGTGGTGACCATGGGAAAGCAGAGGTTAGTGAATTGGTGAATCGAATCAGGGAGGGCCTTGAATGTGAGGATAAGGAACTTGTACTCTATTCTGCCAAAGATATGAGGCTGCAAGGGGGCTTGGGGAGTGTAAAGTGATCCGAGAGGTGGTTTATAATACCTGGTCTGGCGGCTGTGGGGAGATGGCTCAGAGGGGGAAAGAGAAGGGAGGCTTGGGGTTCGGGACCACACATCCAAGTCACTAGGGGAGCTTTACTAATCATTCCAGCCAGGACTCCAACCCGAGGGTCTGGTCTCTTGGTGTGGGTGGGGCTTGTGTCAGGCTTGGGTGGTAGGCATTGCTCCCTAGGTGCTCCGGGGCACAGAGAGAGGCCCTCCTGGCCTGAGCAGGGTGGGAGGAGCAGAGTGGTGGGGGAACAGGAGCCGACCAAAGAAACTGACACAGAGCTCCACCTAGTGGCCAGAGCCTTGAGTTGCAGGCTCACAGAGGCTTGGTACACACAGCCCTACTTGGCGCTCAGAGCTGAGCGTGACCCTCAACTGAGTTTAGCCCAGAGGCCTTTAGCTGCCCCCCAGATGCACCCCCATATGTAGCTCTGCTGTAAACCAAGCATTGGCAAAAGGATGCATGAATTAGTGTGCCTCAGTCTCCAGGTGACATACACACAGATACAACAGTACAGTTAAGTCAACACAAACTCAGGCACCCCAGAGATTAACAAATGCACATGTCACACAGACATAACACAGCCCCACCCTGACCAAGGTGAGGGAGTCGGGGGAACCACAAACAATTTCCTGAAACTCCCGCTTGCCCTGGTATACAGGATCACACGTGCACTGATGCAGATCCAGCACAAGGAACCCATCACAGGAAACCTGCAGGTTCTTGAGACAGAGGGATAGGAGAGGGCCTTCCAATCCTCCTGGAGGGCGTGGCCTGTGCCTCCTGCAGCCTCCCCAACACCCAGGCTACAAAGACTCCCTCAGATCTACCCTCTACCCCACCGTGGGGCCCTCTGCTTCTGTCTGAAGTTGAACGAAACAGAGAACAACAGTGCAGGTGTTGGGGGAGGCTTGGGGTATGTTGGGAGGACAAAAGATTACTGACTTGGGTAACAGGGGAGGCGGCTTGGCATGAGGCCAGGCCTGTTGGCTGACCCAGGAGTGGAAGGAGGCATGAGGGGTGGGGAAGCCTGGGTTTAGAAGAGAACAGAGCAGGTGACTGCAGGGACTCAGGTCCCAAATTCATCACCTGTCTGGTCTGGCTCCTTCTCTCCTCAGCTTAAATATCACCTCCTCAGGGAGGTCCTCCCAGACCACGCCATCTAGTTTGTGCCTCTTAGGTTATTTTCTCATGTTCTTTTTCTTCACAGTACTTCACATGATTTGTCACTATGGGTGCTTAGGTTTTAGTTACTGTCTATCTTCCCTTCCTGGCTGTGAGCTCAGCATGTGTGTGTGTGTCTGTGTGTCTGTGTGTCCATGTGTCTGTGTGGCTGTGTGCACTCACGAGTTACAGGGGTAACTTATGCTTTTACTTACCACTGGCCTCACAGCGTCAAGCCCAGATACTGGTCAATAGATAGTGGCCTGAATGAATGAAGGGCTGGGAGACTGAGTGACCATGTACTAGGGCTGGGGACGGGCTGGAGGCTCACCCGGGAACAGTGGCGGGTGACAGCCAGCACCTCGTCGTCAGTCAGCAGCCGCCGGGCCAGGTCCTGAATCAGGGGCCTTCGGCTCTCCCAGGCCTGCACCCGCTCATCCACGTTGGGCAGCTGGCTGGAGGGGCTCCTGGACCTGGCAGAGAGCAGAGCCTGGCCCCTCTCCCGGTCTGCAGGGCAGGAGCAAAAGGGTATGATGAAGGAGCCAGGAGCCATCAGAAGAGGAAGCAGGGGGGCTCCCCTCA
The DNA here is from genome assembly GCF_028564815.1 of Eubalaena glacialis. NCBI lineage: Eukaryota > Metazoa > Chordata > Mammalia > Artiodactyla > Balaenidae > Eubalaena > Eubalaena glacialis. The sequence goes on along the minus strand of NC_083716.1, from coordinate 28,040,467 downwards.
GTGGGGTCAGACCCCAGAACAGACTGGCTAAGGGGCCCATGTACCCCCGATGGAATCCCAGCCTAGCCCAGATGCTCCCCACCATGGTCTCCCACACAATCTGCTCATCATTGGAGCTCCAATCCAGGCCCTTCAGCCCCCAACACAGACCCCTATCCCAGGCTGTTCCTTAGTGGAGTCCTAGCCCAGTGCCCCCTGGGCCCCCTGAACATGCACTGTCATACTCATCTGTCCCCATTAGAGTTCTAGCAAGGTTACCTCCCTCATCTCTCCAAAAATCTGTCTTTGGGGAGACCCAACTCAAGCTCCCATTCCTCAAAAATGCACCCCAGTATCTGTCTGCAACCCTATCTTTCTTAGAAAGTATAGTCCAATTCTTTTAGCTGCCCCCCAATGTGCACCTTCCCATCTGTCTGATCCCCCGTACTTGACCCCAACTGAGTTTAGCCCAAAGCCCCTAAGCTACTACCCCCAATATGCACCCCATCTGCAGCTCTACTGTAAACCAGGCTTGGTAGAGGGATGCATGCATTACCACGTCTCAGCCTCCAGGTGACAAACTTCTGCACGGACCCCACTCCCCCTGCTATGAAGAAGAAAGAGGCTCAGTTGCAGCCCTGGTCCCCAATCTGAAAATGGGGTTTGGGGGCTCAGGACTGGCTGGATCACTGGCTGGAATGGAGCGTTCAAGGCTGGAAGGTGGTAGGACCGGGAAGCAAGAGGCCAGGCTATTGAGGAGGGTCTTGAAGGCCATGCTCAGGCCAGGGATTCATTCACAGGCAATGGGGAGTCAGTGAAGGCTTTGGATCAAGAGAGGGTCCAGTCTGCACCCTGCTCATGGAGGTTCATTTGGAAGCAAATGAATGGAGGGAAGAACCCCAAGGGCAAATCACCTACCTTCAAGGGACAGAGAGAAAAAGAGGAGCCTTTGAAGGAGAGAGAGGAGTGGCCAGAGAAGTAGGAGGAGAACCAGGAGAGAGCAGGGCCCTGGGGGCGTTGGAAAAAGAGATGGGTTTAGGGAGGGGGCTGGCCTGCCCTGATTTGAAGGGATTGTCTCTCCCATGAGACTGTCACCTTGAGACCCCAGGGAGGGGCAGGGCCCAGCCCCTCATCCCCTGGTTGTTTTTGCCTACCCAACATCCTCTCTCCCTTCTGGAAACAGCACCCTGATTTTACTTGGGGACCACCCCATCCCACCCCACCCCCCATTCTCAGTCCCTGTACTCCAGGGTGGACACATGACCCAGGCTGGCCAACGAAAGCACCCTCTCTCTCTCCCAGGTGACAAGTGAGGTGTTGGGCACGTGATCCCAGCTGGGCCAATGAGAGCCTGGGACTTCAGCTGGAACTATTTAAGGAGAAGCTCTTCCCCTTGGGTTGCTAAGCGACAGTGGCCTTCTTACCTCCAAGTGGCAAAGCCAGCAAGATAATGAAGCCAACCCAGGGGAAAGAGGAACCAAAAGATGAAGGGGGCAGATGTCTGAGGAGATTGTTTAAACGTTTAGACCCAGCTTACACCAGTAGCTGAGCCAAGAAGCGCTTTTTAAAGCTAGCTTGAGTTGAGTTTCTGTTACAGGCAACCCCGATAGTCTCAACTCATCCATTTTTGGTCCAGTCTCTGAATCTCACCAGAGAGATGAGAAACCCTCTGTAAGGGTCCTTAGGAAGCCCCTGACATGAGTGAAGCCTGTCTAGGCCTTCCTGCCTGGCCCTTGATCTACAAATGGCCTTGCTCAAGATGGTTCTAGAACTGGGTAAAGCCTGTGGAGCTCTGGCCAGGGGAGGTGAAGCCAAATGCTCTAGGAAAGGAGTGCCCTGCCTCCCCTCAGCGCCAAGATCACGGGGATCTGACCCAAGGCTTTCTCGTCTATGCTGTGACTCTCATCAGTTTTCCCTTCTGTAAAATGGGAAGATGAGGCAGTATAACAAGGACCATTATATTTTCTGAGCACCTTCTGTGTGTCAAACCATGTGCTAAGTGATTAACATACACTAATTCACTTATTCCTCATTATTCCCAAAGAAATAGGTATTATTACTCTCATTTTACTCATGATGCTCGCAAGGTGAAGTGGTGGCTCACAGCTAGGACGAAGCAGTGTGGGATTTAAGCTCAGACCTGCTGGATGCCGGAGTGGACTTTTCCTCTGTCCTGCCTGGCTGACCTGCCCAGTACTTACCTTTCTCCAGGTCCGGGTGGGGGCGGGGCTTGGCCATGCTCCCACTGTCCAGCGTCCATGCCTCTCTGCGCCCGTCCCCTGCCAGCCGCCCCTGCCGCCCTCCCTTGAAGAAGAGGTTCATCAGGGTCTTGGAGCGCTGCAGGGCCCCCTTCTCCCCAGGGGACCCCGACTTCTCCTTCCTCCGCTGTTTCTTCTCCTCTGCAGACACGAGGGAGCACCCGGGGGGCTGGAGGGGTGGGCAGAAGGGAAGGACGAGGGGCAGGGGTGTGGGGAGGGGCAGAGAAAAAGGAGAGTAGGGGGCAGACGGGATCTGCAGCCATGTGGGGAAGTGGGGATGAGCACGGGGCTGGGGTTCCTCTTCCAGCTTTCTACCCCTCCCCCACCCACAGCTACAGCTATGTGAGGAGTGTGTGCGTGTGTCTGTCTGTCTGTCTGTAGACAGGGCTGGGAACTCCAGGATGGAGGGGCTGGGTTAGGGCTGGTTTGGGGCCCAGGGCTGACAAGCTGGGGCTGGGGCTGAGGGTAGGTTTGGGGCCCAGGACTAGTTTGAAATGGAGCCCAGAGCAGGGTCTGAGTGTATTCTGCAACTGGCGCTGGGGCAAAGCCTGGCGCAAAGGAAGGTTTGGGGCCCAGGACAGGGTACGGGACAGGTTTTGGAGCAGGGGCTTTGGAGAGAGCAGCAGCCACCCATCCCCCACATACCCCACAAGGTCAGGTGGCTCTGGGAGCGGGTGATGGGGGGCCGGGGTCGGCTGAGGGCCAGGAGCAGAGCAGTTTTGGGGGACTCAGAGAGCGCAGAGTCAAGGCGGTGGGCAGGCGGGGGGCCGTCGGAGCGGATGGCCGTGTCCCTGAGGATGACTGTGGGCCGCACGCTACACCAGGTCTCCACGTGGCCCCCCGCGTCTGGCTCCGTCTGCATGGCCGTGTCTGCCCGCCCCCGGCCTGGGCCCCAGCTGCCCGGCTCCTCAGGCCCCAGGCAGACATCCGTGCGGTCCGAGGGCAGGGAGCTCCAGCCATCGGCCGAACTGCAGGGGGCACTGGAGGCGAACGAGGAGGCGCTGGAGCTGCTCTCCGAGACGGGGGACAGCTGCTGCAGCACCCCGTTGCTCACTGCGGGCAGTGGGGAGGGCAGGGGCGTCTCAGCGATCTGGCCGGGTGGCTTTGGGGCCCTGCCAGGGCTGCAGACCACCCGTGGGCTTGGCGGCAGGGGGTAACGTTGCGCGGCAGCAAGGTTGTAAGCATGGGGTCTAGGGAACCAGCTGCTCAGACACCCTGCCACTGACTGGTTGAGAGATCTTAAGCAAGTCACTTCTTCTTCAACCACCCCCTGCAACTCCAGACCCCAGGAGAGCCTGTAAAGGAACCGCAGCTTCTCGGAGGAGAGCCCAGAAACGGCTCTGGGCGTGTGAAAGTCCTGAGGAGATTTTGGTGCCCCTGCCCACTTAGTCTTCAGAGATTTCAGCCCCAATTTAGGGCCTCAGCCCCTTCCTTCCAACCTGGGAGGCCTGGCTACTTACATCGGTCCAGCCAACAGTATTCAGAAACCATCTCCTTGTAGGCAGGGTACCGGCCGGTCTCCTGGGGAGGGCATGGTGGGCACAGGAGGGCACAGGGGAGTGGGTGAGAAGGGAGGGTAAGAATGGAGGAGTGATGGGACAGGAGTCAACTTTTCAACCTGATTACTCTCCTCCAAGCTCATCATGTTCTAGCCACACCAGCCACTTTGTTTCTGAACGTGCCAAGTTCCTCTATACTTTAGGGCCTTTGCACTTGCTGTCCCTTCTGCCTGGATTCTCTTCCTTCAGCTCGTCTTATGGCCAGCTCTTCAGGTGTCACCTCCTCAGAGCTGAAAGGTTCGGACCCCCCTGGCTAAAAGAGCTTTCCCAAATTACCCCATCCCACCTCTCCGTTAATTTCCCTACAGCAGCTGTCACAGTCCGCATGCACCTAGTTTGTTTCCCTCCAGTAGCAGAGACCTTGTCTATCTTGTTCACTGCTGTGACCCAGTACCTGGCATAGTGGCTGCCGTGTAGTAGGTACTCAAAAATACTGAATGAATGAATGGGGGCAGAGTGGGAGAGAGGAGGAGTGTTTGGGATAATCTGAGAGGAAGGAAAGGGAGAAACGGGATGTGGGAGAGGTGGGAAATAGAGGCGGTGGGGGGGCGGGATGGCAGGGGAGGCACTGAATGGTGAGAGGGAAGAAGTCTCGCAAGGGAGAGGACGGGGGCAGGGGCCAGGGTTGGGCGCTAGGGGAGAGTGAGACGTCACCTCCTCCGGGAGCCAGGGTGAGAAGGACTTGATCCTTAGGCAAGTGTGAGACCCACATGAATAATGAATCCAGGCACATCCCCTGAAATCCAATCTCTGGCTCCAGCCCAGACCTCCCTGCCCTGTGCCCTGAGGATGACCACTACCCAGGTCCTGCCCAAAGCCACAGCTACCACCCCCTTTCTGGGCAGGACTCCTTTCTGGGTGGAGGCCCCTAGACCTCCACCACTCATCCAAAGGGGCACTGGCCTACGCATCTGGTGGGGAGCTGGACAGAAAGCAGCCCTCCTACTGATCAGCTGAGTAACTGACTGTGATTCCTGAGTTACGTCACCTCTCTGAGCCTCAGTTTCTTCTTCTGTGAAATAGGTATGAGGACAATGCCTGCCCTACCTCTCACGAGGCTGTGGAAAGTCATAAGTTGCACAGCGATGGGCAACATTAAGTGCTAGAGTGGTCTGGGAAGTCCTTCCTATAGTCTGGCCTCTCCCTGTCTCCCACAGTCCTGCCCACCTTGATGGTCAACATGATGTGTGTTTGGCCCTTCAGCACCTCCACGGCTTGGCTGTGGCTGATGTCGTCAAACCTGACACCATTGGCCGCCAGGACCTGGTCCCCCACCTTGATGCCGTTCTCCTCGGCCAGTCCACCATGGTCCACTCTGGGTTCAGAAAGGAGGCATTCTGATAGGCCACCTGGCTGCTCTCCCTCACCCTATTCCAGACTCTTCACTTGGATACAGGGATACCCCAGTCAAACCCCTTGACCCTCCTCCTGGTGACCCCCGACCCCCTCTCCAGATCCCATCCCTGACCTAGGTCATTGGCCAGGACTCACTTGCTGACCCATCACCAGGTTCCAGCCCAACCCCGTTCCATACCCTGCCCCAGCCCTCACTTGGACACATAGATGCCCAGGCCAAACTCCTTGCCCCCGCGGATGTTGAAGCCCAGGCAGAAGTCGTCAGAGGTTGTGTAGAGATGGACGATGCGCCGTGCGCCGTCCTCTGAGCCGCTGTCAGAGGGCGTTGAGCTGCACTTTTCCACCACCAGCCGCCGATTGACCACATCCACCCTGGACAACAGCACGGGGCCCTCAGCCTGGGCCCTCATCCACCACCGGCCACCCCCTCACCTCCCAGCAGTCAAGACAATTGCATAGGAAAGGCAGGGCTGCCTTTGGGGGACTCCCAGACCTGAGATCTTCACTGGGACATAGATTTCATCAAGTCAGGGGAACCACGCAAATCTCTCTTTATTGAGCAGCTCTAACTGCCAGGCCCCATTTCAAATCCTCCCCGGGCCCCGAGGGAGAGGCCCTGTACTGTCCCCAGGCTCACAGCCGCAGCATGGAGGGGCAGGGCCACTGGGGTCTGAGACAGCAGAGTGTTGAGAGGAGGGCTTGGGGAAGGAAATGGCCTTTTCTCATTTCAAGGTCAGGCTGTCGGATTCCTGTGTTTCCAGTGCCAGGGGATGGGAAGAGCAGAAGCCATACTAGCCAGGCCCCCGGCTGAGCCCTGTGCCGTTGGCCTCTCCCTCCATGGCTTTGGGTGGTGGTGCTGGGGTGGGTGGAGTGGGACCAGGCCTGCTCACCATGTGGTCTTCTCCTTGGAGAACTTGATGCCTGGTACGCGGCCCATGCGCCTCACCATCATGTGCAGGCGGCTGCTGCCCGTCAGCACCTTCACAGCACTGCCCATCGTGGTGCTCTCCAGGCTCAGCCCATTCACCTCGGTGATCTTGTCACCCACGCACAGACCAGCCCGCTCTGCACCAGGGGAGGGGTGGCTGGCATGGGCCGCTTGGGAGAAGTCCCCCAGGTTGAGGCTGAGCCTCTCCCATCAGACTAGGCTCCCTGGGGTAAAACCTCTTTGATGAGATTGGGATCCCCAGGTAGGGTCTGAGTATCTGTCATCAGACAGGGACCTACCTGTTCATTAGCCCCTTCCATCTCCCCATTGGATCAGGCCCTCCAAAGCTGAGGGCCCTCTCCTCTTATTCTTGACAACAGCATCTCCGCACCCCACCAAAGTGGGGGTCACATCCGAAGCCAGGACCTGGGCCCCACTCACCTGCACTGCTCCCCTTCTCCACTTTGCTGACGAAGATGCCCAGGCCGTGCTCAGAGCCGCCCCTCACACTGAACCCCAGCCTTCCAGCTGGACTCTTCTCCACTCGAACTGCATGGATGATGTCACTTTCATCGCTGTTGGCTGTTGGCGTAGGGACACAGGCATGACTCCCCTGCCCATTCTGGGCACAGAGGGCCCCTGGCCTCCCCAGCTTGGGGCCTGCGAAGGCTGGGTTGCTGGGCACCGGCACCCAGGGCCCTAAATGAGGGGGTAGGTAGCTAATTTCTGAGTCCTCTCTGGGTGATTTTGAGACCATGGGCCAGGGAGGGTGTGGGAGCAGGCAGGACAGGACTCCATGCTAGAAGACACTGTTCTCCTTTCCTCATAATGCAGGGTCTATGTGTGTGTGTGTGCGTGTGTGTGTGTGTGTGTGTGTATCTAATCCTTACTAAGCTACCCATGACCACAGGCCTGGGATAGGCCAAATTCTGAAAAATCCTGCCACTCTGAGAGTCAGATGGATGGGAAAGACGTTCAAGATTCCATTCTACGAGGCACAGTTGAGGGAGTCTGGGCTCTCCAGCTTGCAGCAGAGACGAGTATGGTAAGTCTATATTCAAATAGTTGAAGAGCTCTTCTATAAAAGGCATTAGATGTTTTTGTCTGTGTAATCCATAAGGCAGAACCAAGCCCATGCAGTGGAGTTATATGGAGGAAGATTTAATAAGGGAAAGCTTTCTAAAACCTTCAGTTGGCAGACAATGGAATGAATTTTCCAAGAAAGGTAGTGAGTTTCCCATCACTGGAGGCATACAAGCTGATACCTAGTAAGTCCCTGTCTGGGATGTTGTGGAAGGATCCCTGAGGCCCCTTGTATCTCATAGACTCTGTGATCCTGGAGGTGAGGGCTCTAGGAGCTAACTGACTACATGAGGAAAGAAACTCAAACCACCATGCCTCAGTATGTGCCCAGAGCACAGAAGTGGTCCTCTCCATCAGTGATGGGGAAAGTCAGAGGAGGGGGTCCTTAGGGACTGGAGCTGTCAGGGAAGGTTTCTTGGAGGATGGGATTTGGATGGGTGGAGGGGAAGGGAAAGGCACTGATGAGGGGATGGAGTGAGCAAAGGCTCAGAGGTGGCCTTTTGGTTAGAGAAAAGTGAGGGGACTGGAGGGGTAAGTTGGGTCCCAGGTGGGAAGGTCAGAGTTCTTCTTGGGGAAGGCTTACTCAGAGGTGTTTGAGAGGAGAAATATCACACACACACACACACACACACACACTTCTATTCGATCTAAGAGAAAACAGGTTACAGTACATGAGCAGGGCAGCTCAGGAAGTAATCCCCAAGGGCAGCCTGTAGGTGGGGACGGTGCAGGACAGAGGTGTGGGAGATGCTGGGGCTTCCTAGCTGATTCTGTCTGTACAGGTCCCAGGACTTTCTCAGCCCAGACAAGGAGCCTTTTGCTCTCCCGCCCTCCAACCTTCTTTCTCCTCAGTCTCTCCCCGGGGGGCCTCCCTAGGGCCCTGGGCCAGGGGGATGTCAAATCTGGGGTTTTGAGCCTACGAGCTTGGGGCCTCTGAGGAGGGAAGATCCTCTACCTCCACTGCCCTAGCCTGGGGCCACCAGGCATCCCTCCAGGTACTTGGCAGCCTCCTCACTATCTCCTCCACTCCTGCCTCCTTTAATCCATTCTCTACACAGTGGCCAGAGTCAACTTTCATACTAGATCATGCCTTTCCCCTGATTAAAAACCTCAGTACCTACCCCTGCTTCTAGAAGGAGCTCCACATTCCTTCCATGCCCAATAAAGCCCTCCCTGGGCTTTCCTCTGCCCACCTCTCTACACTCACCTCTGGCCACCTTCCCCAGCCTCATGACCTTTGGCCACAGTGACCGCCTTCCTGTTCCTCTCACCGGCCAGTCCTTTCAGTGTTCCCTCTGCCTGCGATGCTCTTGCCCAGACCTTCCTAAAGCCACTTCCTATTTCTACTTCCTCCTGGCTCAGACACCACTTTCTCAGAGAAGTCTTCCTGGACAACCCTACCTAAGAAAGTCCCTTCCCCCTCCTCCCAGGTAGTCTCTGTTTGAATGGTTCTCAAAGCGAGCTCTGCAGACCAGCAGCATAGCAGCACCTGGAAAGTTATTAAAAATGTGAACTTGGGGGTTTTACCACAGGCCCACTGAATCAGATTCTCTGGGTGTAGGGCCCAGTAACCTATCTTTTAACAAGCCCCCCAGGCAATTCTGATGTATTCTGAAGTTTGAGAACCACTGCTCTATCATATCATCCAAATTAGTACCTTCAAGATTCTTACCATCCTTTCTCATCATTTGCTTATTTGTATATTATTTATTCTTGCTCTCTTTTCACTGGACTGTAAGCTCAATCACGGTAGGGACTTAGTAATTCTTTCCACCAATGTATCCCCAGTATGGTGCACTGTGCTTGATATTTGCTAAGTCTTTTTTTAATCAATGAAATAATAAGTGGAATAATGAATAAATGAATGAATTAGGAGAGTAAGGAGAAAGGGCTGGTTGGGATTAAAGATAATACCATTTCTCTGGGGCCCACTGAGTTTGAGGAGTTGGTGGGAACTCCTGGGTGATATGGGTGGCAGTGTTCCCCTTCCCACTGTGTCTCCCTTATCAGTTAACTTTAGGCCTCTGGAAAGTTCTAAATATTGATAATAACACAGGGGAGGGGCTCCAGGCTGTGGTGAGTTGGGAGATGTTTGTGCTCAGGAAGAGGGGATGATTCTGAGCTCACAGGCTCCCAACCCAGACAAGCCAGCTGGCTGGAGCAATGCCCCAGTCCTTCCATTGCTAGGGGATGCTGCTCTCCTGGCTGCACTAGGGCACTGGGGTGAGGCAGAGGGAGAGAGCACCATGGAACTTCTGGAAGAGGATCTTTAGAGGGACAGTGCATAGGCCTGGCATCACAGTTGGGCATGGAGTACGTGGGCATGTGAGGGGGAGGTATGACGTAGTTCTTCCAATACAATGGGACTTGCAAGGGCCGTGCTACAGTACCTCCTCTCTCCCCCTCTGTGTTTCCTAGCTTATCTGGCGACTTCTGCTCCATGTCCAGAATGACTCGCTGCCCTGCTGCTCACCGGAAGTGGAGGCCGAGCTTGGCGGACGACGGGGGTGAGCGTGATGGGCCCCTGGTGCAGGAAAGCCTGCTCCCTGAGCAACATGCTCTTCCCCTGCCCTGGTGCCCTGCGTAGGCAACAGAGGGGCCCAGCTGAGTCAGCGGGAAGGAGCAGGCTGAAAAGTCCAGGCTGGCATCCAGCCAGGGGAGCCCTGCTGGCTGAGAGAGAAGATCAGGGCTGGAGATACTTATCTGGTCCCACCCACGGAAAGCCCAGGCCCAGGGGGCCCTACTCCCCTGCTGGTATTCAAGGTCCTGCCTTGGTCACCAGCTCTTTGTCGCCTCACATCTGTCACTGCAGCCAGGCTGTCTCCTAAGTGCCCACCCATCATATTCCATGCTTTCCATTACAACCTTGTCTGTGCTATCTCCGCCCCACCACCAGCTGCTGTCATTGCTCTGTCTCTAAGCCCTGCTACACTGGAAATTTCTGGAAGGTGAAGATTGAGCCTTATTTCTCTGCAGGTTCCCACAGGACCTAACGAGAGTTGGTATACAATAGGTGTGCAATGAAACGTTAAGCAACTACATAAGATTAGCTGTCCCCCTCCCTCAGGGCCCAGACCTGGGGCTCCCTCCCTATCCTCAACTCTCCTTTTCTCCCCACTCTTTGGAACATCTTCCACTTTACCTCTGTCTCCGTCCTCTGCACCTGAAGCCTTTAATTCTGTCTGTCCAGCTGGACATTGACTCCTCACAGCCCAGCACAGAGCTGGGCACACAATGAACTGGTTGATGAAGAACGTCCTTCTCCATCCTGCCCACCCCCCAAAGTCATACATGAATGCGTCTGGAGAAAGGAAGAGTCCATAGGAGTGAGGGGCCAATTTATTACTCTGCCTTTCTTCCTTGGGGGCTGGCATGCCACACCCCCCTTCTCTACCTCCATGCCAGACCTCCCACCTCTGACCTCTCCACAATCCTGGAACACTAAAGGATTGGCTTAAAGGTGAGAAAAGGGTAGATGAGGAAGAGTCTATGGGATACCAGAGGCCCTCTCTCCCTGCATCCCTACGATTCCCATTTCTTGAGTTCCCCCACCCACACTGGCTCTGCCTTCTCCTACCTAGTGCCTGCTGTCCCCTATCCCCCCGCCCGCAGTTCCCGGGCCCGGTGGCTGGGCCCTGCTCCCACCTTCGATGGGGGAGTTGATGAGGATGACACGGCCCATGGGCGATGAGGCTCGGATTCCGCAGAGGGGCCCATTCAGCAGCCGCCGTTGCTTTCTCAGCAGGTATCGGGTTGCAGAGCCTGACTCGCTGCCCAGGTGGCCTCGGGAGGACAGGGAGCTCAGAGAGCCAGAGCTTAGGTCTCTGAGGCCCACTGGGTCGAAGCCCACTGGGAAGCCATGCGCCATGGTGGCTAGACTGGGGTGGTGCCCTACAGGTCCAGAGGGAACCTGCTAGCCCTTGAGAGGAGGGCCCCACGTGCCCCAGGCTCCATGAGCCTTCTGTGCGGACTGGGATCTCAGGGACCTGGAGTCCCCGAGCTCTGCTGCCTCTCAGGAGTGTGTGCTCCAGGCCTGCACAGGGAGAGCAGGGATTGGGGAAGGGGTGTGAATGCTGCTCCCGCTGCCCCCCAGAACTTCCACCCCAACCCCTGCTTGGAGCATCCTGCCTCCCATGCCTTAGGCCTCTCACCTCTCCCACCCCCTGGCCAGAGAACTGCCCAGTTCAGCCACCATTGTGGACTTCTGGAGCCATTTATACAACAAGGTGGGTGAGAACCTCTCTTTCACCCCTAGTTCCTGCTCTCAGCTGAGTCATCTACTCCGGTAGGTCCCCAGTCCTCAGTAGAGGTTGAGAGAGTGGAGATGGGATTATTGCCGGCCCTAGGGCTGCAAGCAGTGTGAGAGAAATTTGGGCCAGGACAGTTCTCTGAACCACCTCTCCTGTGTATGTGGGTAGGGGGCCAGCCCCAGGGGCTCGGGCCTCGAGGGGCTTCAGAACCTGGGACAACTGCAGCCAAGGGCCCCAGAGATCCCCAGGCCCCAGGCTGCGGTCCCCTCTGTCCCCGCTTCCCTCCCGTCCAAAGAGCAGCGTGAACCTCTCCCAGCCTTGGGGGAAGGACCTGCTGGCGAGAGCCCCCCAACATCCCGCGCAAAACCTGGGCCAAATCCCTCAGAGCAGCTCCGGGACCCAGAACGCAGCACCCTACCCCCGGCTCGGTCCTCCCGGCCCCCTTCACCTGCTCGCGCGTGCTGCAGCCGCCAGCCTCGCCCGCCCGCGGGCGCGGGCGACAGCAGCAGCAGCAGCAGGGGGATCCCCGCCCAAGCCCCGCCGAGGCTGAAGGAATAGGGCTGCCCAGCGCAGTCCCTGGCTCCCATTGGCTGGGAGGGCCGCCAATCACTCCCTCCAGCCATCTCCCTTGGGTGCCCCGGACGGCCGTTTGTAATCTGGGCTGGGGCCTTTGGGTTCTACCCGCTCCAGTTCGAGTTCTGGTGCCCCACCCCACACCGCGAACTTAGGCCTTGGGTCTCAGCTCGCCCGGCTCCCGCTACCGGTTCAGCGCAGGGGAGCCCAGAACCACGTCTTCTCCAGGCCAAACCAGCTACCAGGGCTCATGAAATTGCCACCCATCCGCGGTCACCCCTGAGGCCTCAGCTAGGGAATGCCACCTGGGCAGAGCGGGGCGTGAGCCTGCGGTGGGCAGGAGCGCGGGCTGGCACCTGGGTGTGCAGCACGCATGCTCTGTATGGTGACTGGGTGAGTTGGGAGTGTGTGTGTGTGTGTGTGTGTGTGTGTGTGTTTGAGCGCTGCCTTCATATGCATCCTCCTTCTATGTCAGAAAGTGTCTCTCTGGCCACCCAGTTCTGGAAAGGACGCAAGGCAGGGAAGCTGGTTCCAGGACACTAGAAGGAGGAAGAATCTTTCTGATCCACTTTCTTGATGCAGACAGAGGTACCGTGAGCTTTCTGCCCCTTCACATCCGGGGCAGGGACTGCGGCCAGGGTCTGTGATGCAGGGGTAGGGATTGGGGCATAAGGAAACTGGGGACCCAGTGGAGCTACAGGCTATAGAGGGGAGTATAGAGGGGACTGGGGAGGAGGAAAGGGCTGGGGACACCGAAGAGGCACAGGCACGAGCAGAACCGGACTGTGAAGGGGTGAGAATGCCAAGGTGCTGCGAGAGGACCTTGAGGGAACCGGGGTAGGAGACTAGGGGTCCAAGTAGGCAGAGGCCACTGCCAAGGCAGCCATCAAGTAAACAAGCCGGGGGTAACCCGAGTCCCTCCGGGCGTACCGTCAGAGGATGCCCCTCCACGACGCCCGCCTTCGCCCCGGGCACCTAGACCCCCTGTTGCAGAGGCCGGGTGCCTCCCGAGGCCAGCCAAGGGACTGCAAGCAAATGGGGCAGCTCCTCCCCTCCTCTCTCCGGCTGGGGACGTGGCCAGAACTGATCCCTGAGCCCGGATTGGCTCTGGGAGACAGCGTAGGGCCGGGTCTCAGTGGCCCGGGCTGGGGGCGTCGCCTTTAAATGACACCCATCGCCCCCAGGCTCTGCCAATCCCTGGCCTCGCCGGGCGGATGCGCCAAGGGAGTCCCCGCCCCTCAGGGTGGCGAGCGTCACGCGTGACGTTACCCGTGATGGGTGTGAGGGCGGGGGCGACGCGCGGAGAGGAAGGCGGGGCTGAGAGCTGCAGAGGACGGGAGCCCAGGAGCCTAGGAAAGCGTGAGTGCTCATTGTGCCGGGCGGGGTTCGGGGGTCAGGGGAGTAGGGGCTTGAGGGCTGGGAGTCAGAGAGGAAAGTTGCCTCTGTCCTGCGAGATTCAGCATCTTTGGCTCTAGGGCACGAGGGGAGGTTGGCTGGGGAGGGAATGTCGGGGTGAGACTCTGTATGGTCACACATTCAAGTGTATGCAACTGATGGATATGAGCTGTGTGTGTGTGTAAGTAACGGTCTTTGTATGCAGGGTGTGTCCACCCTGTTTGCAGGTCTGTGTAGGGCGTGTATGCTGGTGTCTTTGTGTGTGGGTATGTGAATGTGAGTGTGTGAGAGGGGAGGGTGTGTCTGCCTGTGAGGGAGGAAGTGTGGTTGGAGAGGATTAGTCATTCTGTAGAATTTTGCCCAACATGGCCAGATGAATGCTTCAGGCTTTCCTCTCTGTGCTGAGTGGAGGGGTCACTCACTGAATCCTGCTCCTTTAGAGGCAGGTAGCTCAGGGAGAGGTGGATGTGTGTTCGTGCCAGCCCTGCCCAGCTAGGGAACAAGGAGAGCCTTGGGCCATTCAGTGTGAGCTGAGGAAGATGGGTCTGGAGAGGGGACTGTGCATGCCCACGAGCACACCTGGCTGGCTGGCATCAGAGTCCCCTGTTTGAGATCTGGAATAGGTAAGCCCTGGAGTTGCCAATGAACCCTTGCTCTCCTCCAGTCAGGGCCTGGGGTGTGAGATGGCTTATGCCATCTTCCCAAACAGCCTTGGGGGTTTGTATGTAGGTCTCAAGGCAACTGGGGCCTAAAGCTGACATGAACGTGGATGTGTAATGCATATAATCTGCATTTTTGTGCATACAGAGCACAAGAGTAGCTGCATGGGATTAGTTGCTGCTCATGCGTCAACCACACACATGTAAATCCTCACTCATGAAAATCTGTACCAGGCCAGAGTGCAAGGACATCTGTTTTCCTGGCCATGTTCTCTAGTGGCCCAGGGGGGCTGGAACATTGCCTAGGAAACAGCTCCTCCCCACATCCTTGCTTACCTATCTAGAGTCATCTTGAGCTCTAGAAGGATTGGCAGGGACCAGGGCAGCACCACCAACGTCTCCCCCATGTGGAGTCCTTGGACCCCTCCTTGGAGTCCTCTGACTTTGGTGCCTGCCCTGCAGAAAATGGGTGAGTTGCCCTTAGATATCAATATCCAGGAACCTCGCTGGGACCAGAGCACTTTCCTGGGCAGAGCCCGGCACTTCTTCACTGTGACCGACCCCCGAAATCTGCTGTTGTCTGGGGCACAGCTAGAAGCTTCCCGGAACATCGTGCAGAACTACAGGTGACCCCCAACCCCATTTAACCCAGGGGCTCATTCCCTGCTGTTAATACAGTACCTTTTGCACCTGTCTCCCCTAACTTGAGCGTGACCCTCTTCCACTCCTCCACCCTCTCACTCCCTTGCCCTGTCTGTTGGAATCACAGACAACTAGGGCACAGAACTTTAACTTAAAGGATTTCAGGGTGTTTGGGTTGAGGAGGTGGTGTCGATATTTGTGGGTAGGGGGCTGCTCTGTGTTTCACAAACCCTCTACAAGGACCTGTCCCACTGCTGGGCCACCCTCTGCAAGGGCAGAGGGGCTCAGCTGAGTCCCAAGGAAGTAGGAGGGCAGCCTCCTTGTCTCCAGGAGGAAAAACTCATGCAACACCCCAGCCATTTTTGACCCATTGGAAACCACCATTACCCAGCACTGACCTAGCATTTGGGCAGAAACAGAAGGGCACCCCTCTTTGTGTGGTTAGAAGGGAAATAGAAATAGGAGCCCTCTTTCTGGCAAGGCTTGATTCTTCCCCAGAGACAAGTCGTTCCTTTGTTTTGAGATTGGGAGCCAAAGTGCCTGGTCCTCTGCCCAGACTTCCCCTGAGCTGGGTGGGCAGAGCTTGGGAGGGCAGATCTGCCCCCTAGAATTGCCTGTTTCCTCCTTGCCAACCTCTGCAGGGCCGGCGTGGTGACGCCAGGGCTCACTGAGGACCAGCTCTGGAGGGCCAAGTATGTGTACGACTCTGCCTTCCATCCGGACACAGGGGAGAAGGTGGTCCTGATTGGCCGCATGTCAGCCCAGGTGCCCATGAACATGACCATCACCGGCTGCATGCTCACCTTCTACAGGCAGGTCCTATCCTGTGTGTCTCCTCCCTGGGTGCTCTGTCCAAGCTACAGTGTAACTTGATGACTAGGCACTTCCTCTCTGGGTCAGTTTGGGCAGAAAATAGTAGGTGGGTGAGAGCTTGTGTTAGAATCCCTTCCACTCCTCAGAACTCAGCCCCCGGGGTCCTCCCACCCCAGAGACAATGGGTGTGTTTGTGTAAGGAGGGTCATGCAGGGGTCACCAGAGCACGTTCTAGGGGCATCAACATTGCCCCTCCTGAGGGTTTGGGGTTAACCTTTGGGGATTCATTATCAGTGTCCAAGGATGTGGGACACTGTGGAAGTAAGTGTCTTTGTTCCCTCAGGAAGACCCCAACCGTGGTGTTCTGGCAGTGGGTGAATCAGTCCTTCAATGCCATCGTTAACTACTCCAACCGCAGTGGCGACGCTCCCATCACTGTGGGGTGAGAGTTTGTTCCCAGGGACTCTTCTCCCGGCCCTCCATTGCTCTCTCTTGTTCCCCTGGGCCTATGCAGCCAGTGGCTCAGCGCCCTCCTCTCAGCCTGCCCCCCACTCACTTTCCTGGCCTGACTGAGGGCCTGAGGTCTTCTTGTATATGCTTTGGGGGACCCAGTTCTCTTCAAGGGTAGGGATTGGGGCTTCCAGACAAGTCTGCACTGGAGCAGGGGAGACGTTTCTCTGCAATGAGGCCACCCTCCCACGCCTCATGTCCCTGAAGCAAAGCGCCACATGCTGGACTGTTTACCTCCCACCTTGTGTCCTGGCTCTTCTGCCCACAGGCAGCTGGGAATGGCTTACGTGAGTGCTACCACCGGGGCTGTGGCCACGGCCCTGGGACTCAAATCCCTCACCAAGGTAAATCCCCCCCATTCCACTGCCACCCCCAGTTCACGCTTTATCTGCCTCCTTCTTCCCTACCACTCCTCCACCCCAACCTATAGGCTCCCCATATCTCTCCTCAGAGTTCCTTACCACCCCATGGCCCTTAGGGTCACTAAATCAGCGATCCCCAACCTTTTTGGCACCTGGGACCGGTTTCGTGATAGTTTTTCCACGGACGGGGGTGAGGTGATGGGTCAGGCGGTAATGTGAGCAATGGGGAGCGGCAGATAAAGCTTCGCTCGCTCGCCCGCCTGCCACTCACCTTCTGCTGTGCGGCCCAGTTCCTAACAGGTACCGGTCTACGGCCCTGGGGTTGGGGACCCCTGCACTAAATGACATCTTTCCTCCCCCAGCATCTGCCCCCGCTGGTTGGCAGATTTGTGCCCTTTGCAGCTGTGGCAGCTGCCAACTGCATCAACATCCCCCTGATGAGGCAGAGGTGAGTGGCCCCAGCTCCTGGCGTGTGCACGCCCAGGGTGCATGTCGGCACACCAGCCAGCCACACGAGCTGCTGGGCCTAGTCTCAGTCTGGTGCTGGGATCCTGGGGTGGGAGAACCAGCCTTTGAATCTAGGCTGTCTGAGGGGACTAGCTGCCCGTGAGAGCATGGCAGGTCAGATTTGTGATCTGACCCCCACCCCCTTCCCTTCTCAGAGAGCTGCAGGTGGGCATCCCGGTGACCGATGAACAGGGTCAAAGGCTTGGCCACTCGGTGGCCGCAGCCAAGCAAGGAATCTTCCAGGTGGTGGTATCAAGAATCTGCATGGCGATTCCTGCCATGGGTGAGGCAGGAGTGGCTCGGTGGGGCATGGGCGGCTCTAAGAGAAGGGGGTGCCATTATCCGGGGGGTTTGAGGACTCTGGGGGGAGTGGGAGGAGCTGCAAAGGGGGATCGCCCCTTCCTTAGGGTCCTGACTTTCACTCTACTAACTCCCTCCCTCCTTGCCCTGCTCTCCCCTCAGCCATTCCCCCCGTGATCATGGACACCCTGGAGAAGAAAGACTTCCTAAAGGTAGGTCACTCTCACCTCTCCCGTCCTAGAAGTAGTGGTGACTGGGGGCAGAAGTGACCGGTCCCCAACTTCCTCTCCAACCTGACTTGAGTCTAAGACTTGCTACCTGTTTGCCCCACCCCTGTGCTACCCCTTCCACCTTCATTAATTCATTCAGCAAGAATAAATTGAGCTGGAATGAAGGAACACTGAGGGTGCAGGAGGAGAAGGGAAGGGAAGGAAAGAAAGGGTTTCTGTCCTGAAGGAAGCTGGTGTCACTCCAGAGACCTCTGACACACATAGGGATGGACTATCACAGCCACGCTTGATATCTTGCTCGTGCTGTCAGCTACAAAAAACATTGAGACACCACACAGGCTCACCCACACACGAACAGGATGGAGAAGCAAGGCACAGGGATACAAGCTCTGGCTCATTTATTGAATCATTTATTCGCAAATATTTATTGAGTGCCAACCATGCACATGGAGCAATAGATTGGTGGCCTCTAAGGCTGGAGCAAATCAAGAAGGGTGTGCAGAGCAGGAGATGTGCTTGGAAAGGGACAGATTCACTCAGTGGGATGGGAAGGAGGGAGTGGAGGGTTAGAGGAGGCTTCCTGAAGAAAGCAGCTCCTGAAGGAAGTGTGGGAAGCGATTCTGAGAGGTGAAGATGGGTGGTGGGACGCTAGGGAGGGTGTCAGCAAATGGGCCTGGCTGGAGTGGAGGGTGGTCAGTCCCTGTTATGGGACTAGGGGGAAGAAAAGGGCCACATATCAGAGGCTCAAAGGCAGCGCTGATGGGATAGAGCCGTGGTGGGTGAATGTGTAGGGGTGAGGGGGGCAGGGGACACACACCATTACATTCTCTCTCTCTCCCCACAGCGCCGCCCCTGGCTGGGGGCGCCCCTGCAGGTGGGACTGGTGGGCTTCTGGTAAGTGTGCAGGGGGTTAGCTAGAATGTGTGGGAGTGTCCTTTCTGTGGTGGATGTGGGTGGGTCTTATTGCTTTTAAGATGTTTAAATACATCATTCATTCATACATTCAGCTGGTAGGGGTCTTGGACACCTGTAGGGCATACTGTGTGTGTTAGGAGTGATCTCTGTTCTTGAAGGTCAAGAATCTAGTCGAACGGGTTCTACATCTACCATGGAAACCATGGAAATATACCTTTTGGTACCAGCCCAGAGTTTCATGCACATTTAATTCCTGATTCTGTCACTGGCTGTGGAGCTCTGGGTCACTGCTCTGGAGGCTCTTTCCTCAGCCAGAACCTAATGTCATCGTTGGCTTTAATCAATCTCCACCCCTAGGGGCTGTCTCCAGAGATGGGGTGGGGTGCCGGGAGGGAACACTCTTAGATCAGAGCTTCACAAACCTTTCCAACACTCTTCTCCCTCAGCCTGGTATTTGCCACCCCCCTGTGCTGTGCCCTGTTCCCCCAGAGAAGGTAAGTGTTGCCCCCAGGCTTGGCTGGGGGCTTCAGACAGGTCTCCACATCTCTGGGAGCAGCTGATTTAGTTTCCTTCAGTGTGTTCCAGGAGGAGGCCTAGCAGGCATTCAACTTATTCTGGGGGTGGGGGAATGACCGTGATCTGGGCCTCTGGAAGTCGAAGGAGAAGATTCAGCAGCCTGGGAGGAAGAGGGGTGGTGATTGGGGGGCACCCAGCTGAGGGCGGTGGGCTCAGGGGACATTCAGCCTGCCTGCGCTGTTCTGTTGCAGCTCCATACACGTGAGGAGGCTGGAGCCGGAGCTGAGAGCTCAGATCCATGAGCAAAACCCCAGTATCGAAGTGGTTTACTACAACAAGGGGCTTTGAGGGGGCATCAGCCCCTGGCCTCCTCTCTCACCTCCTTGGGCTGCTGCTTTAGTGGAGCCTTGCCGTCCCTGCCACTTTTCCATCTGCCTGGTACTGGGCGGGGGCCTGGTGTGGGAGCAGCCGTTGAGACCAGCAATCCGTTAGGCTGGGAGAGGTGCCCCCATAGCCTTTTTCTCTCCTCTGATTTCAAAGAGCAGGGTCACATGATCCCTTTCTTCTGCGCTAGTGTGTCTACATATGTACATATGTGATACGTGTGTGTACAGGCTGTCCTGGGATATCCTCATGTCTGGCTTCCCTTCTTGGCTTCCTGTCACCTGCCAGCCGGCCAGGCTACAGGACTTTCTCGCCTAAACAGTTCCACCAGCCAAGTCATTTCTGATGGAACCTTGCCCCTTCTGGACACAGGAGGAGACCCAGGATCTCAGGACAGAGACTGAGGGACACTAGCAGGCTAAACTGGGCTGAATCCTTCAGATTTCTGCTTCCTGGCTCCCGAAGCTGACTCAGGAACTGGGATGGCAGAGGACGACATGTCGGGATAAGGGAGGCAGGGGGCTTATCGCATTCCCCACATCCTGGAACGGGTCATTTCCTCTCCTCTTCTCTGCTAGAACAAAGGACTGTCAGTGTCCTGTACTGCTCTTGCCATCTCCCCATCTCCCCCACACTGTAGTACGGGCATCTTTAGGCACAATCCTAGGAGTTCTTGGGCCGCTGACATCATAACCTTAAGTCCAAAGTTACAATCCCAACCCCCTCCCCTAACCAAAAAGCCACGAAGGCAGAGCAAGCATTCCTGTTTAAGAGCCCCCACTGCACCCTCTTACGGAGGGACACAGCTTGGGAACGGTGCTTAAACTCCACAGGTGTCTGAGTGGCTGTAACTAGGACACCTCAAGGGAAACTAGGCCCTGAGCGTACGATCTCAAGACAGGGAATTTTGTGTTCCACTGATCTTGTTGGACGTTCAGCAGGATCCTGATCTTAGTTCCTTCTCTTTCTTGAGGCTTGGCCCTGCTCCCCCGCCCCCCCACCTCCAAGAGGAGGAAGGGCCCAGGAGTCAACGGCTGGTCCAAAGGGGAGGTGGACTTGGGGATGGAATATGTGCAGGTGAATTCATGGAGTGCAGAGCTGGACCATGACTCCAGCTCCTGTGACCTCTGGCTGAAGTGGGGTGAAGGCCCCAGTGCGATCCTCTAAGAGCACTTTCCTGCTCCCCCAACCAACCGCCACCAGTAATAAAAGCTATGGTGCCATTGTTACTCAATAAACCGAAAACCTGTCTACTTCTTGATCTTCACTCAATTCCATGTCCTGAGTGCCCAGGAAGAGCTTCCTGCCTGTGGCCTTCCCTTCTCTCCCTACAAAGTTCAGGTCTTAGTCTCTTCCCTCCCCTTCTGTAGGGAGCCTCAGCCCCCAGCAGAGGGAGCTCTGAGATTAGAAAAATCAGTCCTCCATCAGCACCCTGAGTACTAAAGTAGGAGGGATGTGGGTAGATGCCTCCACCTTCTATTCCCTCAGCAGATGGAGTGCTGGCTTCATTTCCTTCTTTTCTGGCCGGGGGCGGGGGCAGGGGATGCGGGTTTGCTGATCACACACCTACAAACCAACTCAGGCTCTGGGCTTCTTGGTTCCCTTCAGGCATTTGGCATGGGGTGGTGGCCTCTGGGAGAGGAAGGCTAGAGGGCTAAGGACTGCCTGGCTCCATCAGAGAAGTTGTTAGGGCACCAGCACACCTCTACACCCCTACACACTCTCATTGATGCAACACTGGAACAAGCCTGGTCGGTACCATTTGCTAGTTAACACTCCTTTCCCCCATCCCAGGACCCTCTACTCCCTCCCTGCTTATGAGCCCCCCCACCCTTTTTTTTCTAGGAAAAATAAGGCCCAAAGTCCTGTTCATGCCTGTGTACAACTGGTGAGAGCTACTATTAAACAGTGTATAGTTGTCTTTTTTTTTTTTGGCCGTGCGGCTTGCGGGACCTTAGTTCCCTGACCAGGGATTGAACCCGCGCCCTCTGCCCTCAGCAGTGAAAGTGCAGAGTCCTAACCACTGGACCACCAGGGAATTCCCCCAATAGTTGCCTCTCTTACCCCAAGTCTCACCTTAGGAAGATTCAAAAGAATAAACGTGAATGAATCTATAACAAAATCCATTCCCTATTCCCTGCAGGAAATACCCTTCATCTCCCTTTTTTTCAGCCTGAAGCTCTCACACTAGGTGGTCAGGAGAAATCTTTAGGGCTGAATGGTCCCACAACAGCCTCAAGTGACCTGTTACCCTGGCCTGCACTCACTCGATCCTCTTAGGAAGTAGGAGTTTACTTGATGGGCAGTGGGGGTGACACCAGCTACTGCTCATTGAGTCCTTCCCTGTTGTGCCAGGCAGGCTTACTGAAGCCAAGTGCTTTAAATTCATTGTCTCCTTCGATCTCCACAACCACCCCTGTGAGGCTGGACATGTTATGTCCATTCATAGCAAGGACACAGGCTTATTAAAGACATTAAGAAAGTTGCCCACAGCTACACAACTATGTGGTGGTGGAGCCAGGATTCAAGCCAAGTTGAGTGACTATGAAGCCTGTGCTATGCTTCTTCCTCACATGCCAGTCGAACTTTAGGTCATTCTCCTACTCCCTTTGACATTCCAGGACATCTCCTCCCTGGGCCCAGTTTGTTTACAGGCCAGCAAAACTGACAGGCCCACAAGTGTACAGACCTTTTACCAAAGCCACTGAGGAGTTTCCAAGCTTGAGGGTTTTATAGCTGAAGGAGTAAAAGCAAAGATTCCCATTCTTGATTAACTATGGGAAGACATTTAGATAACAGTTTCAATTCCATACTGTTCTGCCAGGGAACAGTGCCTCCCACCAAGCCCACCTGGAGCCCTGGGTCAAATCTTGAAGCCTGTTTCTGAAGTTACAGCTTTGGCCTTTGACAATCCCCTTGAAAAGAGGCCTATGCACTTTTACTGGAAAACCTAAGTAAAAGAAACCCACTTGGGGAGTGAGGTGCTGGAATCTCTGTAAAACAAAATCATTAAGAACATTTAATAACAATTATCTGTGCTCTGCAGATAATACTAAACCACGTCAGAGAGAAGGCTGGCCAGGGCACCAGTGGGCCAGTTAGAAGGAAGGCTTTCCTGCCATCTTTCATTCCTAGTTCCATACCAGCTTCTCAAAGAAAAAACGGTTGGTTTAAGCTAACTTCACAGGTTCTCTAGGGGCAAATCCTAGCCAGGCATGTTTTCCAGACTGCCTCCACATGCTTGGAATTTTCCTCGGAAGTCAGCATTTGGGTAGAGATAGCACTGTTCTCACAGTTAAATAATCGGCCCCATTCTTGGGCCTCCTCTCTTCCTCCCAGTGCTCAGACTCCAGGAACCTTCTCTGGGAACCTGCATCTGCATCCTTGGCCTTCCTCCCCAGCCTTCTTCCTCTCTCCTGGCCTACGTTCTAAGGGAAAAAATGGCTTGGACCTGGAGGCCTGGCTTACCCTGGCCATAGGGAGGGGACCAGGTGGCCATATCCTGCTCTTTTCCTTGGTCACTGGGGCTAATGAGGCCGGCATCTTAAGGACAGGTGGTTTGGGCCAGCTTTAGCTCAGGCCCTGTGGACTCATGCCAGTCAGACTATCCTAGTTCCACCCTGGCTGGTGTCCTAAGAGCCAAAACCAAGTCCCATTTCCTCCCCGTCAAGCTTGTCAGTCTCAAGCCAACCCCGCCCCTGGGCCTGTTAGTCATAGGTGAGCCACGCCCCTCATGGGGGACATAGCCAGTCAGAAGCAGAGTCCCGCCCCTGCATGGCTCCTGTCAGTCAAAATTCGGCTGGCTGCGCCTCCTTCCCGTTTCCCGGGCAATGACTTAAGCGCTGCAGGCCGGGCATACGATTCACCTCGCCTACCTGAGCCTGGAACATACGTCAAAGATCCGCTTCCTTGATGACCTCGGTCCTGAACCGTTAAATCCGCCAAATCCCTTCCCTACTTTCCAGTTTCGAAATCCAAGAGCATCCCAGGGCCCGCCCTTTGACTTCCGGCCTAGAAATCCGCGAGGTTATTGAGGAATCACACGAGGCCCCTCCTGGGTCCCAAGCACCGATTTTTTCCCCTGGCCTGCGAGGCTCTTGGCCCTGCCTCTTGCGCCTGCCGTGGTCTCTCCGTCTCTCCACCCTTGTATCCCACAGTTCACTGAACTCTGCTAAGTGTGGCTCTGTGCCCGGCGCTGAGTAGAAATGGGCCGTTGGGTGAAGAGGGCCTTCCCATCTGCAGGGACACAGCCCCGTGCAGGGCAGGCATTAAGACACCTCTCTCGGTCCCCTCTTCCTCAGTCTCCCCACACGTTGCAGTGATCTCAGGTCCTGATGCCGGGCAACCTTTTGCCAGGAATTGTGGAGGAACCTCGAACCAGCTGGATCAGTCTCCAAAAGACAGCTTCCAGGGCTGCTCCCTTCTCTCTTCTTTTATACACATTTTTTTCCTGACTGGCAGTCCCAGCCCAGGCTGCCGGAAGGACAACAGCAGCCTCAGCTTCAGACCACAGCCCCCTCCAGCTTTCTCCTTCCAGTCTTCTCAGACCAGCGACATTTGGCAACTGAATAATGACCAGGAGAATGGGGGAGGAACTCGGAATAATTTAGGCTAGTTACACAACTCTGTCCTCCTCCCATCCCCATACCTCCAGTAGGAAAATAACCCCGTGCCTGTAACAAGCAACACACAGCTCCTTCAGGGTAAAGTGTTTGCTTATGGAACAAGAGTTTGCTATTTTAATCTATAAATTAACCACCCATGCTATTTTCTGACTGAAGACCTCCCCTCCCCTATCACCAGCAAATCCTCAATTGACAACTTTTATTTCCCAGAAGGAGCACCACTGGTTTGGGTTATAATTGAAGTTATTTGTGGAAAGCAACAGAGAATGATTGTGGCTAGCTTCGGTAAATGGAGGGATGTATTGGAAGGATTCTGCCGTAGCTCTCAGAATCAGACGTGGAGCTAACCAACCAGGCCTTGGAAAGGGCAAGAAGCTGGGCAGTTCTGGAGGCCTCAGCAATGGGAGTGTATGGACACTGCCATGAAGGTAACAGCTTCAGCCAGCTTCAGTCTCTCTGTTCAAGTTTGAAAAATTGGTGCAGCTTAGATCAGTTGTCTACCCCTAGGAGGTGGCCAGAGGTCAGGGTCAAGTTGCAAGGACGCTGCACATCATTACTTCAGGTCCACCTCTGTGGTTGGGGCTGTTCTCAAAGAAGGGCAGTTGTTGTGAGCTGGGACTTAAGTTTTGTTTTGTTTTTTATAATTACTGCTCTTCATTTATTTATTTATTTATTTTTTAACATCCTTATTGGAGTATAATTGCTTTACAATGCTGTGTTAGTTTCTGCTGTATAACAAAGTGAATCAGCTATACGTATACATGTAGCCCCATATCCCCTCCCTCTTGCATCTCCCTCCCTCCCACCCTCCTTATCCCACCCTCCCTATCCCACCCCTCTAGGTGGTCACAAAGCACCGAGCTGATCTCCCTGTGCTATGCGGCTGCTTCCCACTAGCTATCGGTTTTACATTTGGTAGTGTATATATGTCCATGCCACTCTCTCACTTTGGCTGGGACTTAACTTGATTGGTATTTGCTACACCATGTATTCCTATTGATCCTATACAAATGATTCTCTCCAGTTTAAATGAAAAACCTGAGGGCAGGCAGCATTTTATTGTGATATTCACTTTTTATTGTGATGAAAAACTCATAACATAAAAACCATCTTAACCATGTTTAAGTTCAGTAGTGTTAAGTATATTCACATTGTTGTGGAGTTGATCTTCATAACTTTTTCATCTTGCATGTCTGAAACTCTCTACCCATTAAGCAACTACTCATATCTTCACTTTTATATGCCCACAGCACCTATAATAGTGCCCGAACCACAGTAGGTACACAATACATGTTTCCTGAATAAATGAATGTGGAATCCAAAAGTGTCCTAAATCCCACTCATATGTTGGTCCTAGGTTAGTTTACTAACCGAGTGGTTCTCAATCTGTTTTACTCCTCAACAGACCTAAAAGATATGACATATTCACAACAGAAACAATGGCTCACAGCTTTAGTGATTTTCAGCCTCGAGGATGGGGAGCATGTCCTCCCAAGGAGGCATGTCAGAATCTTGGGGGTAGTGTGGCTTGAAAAGTCCCCTAGGCAAAATGAAGCTTGTCCCTAGAGATGTCCCTACATATGATAGCCAGCAAGAGAAGGAGCTCAGCCCTGCCTCTTCTGTGTCTCCCTAGGAGTCCTAAATGCAGGGAGGTGAGGGAGAAAGTATCTAACATGTAATCAGAGCCACTGTCTCCAACTGTGCTGTCTTGTCTGCTTCCTTGCACATGCCAATGCCTTTTCCTTTTGGCAGTTCCCTGTGGTGCTGACCTGCCCTCCACCTCTGTCACTTCTTGGGGAGGGCACCGAGCTGCCATCATTTAAGGCATGCTGGAAAGGAGACACCTTCACCTCATTCTTGTCCAGTCCCTATAGAGTAGTCCCACGCAGAGTTGCTGGTCTCTGGTGATATAGTTTCATTGTCACGACCTCCTTTCCAGGGCACCAAGGTACAGTGGGGTGGAAGGTGGTGCTGGGTAACAGTGATGTAAGAGTAACACCTGAACCCCCAGGCTGTCAGACTCCCCTCCTTATATCTGACCTCTGAGTTGTGGATAAGATTCAAGTTCTTTTCCTGTGGCCAAATCAGATGACCTCTGTTCAGTTGTCCCAACCTTTCCAAGACCACTAAGGAGGCTTCTTGCTTAAAGAAAACAGGTAGATTCCCTAAGTCTGTGGTTTCCAAACTGTATACTGAGGCACCCCAGAGTGCCACAATGAACTCATAGGACTGCCAGACATTTAAAGTTTTTGAGGGAAATCCAGCAATACTTGACATTTGCTAGACACTGCACAAACTACTAGCTTGAGGTAGTTCACAGTTTCAAACTTAGTTTGTGCTACATCACTTCCAATGATGTCTTTGCAAAACTGGGTTTTTGATGGTTGCTGTGACAAACAGCAAGAATTACACAAAAGTCAGTGTGGAACAGGAACTGGTGGCACTATCCAAGCTGATTCCAAGTTTTGAGAAGTTACGCAGAGCCCAACAGGACACACATTCCATTCATTAGTAATCGAACTTAAGAATAATGTAAAAATATTCTTTTTTTCTTCCAATTTATGTGTGTTAGTTTTTCAAATGGCTACAAAGGAGTTAGGATGTAAATATTTATTAAATTATTTGGACCTAAGTACTTTTTTTTTTTTTTTTTTGGCCGCGTTGGGTCTTCGTTGCTGCGCGTGGGCTTTCTCTAGTTGCGGCGAGCGGGGGCTGCTCTTTGTTGTGGTGTGAGGGCTTCTCATTGCGGTGCCTTCCCTTGCTGCGGAGCACGAGCTCTAGGCGCACGGGCTTCAGTAGTTGTGGCGCACGGGCTCAGTAGTTGTGGCTCACAGGCTCTAGAGCACAGGCTTAGTAGTTGTGGTACACAGGTTTAGTTGCTCCGCGGCTGTGGGATCTTCCCGGACCAGGGCTCAAACCCGTGTCCCCTGCATTGGCAGGTGGATTCTCAACCACTGTGCCACCAGGGAAGCCCTAGACCTAAGTATTTAAAGGGAATTGTTAGATATTTCTTTTGGCCTAGGGTACTGTGAAAAAATCACTGAAAAACGAAGAGCTCCATGAATGTAGAAAATTTGGGAACCCCTGCCCTAAATGAATGAAGGAAGAAATGAAGGAATGGGGGAATATCACTGGGTTGCGTTTGGGTCTCAGACCTGCCCTCTGTAAGCTCAGCAAGTACTGTGCCTCTGTAGGAAACTTTTTCTTATTAAATTCTTAATAATTGCTTCTGGGGAGTTCTAATCTTGTTTCAGTGATACAGGTGTTCACAATGTGATCAGAGGGTGGTAGAGTGTCCCTAGGGACTGGGGATGGTGGTGGTAACTTGGAAGTCAGAGCCGCGTTGACCTGGTCAGCTCAGAAGATCAGAAGCAAAGGAGAGAATGGAGGCTGAGGACAGTGGGGCTCCGCCTTGACCGGCTCTGCTCTGCACCTTCAGCTGGGTTGCACCAGGTAGCCCAGCCTCCTTGGTGAAATCTCCAGAGACCTGCCGCACACTACGCCCCCTGGAGGCCACACTGGGTCTGTTGGACAAATGGACGCGCTATCTCTCGGCCCCCGGAAATCTGGGGCCTTTGATCCGCCCCCATCCCCGGGGAGGGAGGGGGTGGGTGCCGCTGGGCTCCCATGCAGGTCTATGCTTCTCTCTACTTCCCCGCCCGCATCCTCAGGTGACTGGTGGGCGCCTTCCCGGCGCGAAGACTGCAGAACCGGCGGGTCCCTAGCGCCCCGGCTCATACATTAAAGATGCGGAGGCGCCGGGACTGCGGTGCCACAAACATGAAGACAAATTTTTAATCCCGAGCAAGAAGATGCCGGGAGATGGTGGGCACGGGAGAAAAATGACTTAGATTTTTATTATGTGTTTTATTATGCTGTAATTGAACAGGATTAGGTGAGAATACAATATATTTCTGATGCGGCTGGAGCGGGGAGCGGGCGGGAAAGAGGCTGACAGCGAGCGAGAGACAGCGAATCCCGCAGAGAAGCCGGGGCTCCAAGGCGCGGCGGGCCCCAGGGGAGGGCTGAGGAGCGGCTGCGTGGGCGACCCCCTCCCAACCCCGCTTCCCCGGGCAGTTTGGATCTGGATGCGGGTGGGGGTGAGGAGGGCTGCCTTGGGAGGATTGGGTTAGCGACAGGTCCCGCTAGCATATGCTGGAGGAGGGGACGGGCTTGAGAGTTGGAGGACTGGGAGCTCACAGACCCGCCCCAGAAGGGAAAGTGAGTCACAGAGGGGGAAGGGGCGCAGATATGAAAAGAGGAGGCGCTCTGGAGCCATGGGGTCACGGATGCCCGCGAATTCACACTTGCTCCTAACATCTACCCCCTGCACACGTCGGGCACAGGCCTCTTAGGTCAGCAAACATCGGACCGCCCACTTTGTGCCCGGCCCTTGCTTACCGCAGGGAGACTAGGGCTTTCAGACCCTCCACCTCCCCGTGTATCCCACCCAACTCCTGTCACCTCTGAAAAGATCCCTATCTACGCAGGTCTAACCCAGCACCTTCCCCCCAGCCCTGCGCCCCCAGGGGGCCTCTTCAGATAAAGGGCGCCCAGGTGAGCCCCGGAGTTGGGCTTTCGGGCGGGAATGGGCGATTCGTCCTCTCACCCCCGGAACCGCCTCCCTCCCCGAGCTCCCTCTCGGTCCGCCGCAGCCCCGGCAGCTTCATTAAGGGCCGCCGCCAGCTCCGCGTCTCACCTGCGGCAGCAACCCCTTGCGCTCCGCCAGGGACCCGCTCCTGGCGGTGATGAAGAGGCCCATTAGCCGCTTCTACCTTTAGGGCGGACTGGGCCGCTCTCCCCACCTCCCAGTTAGGACATTAGAAACCGTCAACCAAGATTAATAGTTGCCCGGCTCCGGGGCAGGGAGATGAGCCCAGATACGGCTGCAGCGCCGCTCGCTCCGCGCCGGGCAAAACTTGTGCGGGCCGGGCGCACCACCCGCCGCCGCCATCCCTCCTTCCACCTCCTTTTCCGCCCCCAGGCGTCCCTGAGGCTATCGGGTGAGTCCCACAGTGGGGTCAGGAGTGTCAGAGACCGGAATTCTAGGCCCTGCTCTGTCTCGGACCCGGGCTTGTTCTGAGGCTAGGCGAGTAGGGGAGGCAGGTGCACCCTCTTCAGGGGTCTCCCCCACCTCCCCCACGGTTTGATTGAAGGATTTCTGATCTTAAATGATGGACTGACCTTCGCTTTCTCCGAGAGGCTTCCTTGACCCCCTCTCCGCCAAGTCAATTCCTTTTCTTATTCTTGCTCATTCCCCGTGTCATATTTTTCAGTATATGTACCATATGTGTGCTTTTACCTTTATCTGTGTGATTATATTATTGTCTGTCTCCCCCACTGGACTGGGGGCTCCAGGGGGAAGGGACCATCGCTTTGCTCACCATGGGCTCTGGAGCACCTTCAGTAATTGTGTGTTGAATGGATGAGTGGGCAACAGGTTTGTTCCCTGTGTTTTTTATTGAAATATCTGTTTCCTGTGTAAACTCCCCCACCACCTTCTTAAGCACCCTCACAGCACCTGCACTCTTTCTTCTAATTCGTATTATAATTGTAACTTATTTCTGTAATTATCAGTTTGATGTTTTCTCTTCCTTGAGGTCATAGTTCCTGGAGGGCAGGCAGGAGCTGGGCACACAGCTGCCTGCCAGCTGGGAGCTCAGCACTTAGTCGGTCAGATTATGGTGCCTGAGGACTCAAGAGCTTTAGAGCTCTTCCAACTCCATTCTTTTGAGGATTCCGTGGCCTAGAGAGGCAAAGTGACTTGCCTGAGGTCACACAACCAACTAGAAGCAGAGCCAGGATGAAAACAACTCTTCTCTCCAACGCACTGTGATTTTTCTCCAAAGGTCACATCATCTGGGATCCTGAGGAAGCCCCTTCTGAATTCTGAGGTTTCTAAGCGTTGAGGAGTCTGTGGGGTGGTCCCAGGTGTCTCTTCCTTGGCAATGGTGGTCACCCAGAACTAAGCCTTTCCCCCTTCCTCCAGGGCTTTGGGCCCCAGATGCACCCTACACTCTGTGTCAACAGGGGCAAATTCTTTCCATTAAGTCTCGACTCTAGTTTCTCTTCCTTGGATGTAAAACTAGGGGAGTCTCATCTCTCCAGGCCTGGAGAGTTGTGAACTCTCTGATCTTCCTCTCCCATCCCCACACCTACTCCCCACCCCTCAGCTCCAGGGGGGGAAATGACTTGGGGGCAGAAAATGAAGGCAACTACAGAGGAAGTACTAAGACGAGAGAGTGGGGGCCTGAGTTCTTCCTCCACCTCGTCACACCCTTCGTGTCACCTCTCTAGAACCCACATACGCTAGGGGGGAAGGGCGGGACTGGGTTTGGGGATGGAGACCAGATCGATACTTCACTAGGTTTTGAAGACCGCAGGCTTTCACCTTGCAGATAATGGGGTGAGCGGCGGTAAACTCTCACCGACAGAAAGGGCTCCCCCGGCCTTAATGAGATAATCAATACTTGTTCTCGGCTTAATTTCCATCTAATTGCTCTTTAACGACGCCGGATAATGGGCCGCCTCCTGTGAGGAGAGAGTTGGCTGGGAATCCGACCCGCCTCGGACTCCCGCCCCTCCTCCCGCGGGCGAGGTGCCCTCGCGCAGGTGGGATGGGGGCGCACCCCGCTCCCCCGGCGGGGCTGGAGCTCCCTCCGCCGTCCTCGTCGCCCGGCGCTGCCACCTGCCTGCGGCGTTCTCGGCCCTCGCAGGGGGCGCTCCGCGCCTTGGATGCGGGACCCCAGCCAAACCGCCGGGGTCAGGGCTCCGGGCCACCCATCTGACTGGGCCGCGGAACCGCTCGGTGCCCTCGCCCCCTGACGGCGCCTCATCCTCCCTGCTACCCGCCGGGCCAGGCACGTTGCGGCCCAGCCCCCAGGCCGAGCTGAGGCGCCTCTGGACGCGACCTTTCCTCCTTTCCCTTCCTACCTCCACGCATTGCACGTGGCCGTGGTCCGGAGGCCTTGGGTAAATTGCTGTGTGTCTGCATCTAAGGAGGGCTCCGATGCTATTTTTCCCTGTGAGGTAGCTGGCTGCCTCCTGCAGAGGAGCCTCGTTGGTCACCACAGACCGACCACTCAAGCAAGGAGGGGAGAGGGACAAGAATGAGGAAGGCTGGGGTGGGACCCCTAGGCCCTATGGCTCAGGGGCTCACACTGCCCCCCAGCTCAGAGAACCACCTCATTTCCAGTCACCATCCCCTCCACCCCAGCCACCTATAGCCAGGAAGATTCCTGCCAACACTAGCAGTTCAGGTATCAGCTGTAACGCCTCTCACCTCCCACCCGCCTGTCTCAGCACTAGGAGCAGCTGGAGGTTCTCCCCAAGGCCTCTAACAGGGGACTGACCTGCCTTCCCCCTACCGCCTCCCCAGAAGCCCCAGCTCATCTCTGTTGTCTTCTCTGGATGCCAGACCTGAAGCACTTTGGCCTCAGATGCCCAGATGCTGTGACCAACGAGGTTCCCCACCACCTCCCCACCTCCTGATCTGCCGTCTGGGCGCACACTCACCTGCATTTCTACAGTTTGGCTCCTGAATATAGGGTGTTTAAATTATAAAACACCAGCTGCAGTTCTGGCTCCAGCTGCACTGGAGTTAGGCTGACAAAGATACAGTGATATCGTCAGGATAACGAACGTGATGGTTAGAATCAGGCCTTGGATGTTGGCAGCCCCAGGTTCAAGTCTTGGCTCTGTTGTTTACTGGTCAGTGTGACAGTGGGCAAATTTACCTACAGGTCTGAACCTCAGTTTTTTCATTTAAAAAATAAGGTTAATAATACTACCTTTGTAAGTTTGAAATAAGCTGGTGTATGTAAATTGCTTGCCACAGTGCCTGGCACACTGGAACCATTTGATAAGGGGTAGCTATTGTTATTGTATGTTAGAGCTGAAGGAACCATCTAGTTCAAGGATCATAAACTCAAAGGCCACATGGGCCAGCAAGACTCTTTCTTATAAATTTATTTACTTATTTATTTTTGGCTGCGTTGGGTCTTCGTTGCTGCGTGCTGTGTGCGGGCTTTGTCTAGTTGCGGGGAGCAGGGGCTACTCTTCATTGTGGTGAACGGACTTCTCATTGGGTGGCTTCTCTTGTTGCGGAGCACGGGCTCTAGGTGCGCGGGCTTCAGTAGTTGTGGCAGGTGGGGTCAGTAGTTGTGGCTTGTGGGCTCTAGAGCACAGGCTCAGTAGTTGTGGCGCACAGGCTTTGTTGCTCCGTGGCATGTGGGACTTTCCCGGACCAGGGTTTGAACCCGTGTCCCCTGCATTGGCAGGCAGATTCTTAACCACTGAGCCACCAGGGAAGCCTAGCCAGCAGGACTCTTATGTGAGGGAAGTAAGCCTGGTTGGGACTGCGGTGAGCTGGAGAGGGCCAGCCCTGCCTGAAACAGCAGCCAATGCTCATCTTCAATGGATGCAGGGTGGACTAGATTCCCTGGGTTTTCTTTTTTTTTCCCCCCCAAAAATCTGACAGCACTAGGAGCTTAGATATTAGCTCCAACTTTTCTCACTTCCTTATCTCAGCACTAGGAGCAGCTGGGGGCTCTCCCTTAGGCCTCTCTGAACATCCTGGCCTAATGACTCCAGCACCTAAATTCTGGATTTTTATATAAAATTTCTCATTATTTAAATATTGGCAATTAAGAAAAAAACCCCCACTGTGCCAAATACAACGTGTTTGAAGGCTGAATTCATCCTCGTTTCTCAGAACAAACTGAGGTTCAGATGGGTCACAGCTGCTGGCAAAGCTGACTGGAAGCCTGGATTCTATGTTAAAATAAGAACTTCTCGGAGGCCCTTCCTAGACTGTGGGGCGTTTTAAGCTGCCTCCCACTGCAGCTACCGCCTGCTTTGCAGACAGCACCCGGCAGCTGGGCCAGTGTTAGCACTTGACAGTTCCCAACTTACAAGACTGATATACGGCAGCCTTCACTCTTGTGATAAATCCAAATTCTTTAAAAATGTTGTAGAGGGCAGTGTGACAGCAAGTCAAGTCCCAGGACCCCAAAGATTTCAGTCCCTTAACTTAAAGCGCCATATTTCTACACAATTCTTGAGTTGAGCTCAACTTCCGTGTGATTCTACTCAACAAATTCCCCACTGGGGTGTCCCCCAGTCAGGGGACAGAGCCAGCAGGCTTGCCAGGACTAGTTCACCTGATCGTCATCTTTTGGTACCTCTCTTCATGTATCTTACTCCTGGGGAAAATGGTGGAAAATACACGAAGGAATTGGGGATTTGTGAGGCTGTGCATATCGACACGTAAGGTTTATGGACTTTTTTTTTTTTTTTAAGGTTTATGGACTCAATAACATGCTCAAAGGTTTATGCTGAGCCTCATGTTTCTTCTTTCTAGCCCATGTTCTTTCTAACATGTTTGTTCTGATAGTACTGAATTGCCCATACTGAACAGAGATGGCAGTTGTTCTCTGCTCAGCATTATACTTACCATATTCTGATGCTCTCCTGGAGTCCAGGATTCTCTGTGTGATTTGGTTGCCTAAACACCAAGTAGTTCCTAGCTTACTGTTAAGTTCTCTCTATTTTCCATCAGCCCTTGGGAAAGCATCCCACCATTTTTTCCTTGGAATTCTAGCATACATTTCCCAGCTTCTTCCTTGGCTTCAGGGAAACAGCCAGCTCAGGAGAGTCTTGGATATTAACCTATTGCCCAACTCCCCACAGAAGCCAACGCTAAACTGTGTTATGTCTTAAGAGCAAAGATTGAAAGTGGAATGTAAGCAAGGATACTGTCCCTAACAAATGTGGTTTGGGGTCCAAGAACTTTTCCTGGTCCATATGGTCTTGATGGGGCTCTCAGACGGATGGCCTCCTCCCTCTACAGAGGTTATCTTAATTTTGATTCCCCAGAAAGCAGAACCTAAGACAGGGGTTGTTTGGGAGGTTATCCCAGAAAACACAGTGAAGGAGAGGGAAAGTGAGAAAAGGGAGGAAAAGTAAATAAAAGGTGCATCAGTGAGGGGGAGCCCTTCTGCAAGCCTGGAGAGAATACAGCACAGAATTATTCCACTGAAAGGAAAGGAAGCAGGGGTATTTATCCTCCAACTCCTGGACCTCGCTGGCTACGGCTTGCTCCTGAGTTAACTCTGTGGCATTTTTAGACTGCCCTGCTAGCTGAGTTCACTCTAGGGGCCAGAGGACTCCCTCAGGTAAAGAGACCCATGAGATTGTACAGGAACTGTCTGCAGGTAACATTTGGGGTGGTCAATGGTAAATGGGCAGGGCATCGACTGCACCTGCTGCAGGGGAGACGAGCTCCAGGCTGGTCAGGCCTCAGCCACGTGATTAATTCCTGTTGAGCACATCACCCCAGCAGAGTCAATAACATATTTCCCTGCAATTTGATGTACTGATGCTTTTTCTGGGAGCCATAAGTATAACGTAGGCTGGAGCTGCTTATGGAGTTCACCAATTTGTCGTAGTAGGTAGCTACAAGGTATTCCATCTTAATTATTTATGTTGAGACTTTTTTGCCTTAACTGATTCTAATGTTCACTGGAAGCACAATTCCTCTGTATCCATTTCTAACGGGTCAATCTGGACCATCTATTTCACTTCTGCTTTTTCCAAAGTTGCAACCCTATAATTTTCACTAGTTGTGTCAAAATAGGGTTCAAGAAGTGACAGGTTAGAATGTGTGGGTCCTCCCAAGTAATTTCTTACCAAACTGATCCTTTATGCTGTGTTTCATCTTATGTTGTTCATTTGTCTAGGACCCATTTCATTCTGTCATTATATTTAACAATTATCTCATGGGTCAGTGGCTGAAAGAAAGTAAAGGTATGATAACCGTGAACTCCAGGCTATGGTTCACAGTGGAAAGCAAACTATATTCTATACCCCATTCCTTCTTCAGTACAAGCATCTACAAGAAAGAGTAAGGAGAGGAAAGAGGCAGGATTATCTGTTCTTCAACAAATTTTAACTTCACCCTCCTCACCTGAATCTAGTCTCCCTCATGCCGATGCAAAGGATGCTGCCACCTGGCTTCTTTCCTTGCAGTAGTCACATCATCTGAATTAAGAGAATCCTTTTCCTGTGGCCCAACAGTTTTGCATGATCCGGTCAAACTGAGTCAACATTTTCAAAGTATGAGTATGCAAATTTATTAAATTTATTTATTTATTTACTATTTACGATGCGAATAGATGTTACTGAATGTGTTTTGGAGCCTTAGTGGATAAAGTGTCAGATGATGGGGATCTGGGAAAGTATCTAAACTTTCAAATTGTGTCTTATGCAAAAAATTCCCTTCTAAACGTATTTTTACAATATGTGGAGTTTTCCTGAAACAAATCTTTACTTAATAAAAGAAGATCTCCTGTAGAGTCAACAACTTTGGTGCCTACTGTATGCATGGTCCTGTTCTCGTCACCAACCGCAAGACCACCAGAGGGCGCTCGTTCCCTGTCTATCCAGCCTTCGTCCGCGACTCCGAAAATCCACGTTAAACTTGACTTTTACACTCAGGAACTAAGTCTTTCACATTTAATCCACAAATATTTACCGACAATTTACTGTGCTGCCAGGAGAGGGGCTAGGTTCACAAGATACAGTGGTGAGTTAGTCACAATTCCTAATACCAGACGCAAAGAGCACAGCA
The DNA here is from genome assembly GCF_028564815.1 of Eubalaena glacialis. Classification (NCBI taxonomy): domain Eukaryota; kingdom Metazoa; phylum Chordata; class Mammalia; order Artiodactyla; family Balaenidae; genus Eubalaena; species Eubalaena glacialis. The sequence goes on along the minus strand of NC_083716.1, from coordinate 28,004,994 downwards.
GAGACTGAAAGTAAACAACCGGCTACAACAAGGTGGCTAAGTGAAGAGTTTCTAGATCTGTTGAGTTTGTTATTTAAATATTGGCTCCTGGTTTTAGAAGCCGGTAACAATTCATTAAGAGATCTCGGATTGCTTCCGCTCTGTAACCCGGACATCGATCTCAGCCCTCATGGTACTTTGTAAACCAGAGCCAGAGACCTGTCCTTGGGTGGCTCCATTAGTCAGCTCCGCAATTTCAAGTCCCCCATCCCCCTTTTTTTTCAGGGCTTCCCGCAGTTCTCTTACAGTTCACTTCTGCCCCAGGTCGACACTCTCAGTTGCCCCCCAGGGCCAAGGACAAGGAATTACCCACAACTATCAGCCTTACCGGGCTCCACCCATTCTTTTTCCGGTTTAAAACCCGCGGGCTTTTCCTGTTCTGAATTCCTAGACTTCCTTCCTGTTTTGATTCTCGCGACAGTTACGAGACCTCGCGTGAAGTTTGCTTCCCTTCACTCTTCTGCGTTTTAGAGACTAGGGTGACTGTGTATCTGGCTACGCCCACCTCAGTAGAGCCCTTCGAGGGAACCCCTAAATGAAGGGGCTTGGCTGCGTTCAGGTCAGGAGAGAGAGTCTCTGACCGCTTCCGAGAGCTCGACTTCCCCCGGCACCCGGTGCGCATGCGGAGCCAGTCCTCCTGGGCGGTCCAGAGGCCGAGGCCCGGCCCCCAACTTCGCGTTTGATGGAGAGGCCGGTGTCCAACCCGGGCCAGGTCCTTCCGGACCGAGCCTGACTGAATAACGTCCCCTCCCTGGCTGCAAAGCTCAGTCTCCGCCCCCTACAAACTGGACTGCAGCGGGGTTTCTGTAAGCCGCTGAGGGCAGGCCGGGGCGGGGCCTGGCAGACCCCCGGTGCGGAGGGCGGGCCTCCAGGAATGTTCTCCTCCCCGCCCCCAGCCCAAAGTGCCACGGTGGCGCCGGTGGCGGCCTCGAGACCGAATGCCTCTGGCCCTAACGGCCTAGCAACCATAACCTGTAATTCTGACCCGGAGCGCTGCCCACTGGGGAGGCGCCCCGCCCACCTCTCCCAGCGGCCGCCGGTCGGCTGGGACCTCTATAATCACCCGGCTCCTCCTCGGGTTGAAGCACCTGCCGGATGTGGGGAGGGAGGAGGAGGCCAGATGTGAGGAGGCAGAAGTAAACGCCGAGTCTCTGGTCCGCGACTTGGTGGGGAAGCGGGGTGGACAAGCCTGCAATCGTCCCTGGGCTGCGGGGAGACGACGTTGGTTGGCTCTGCCCTGCAGGAGCGCCCGACTTGGCACAAGAATTCCTACCTCCTTGTCATTTTGCAGCTGCTCTAGCGGATGGGACTGTAAAGTCAGATGGGACAGGGCCTAGCCTTTCAACCAACTCTAACTTCCCAGCTACCCCCGACCCTCCCATCCCCTACTCCGAACCCGCACTCCACCCCATCTCTAGTCCGTTCCCAGCTTGGGTGTCCGGTTACTGCTGTTCTGTTCTTACTGTGAATTTGGACCAGGCTAGGGGGAAGTGGCCCAGGAGGGTCCCGTGCGGCTGCATAAAATTGGCAGCTTCAGAACTAGGGGAGGGGGTGGGGTATGCAACGTCGAGGGGCGGGGAGAGGGGGCGGAGGAGCTGCTCTCTGAGTGCAAGTCCGTGGACTCTGTCAGAGATTCTCAAGTCGGAGCAGAGGTGGCTGGCGGGCCCACCCGATTCCTTTCCACTGCCTGCTTTTTCGGACAGGAGTCACGGCTGCTCTGAGGGGCATAGTCCCGGACACCAGGTGAGCACTCTGGGCCCCAGGGCATCACCCCACCCCCACCCCAACACACACACCCTCCCCCGCCCACCCCCTTTCCACCCTTATTAACAACTCCTTCCTCCTGGGACCATCCATTCCCACCCATCTCTAGGGCAGGAAGCTTCGAAGTTGGATGGTTTGTGGTGGTGGTGGTAGTAGTGGTGGTGCGGGCGTGTGCTTGAGCTTTATCACTCCCTCCTCTCACCTCTCCCCAACCCCCAAGAACAGCCCAATCACTTACCACCCAGCGTAACTGGATGACCCCTCCTATGACCCTTCGACACTTGACTCCAAGGTAGCAGGGGAGGGTGTAGGGCTAGGGTCCAAGTTGGTACGAGTAACAAGGAGGTTGCTTCTGACCTCCTGACCTGGTTTCCCTCCCCGGCAGGGTGCCACGCACGCGCTGATGCCCCTAGTGCTCTCAAGGCTTCCAGCTAATCATGCCCCAGCCGCCCGCAGCTGCCTTTCCGCTGCCCGTGCTGCTGCTGCTGCTGCTACTCCTGGTGGTGCGGACGCCGTCCCCGGCTGGCGCGCGGCCATCCCTAGGCCCCGATTACCTGCGGCGCGGCTGGCTACGGCTGCTGGCGGAGGGCGAGGGCTGCGCTCCCTGCCGGCCAGAAGAGTGCGCCTCGCCGCGGGGCTGCCTGGCCGGCCGGGTGCGCGACGCGTGCGGCTGCTGTTGGGAATGCGCCAATCTCGAGGGCCAGCTCTGCGACCTGGACCCCAGTGCCCACTTCTACGGGCGCTGCGGCGAGCAGCTTGAGTGCCAGTTGGACGCTGGTGGCGACCTGAGCCGCGGAGAGGTCCCCGAGCCTCTGTGTGCCTGCCGCTCGCAGCGCCCTCTCTGCGGTTCCGACGGCCGCACCTACGCTCAGATCTGCCGCCTGCAGGAGGCGGCCCGCGCTCGGCCGGACGCCAACCTCACCGTGGCGCACCCAGGGCCCTGCGAATCGGGTACGCACGGCCCGCGACCCCGACCCCTGGCACTTGGGTTTCCTCAAGGCGCTGCTCCCCGGTCCCCGACGGCATTGGTCTCTGGCCAGCGGAGCGAAAAAGATGACGCCAGGGAGGCCTCGAGTCCATTATAAGAGTTTGCTCTCGGGGCTGGTCCGCAGAAGCCACCGCGTGAAGGTGCGGGTCCGGAGCTTTGTCAATAAGCAGCGTGCGCTGGGGCGCGTGAAAGCTCCAGACCCGGCTGGCAGAGACCAACCCTCTGAGAGAGCAGGCACATAGCCAACGCTTGGCCTCAAAATTGAGAGAGTGAAGAGAGACTCTCAGACTTTGCCCAGACCACTAGAATTCAGGCAGGGAAACTTGGGTTCCTGTGAGATGCAATCAGGTTTCGTTTGGGCGGCTCCGTAGAGCCAGTGCTTGGTTAACCTAGTCTCCGGGCCTCTTCCCGCGCTCCCCTTTCCTCTGCGTTTAGGGTTTAGTGGAGCAGGGGGGCTCTTCTAGCTCCTCCTCCCCCATCCCAGCGGGCTGAGGGCTATTCAAGCCTCAAGTTTTCTTTGGCAGCTCTAGTAACCTTCACTTCCTGAGCCCCTTTGAGGGGTCTGGCTTGGCTGGGGCTGCTGGGAAAATAAACGCTTTGAGGGAGGGTCCCCCCACGACCCCAGGCTTTCTGCCTGCTGCCCAGATTGATTTCAGTGTCCTTGCCTTTGCCACGTGGACTGCCCCCCCCCCAGTGTGGGGTGGGGGAAGGGCTGATCTTCGGGCCTTTGGCAGCAGGACCTGGTTAGAGAAGGGGGAGGGTGTGGGGGAGGGAGGTGTTGCTTACAAGTCCAGCAGGGTAGGGGCCTAGAGGGTGGAATGAGGACAGGGGAGCAATCAGGGACAGAGTGTGGTTGCCAAGCTGAGGTGTGGGTATCTGTGCTTGTTTGTGCATCTTGTCTGCCTGTGCATTTCCATCTCTGTGTTCCCACCCTTGTGTGTACCTGCAGCTACATTTGTGTATGTGTCATGTCATGTTTATGGATGTGTATTTACTTCAGCATATATGTGTTCCCTCACAAACACATTCAAAATGGTTTGTATATGGGGTCCTTGCTGGGCTGGATGTGCCATCCTGTTCTTAGGCCTCCTATCTCCACCCCCAGAGCCCCAGATTGTGTCACACCCATATGATATTTGGAACGTGACGGGGCAGGATGTGATCTTTGGCTGTGAAGTGTTTGCCTACCCCATGGCTTCCATCGAGTGGAGAAAGGATGGCTTGGACATTCAGCTGCCAGGGGATGACCCCCACATCTCTGTGCAGGTAGGGACAGGGAGCAGAGGCCTCCCCGGGGCAGCCCACGGTCCCCCTAGAACGATGCTGCTGACTCCTCCTGGCTCCAGTTTAGGGGTGGACCCCAGAGGTTTGAGGTGACGGGCTGGCTGCAGATCCAGGCTGTGCGTCCTAGCGATGAGGGCATCTACCGCTGCCTGGCCCGCAATGCCCTCGGCCAGGTTGAGGCCCCAGCTAGCCTGACAGTGCTCACACTGGGTAAGGGAGAGCCCTGAGCTCTGGGGGCTGGGGGAAGGTGGTGGATTCATGCCCTTGAATGTGTGTTCATGTGTGTATATGCATGTGGGTACACACACAAGCCTGGCTTTCTCACAGACTGGGATACATGGGCACTGACAGCCCTCTTTCCTGTTCTCTCTCCCTTGTCCCCATGTGTTTGCAGACCAGCTGAACTCCACAGGCATCCCCCAGCTGTCATTCCTGCACCTGTTTCCTGAGAAGGAGGCTGAGAGTGAAGAGGCCGAGGATTACTACTAGGTCCAGAGCCATGGCCCATGGGGGTGGGTGAGTGGGGATAGTTTTCAACCCTGCTCTTGAAAAGATCTGGAAAGGGGGAGCAGGGCCCCTTCACAGATTGCTTTAATGCCCTTAGTAGGGGAGATGTGATGGTGGTGGGAGAGACAAAAGTTGGAGGGTAAGGAGAGAGGCAGAGACTAGGGGAGGTGGGATGCAGAGGGGCCCATGCAGGAGGTGCTCTGGCCAGGACAGTCTCCTGTGTGGACCAACCAGGCATTAGGCATTAGCTGCCTGCTGGTCTCTAGGCTGAGTGGGGGGTGGGGGGTAGGGGTGGGGAGCTGACACAAAGGGCTGCAGACACCAGGATCCTCTACTTTCCAGCAGCCCTCCCTCCAGCTCTGCTCAGCCAGTCTTCTGACTGCCCTTCTGCACAGCTCCTGCTGTTATTTTCCTAGTCCCCAGTCTTTGCCTAACCTCAGTCTACCCTTTCTCGAAACTCACCTTCTAGAAAATTTCCCTCTCTCTAAGTCCCAATTGCACGTACTAACTGCAATCCTCTTTGCTGTTTGCCATCTGCTGTCCAGGAAGGCACGATGGAGCGTGGTTTAGCTCAGTGCAATAAGATGGGCATTTGGGCATGTCTAATTTTCCTGTCATTCTGGGAACTCCATGAGGGCAATACCATATATTATACCACTTTGTACTGGACGATGCCTAGCACAAGACTAGGCACAGTAGGCATGCAATAAAGATTTATGAACAAACTGAGACAGATGGTTCATGCAGATTTGCACACAGAGACCGCATTTCTCCGGGAGGCCTCCCAGGGTAGTAGGACTCTGGCTTCCAGAAGCTGTAGGTCCTGCTCTCTAAGCACATGCCTGCCAGATGTAGAGGAAGCTTGAGCTGGGGCCTCCCCCCGCCCCAGGCAGGAAGGTTGGAGCCATCTGGTTGGGAGGGAGGGTATCCCCCCAGTCTGCACTCCATTGGGGCTGGTCTAGAGATAGATTGCCTGCCCCTCTGTCCCCTCCCCAGGCAGAGTGAGAAACCAGATCTATGTGGGTAGGACCCAGTATGAAAGCATAAACTGGATGGAGGAGGGGAGAAGTTTGGTCACATGTATGGGCCGCACCCTAGGATTTCCCTACGAAGCCGCCCATTTCCCAGCCGAACCCAGACAAAATCATGGTAAGCTTGTTTTCTCGTCTGCCCCAACTGTGACATGTCTTCTCTGGCTGGAGGTCCCTCACAGAGCCGTACTCTTTCGCTCCCGAAATCTCTCTCCACACTCCCCTTACCTAGCCCAGGGACACTGGTGAGGCGTAGTGTTTATTGACTGACTAAAGGAGAAAATGAAAGCTTAAGTTGGCGAGGCCAAGACCCCCGTGTGTGGGTGTCGAAGGCCTCCTACGTGCCTGGGTTCCACCCGAAGCCTGGCACCACACAACGGGAGAAGTCGCAGTTGGCTCGGTGTCTGAGCTTGTCCTCTGGGGCCCAACGCAGGGAGCCCGGCCTCTTGGGAGGGGCGTGGTCCGGACCCCAACCCAAGGGCTTGGCTGCCCCTCCCGCAGAACCTCAGGACTCGTCCAGAGGCTAAGGCAGAGGACAGCTCTCGTTGCCGAGTCCTGGCTGGAGTCTGGAGTTTCCAGGAGCAGCACTCAACAGCTCGAGCGGGTTGGATACTTGGGGCGAATTCTAAGTCGACCGCGAAAGTAGGGATAGGGATGTGAGAGGTATGGTGGGGGCAGGAGGGTCAGGCCGTTCAGCGTCCGGCCCAGAAGGAGGTCTGCTCCGCGCTGAAAGAGGGGACTGGGGTCTGGGTCCCGCAGCAGCCAGGGAATCCGCCCCTGACTTGTTCTTCGCTGGCGACTCCCGGCCAGCTGGGCTCGAAGGCGCCCCCTGGCGGGCCCATCGATCCTACCGCGCCCACTTGCAGAGCAGAGGCTCCGCACGATCCTAGAGGGTCACACGCGTCCCCCAGAACCCGTACTCCTCCATCACTTTTGCAGACTTTACAGGATGTTCAGGTGCAGCCTCCTTATAGCCTCAGTTTCCCCCTCCGCGGTGCTGCAGGTTCAGGCCCCACAGCCTTGAATAGGAGGAACCCCTGCTGCGCACCCCCCCCCCCACCTGCTCCAGCGGACCGGCTTTAATAACGTCGCTGGAAAGTGACACGCGATTTATTATTAAAGAATTGCTGGGACGGGAAAGGTTTAATAAACGCGCTGCAATGCCGAGGATTATTCACCGCAAATAAGAGCGCGGGCGGCGTTTTAATAAATAATTTCCCGCTGCTCCCGGGGGAGGAGAGGGGAGGTGGAGGGGGAAGCCGAGCTGCTGCCAGAACTCCCGGCTTCGCCTCCCCACGGGTTTCCAAGCCTTCCTCGCGTTTTTCGTCCTAGGTTGCTCACACCCGACGTATGAGGTTCCAGTAGAGCTGACTCGCAGTGGTCTAGGTCTGGAGGCAGGAGAGGCTCTGCCCCATCCTACTTCCCCCATCTCCGGGATTTTAAGTAGTTTGCCTAAGATGAGCAAATGCGCTTCCTTCCAGCTCTGAACCAGAGGTCTGAAGTCAAGACTGGACCGGGGCAGGAAGGGTTAAACCGGGACCAGCCGCTCCCAGGCCGAGGGTACTAAGTCCCAGGGCCTAGCCACTCTCCTCCCAGCTTTTGGCTGACCCGGCTGGGCGTCCCAGGCAGGATGTGGGGAGTAAGCCGCCAAAGGGGGCTGTGTGTACCGGTGTGTAGGTGCTACAAGTGCCCAAATGACCCCGACTCACTCCTTGGGCCATTATGGGGAATAGGGCCACTGAACCCGGTTGCTCGTTGTTAGTTCGAAGGCTTCAAGGAAGGGTCCTTGAGCCGCGCTGGTCTGAGTCGAGGGAGTCCAGGTGAAGCCCAACTGCTAGCTCTTTGGTGAACGGGGTGTGTGTATGTGTGTGTGGATTTGAGGGCTGAGCAGAACTGGAGCCCCAAGGGGGAGTCCACTTCTCCAACAGAAGCCTGGAGGCCCAAGAGGATGAATCTGATTTCAGAGAGGACAGAGATTGCAGGCTTTGGGCACCAAGGACAAGCCCATCAGTCTTGTAGGTAGGGGACAGGGCAGTGCCTGGGGTACACCGGCTCTGCAAGCTTTGGGCCTAGGCGGAGAGAGACATGTCTGGAGACACCTCTGGCAACACTTGGGAGAACAGGAAGTGGTGAAAGAGTGCCATCTGGTGGTTATTTCTGGTTGTAGCAGCCAAACCTGGGCTTAGGGTCTTGAGACAGTTAAATTGACTGGAAAAATTTGAGTAAAAAGGTGCTTGATTTGTATTCATATATGTATGTGAAGGTGCACATGTATATGTAGTATATATGTGATATCTATAATATGTTCATACTATTTATGTGTATATGTGTGTCTACATGCACTGTGTACATGTATGTATATATATGTATGTACATCACAATGTTATGTATGTAGATTATCTAAATGCAGATATATGTATGTAGACAACCATGTAGGTACATATATGTATGTGTGTACATAAGCACTGTATATATGGATGTGTTGTTATATGTGTATATAGCTGTATGTATACATTTATTTGCAAGTACATGTTCTATTATTTGCCTTTCTTTCAACAAATATTTTTTTTTAAATTTATTTTATTTATGTTATTTTTGGCTGCGTTGGGTCTTCGTTGCTGCGCGCGGGCTTTCTCTAGTTGCGGCTAGCGGGGGCTACTCTTCGTTGTGGTGCACAGGCTTCTCATTGCAGTGGCTTCTCTTGTTGCAGAGCACAGGCTCTAGGCACGCGGGCTTCAGTGGTTGTGGCATGTGGGCTCAGTAGTTGTGGCTCGTGAGCTCTAGAGCACAGGCTCAGTAGTTGTGGTGCACAGGCTTAGTTGCTCCACGGCATATGAGATCTTCCTGGACCAGGGCTCGAACCCGTGTCCCCTGCATTGGCAGGTGGATTCTTAACCACTGCGCCACCAGGGAAGTCCCCTTACATTCTATTCTAAGATGTGCATGTGAATTAATTATATACATGTATGTTTACAGGATTGTGTGTGCATGTATATATGTATGTATGTATAACTCTGTTTACGTATATATGTGTGAGGAATAGACAGGCTTAAATACTCTGGTGGGCTTGGAGATTCCCTGGTTTTTTGTTTAAAAGCTCAGGTCCTGTCACCTAGGACTCTATTTCTAAGTGTGTAGGCAGCTGAGGGCAGAGGGAAAGAGGCTGGAGACATAGGCTGATTACCTCCTAGGATATGTTTTGGTTATTTCCTCAGCCCTCTGAATGACTAGGTTCTTTCTAAACAGGGAACAGCTAGGTATCCACTTAGAGTGATGGAATGTTAATGAAGATCAATTCTCACCTCTCTGCTCAAAGCAGAGCACCTTAGGAGGAAGGATGATGGGTTGGGGATGGGTGGGAATGGAGTCTGGGAGGCTGGGGGTAGGAATAGGTTCTCGGAGGGCAGTGGTGGGTGCATTTAGAGACTGGAAGAGATCCGGTCTGGGAGGTAGTGATGGAAGCTCTGGGACTCAGTTGCAGATAATGGGGGTGATTTGAGAACTCTTGGGGGAAGGATGAGCTGGTGGATAGCGATGGGGCCTGAGGGGAGTAATGAGGTCAGGATCAGGGATGGAGTTGGGAGGGTATGGAGGTAGAGGCTCTGGTGGCAAGGAAAACCAATCTTGGGATGGAATTTGGAGGCCAGCTCAGATGGAGTCATCCCTCCCTTTCTCCCACCCCTCCCTTCTCCATGCAGGGGCCCCTAATGTTCTTCTCTAGTCCTCTCTCCTCAAGCTGGGTCCCAGATGTGTGGGGGGCAGAGGAGAAGAGCTTAGGCTCCAGAGCTTGGCCTGGCTTAGGTGACTCACTGGTGGGCGAGGTGAGGCAGAACTCTCAGCACCACGGTCCCATGAAGCCCCGTCCCAGCCACCTGGCTCATTGCCTGCTCAGCTGCCATTACCAGGTTCCAGTTTGGGCTCAGCCCAGGGGGTTCAAACAATGGTGACCTGGAAAAGATCACAGAACATACCCTCCCCTCACCACACACACACTCCTGGGACTGAACTGGGGAAAAGGTGCTTCTGGATCATTCCTTCCCTCCTTTTGCTAGATGTTCTCCAGACACAGTCAAGGTCAGAAGTCTTCAGGTGCCATCCTCACTCTTGGTCTGTGGTAACACCTCATTCCTGTCCCCTTCCTTCTCAGCCTCCTGTGCTGGACTACATCATCCTAAAACCAGGGTTTCTGTCCTTTCATTGCCTCTCCTCCCCTTCTTCAGTCCTTTTCTTCCCAGGGTTGAGATCTTAGGTCCCTGGACTGTGACCGTACTGGTTGAGGGCAGGTGGAGGGGCTGAAGATACAGGCTGGTTCCTGGCCTGCCTTTATTTTCGGTATTTTCTCTGCTATCTGGGCAACTGAAAGCTCTCTGAAGAGGGTGAAGAGTTATGAAAATCAGTTTTGGTGACGAATGTTACCCCACAATCAAGTTTCACCCTGTCCCCTTGGTGGGCAGCACCATGGGAGGCAGGATGGACTTTAGGGTACTGAAATGGGGTCATGAGAAGTGATGGGGTCTTCCAGGATGAGCGCTGAGAGCTCTAGGGACAATTACTTCCTGCCTCCCCTCTGTCCCCCCATCCCAACCCCAGATCACTAAAGCGGGGCTGGAGAAGGCCCCACAGGTCTTCTGGACTCAGCTGGCCCTCACAGGGGCCCAGGTTTTAACTCCCGGGAATCTCTAAGGGAAGTTGGTCTCTGAAGGGTAATGATAGGTCTTTGGGAACAGAACTGGGGGTCTGTGGTCGAGGATAGGCTGGAGAGGGGACATGAGCTTTTGTGGTACTGCTTTTTAAGTGCATACCTTGGGCAAGTTTCTAAGCTTTCCTTCTTCTGTGTCCTCCTCTGCAAAATAGTGATAAAACTTCCTCTGTAAGGGTTGTGATAAGATTAGAGATCTTATAAGTAATGTGTCTGAAACACAATAGGTATTCAACAAATGGTCAATTTCACTGTCACTATTTCTAGGTGGGTGAGCTACATGGAGATGGGGCAGGGTACCTAGCACAGAGCTTCCTGCTGAAGTGTGTGGGTAATTACAGTCTTGTGCCTGCCTGAAGGAGGCCTGAGAAATTGGGTCTTAGGAGGAGGGGAAGGGCTATGGCAAGGTGGGGATGGGTAGGGGCTGGGCTTCCAGAGAGCTTGGCAGCCTTCACCCTCACACACCCCCAACCCCCGCCCTCCTCAGGGAGCCCCTGTCAGAACCCAGGGCTCTAGCTCTGGGCTTGGAGGGAGGGGCATCCTCGAAACTCGCTTCCATCCATCTCTTTTATCTGGGCTGCTGAAGGGCTGGAGCTCCAATGGGGCCTCTGATGGGGAACAGATACAGACCAGGCGGAAGCAGCCGGAACTGTGCTGAGCTGGAGCTGAGGACCAGGCCAGGGGGTCAGTGAAGACAGATAAAGCTCAGAGCAGCTGGGGACTCAGGAGACCCGTGGGGAGGGGCAGCAGGGGCTGAGGGCGGGCTGTGTCCTGGGAGGAGGCGAGGGCCGGAAGCTTCTGAAGGGGATGATGTCCATCAAGGGCCTCAAATGGCCAGAGGAGGCCTTTAATGACTCTTTGGGAGGAGGGAAGGGGCAGAGCTCCCCCCCATCCCCAGATGTGGCTGCCGGAAAGCCAGGGTGCCTGCCAAGCATGAAGGTTGGTCCCAGGGAGAACTTGAGCCTGAGAACAGGGGGACCTCAAGGTCCAGGCCAGAGGCAAGGCTTCTGGGGGCTGCCTTACCTTTAAGACGAAGATGGGGAAAAGGTTAGTAAGTGATTCTGCGATTTTAGTTCCTGTTTTAATTAACTTTGAAGGGCTTGGGGCCTCCCTGAACGCCAGGGAGAGAAGCAGAGCAGACGTTTATTTTCCTCTTTTTCCTTTTAAAGACAATTTTATTAAAACACTTTGTTTTCATTCTGGCTTGAACATGGGGCATTTAAATGGAAAAGTAATTATTTCACCTCGTTTGCTTATGGTGAGAGGAGAGTCAGGAAAGGGAGGGATGCCAGTGAGGGAACAGGCTGGCAGCTTTAGGCTGGCACATGCGTGCGTGCACATGCACAGGCCCTACAGACAGGCACACACAATCAGGCTCACACTCACAGCAGCATCAGTCACCACACAGAGCCCCTCACGCTGGCACACACTGTGTACCCACAGAAAGACACACCTCATCCACACCCTCCCAAATGCAGACACCGCAATACTTGCAAGCTCAGAGCATCCACCCTCCTGAAGATACACTCCTTTACCACAGCCATACCTACAGGCAAAAGCTCTCTCTTCTACACAAACACTCCCAACACACTGTGCTCACAGTATAGGCCCCCTCACAGGTACCCACACACACCCCTTCCAAGCACTGGAGGTGTGAATGCATGCCCCCCCCCAACATATGTCTACTTCATCAAGTCTGTCGAGTTGTATCATCACCAGTACACACATGTTCAGACACAAAATTCTCATTCTCAAACACACAAGTGCGGGAGTTCCTTGGTGGCCTAGTGATTAGGATTCTGGGCTTTCATTTCCTTGGCTTGGGTTCAATCCTTGTTAGGGAAACTGAGATCCTGCAAGGCGGGAGGTGTGGCCAAACCAACCAACCAACCAACCAAACACACAAGCCCACCCTGACAAGGAGCCTAGCAATAAAGCTGGGGGTGAGGTGGAATGTTATCATGGAGAAGGAGAAGGAGTAGAACTCTCCCTCTCATTGGGGTCCCTGGGTCCCCAAATCGACCTACCCCCCAGGCTACTCCATGAGCCCATTTCTCTGTACCTGTAACATCCTCAGAACGGTCTCTCTCCCGACCTTGATTCCGCAGCCTCTGGGACGGAGTCCTCCCTTCCTCCCACCCGTTACCCACCCCAGGCGGGAGAAGGCCAACAGGTCTCCTGGGCTCAGCTGCAGGGTTCTAATTCGGGTTTCCCCACCTCCCCCGCCCCCGCTCTCCCCTGCTGTGTGGACCGGCGTCAGAGGGGTTAAAACCTCGGTAGTGTGCCCCCCTCCACTCCCACCCCTGGCTGGTACGTCAAGGGCCGGGTTCGCGGGAGCCGTACCTGTACTTTGTCTTCATCTGTCACCGCTTCTGACAGTCAGATACATCTTGTGGGGGGGGGCGGGGGAGCAATAATTAACCTCTCCCGCCTAACACCCCGAATGCGGCTGCCTCTGCTGGCCGGCCGACCGGCCGCGCTCGCTGCAGGATCTG